>NC_047038.1:67042896-67670668 GCF_011762595.2 Tursiops truncatus | reverse complement strand
TTTTGATAAGTGGAGAAGGCAACACTCTGGAAGAGGCAGCTGTTTCAGATGGAGAGAGCCATGACTCACAGATGGGACTGTGTGTCATATTTAGGGAAGAGTGATCCAGTTTCACTGGTATGGAAAATAAGCATGAAGGAATAGGATCGAACTATCTAGAAACATTATGCTGGGGTCAGAGAGTGGAAGGGCTGCTAGGCCAATCTGAGAAGTTTTTTACTTAATTTAGAAATTACAAAAAAAATACATTAAGCCTAGAAGCTGATATGATTAAAATTTTATCTTAGAAAATTAATATATTTAGTGTGTTTTTTTAAAAAGAGATTGGAGGAAAAGAGACATGTTGTATGTTATTGAAAAAAAAAAACTAGCAAACAAGGTAGGTTAGTGATAATAAGAATGGCACAGAAGGAGTCATGGATGGATTTTAGAAAATTAACTTTTGTTTAAATTGAGTATCTACTAGATTTTTTCTAATGTTGGTTGCAAGGTGAGCAACAACAATGCTTTGGAATAACCCAAAGCAGGTTTTCCAACCATGACACCATACCTGGGGCTAAAGTAGCTGTGTCTCAGTAAACAATAGAATACTGGATAAAATAAGTTGAACAAATGTTTTTGAACATTGGGCAATGGGAAATGCAGGACTGTGATCACAGAGAGAAGAGGAAAAAAAAAAATGAGGAGAGCCTTATGATCACTTTGGCTTTTTCCCTGAAAACATTTTCCTAACCATGGTGCAAGGAGGAAGAGTCAAGGCAGAGTTCAGGGGTCTATCTGAGTTGAGGTGAGAGAAACAGAGATTGGGGAGGCCCGAACTGCTGGAATTTACAAGGCAGGAGGGAGCTATGAGGAAAAAGAGCTCTAAAAATCCGAATAGTTGTATCATTGAGTCTATTGGTGAATACTAAGCCAGCCAGGTGTAGAAGGAAATTCCATGAAGCTGATTAGGGAATAAGTAGGGAGCTTTAACGTGATCAATTTTCAGAGATCACACAGGGCTAGGGGATGTTTTAGTTCCAACAGGCTAGAGTAGGGAGAACTGTTTGAACGCCTGGGACATTCATAAGAGACCACATAAGATCACACCTTAGAAACAGATGTAAATTTAGCTTAGAATAGAGGCTACACAAGACCCTCCCCCTCTCCCCAGTAAAAAATCAACACACACACAAAACCTAAAACAAGTCTAAAAAGGATCAAGCTGGTCTGCACATGACTGCTTGTCAGAAGAAAAGTCAGATACCTTTTTGAAAAATTCAACACAATTCAGTACTCAATAACAACATTCACAATGTCCAGAAACCAAAACCAAAAAAAAGTGAGATATGCAAAACCAATGTAACGCCTAATCTCTTCAGGAAAAAATATGATAATAGAAATGAATGCAGAAATTACAGAGATGATGAAAATAGCAGAAAATAGTTTAAATCATTTGTTATAAACATGCTGAAGATTTAAAGAAAACCATGAAAAGAATAATAATAGAAATAGAAGATATGAAAGAGAATTAAATGGGACTGACAGCTGAAATATAAAATATCTAAATTGAAAATTCAATGGATTGGATTAATAGCAGTTAATCTGATGCCTTTCTAATCTTTTTATTACAGAATTTCCTGTCCCTGTCTATTCAAGGGAGCTATGCCTTTTCTAACCATCATCACATATGTCACCCACTTAACCACAAGTCAGCATCTTGCTGCTTCAGAGGTAATGAGTTCATTGATAAATGTGTGAGATGTCAGTGTAAGCTGAAAAAAATGTTGAGTGAGGCTAACAAGGCCTTCATTTTTAGGAAGCTGGCTTCATTTTAATGAATCCTGGCCTATATCCAGGGTAGTATTCCAAGATAAGTGAGCAAAAATTTTAGGATTCATGGAATGAAAAGAGAATGTCTGTGTCCTTGGTAATGACCAGGCAAGAAGTTTTTCAGATCTCTAGGCCCATTTTCTTCCTTAAAATACGTAAACTATTTTATTGTTTTCTTCTATTTAGACTATGCTTGTATAAGCAAAGATGAATGGACATTTACTGGAGCTTGAATTTGCCTGAATAAATTGAAGCTAAAATGTTTAATAAAGAATAATAATAAAGAATAAATGAATATTCATCTCAAATAGCTCTCATGGGTGCCAGCCCTCTGTACTCAGTAGTTTTCTAGGTAGAGAGATAATATAAAGTTACTGAAAGGTCAGGTTCATGATTTCAAGGATGTTATGATCCCTTTGTCCTATTATAGCATATTGATACTTTACATTAATGATATTTCCTGGATCATCTCATTGTTAAAGTAGTAAAACCACATTTTTTACACCACCCTAACCAAAGGAAATACTGTGTGGGCCTTCAATGCATGAAATTAAAGAAAAAAGGCAGTTGGATGGGAGGGAATATGAGCCTGAAACACTTGAAACTCAGAACTCAGTGTCTCACTCACTCCAGAAAATTCCACAGAGGTCTAGGGTTCTTGCTGAGATCCCCAGACTTCCTCTGAACTTTATGGTCCAGAATCACACAACCTGAAAATCAATGACAAAGATAAACTTTCAGCAATCTATATTATTTTTTTCTGAAGAAATATAGCCAAAATAATATGGAAATCTTGGTTTTGATACTAACTAAATGTGTTTGGGTACTTTTAATGCACAAAAATCTTTTTCTTTAATAACTAAAAATCAAACTAATTTCAGTCCTCTGGTGAAAATATCAGATCATCTAACCCATAATGCTGTTCTCATACCATCATTTATTAATGCATGGCACAGTTATTTACTGATAGCCAGGAGATTTTCTAAGTGCTGATGGTAAAACAGTGAATAACACAAAGTCTATGTCCTTATTAAATTTGCATTCCCAGAAAGGAGACAGAAATTTTGACCATTTTAAAGAGTCAATATGTAAATTATATCAGGTAATTATAAGTATGTGAGGAAAAGCACAGAAAGAGAATAAAATAAATGGGGGAAAATTCTTTCTTAAATAGGGGGTCAGGGAAGCTGAGGAGCTATACTTGGACAGAGATCTGAATGAAATTGAGGTATTGGGTGAATTAGAATCTACCCTGTGAGTGTTCCAGAGAGCCAACATGGAGTTCATTGGTGACTGCGATAATGCTTGTATTCATGAAACGGTGACAGAAGTTTGATTGCAGTGGATAAGAGGATGGGAAGAGAGGAGGTATTGACAGTTCTTTCAAGGACTTCGAATTAGGGCAGAAAATCAATATTTGTCAAATAAATGATGGAAAGGATGGTCTAGTTTTTCTGATTCATTATAATGTCATTTTACCTTGATGACATTTCATAGATTAGGGGCTATCAAACTTTTTTCTAAACAATGAAAAATTTTTACTCACTTTGCCAACATACATCTTTTGTGGTGCCATGATACGTAAGCAGATATCCTTCAAATATTACTAAATACTGTTATGAAGCTGTTAGACTACATACAACCAGATGATGTTGTATTGAAATATTTATTGAGAATCTACTAGTGCAAAAGCTGTGTATGCATGTATTTATGTATAATATGTGTGCATATACTGACCTTGACCTCATGATCCACTTATCTTAGGAATAAATGAAAACATATGAGTGTAGAAATAAAGAGTACATTGCAGTCTATGCAGGTTCCCCCAAATTTCATTGTTTTGTTTTGTTTTTGTTTTGGTCTAAATTATGGAGCTGCATCTGACTGGGGTGATCAGAAGTGTTGGACTGTAAGACTTCAGATGATGGGTAGGATTTTAATAGCTGAGAAGGTACTGTGGAAATGGTATGGTGCAGAGAAAGAGTTTAAAAAAGGGTCAGAGGTAAGGCATAGGCAAGAAAGCATGAGTCATATTCAAGGCATGGTAAATGATCTGATAGGGTACTTAAAATACAATTGGATACAGAGAGGAGAAATAAACAGTAAAGGGAATTAAAACATGTTGTGTTTTTTATGCCCTAAAATTATCTCAATAAACTTTCAAAAATCTACCCCACATATTCCTATTTTACTAGCGAGGAAATTAAGATGGAAAAAAAGTTGTATACCTACTGAGTGGTGGATAGAATCTTATCTCTCTTGCTCCGAAGTGTCTTTTCTACTGGACTTCACTGTCTCTTAGGTAAGTCCGTAAAGAATCATTGGGCCCAGATTTTGGTTAACCTTTGATACTGAGTTAAATAATTTCAACTTCATTTATTGAATAATAAATACATAATAAATAATATTAAATAATATCGAAGTCTTTTTGAATAAACATTGGTACAATCAGAGTTGTGCTTTGGAAAATTAATCTGATGGCTGAGTCTAGAACTGATTGGAATGGAGAAATAGGATTAGAACACACCAAGCCTAAGTCAAATGTATTCATGTAAGCTGAAGTTATTAAGAGTATGGCAGCCATAGAGATGTGCTGCTTGGCTCTCCCTTTCAGAAACAACCTGCTGGTCAGCTGCAAGTTGTACAGCTAGTGGACAGATTCCTGCTGTTTAGTGCTTTCAGGATTCACATTGGTTTTGGACCGAGGTCATGCTTTTTCCTGGGCATTTCTGTACCAGTGATGACTGAGCATGTCAGGGGCCGTAGAGTCTGGCCATTTCTGCCCAATGCAGGACTCCTGTAATGGGAAGTCCTTGCTCCAGAGCACCCCACTGGGTTAGGCAAAACTTTGTTAGATCTTTACTGTGGCTTGAGGCTCTCTCTGCCAATTCTGCTTCTCTCCTTCCCCTAAGTCCTTGTCTTAAATATTTTTCAGATCTGTATCACAGTCTGAAGGATTTCCCCACCCAATCTTCCTTCTTCACCTTTTTTATCTTTCACAGGTATCATCCCCAACAAATCTCATGTGCTCCTATCTCTATCTCAAAAATGTTCATCTGGGGGTAATTAAAGTGTGAAAATCCGAAAGTGAAGACAAATGCTAGAGCTGATGCTGGATGATGAGGATAATTTGACCTTTGCATCACTTAATTTTTTTAGCATCTTATCCAGAAATACAGTTTATAAGTGTGCAGTTTCTAGAACTGCCAATGTATCCAAAGAGGTGGAATCTAAGAAAGAGAGAAAAAGTCAGAAAAAAAGGAGGCTTAAGGATAGTAAGAGGAGAACTGTGCCAACAGAGAAGGGAGTTTCAGTGAGGACAAGGGAATCAATACCATAAACACTGCCAAACTGTCAAGGAGGGTCAGCACAGCAGAAAGGTCATGTTACCTGGTTTTTGTTTCTGAAATGTGACTCTGTTCTTCAATGTGAGCCTAAATGTCTGTAAGCAACAAGGACAAAGAGGGGTCACTAATCTCCTAGAACCTTAGGTCTAGAACTTAACCCTAAGGAAATACCACTTCCCCAGTGAAGCAATAGATATTTTTTATAAGTATTTTTGATAAGGAATTGATATAAGAATCATAATCAACTGTTGTTAAGACACACATATTCATTATTAGAATGAATACTATTGATCGTAAGAATAAACTTTGAAGATACACACTCACACATTTCATTTGCATTTGTCTTCGTGGTTCTACCTAGTTTGCATTCATTTTCCACCCTGGTTGAAGCAAATGGAAGTAAACATCATATCTCCTTAGTTGGTTTACACCTTTATTTTCTAGAGTGTGTCTTTCAGATTGGTGTTACACATGTCATCTGCATTATTGCAGTTAGTTAAAACTATGTTAAGAAAAGGGAAGTAGAAAAATAGGGCTTTGAATAATGGCTTTCCTGTGTCATTTTCTTTAGTCATTTTCACAGCTGACCTACAGTCTTTATTATGCAAAGTTGTGTGCTTCTTAATGAAATACAATCACTTTAATTATGGTCTTAACTCTGTCCTTCTACTTTGTTTGAATCTAGACATACTCATTAGGAAGAAGTGGTGTATTTCCAAGTAAAATTGGGCTGTAATTCCTGTACCTGCTGTGGGTATTCAGAGAACAGTTCTCCAACTGTGATATTAAGATTACATTATTTATCATGAAGGAAACTTGTCATCTTATCTTAAGTGAAAGGCCAAGATTATGCCCTACAGGGATAATAATGGCTTTTTTTTTTTTAATAAAAGTATTGATCTAATTATTTCTTTACTGGTACCAGGAGAAATATGTGGTTGCCTGCATTACCATTAGCATGATTCTGGCTTATACACATAATATTATTATATTTAAAACTAATTTTAAAAATCATATAGCTGAAGAGTTTTATATAAAGTTCTTTTGTTGATCATGAATGTCGGAGTGTTGATAATGCTGATGTATTTTTATCTAATATAATTTTCTCATTAATTCTACTAAGGACAAATACAAAAATTGGGACATAAAATATCTTACTTATTAGTCATTTCCTAAGGATTTTAGTGCTAACTAAGCATGCTTAGTTGAAAAAGCTCAGGAATACTGCATTAAACATTGGGGAATTAATAGGAGCAAACAAAGAGATTTCTCCAGGATCAGATCTTGAAGATGGAGGTTAGAAAGTCTCCACTGGCCAGTAGCCTTCTGCTGTTGTCTTCAGGAGTGCCTTCTGATCCTAGTGCTTTAGTTGCCACCAATTAGCACTGAGAAAAAGCTGAGTCACTTGCCATCCTCTCTGCTTCATGCTGCCATTGGTGATATTGAAGAACTGGCCTGAGCCATCTGTGGTCCAAAGCCTTTGTTCCAGCCATGATTGTTATGGGCCTTGATCAGAGGAATTTAGATGGCCCTTCCTTCATTAGATGTACCTAATGATGATGTTACCATGTTTAATAAGGTTTGATTGAATCTTTAAAATAATATGAACAATTGCTTATTTCCACTGGTTGACATTATGTTCACTTTAAGAAGAGCTAGAACTACATCTTTATTCACAGCATTTGAGCAGCAGCCTCCACTTGGACATCCCCAATCACAACATTGCTGTATTTAATGTTGTGGGCTATAGAATCATCCTAGATAATGTGTTCTGAGGAATATAAATCTGAAGAACCCTAGAGAGCAATTTGGTACACTGGTTTTATTTCCCCATTTCCTGCTGAACTCATGAGAGATTCAGTCCAGGTTTTAGTAGTCTTGTTCTTTCCCTTCAAATATGTTCTTCGCTTTTTGTGTTTATAAAACCAAGGTTACAATCCCAATCCCTCCTACTAAACGTGAAGAGGTCTCTTTCTTTTAATTAAAAGGTTGTATATTTTGTTAAGAAGAGCACAAGCTCAATGAGAGTCCCGGTTTACGGTGACTTGGAGAACTAAGGAGGGCTGGCCAGCATTACAGGTTTCTTTTTGTGCCACTCCTACACAGTCATTTGTGTTCCACTATCCCGTTTATTTCATGCAGCCAGGAGGTGGTGTGACATTTGTATCTGTATACATTTTTGGTTTGACATATTTTCATTCTTTCTCTGGAACTTGAGGTCTATCACTAAAAATGACCTCTGGTCACTTGTTTATTAATTAGTTCAATCATGTGATATAGTTACTCTGGGTGACTAACAAGCCACCAGTAGGAAGCTGATGAAATCAGTTAGTGACTGGGCCTAAGATATAGAGGAAGTGTGTGACTGGTTGAATTTGTCACTTTTATTAGCACCACAAGGAGATTTGGGAGTTGGAATTTAAAATGGCTACAGAATGTAATGGATGTAGGGATATAAAATTTGCCCATTCTTGTAGTTTGCTCTGACACCTCCTCAGTAAGTATCTTTGGAATGAGGACCAGAGCTTCTGGTTACAGGTGTCAGTTAAGACCCTGGACAGAATGATATTGCAATCCTAAAGCCATTTTGACAAAACCAAGTCTTTGAGGTATATAAATGTGTATATAATCATTTGAAAAAGAGCTTGCAAGCTACCATAGAATTCTCAAGTGGGGTCTTATCGAGATCTGATTCTGCTCAGCTATTCAAATGCAGATCTAGCTAATGTTCATAACTTTTCTTTAATATGGTAGCAAAGTGTTAATATTAAAGCACTGTCACATAGTTTCTGAGCTCCTCAATTTGATTGACATCTCCACTTAGTAGGATATAAGCATCTCTAATTATTCGTATATTTCTTTCATTGTCTTTGTCTTGGCTCCCAGTATTCAGCCTTTTGAATGTATTTTTGAAAGTTTACTCATGATACACAATTGCTAAAAAGTCTGTTTTGTTTTTTTTCTAGGTAACATATAAATCAGTTTTAATTTTAGTAACACATAGTGTGTTTTCTCCCCAGTCCTCTGCTTTGTGGAGAATCTGGTACTTGAGAATAGAGTCTAGTCTAGTTGTGGTGATAAGAAAGAAGGAAACAAATAACAAAACCCCAAACCAAAACCAAACAAGCAAAAAACATGAAACCCTTTTGACCATAGGAGAGTATGCTTGTGTTTCGGGCATAATATAAAGGTGAAAACTTGATCAGTATGTACACTAAATACATAAAATTTTCTATTTCTTATAGTAAATTAAACTGATTGTGATGATGCTAGGTCTCTAATTTAATGTTTTGTGAACACTATATGGTAAATTAGGGGTATATAAGTGGTCACTTAGATAGCTAGGACCAATGGTATGTTTTTGTTTAAACTATCCATATTGTTTGAATATACCTCTAGAATTTATCATTTAATTGTTAGTTCTTTATTTCACTTTGTATAAATCTAACCAGAGTACGTTTGAAACCATTTCCTTAGGGCGTTTTATTCTAATCTGCCAAGAGCATGTTTGAGAAAATTTCCAGTTTTCTTTACTATGTTTGAATATATCTGATATTCATTTGTCTTTTGCATTTAATATTCATGAAAATTCTTTATAGTAAAAATAGGGGTTTTTGAATGTTAAAAATAATTTCTATTGCAAATTAGAAATTAAAGGCTAATTTATTGTTCTTAGTACTTAATAAAATATTCTCAAACTAAATCCTGAATTACTGGAAATGAATAAAACATAAAGTAAAGAAAGTAGAAACTGTCTAAACTATCCAGACTTGAGAAACATGCTGAAGTAGTTTCAATTACAGTGTGTTCTAAAAGATATAGGAAAGACTGTGAAATTTTTTCTTGGAACTCAATGAAACACAGAAACAAGTAAGAAGGGAATAATGTTGATCTATTTGTCTATTCTTTGCCATTACCACATTCTTGATTACTGTAGCTTTATAGTAATCTTGAAGTTGGGTAGTTTCAGTCATCCAACGTTTTCTTCTCTTTCAATATTTTATTGGGTATTCTGTGTCTTTTGTCTCTTTTGATAAGCTTTAGAATAATTTGTTTGTACCCACAGAATAACTTGCTGGAGTTCAGTTCTTTTATTGCTGAATAGTATTCCATTGCTTGAATATGCCACAATTTTTATTTTTTTAATAAATTTATTTATTTTGGCTGCATTGGGTCTTTGTTGCTGTGCATGGGCTTTCTCTGGTTGTGGCAAGTGGGGGCTACTCTTCATTGCGGTGCGCAGGCTCCTCGTTGCGGTGGCTTCTCTTGTTGTGGAGCACGGGCTCTAGGCGCACGGGCTTCAGTAGTTGCAGCACGTGGGCTCAGTAGTTGTGGCTCATGGGCTCTAGAGCGCAGGCTCAGTAGTTGCAGCGCACGGGCTTACTTGCTCCGCGGCATGTGGGATCTTCCTGGACCAGGGCTTGAACCTGTGTCCCCTGTGTTGGCAGGTGGATTCTTAACCACTGCGCCACCTGGAAAGCCCTGCCACAATTTTTTAATACATCGATTTTTAGGTGGACATTTAGGTTGCCTCCAACTTTTGCTTGTTATGAATAAAGTTGCTAACATTCTTATATATTTCTTTATGCAGACATGTTTTATTTCACTTTTGTAAATCTAGAAGTAGAATTATTGTATCAAATGCTGAGTTATTTAATTTTATAAAAGTGCAAAACAAGTTTCCAAAGTGGCTGTACCATTTTCACTCTCATCAGCAATACAGAGAGCTCCAGTTTCTCGATGTCCTTTCAAAATTTTTGGTGCTGTCAGTCTTTAAATTTAGCTAGTTTAGTGAGTTTGTGTGGTATCCTGTGGTTTATTTTATATTTCCTTGATGACTAATGATATTGAACACCCTTTATGTAATTATTGACCGTCTGTGTGTTTTACTTTTGAAGTGTCTTTTCAAGTTGTTTCTCCATTAGGTTTTGTCTTTTATTTATTTGAAAAATGCTTTTATATTTTGTACAAATATTTCATCAGGCAATTATGAGACAATTATTGGATGTTTAATTTCCAAGTATTTGGCAATTATCTGAAATATATTTGTTATTTGTTTTTAATTTAATACTGTGATCAGAGCCCTCTATTTTATGTGATTTAAATTCTTTCAAAGTACTGGTCTCTCTTGGAATATGCTCCCTCTCAGTATTTTGTTGTAATGTTCTAAATTGTCAGTTACTTTAAGTTGATTGATGGTGTTTTTAAAATCTTATATATCCTTGTGGATTTTTTGCCTCCTTGTTTTATCAGTTACTGAGCAAGGAGGCTTACATCCTTCAACTATAATTGTGGAACTATTTCTCACTTCAGTTGTATCATTTTGTTTTATGTATTTTGAAGCTCCATTTTTAGGTGCATATGTATTTGGAATTTCATCTTCCTGATGAATTGATCCTTTTATCATTTGAATTATATCTGTTTCTTTTCTTTCTTTTTTTTAACATCTTTATTGGCGTATAATTGCTTTACAATGGTGTGTTAGTTTCTGCTTTATAACAAATTGAGTCAGTTATACATATACATATATCTCCATATCTCTTCCCTCTTGCATCTCCCTCCTTCCTACCCTCCCTATCCCACCCTTCTAGGTGTTCACAAAGCTAAAAAAAATAAATAAATAATAATGGTCATATCTGTTTATTTTCGATGGTACTCCTTAACTGGAGATTACTTTTTCTGATAAACCACTACAATTTTCCAAGGATTAGTGTTATCAAGCTGTATCTTTGGCCATCTACCTACTTTTAAGCCATCTACGTGTTTACGTTTAATATGTGATAAAGATAGCATATACTTAGTTTTTGGTTTTTTATCCACCCTGATAATTGTTCCTTTTAATTAAAGTATTAATAAGTTTATGATTAATGTAATGATTGATATAGTTGTTTGTAAGCCTATTTTGCTGGGGTTTTTTCCTACTTGTGTCATTTGATTTTTGTATCTCTGACCCTTCAATCCTGTGGTTTCCTGAGTAGCTTTCAGCATTCCATAATATATACTCTGTTGGCTTTTTTTTTTTCACTTTAAACAATTTTTTTTTATTGGAGTACAGTTGATTTACCATGTTGTGTTAGCTTCTGCTGTACAGCAAAGTGAAACAGTTATACATATATCCACTCTTTTTTAGATTCTTTTCCCATATACGTCATTACAGAGTATTGAGTAGGGTTCCCTGTGCCATACAGTAGGTCCTTATTAGTTATGTATTTTATATATAGTAGTGTGTATATGTCAATCCCAATCTCCCAATTTATCCTTCCCACCCCCTTTCCCCCCGTATCCATAAGTTTATTTTTTTACATCTGTGACTCTATTTCTGTTTTGTAAACATTGCCTTTTTATATATTTTTAATTTACATAGTAAAACTTATTCTTTTTGGTTTACAGTCATGTAGGTTTTAAAAAAGAATGGAATTGTGTCTATCACCATAATCAACATATAGAACATATATAGAATGCTCTATTAACTCCCTTTATAAACAACCATTCCTCCCACACCCATCCCCAGTTAAGCATTGATCTGTTCTCTATTGCTGTAGTGCTGAATTTTTCAGAATATGATATAAATGAAATATATAGTATATAGCCTTTTGAGTCTGACTCTTTCACTTTGAAAAATGCATCTGAGAGTCATACTGTTGTATGTATTGATAGCTCCTTCCTTTTTATTGCTGAGTACTATCAGAGTTTGTTTAGTCATCCCTTGGGTAAAATACAGTAGGGCTATTAACAACTTTTAGTGGTTATGAATAAGCAGACTATAGATATTCATGTACAGATTGCTTTGTTAATATAAATTTTCATTTCTTTTGGATAAACACCTGGGCAATATGCACAGTTACCTATAAGAGTGGGTGACACATAGCTTGCTCTCAAAAATATTTTTATAAGAAATTGAAGAATATTTATTTTTAATTTGACTTCTTATTTGTATCGTTTCATTCTTATTCGTAAATGTCAATGTTTGAAGTGTTTTGTGATATTTTTATTTATTAAAAGAATTCATATGCTGCTATATTTTGCAAACTTTAGAGGGTATTAATTATTCTGTGAAAGTTCTGGTTCTGGGTCTTTGAGAAATACAGTAAAATAGTTGGAGCAGAGATCCTCCAAAACATGCAAATGACACAAAGCCAAATTTGCCAACTACATTAATGGGTAATATATAACATTTATCATAGTATTAAAATCACAAGGTTTGTTACCAGAGATTAGGGTTTGAGTTTCATCTCTCCCTTTTACTATCTGAGTGACTTTAGGGAATTTACTTTATTTCTCTAAGCCTCAGTTTGTTTATCTGTAAGATAGGGATAAAAATCAAATCTACCATAAGGGCTTTCTGAGGGTTAAGTGAGATAATATTAGTCACGTATTTAGGATAACACTTCACATTCTGTGTACATAAGTTATTGTTAGTAGTAGTGGTAATTATATTTTTTAGATTATATTATTTGATGATACTTAGTAAATAATTAGTATAAATGCTTTATGATCAGTTAGTGCTCTGATAGTATTTGACAGAACATGAGTATTTTACAATTGTCCTTTTTTCTTCCAAATGACTTTTAACATTTTCTCTGAGTATATGATTCTGTATTAGTTTTCTATTGTTGCCATAACAAATTATCACAGATTTAGTGGCTTAGACAACATAAATATATTACAGGCCCGCAGATCAGAAGCTCGGTAAGGGTTTCACAGAGCTAAAATCAAGGTGTTGGCAGGCCTGCAGTCCTTTCTGGTGGCTCTAAAGGAGAATCCATTTATTGCTCCTTTGGGTTTTTGGCAGAATTAAGTTTCTTATGGTTGTAGAACCAAGGACCTCATTTTCTCTTTGGCTGTAAACTGAGGGCCATTTCCAGCTTCTAGAGACTGCTGGCATTCATTGGCTTGTAGCCCCCTTTCTCAGTGTTTAAGGCCTGCAACAGTAGACTGAGTCCTCACATTGGGTCTTTCTGATCCACTCTCCTACTGTCTTCAACTTTAAGAACCCATTTGATTAGATTGGGCCCACCCAGATAATCCAGCATCATCTCCACAACTCTAGGCCCTTAAACCTATCATTATTAGCAGAGTCCCTTGTTCTCATTGAAGGTAGCATAGCCACAGGATCTGGGGGTTAGGTGGGTCTAGGACTTTTCTTTTTTTAAGTCTTTTTGCAGGGGGAGAAGTATTATTCATCCTACCACAGATTCTAAGAAATTCTTTATGAAATCTCTAGTTCAGGACCCACATATAAGGCATAGCACCTCAAAGATGATAGACTTTGCTTTTTAATATCCATTACAATTCGAAGTGCTAATTGATGCCCTTTAGAGGCATTAGAGGAACCAATAATTTTCTGACCTTTGTTATATCAAATGTTGGCTGAGCGGTTCTTACTGTGTAGTGAGAGGTGGGGGAGAAAAAAGAACAGATATGGGATTGAACTAACAAAATAAGAAGGAAGACATATGTGTAAAGAATGCCAAAGCATTTGATTTGTGTGTGTGTGATCTTATTATAGCTACTTAATCTTTTTTTCTCTTTCTGTAGATTTGGGTAAAATGATTCATACACACACATACTCTTTGAGTTGATCCAGTTTTCACCCTGACTGAAATACTGGTACATTTAAAACAGTTTTTTCTCTTGTTCTTAAATGTTTGGGTATTTTGTTAGGGATCCTAAACACTCTGGAATAATCATTAATACAACCTTTAAAATTCCTTTTGCAATTTGAGGGATCTTTCCTCTATACACCCAACATGAATCCCCAAAGCTCTTCTTGTGTATGTATTGATAGGTTGTGTTTCTTCTTTCCTCAATAAATAAAACATGAATTATAGTAAATATACTTCAAATTTAAAAAAAGTAACCTTTGAAAATTTTAAAGAAGACTGTATCACAACTAGTAATCACTTTGTTAGCTATACATTTCTACATTATACTTGGTCTTAAAACAATCCCGCTAGGTAAATTGGGCAGGTAATATCTCCCTTTTGGAGATAAAGTCAATGAGGTTCAATGTTACCCAGCATTTAAACTATAGTTTCAAGAATCTAACCTGTTTCCTTGCCTTCAAAATCTAAATTTCCCTGCCATGCAAGGGAGTTAAAAATAGGAAAAAATCCCATTTTTCCTCATTTAAATTCAGAATGTGCTTCCTTATTCAAAAAAGGCCTCAGATAGCTATTTCTCTGCTTTGTTTTCTTGTGAGTATTTAAGGTCTTATGAAGAGAGATTTTTATATTATAAGTAAAAATTATTTGCTTAACCATCTTCTCTGCGTTTCCTTGCACTAAAAATCCTATTCAAAATGTATACTTTAAAAAATCCCTCTGATTAGTTCATTAAAGTTAGATTAATTAATCTGTAATTTGCTTTCCTTTATAATTTATTATTAGTTATATTGAACATTTTAGAAGTTTGTATTTCTTATGTGTGTTTCTTCTTTATGACATTTTAGTTCAGATCCTTTCCTAAATTAATTCATATTTTGGCATCATTACTCTAAATATTTTCCCTTTTGTCATTTTATTGAATTGGTTTTCAATTATCATTTCTTCAATCCTTTTTAAAGATAAAAACACTTCTTATTGAGAGATTTATGTACCATTTATTTTAAGTTTTTAAGTTTCTTTTGATATACAGAGTGGACATATAATATTTTCTAATCTTTATTGGGGTATAATTGCTTTACAATGTTGTGTCAGTTTCTGCTGTATAAAAAAGTGAATCAGCTATATGTCTACAGATATCCTCATATCCCCTCCCTCTTGCATCTCCCTCCCATCCTCCCTATCCCACCCCTCTAGGTGGTCACAAAGCACAAAGCTGATCTCGCTGTGCCATGTGGCTGCTTCCCACTAGCTATCTATTTTACGTTTGGTAGTGTATATATGTCAATGCTACTCTCTCACTTCATCCCAGCTTACCCTTCCCCCTCCCCAAGTCCTCAAGTCCATTCTCTACGTCTGCATCTTTATTCCTGTCCTGCCCCTAGGTTCATCAGAAACATTTTTTTTCTTATTTAGATTCCATGTATATGTGTTAGCATATTTCTTTTTCTCTTTCTGACTTACTTCACTCTGTATGACAGACTCTAGGTCCATCGACCTCACTACAAATAACAATTTCATTTCTTTTTATGGCTGAGTAATATTCCATTGTATATATGTGCCACATATTCTTTGTCCATTCATTGATCAAAGGACACTTATGTTGCTTCCATGTCCAAGCTATTGTAAATAGTGCTGCAATGAACATTGTGGTACATGACTCTTTTTGAATTATGGTTTTCTCAGGGTATATGCCCAGTAGTGGTATTGCTGGGTCACATGGTAGTTCTATTTTTAGTCTTTTAAGGAACTTCCATACTGTTCTCCATAGTGGCTGTATCAATTTACATTCCCACCTACAGTGCAAGAGGGTTCCATTTTCTCCACACCTCTCCAGCATTTATTGTTTGTAGATTTTTTGATGACGGCCATTCTGACGGGTGTGACATGATACCTCATTGTAGTTTTGATTTGCATTTATCTAATGATTAGTGATGTTTAGCATCCTTTCATGTGTTTGTTGGCAATCTGTATATCTTCTTTGGAGGATTGTCTATTTAGGTCTTCTGCCCATTTTTGGATTGGCTTGTTTGTTTTTTTTTGATATTGAGCTGCATGAGCTGCTTGTATATTTTGGAGATTAATCCTTTCTCAGTTGCTTCATTTGCAAATATTTTCTCCCATTCTGAGGGTTGTCTTTTTGTCTTGTTTATGGTTTCCTTTGCTATGCAAAAGCTTTTAGGTTTCATTAGGTCCTATTTGTTTACTTTTATTTTTATTTCCATTTCTCTAGGAGATGGGTCAAAGACGATCTTGTTGTGATTTTTCTCAAAGAGTGTTCTTCCTAGGTTTTTCTCTAAGGGTCTTATAGTGTCTGGCCTTACATTTAGGTCTTTAATCCATTTTGAGTTTATTTTTGTGTATGATGTTAGGAAGTGTTCTAATTTCATTCTTTTACATGTAGCTGTCTAGTTTTCCCAGCACCACTTATTGAAGAGGCTACCTTTTCTCCAATGTATATTCTTGCCTCCTTTATCAAAGATAAGGTGACCATATGTGCGTGGTTTATCTCTGGGCTTTCTATCCTGTTCCATTGATCTATAGTTCTGTTTTTGTGCCAGTACCATACTGTCTTGATTACTATAGCTTTGTAATATAGTCTGAAGTGAGGGAGCCTGATTCCTCCAGCTCCGTTTTTCTTTCTCAAGATTGCTTTGGCTATTCGGGGTTTTTTGTTTTTCCATACATATTGTGAAATTTTTTTGTTCTAGTTCTGTGAAAAATGCCATTGGTAGTTTGATAGGGATTGCATTGAAACTGTAGATTGCTTTGGGTAGTATAGTCATTTTCACAATGTTGATTCTTCCAATCCAAGAACATGGTATATCTCTCCATCTGTTTGTATCATCTTTAATTTCTTCCATCAGTGTCTTTTAGTTTGCTGCTTACAGGTCTTTTTCCCCCTTAGGTAGGTTTATTCCTAGGTATTTTATTCTTTTTGTTGCAATGGTAAATGGAAGTGTTTCTTTAATTTCTCTTTCAGATTTTTCCTCATTAGTGTATGGGAATGCAAGAGATTTCTGTGCATTAATTTTGTACCCTGCTACTTTACCCCATTCATTGGTTAACTGTAGTAGTTTTCTGGTAGCATCTTTAGGATATTCTATGTATAGTATCATGTCATCTGCAAACAGTGACAGCTTTACTTCTTCTTTTCCCATTTGGATTCCGTTTATTTCCTTTTCTTTTCTGATTGCTGTGGCTAAAACTTCCAAAACTGTGTTGAATAATAGTGGTGAGAGTGGACAATCTTGTCTTGCTCCTGATCTTAGAGGAAATGGTTTCAGATTTTCACCATTGAGAATGATGTTTACTGTGGGATTGTCATATATGGTCTTTATTATGTTGAGGTAAGTTCCCTCTATGCCTACTTTCTGGAGAGTTTTTGTCATAAATGGGTTTTGAATTTTGTTGAAAGCTTTTTCTGCATCTGTTGAGATGATCATGTAGTTTTTCTCCCTCAGTTTGTTAATATGGTGTATCACATTGATTGATTTGCATATATTGAAGAATCCTTGCATTCCTGGGATAAACTCCACTTGATCATGATTGTATGATCCTTTTAATGTGCTGTTGGATTCTGTTTGCTAGTATTTTATTGAGGATTCTTGCATGTATTTCATCAGTCATATTGGTCTGTAGTTTTCTTTTTTTGTGACATCTTTGTCTGGTTTTTGTATCAGGGTGGTGGTGGCCTCATAGAATGAGTTTGGGAGTGTTCCTCCCTCTGCTATATTTTGGAAGAGTTTGAGAAGGATAGGTGTTAGCTCTTTTCTAAATGTTTGATAGAATTTGCCTGTTAAGCCATCTGGTCCTGGCCTCTTGTTTGTTGGAAAATTTTTAATCACAATCTCATTTTCAGTGCTTGTGGTTGGTCTGTTTATATTTTGTTTTTTCCTGGTTCAGTCTCAGAAGGTTGTGCTTTTCTAAGAATTTGTCTAGTTTTCCAGGTTTTCCATTTTATTGGCATATAGTTGCTTGTAGTAATCCCTCATGATTCTTTGTACTTCTGCAGTGTCAGTTGTTACTTCTCCTTTTTCATTTCTAATTCTATTCATTTGAGTCTTCTCCCTTTTTTTCTTGATGAGTCTGGTAGTGGTTTATCAATTTTATCTTCTCAAAGAAGCAGCTTTTAGTTTTATTGATCTTTGCTATTGTTTCCTTCATTTCTTTTTCGTTTATTTCTGATCTGATCTTTATAATTTCTTTCCTTCTGTTAACTTTGGGTTTTTTTTGTTCTTCTTTCTCTAATTGCTTTAGGTGTAAGGTTAAGTTGCTTATTTGAGATGTTTCTTGTTTATTGAGGTAGGATTGTATTGTTATAAACTTCCCTCTTAGAACTCCCTTTTGCTGCATCCCATAGGTTTTAGGTCGCTGTGTTTTCATTGTCATTGGTTTCTATGTATTTTTTGATTTACTCTTTCATTTCTTCAGTGATATTTTGGTTATTTAGTAGTGTATTATTTAGCCTCCATGTGTTTGTATTTTTTACAGATTTTTTCCTGTAATTGATATCTAGTCTCATAGCATTGTTGTCAGAGAAGATACTTGATACAATTTCAATTTTCTTAAATTTACTAAGCCTTGATTTATGGCCCAAGATATGATCTATCCTGGAGAATGTTCCATGAGCACTTGAGAAGAAAGTGTATTCTGCTGTTTTTGGATGGAATGTCCTATAAATATCAATTAAGTCCATCTTGTTTACTGTGTCATTTAAAGCTTGTGTTTCCTTATTTATTTTCATTTTGGTTGATCTGTCCATTGGTGAAAGTGGGGTGTTAAAATCCCCTACTATTATTGTGTTACTGTCAATTTCTCCTTTTATGGCTGTTAGCATTTGCCCTATGTGTTAAAGTGCTCCTATGTTGGGGGATAAATATTTACAATTATTGTATATTCTTCTTGGATTGATCCCTTGATCGTTATGTAGTGTCCTTCTTTGTCTCTTGTAACAGTCTTTATTTTAAAGTCTATTTTGTGTGATAGGAGAATTGCTACTCCAGCTTTCTTTTTTTTTTTTTTTTTTTGGCGGTACGCGGGCCTCTCACTGTTGTGGCCTCTCCCGTTGCGGAGCACAGGCTCCGGATGCGCAGGCTCAGTGGCCATGGCCCACAGGACCAGCCACTCCGCGGCACGTGGGATCCTCCCGGACCGGGGCACGAACCCGCGTCCCCTGCATCGGCAGGCGGAATCTCAACCATTGCGCCACCAGGGAAGCCCTCCCCCCGCAGCTTTCTTTTGATCTCATTTGCGTGGAATATATTCTTCTATCCCCTCGCTTTCGGTCTGTATGTGCCCATAGTTGTGAAGTGGGTCTCTTGTAGACAGCATATGTATGGGTCTTGTTTTTGTATCCATTCAGCCAGTCTATGTCTTTTGATTGGAGCATTTAATCCATTTACATTTAAGGTCATTAACGATATGTATGTTCGTATTACCATTTTCTTAATTGTTTTGGGTTTGTTTTTGTAGGTCTTTTCCTTCTCTTGTGTTTTCAGCCTAGAGAAGTTCCTTTAGCATTTGTTATAAAGCTGGTTTTGTGGTGCTGAATTCTCTTAACTTTTGCTTGTCTGTAAAGGTTTTAATTTCTCCATTGAATCTGAATGAGATCCTTGCTGGGTAGAGTAATCTTGGTTGTAAGTTTTTCCCTTCATCACTTTAAATATGTCCTGCCACTCCCTTCTGGCTTGCAAAGTTTCGGCTTGGACATATAATTTTATTCTTTTCTTTTTTAACAAAGTGCTCATCAGTTCTTTTTATATCTCCTAATTAACTTATGTAGATTTCTCTAAGTAGATGTCACACATTTATTGCTTGGGATATTTTAATTTTATGATGTTATGATTGTTTATATATTTTCTTTTCCTGCTGTAACAGAATGTAGTTTTTCACTTCTATCTTCTCAGCCATTTGAATATGTTGTATCTCTAATTTTTAGTTGATATTTTGTAAATAGTCATACTTTCTCTTATAATTATAATTTTTATTTATGTTTCATGTTTTGTTGTTGTTTTATAGCCCAGAAACAACAACAGTTTGGGGGTTTTGATTTTGGTGTGTGTGCCTTCATTGACTCACCATAAATGGAAATAAGTAAAATGCTCTCTATTTAAGTATGACATGCTTCTTGACTTTAAGGAGGTATGTTTTGTTACTGATTGTGTAATTGAGTAATAATGAAAATTACCAGATAAATTTTCAATTCTATGAAGATGATATTTTTTCTTGTTTGTTTTATTGATATGTTAGTTTATTAGAGAGTCTAATATTAAGCCATTTCATATTTGTGAGATGAATCCTTATTGGTATTTTTCATTATTGTTTTAATATTCAATTCAATTCACTAATACTTTATTCAAACATTTAAAATTTTGTTTTATAAATCTTCAGTAATTTCTTCTGTTGTGTTCAGAGGTCCTTTGAGGTTATAATCTCATTGAATCAGAAGATGCTTCCCTTCTTTTCCATTCTCTAAAAGACTATCATTTTTCTTGTATCTATATCTATATTGCACCTGTAACAGGTACTGTCAGGTCTGGAAAGCATAGCAAATTCACTAATAATTCTCAATTCACTAATAAAACTGTCATTCTTGCAGAAGATCCTTTCTTATTTTTAAAATGTCTTCTGTGACTAGTGGTCTTTTCATGGTTTTCAGAATTTATGTTTGCTTACTTGTTCTTGTTAAGTATTTCACTTAAAAATAATTTTCCATTTCATTGAGATAATCAACTCTGTTAGCATAGACTGGTACATAATATCATATTTTTCAAATATCAATAGTTCATATGTGTTATATGTACATTTTTATTGCTAACTTTATTTGTGCTTTCTAGATAGAGCATTAAAAAATCTTTTGCCAGAACCAATTATTGTATTTAATTGTCTATTTGAATACTTTTGTTATCTAAAACCTTATTTTCATGGTATTATCCCTTGGCTGATGAAAAATTAATCATTTTTCTAATTTGCCTATTATGTGTTAGTGTTTAAAAATTTTTGATATATGTTATCCTCATTTTGGTTGTATTCTAGGTAATCTGAAGTTTGGATTTCACTTTGATTATAAAGCAATTGAGCAAAGTATTTCAAAATTTCCAATGTGTATTTATTTATTTCATGCCCCCAGTTCCAAATATTTATGGTTTTCATTTTGATGTTTTATTCTTTTGTGATCAGACTGTATACATTAGAGTACATTCTGGATTTTTAAAATTCTTATGTTTAAGAATTTTCTCATATTATTGTATATTCTCCTCAAACCTATATTTTAAAAGTTTGCATATTATTACATCATATGGTTGATTGAAATTTTTTCCATAAATTTACAATTCAAACCCTATGGCTTTCATTAATATAGTTAATGCCTTGGCAAATATCCTTGCAAATAAAACTGTGTGCCCATATCTCATTATTTTCTTAGGATAAACTTCTAGAACTTGTATTGCTAGGTAAAATTGTCATGAACATGAACATTTAATACAAAAAAAGAACAAAAAGCCTGGTGAGGGTTTTGTTTGAACATGTCGAATTTAATTTCTTCTTATACTATGCTGTGGTTAGAAAATATGTCTTGTACAATTTCTACTTTGGAATTTATTGAAGGTTTCCTGGCGGCTTAGTGCAACAAAATGTATGCTTCATGATGAAGCGAATTTTTCCTTTTGTTCTTTGCTGTATTCCAGTTACTAGGAGAGTGCCTGGCATGTAGTAGACACCTCATGTATTGAGTGACTTTTTAAAAATGTTCAGTGGCTTATTGGAATAAAAAGTATAATATCTCTCTGTAGAGTGCTAAGTTGAATACACTGTAGCTGTTAACTCAACTGTATTAATTCTATTCTTCAAATTCTGCCCTAATTTCTGCCTTCTTAATTGACAATAAATTGGTAGTGCTATTTAGAGTTGCATTTTTTTCAGTTTTTCTCATACTTCTAATAGTCTTTGCACCATATATTTTGATGATACCTTTTTAGTGTATAAAGGATTATGAATATTAGATCTTTCTATGCATATTAATTTTTAAATATATAAAGTGATCGACTTTCTTTCCTTTAATTTCTTTGGCAATTAATAATATAGCCACTACTCCTTTTTACATTTGGATTTGCCTTATGTTTTTGCATTTTATTTTTAAAACTTTTCTGTCAAACGACTGTCCATCTCCATATCATCAGTCTCATTCACCTCCATACATCACATCTTTAGCTCAGCTGCTATATTATCTTTATTTTCTGATCTCTTACATATTATCAGATAAAGTGATCATTTAATAAATGTGTGGAGAAGTGGATGAGCGATGGGGTCAGTTTCGAGTAGTCATCACGGTCTTCCTTGAAGGACTGTCAGTTATGTATTGTCCTTAAGTATTAACTGAACACTTGACCTTAGTTACACCCAGCTTGTGCTCAGCTCTACCTTTGACAATTGAATTACTGCTGTGCGTCCCTGGGAGGATATGGGTAAAGCACAGTATTTGAGAAGTATTGAGTTATGTCTTTAATACAGTAGCACAGGTTTTTATTCAGAATATTTCCAATAAAAGGCTTCCCTTAATTTACTGGTGACTTATTTAAGCACATGATATTTTCTATACAGTCTGCTGTTCTATATAATTAGAGTCATAATATTCATTTTAGGACTCACATCTTTCCTGGTCTCTGTATTAGATTTCCTGTCTCTATCTTCAATATCAATGAAGAGATACAGTGTCTTCCAAGGTCTAATAAATTACCCACATGTCTTATGAGGTACTCATTCCACTGTCTCCATATGGGTAAAATGAGAAGGCTTCAGTGGATTCAGTTGGTTATGTGGGCCATTTAACCACAACAACAACAACGAAGAATGGCATTGTTCTCTATTCAGTTGTGCAAATAGTTGAAAATATGGCAGGCATATTGAAATGAATCCATCATTACATTTAGTCTCAGTGTTTGTCTACCAAGTGGCTCTCTACTGGAGATGATTTTGCTTCCTAGGGGATATTTGACAACATCTGAAGACATTTTCAGTTGTAGCAACTGGGGAAATTTAAAAAGTATGTAGAGGGTAAAGACCAGGGATGCCAGTAAACATGCTATAGTTCACAGGATAGCATCCCTCAACAAAGAATTATCCAACCCCAAATGTCAATAGTGCCAAGGAAGAGAATCGCTGGCCTCTCATATAAAACAAAAGGCATTTTTGAAAGAGTGATATGAATATGGGATATGTGTGCTGTGTGGTCTGATAAAAATATAATCATTCAAGATGGAATTAGTATGATGGATTTGTCTTTTCCTAACTACTGAGATTTTTTTAAAGAGAAAGATGAATACAGTAAGAAAGAATCTCCTCTTTTATTTATACTTGTCTTGCCTACTTCATAAGTGGCAAAAGCAAATGAGAGAATGAGAAACTGTGGAAGTTCTTTGTAAGAAGTAAAATAGTACATAAATATAAGGTAGAACTGCAGATAAAGGCATTCAAGTCAATAACCATTTGTTAAGCACCTATGCTGTGTGATTCCACTGAGAATAAAACTATTGACTAATATTCCATTCTCTTCTGTGTTCAAAGACTGAAATTCATAGACTTGTGATGAATAACTTTTAGAAGTGGAGATAATTGATTTGAAACAATGTTTAAGGTATTTGTATAATAGCCATGTGTGACAGATCAGGCTGAAGTTACTGGACCATGTTTCTCTCATCTTCATTCCAACAGAGCAGATCCACTGTCATCTGTTAGACATGTACTGTACAGACTGTGTTTGAAAAAGTCAACTGTTAAGAAGACTAGTTCGAAAAACTCTAGTTGATCTACTCCAAGTCCTTCTAGAACAGTATGGAGGTTCCTTAAAAAACTAAAAATAGAACTACCATGTGACCCAGCAATCCCACTACTGGGCATATACCCTGAGAAAACCATAATTCAAAAGAACACATGTACCCCAATGTTCATTGCAGCACTAGTTACAATAGCCAGGACATGCAAACAACCTAAATGTCCAATGACAGATGAATGAATAAAGAAGATGTGGTACATATATACAATGGAATATTACTCAGCCTTGAAAAGGAATGAAATTGGGTCATTTGTAGAGATGTCAATGGACCTAGAGTCTTTCATAGAGTAAAGTAAGTCAGAAAGAGAAAAACAAATATCGCATATTAATGCATATATGTGGAATCTAGAAAAATGGTACAGATCAACCTTTTTGCAGGGCAGGAATAGAGATGCAGATGTAGAGAACGGACATGTGGACGTAGGGTGGGAAGGGGAGGGTAGGACGAATTGGGAGATTAGGATTGACATATATACACTACCATGCGTAAAATAGATAGCTAGCGGAAACATGCAATAAAGCACAGGAAGCTCAGCTCGGTGCTCTGTGATGACCTAGATGGGCAGGATGAGGGGGTGGGAGGGAGGTCCAAGAGGGAGGGAATATAGGTGTACATATAGTTGATTCACTTCATTGTATAGCAGAAACTAACACAACATTGTAAAGCAATTATACTCCAAAAAAAAGAATATTGAAATTTAGAAGATGTGACTTACTGGAGATTGTGTAGCTAGAAATTAATTGAACAGTCAGTGAAATTTAGGTCTTCTGACTCCTTAGAGTGTTTCTTTTCACATATTGCATTAAACTTTATACCTGTCAAAGCATGATGATCTGAGAGAAATTTGGCCTGTTTTACTTGAGGGTATCCATTAGTTTCTGTGGAGTAACTGTATAATAACTCTTTATCATTTGTGACTTATTTCAGGCTTTTGAAAAATCGGTCTCAGAATGAAACAGTTATTTGCATGGATTCTTGTAGGGTTGCCTTTTCTCTCTCCGCCCCTCTCTGTCTCTGTCTTTCTGTCTGTCAGTCTTTCTCTTTCCCTCTCTCTCTCTCTCTCTCTATATATATATATTTCTGTAGTTTGCTTCTGTAAATTGCTATCTCCAAATCAACAAGGAAGATGAAAGATGAACAGTGAATTTTTCTACTCAAAAATGGCAGTGAGGGGCTTCCCTGATGGTTCAGTGGTTGAGAGTACGCCTGCCGATGCAGGGAACATGGGTTCGTGCCCCGGTCCAGGAAGATCCCACATGCCGCCGAGCGGCTGGGCCCGTGAGCCATGGCCGCTGAGCCTGCGCGTCCGGAGCCTGTGCTCCGCAACGGGAGAGGCCACAACAGTGAGAGGCCCGCGTACCGAAAAAAAAAAAAAAAAAGAAAGAAACATGTAAAATGGGAGAGGTGACTTTTTCTCAAAGTTTTCAGAATATTACCTACAAAACTTCATCTTTGCCAGAAATGCAATTAATTTGTGAATGACATTTTTGGTATCTACACGTTTTAAATAAGACAGATTTTAGAAGAAAAAATAGCAAAATTGTTTTCTATCTTGAAAAACAAAAAGTAGAGAATTTATCCTTAAAACTATTGAAACCCATTAATTAGCATAAGACCTTAAAGTAATATTTACTTATCTGATGTAATGTTCCAAAAGGAACACTCTGGTTCTTATGGTACCTACGCAGTATCCAAACAGTTAGCAAGATTTTAAGAGAGATATTTCAGTGTCAATATGTAGATGGAAATACAAAAGCCCTGGGACCATAAGTGACTTGTACAATATATCAACTAAGTGGCTATAGGATGGGGACGAGAACCCAGTTCTCTTTTTTCTTTACTCCTTAGCTGCCAGGGAGTGATGGGCGAACTCAGTTTCTACTGACAGTCAGTAATGAAGTAAATCTCAGAGCTCTCTGAAGATTAATGGATTTTCCAAAGTAACTTGCGGGTAGTTAAGATTAGACTGAATAAAAGCTGGAACTATTTCCCCTAGCTGAGTTCAGCCACATCTACTATTTGTTGAAGCTTAAAAGCAACTCTCAGGATGCCACTGATTATTTAGCAGCTTGATTCTCATGGTCTTTGCTAGCACAGAATAGTTAATGGAAAATCATCTAAATTTATTTTTAATGAGTTCTTACTATGCATAATAATATCAATATATTTTATGGATGCCTTCCATGAGAAAATTGCTAGAAGCTAAGAGAAGAATCATGTAGTAGGACCATATCATTGGATTTACCAGAGTATATATTAACAAAGTGGTCATGCAATTCTCAGTTGTGCAAAGATCTCTCTCTAATTCAAATATGTTTGCTGGAGTCAGAATAAGACATTTAGTAGATGTTAGGAAAACTCCTTTAAAGATAAGTCAATTACAACATGGTTGCCATTGTCATCAACAAATTTAGCAACTATGTGGTTTATTTTTATGTTGATGCTTTGTGCAGAGTGCCATCTACAACCAATAAATCTATTTTTTTGTATTTGTATTTGAAAATGAAGACAATACATAGGACAGTTAAATATTAGTAAAACTGTTAAATTATTAGTTGATATGAGATAGTGGCATTACTTTATTTTCCTATAAAAGAAATATCCCTGAAGGAGTGTATAAATTGCCAATGAGCTTTCAAAATTAATATTTTAAAACTTAAAGTTACAAACTTCGGGGATTATAAATTGCTTAGAATAGTGTCTGAAGCAAAGCAAGTGTTCAGGAAATGATTACAGTTTGTAATGAATCATTAAATCTTCACAACGCCTATATGAGTTACGACCTACTTTATTTACCGCTCCCCAACCCTGGCCCCATTCAACACATGAGGCTATCAAGGCATAGATATGCTGAGTAACTGCCCAAGATTGCACAGCTAAACAGCTAGGTAGTGGTGAAGCTGGCATGTGAGTACAGAAAGTCTGTCTCCGGAGACTGTGTTTTCTTAATTCCTACCTCTGTAAGTATTTAAATAAAATAATACTAATTATAATATTAATGATAATAATAAGTAACTTTATCTCAGACTCTTGTGTTCTTTCTGAGCCTTGATTATTTCACTGTATCCTTAGGGTTTGCTCTCAGCTCAAATATTTGTAAAATCTCTTGCAACCAGAGCTACTGTGGAGCACATTACGCAAACATTCTTTATCAACCTGGTGTATTAATTAGGAAATATTTTATTTGCCAGAAAAAGTAAAACAGAGACCTATAATTACGAGAAAATAGAAATGGTGGGGCTGAACTTAATGTGCTTAATACTTTACTTGGAAAAAATATTGGATTCTGAAACTAATATGTATGAAAAACTGATATAAACCAGACCAAATTTTAAATTGTTTTTCGATGAATTGCCCAAACTGTTAAGAGAGAAATCACAGCAAAAGTTGTGCTGGTGATTTCACTTCATATGGAGGTTGAACTTCTTCCTATAAAAAATAAGAAAGTCTTTTGACCCCTGACTTTGTATGCTTCACTTGTTTGAACTGCACTTTTATTTTCTCACAAATTAAAACCATATCTTTCAGCAAAGAGCCCATTAAAGGAACAAATCTTCCTTGAAAATGCTCTGAAACAGTCTTCATTTTCATTCTTGTGTAATTTTATTTACAAACTGAGAGCCAACTGGAGCATGTCAGAAACAGCTGATGAGTAGATGAAGTAATGACTTCTTACATAACAAGGTTAGTTTTCTCATTTGGAAGAATAAAGGGATGAAGAATATGAGGTGTTTAATTTCACTGTCAGAATACTTGTTACTCATGCATGGGAATCTTTCTGGAAAACAGCTTGCTTTAAAATGTTCAGATATTAGAAAGACAGGAGTATCATCCATGGCCATCCGTAGTAAATAACAAGTAGGGAGAAAAGTAACTAGACAAACAAATAGGGCATAAAGCTGAGGAAGAAAGACACAACCTGTTTTATAGAAAAAAAAAAAAAAGATTAGCTAAAATGTGAAAAATAAAATGGTGCTTAAGTTTTAAATTGTTTAGACAAATACAGTGAAGAGTGAAGGCAATTATCTCGGTAATTCAGGTCCCAAACCCTGTAAGTAAAATGTATGGGAATAGGCCTGAGGTTTTTATATTCTGAGGGATTTAAGTAATCACTTTCATCAAATCAGACTGGTTTAATCGTAATTCTAAACCCATAGAGGTTAAAGACATATCGCACAAAATAGAATCCTGTTTTTTTAGAAAAAATTAATCTAGGTGATAGACAGCTACTGAAACACACACACACACACACACGCGTGCGCACACACACACATACAAAATCATGTTTAATCGTAGTGTGATTGGTGCTATGCTGTTGTTCCTGAGGGTAAAAATGACACAAAATATGAAGTGTCGAATGTTAAAAATATACAAAAGGCTCATCACACATAGAATATGCCCAATTTACTCAATGAATCGAACACAAAACCCCAGAACAATATAAAGTTGTGAACATAGCAGAGGAAGCAATGGCATACAAGGGATATGCATTTCAAACTGAATACTTTAGAGCACATCTCCTGCCTGGTCATTTGCACAGTGGTTGCCTTGTTCACATTTGTTTTTCCTGTATGTTTAGAGATTCTATTTTGAGAAGTTATGCCTTGAGTCTAGATTTTTCCCACCTCACCAGTGTTTGAAGCAGATGAAATGTATATCTTATATCTCTGCAAGTTTCTTTCTGCCCTGTTTTGGATGTCTCGTGCCATGTAACACTGGATTGATTATATACTGCATGAATTAAGGAGATGAAGATACACCTCCTTCTGTAGGGCTATTTATAAATATTTCTTAAGTATAGGGAGAGATTAAGATTTAAGCCAGCTGCTAATAACATTTGCAGGTATGGGACAAGAATATATACTATATGTATGAATATTTTAAATTGTATATCGAATTAGTAAATTATTAAATAAAACATGTTTTACCTTTGTACCTTGACTAATATATTTTCATAAAAACTAGAATGCCAGGTTTCAATTTATAATTATTAGATGCCTCAGAGTTCTATTCTAGAAGATGGCCGTGCTAGGAGAGCTTGCCCTCACACCCTCCCCCCTACAGTTTTTGAACTATTCTCTTTACCTTGAATTCCTTCTGTATTTTCAGGGGCCTTACATACACACATCTGAGGTATCTCCGCTTATATATCCAAACTCTTTGCAACCCTCCAAAGAGGCAGTTGTGGCTAGAGATCTGCATTGGCTATATTCAAACAGACAATTGTATTTAAAGTTCTTTCTTCCAGAATTGTAGAAATTTAGTTAAGCAACACTTAGAAATTCTTGCCTTAACCAAGATCGTTCCTTCCATCCTACTTTTTTCTCATGCCTATGTAATCTGATTTTTTAAACAATTTTGTATGATAGCTTGGCAGATGTATCACTGGATGGAGAAAATCAAGTTCAGGGATGTCAAGTGAGTTGCCTAAAATCACAGTTAGTATTGTAAAGCCAGCCTCAAATTGGACCATTCAGATTCCAAACCCTTACACTTAAAAAGAGAATAAATTGGTAAACTGTTAAGCAATCACACATTCAGAAATGTTAACAATTCTTAGGTTAAGAAAATAGTATATTTACCAAAAGTCTCCAAGGGGAAACCAGTATCAATATTGGACATTAGCAGAAGAATCTTTATTCCTAAAATACTACTGGGGACAATTATCCAGCCTAAGGGGCAATTGAAGGAATAGTTAATTAAGCAAACTTTGAAAGATATTTTATGATGAATATTTATTACTCAATTTTAAGATTGCACACTAGGTATTGTCTACTACATATATCCGTTGTCAATATTTTATGACTATGCTGAAATGTCTCAGGAGCACTTGGGAAAAAATGAGAATGAAATTGTTTTCTGAGAGTTAAACTTTGAAGTCAACACATAGTAGATCAGCTCAGAGATATACAAAGTTGCCCTAAAGAGAAATACCAACTTCTTGAATTATAAGACTAAATTTAATTTAATTTCATATAGTAAAATATCAAAAGAAAGAATATGCCCTTAAGAAAGGATTTAGTCAGAAAATGAAGTATAGAAAAGAGAGGGTCCCAGAATTGATTTGACTGTGTCAATTCGAATATGGTCTAGAGAAGAAGGTGCCTTTTTCAACAAACTTTGAATATTCCTATCTCATTGGACAAGCCATCCCTAAAGTGAATATGTATACATCAGGCTGTCTTATCCTTCCATTCCATTGTTATCTCATTTATCTACCTCTCTTCATTTTAACTCAGTATTCTCTAGACCTTCTCTGATAAAGATTTTGTTTCCTGTATAGAACAGTCTCTATAGCTGATTATGCCTGCTGGGGTGATATAGATCATGTGATGATGATTTTTTGTTGTTGTTATATATCAACCAGGAGGCATTCTAGTGTGTATAAAGGGACTATTAATTCTTCTCTCAGACTTATTTCTTACGAACAGAACACTGATATTTCTTACAATATTCCCAACAAGCAAAAAACACATTTTCCAATCCCTCTTGCAGGATGCTAAGGCTGGGAAAACAGAAAAATCAAATGATTTTAGGACACTGGTCATATGGAGTTGTCACACCTTTCCTGAACTACTACTTACCTCTGAGCACTTTGTTATGTGAAAAAATAAAGTGAAACAGCTATATCCTTTGGACAAGCCACTGTAAAGTCTCTGTTGCCTGCACTCACATACAAACCTGAGTGACGCAGTGAATCTTACAGTAAGCCTTTGGAAGACTGTTGTCATAAAGATGAGGATGGCAGATTAATTAATTAAATCAGCAAAAGATAATCAAGTACATACTGTATACAAGGTTCATGGTGGGAAATTGTGCATAAAACAGCCTTGATCCTGATCTAATCGCTCATACAGTAAAAAATAGGGGTTAAAGAGAGGACAGAAAGTGAGAATAAGAAGTACAAGTAAAACAGGTATTATGATAAATACTTTGAAGGAAATCGGTACAGAGTGAAGTGATAGGCAAAACAGGGTAGGAAGTGTTTACCCAGGGAGGTTGATGAAGGCTGCTGTGAGCACATGGCACTTTTGGAACACAGATGGAAGAAATGGAGCATGGGCATTGCAAGGAGTAGATTCTAGGCATGAAGAACAGCATGTGCAGATCCATCTAGAAATGCCATTATGTGAGGCCCCTGCTTCCACTATCAGGCTTCTCCTGTCACTCTAATCTTGTCCTTTTGCTTGCCTTCTTAAAATGTCTTAAACAAGGTACATTAGAAAAGAGGAGGTATTGATGGGCTTTCCTTAGAATCAGGAATAATGGATTTTGTTTCATTTCTCTCTCTTCCATTCTTCCAGTCGCCATTGCATAGGGATTTATTATAGATTCAATAACCTTGGCTCCATTTTCTCACACACAACTGCTGCTTTACTGTTGTGCATCCAGTCTTTCAATTGCAAAACTTTTCCTGAAAATGAATTCTAGCAGAGTTTTCTAAGGCTGTAATTATGCTTCCAAAATAAAAATACTTTATTGGGTGAGGTCTATTTTTCAGTGATTCTCTCTACACCACCAAAATGTATGAAGTCTTATTTCATAATATTTACAGGGAAAAGGTACCAGTGACTAGGCATAGCTATATATCTGAATCATAACATGTATTCTTATAATTTAAGGCAATACCAGAATCTAAAGTGGATTTCTACTGAAGAAAATTCTGAAATATCCTTTTCTAAGTGCCTTTTAAAAAAACCTAGTTGCAAATAAAAAATTCCCTCCAGATCTGGAGTGCCCAAACATTTTCACAAAGGGATCATTTTCTTTATGTGAAATTGTGTATGAAAGGATAGACGTAAAATATAGGAGCGGATAAGAGTAACTTGCTGCAGGACTTGATGCTCTTTGGGAACAGGGCATAGGAGTGTCATTCTCTACTGGTCCACTTCTCATTGGAAATATCATTGAGACACAGGGAGAACGTGAAGAATATAGGATTAATTTTACAAACAGCTATACTTTTCAAATTTCAGGTCCATCAGTTTTTGGCATTGTGTAAACCTTTGCAAGTTACTGTTCTTATACTTGATTTTCTCATCTCTGAGAGGAATTAAATAATAGGTCTTCAATTTGAAGTGAGAATTTAACTAGAAATTTATCTATAAGAAGATCATGGCACAGGAGTGCATTATCTCTATTATTTTATCTTATTTATTTATTTTTTGCTTTTGAATCAGTATATTAAGGAGACATTCATACATTTCAAGAATTGCTTAAATTCTGATATCCAGATTTAAGCTTGTGAACATATGACTTTAAACATAGAATTAAAGCTATTCATAATTTGCTATTCTACCAACATTAAATTACATTTACTTTGGAGCATAAGTTAAATGGTTTAAAGTAAGCCTGTAACATACCTGCAAAACACCTTCCTAACTCATACATGCAAATTACTTCTCATTACTCTAACCTCTAAGTTACCCTGCTCCAGAAGTGACTACTCTAAGGCTTACTGTGGTCCAAAGAGAAGGAAGAAAAAAAAAAGTAACCAGGACCAATAGCTAGATATATTAAAAAAAAGATGGCACAGCAGAAGGGAATGCAATCCTACAAGTGCAAGCCCTCAAGAAGCAGCATGTTATGTGATAAACCCCTTCTTTAGAAAGGTGTCATTTCTATCACTGATACCACAGGCTAAATTATATAGCATGCCATCTTCAAGTAACAGTTGAGGCAATAGAATAAATGCAGAGGCATCACAATGAATCCCACTTAATACCACTATACAGACCAACACTTTTCTACAAATTCTTTGTCTGACTGCCAGTTAAATACAATTTTAACTTCATAGCTTAGCAATTAAGGATCATACACTGAAGCCAATACATATACCTGGCATTTCAGTCTAAGCTATTCCATGTACATAGCTGAAATCAGTTACAAAGTATGGCCTAACAAATGCTAGGGGAAATTTTTTAAAGTAGTTTTTACAAGTATTAAACTTATCTTGCACACTGAAGTCATCATACATACAGGGCAAAGTCAGAGCTTTTATATTTGAGTTTATTCTTCATTTAACTTTTAAAACACTACTATAGTTGAATATTAAAACAAACAATAGCAAGTAGTGAGCATATTATGATTCTAGTCCTTCACTCAGTCACTACTGCAAATAAAATGCCAGCAGTGAGTGTTATTCACTGGCCCCATTAGGAGGTCTGACACTGAACACCACCCCGAGGATGATGTTCATCATCCCCATATGCTTCTCCATTTTAATGGCGCCATCTTTCCTGATTTGGATCGAAGTTCACTAGTTCTACCTGGTCCATTTCATCAGTCTCTTCTACTTCCTTCCTCTCAGGTAGGAGTTTTTCCAGCAAAGAGAGTTTATCCGGGGAGAGAAAGCCATTCTCAGGAAAGTTTACCTTAAATTCAATGATTAGGCGACCCTTTTCATTGGTCTATGATAAATTGGCATGCCTTCATTTAGCACACACTTGATATCTCCATGCTTGACAATCTGACCTGGATGAGAAGTGATGACTATGGTTCGGTTGTCAAGAGTAGATATTGGCTTTTGGAAGCCACACAATGCCTCAACCAGCTGTATGTCCAGACACATGAAAATGTCTTCTCCTTGTCGAGTAAAAACAGCATGGTCCTTCTGATCTAAAACGATGATAATATCTCCTGGCTCCAGTCCTGATTCTTGGTCTCCTTCACCATGGAATGTTATCTTCTGGCCATCTTTCATGCCTTTGTCAATATGAACTTCTAGAATTTTCTTCTCTCCAACTATCTTCCTTCCATTGCAGCTTGTACATCTATCTTTAGGACTGATCCGCTCCCCATGGTCCTGGCACTCTATGCAGACAGACTGAATTTGCTGAACCATTCCAGGTCCTATCTGATGAATTCTTATTTGCATTTCAGTACCTCGGCAATTGGGACAGCACTCTACTGCTCCTTTCTTACCACCTCGCCCTTCACATTTGTCACAAATCACATTCTTTTGCAGAGCTAGTTTTCTTGTTGCACCATTATATAAATCTTCTAAGGTTACTGTGAGTTGATGCACAACATTTTTGGCTCTCCTTTCTCTCTGCATCCTGCCTCCTCCTCCAAAACACATATCGAAGATGTCCATGGGGGAGCCCAAACCACCACCTGCCCCACCTTCTTTAATTGCCTGCTCTCCTCCTTTGTCATATAATTCCCTTTTCTTTGCATCAGAGAGCACTTCGTAAGCTTGAGAAATCTGTTTAAACTTCTTTCCTTCATTTGGATTCTTATCAGGGTGGTACTTCAAGGCCAGTTTCCTGTAAGCCTTTTTCAATTCTTCTTGGGTGGCATTGGGTTTGACCCCCAAAACATCATAGTAAGTGGTTTCTTTCACCATTTCCTACAGCCGGTGAGAGGGACGATGCTGGTGTGGGGGAGTGGGAAGGAGCGCGTTGCCGTGCGCAGCTCGGGCAGCCGCCGCTCCTCCGCTTTTTCACCGAGCGTTCTGGAAAGTTTCGCCTGGAGCGCCGCAGCCGTCGTCTTTTGTAGCCGCTATTATTTTAAATTTAAAAATTGACTCTGTAGTCACAGCATCTTTCCCTGCAACTCTCTCACTCCATGTTTTTACACTGTCATGCATTTTTAACCACAAAAGTATGCAGTCCCTAAATCCTCTATGTTTTCTCCATATCAGTCACCTCCTATTTTTACTTCCTTCCTATTCATCTTAAGCATCGTGGTCAAATTTCAGTTAGTGTTTTGCAAATCTCCTGTTTCTTTACTGGGTAAAACCCTGACTCTGGATAAATCTAGCTGTGTGCTTCTTCTGCACCCTTATTCAGAGTGCTGAAAGCTGTTATAGAAAATTACAAACTGAAGCTTGTACTAAAAGAGTGGTGCCCACCCTCAGTTGGATCCTTAATGCTTCCTCAGTAGTTCAGTGTTCTTTGAGTTCTTCTCTCTTCATTATCTATGGCAGCTATTCCAACCCTCTCTGAATTTCCAGGGCTAGCTAACACATAACACATATTCCCAGCTGGTTCCTCACATAGAAACTAAAAGTAATAAGGATGAAAACCTTTGTGACTTACTGCTATCGATTTCTAGACTGTATCCACACTGCTCTTCCCTCCTCTCCTTCTGTCTACCATCTTATCTAAAGTGAATTCTTCCATCTCTACCCAGGATTCTACTCTTTTCTGCCTGTTCAAGGACACATTTCATAAATTAAACCCCCTCCTTTCCTTTTTCTTTCTTCAAATAAAATGTTTTTCTGTTTCAAACTTTTTTTCACTGGATTTTAAAGATGATGTATTCACTTTAATCTTAAAAAGGAAAAGCAGCCATAAACATAAACCATAACCATAAAGAAGCAAACATGAGTCCACAATTTAATCATACTTTCCTGGTCACACACTGACCTATATCTCTCCTCTCCCTTACAATCAAACACCAGGAAGTTGTATGTGTATCTACTTCTTCAAATCTCAATCATTCCCCAAGCTACTGCTCTCTGCCCTCTTCCCCCACTATTCTACTTAACCTACTATCTACAAGGTAACCAATGACCTCCTTGTTTCTATGTCTAGAGCCACTTTTCCCCCACATCTCACTTGAATTCTCAGCAGTATTTAGCAATATTGATTATTACTTCTTGTAAAACTTTCTTCTTTGGAGTTTCATGTACCAGATGACAGCTTGAGCGCCAGAATCTGGCTCACTTATTTCACAGGCTTTTATAAATCAGTCAGAAATTTCACAAAAACAGAAGTTAAATACAGTTACAATAATAACAAGAAATAATTTATGTCAGTAATGAATCAGAAATTTCATAAAGTTGGGATATAGAAAGAAGATAGCATAAGATAAATGTAGAATATCCTGTAGATATCAGGGATAAGCAAGGACTTCCCAAGGAAGTCCAGAGATGCTCCAGGTTCAGAGTCAACAAATTCAAAGACCACTGGGAATCAACCAGATAATTTATTAAGTAAACACCTTTAGAATACCTGAGACAGATGACTTTCTTCCCCCTTCCTATTGTAAACTAAGTATCTAACAACTGGTATTTTTAACATAAAGATAAGTACTGGAATTTCTTTCTTAAACACAGAAAGTGATCTACCTGAGCACAGTTACTAGTGTGCATTGAGGATGAGAAAGAAGTATCATGGAGCTTAAGGATACCCTAGACAAGGAGTTGCCAAACTTTTCTTAACAAAAGACTTGATAGTAAGTCAAGCCTTTCAGGCCATATAATCTGTTGCAACTACTCAGTTCTGTCTTGGCATGAAAGCAACCATAAATAGTACCTAAACCAATGAGCATGGCTGAGTTCCATTAAAATCGTGTTACTTGTGTCAACCTCTGCTCTAGATCCACAAAAGACCAAGGAGAGAAATGAAAAGAAATATAGTTTCATCAAGTAGTAAAATGACTGTCTCCACTGCCAAATTGCTTACTCCTTCCTCTGGCAGTGTAGATGTCTGACGTCCTGTTTCTTATCTGTGCAGGCTATAGGAAGATTACCTGTTGACATGCCCAAATATTTATACTGACAATTGCAGTTGATCTTCCAGTTGAAGAGAGCTATCACCTAGAAGAGACATATATAACTGGTGAGAAAAAGATTTAAGCCACTATACTAGCTAAGATAGTATTTCACTTATGAATGAACATGTGACATCTGAAAAAAAATTAACATCACCAAAGAGAAGACAAGAACCAAGATAAACTAAAAGAAAAATCAGCTCTGGAGGATTAGAGATAATTCAGAGAATGAAAGAAAACTTAAAGTTAAATGTAATTGTCCTTATTAAGATTTAGGTGTAAATTAAACTATTCGAATGATTATTTATAAATTATAAAAATGACTGTGGAAATAAAAAAAAGACAAAGTCTGAGTGGTAAAAATGAACATAGTTAAGGTGTACTGGTGGAAGAAATTATCTTAAAAAAGGGCAACAAATCATCCAGGAAAAAAAATCAGGAAATCTGACAGAATTTAGACAAAAAAGAAACAGATGAAAATTATGAGGATAATTAAGAAAAGTAAATCAGAAAAGCCCAGTGCATGTCTAAAAGGAATTTTAGAGGGAGAATAGAGAGACACTGATTTGCCTTATCTGATGTTCTGAATACATGGGTAAAAACAAGTTTTTAATTACTAAGCGAGATGAATGAAAGGAACCAAAAGAGCAAAACTTTAGAATATCAGGGTTAAAGAGAAAATCCTAAACTTATCCAAAAAGAAATGAAACAAAGCAATTATGTTAATATATGTTGATTTCAAAGAATTGGCACTCAGATAGACATCAGACTTCTCATGAGAAACATCAGAACCTAGAACAATGGCTTTCCAAGTCTGAGGGAAAATGTTGTGAACCTAGAGTTCTGTATCTGAATATATTATTGATCAAATGTGAAGTTAAAATACACACTTTTGCAGGAGTAGAATGACTCAGAAATTTCACTATACATATTTACTTTGTGAAAAACAAAATCACTGGAGGAAGTATTCCGGGAAATAAAAAGAAAAACCTCCACCGAAAATGGGGGCAGGGAGGGCAATATGGAATACAAAAATACTTATAAAGAAGTTGGAAAGGCAGCTACAAACAATAGTTAAAATAACATAATCTTACATCACTATGAGTTCGATCCCACATTTTGAGTCTATGGTATATAAAGTTTACATAATCATATATTAAATTCTGTACAGTGGTTAAACATTTTTAGTATTAAGCTATAGAAATAAATAAAATTACTTTTAGAATTTATATTTATAGAAGAGAATGCAAAAGGTAGGAACCTAAAATAATTTATGCCAAAATTTTTTGAGAAATGGAAGAAAAGCTAAGTAGCTAATTTTCTCTTTTTGTAATTTAAGGGAAAATAAATGATATTAAAAATGATAAGTAACTCAAGAAAAATAGATTACAATCTGTTACATAAATAAATAAAAAATGCAAACCCTAGAAGAAATTAAAATTATTAACTAACAAAGATTTAGATGTAGAGGGGAAGAGAAATGAGAGGTTGCAAAAATTTCCTAAATGTTTCATCTTTTATAGGTGAGGAGTAATAGAAATCTAAAGTTGGTGGATTATAAAATACAATTTTAAATGTAATACTTGGCAACAACCTCCAGATAGCCTAAAAAACTAACAGGGGTCGATTCTGTTGTAGAGAAGGAAGATTTTAAGTTTTTAGTTTTATTTTTTATTACTTTTTTCATAGTGTCCTTGAATTATTTCTATTATAAGCATTTAAATATAAAATTTAAATGATTTACTCATGATATATTCATACAATGGAATATGATGTCATGAAAAAGAATAGCATATATCTCTATGAACTGATAGTGAAATATATGCACAATCTAATATATATATGAATGTCTGGTGAATGTCTGGTGTAATGAACGTCTGGTGTAATGCACACCAAAGGCTTCTGAGGATTGAGATTGCATTGGTGAAGGAAATGGGACTTACTTCTTACTTAATGCACACTTCACTGCTTGGATCAGATTATAAGGAACATATAACTTATGTAATTAAGAAAATAAAACCTATTACTTGACTTCCACGACATTGCATTTTTTCTTACTACTTTTCTGTCCATTCTTTCTCAGACTGCTTCATATCTCAGCTATATTCTGCTGGTTACAAATCTGAATTAACAACCCAGATATCTTCTGGAACTTCAGCCTAATATATCTTAACTACCACCAGCTGCATCTACTTGTATGTCTCACATCATCTGAGACACACATTTCCAAAATAGAATGTACAATCTCTGTGCTTTACCTCACCAACCCAAAGCAACCGGTACTGTTGTCTAGTTTGCCTTTCTTTATTATGAATGAGAACTCCATCCCACCGGGTGCCCAAGCTAGACCTTGGAATGACATCACTAATTCTCCATTTTCACGACTGACTATATCCAATCAAACACTAGATCCTATCCATTTAATCTTCTGCTCTCTTGAATTTATAAATTTTTCTTTCTTCTACAACCCAGTTTGATTTAGGCCAAAATGCTTACCATATTTTACATGACCATTTTTATCTCGCCATTGGTTTATTTCATCAGCCCTATCTATCTATCATGACTCCTTCCTTGTTCGTTCTGTTTCGTGAAGGAGAAGCTACCTTTATTTCCCTAACTTTGGCAGGTTTCCTTGCAGGCTTTTGCAGGTGTTGTTTCTGTATTGGAATTTCTTTCCTCACATCTCTGCCAGGCAAACAACTGATATACTTTTCAGGTCAGAAATTAGATATCTGTTCCAAAGGATCCTGTGTCTATCCCTCTTTGTCTCATAGGTATTTATTTATCTACATCTCCTAGCATATCTTCATTACCTAAACCAGTGCCTGGTAAACTATAAACAATAACAATTTTGTATTAAATGGATTAATCAATGATATATGTCATTCTTCTAGACAGAATCTGACTTACAGATGGAACAAATAAATGACAAACCAACTCATTGCTAAGGATTAACAAGGAGGAGAAAATTTTCATTGAGGAGTTTATTGTGAGCTAGGAAATACTGTTGCTTCAAATTAAACAAAGTACCAAATTAGAGACCAATTTCATTTAAGATTATAGGTACCCTACCAAGGCCAAATGACTGACCTGCTTCAGGATATTTGTAGCCCAGGGGCCACATGACCACATGGCCATCATGTTTATTATGACCTGCTGTAACTCTAGAGATATATCTCTGTCTGTTGGTGTGCTCACTTAAATGCTTTTTAACTCACATGCACCAAATGGTGCTCACCCCACATTTGATGCCACTGATTCACAGAGATTGGGGGAGCACACACTAAGAAGGTGTTACCATTCACTGATTGGAGCTCATGGGCAGGTCACAGATACATATGTCTCCAGTTTTCTTAGAATTCTGCAGAAAGTATGCTTGGGCTAGGCATAGCTGTGCACACCACAGCACTGTGTTACAAGAAAGTGACCCACCATCCTGCTGCTCTCATTTTATGTGAGATGAATCTGAAAGTGACCTCAAAACTGGGAGAAAACAGTCTGAGTTTGGATATATAGTCTGAAACAGAATATCAGGGAGTGAGAATGCCAGCTGCCTGCCAAGTGGAGGCTTTGGGTAAAATGAAGATTTTGCACAGCACCCCTTGTTGGGAGAGGAGGAAAACCCTGATCCCAGCTGGCTCATTACCAGGCAAATTCAGGAGAGTATCTGGATTATTCATTGAACAAACCTGTTTGTCTTCCCACAAACATTATTGCATATACAGAATAGCAACAATAAGCAAAAGAATCAAATAATGAGTTCTATGCTGTGTGTGTATAGAAACACATATTTATGCATAAAGAAAGTTGTGAAGGAATGCATAGCAAACTTCAATCTTAAAGGTGGCAGAGGATAGGGTATAAGAATGCTTTCTTCATGCATCTACGTAAATTTTTTTCTTTTATTTTTTTATTGGAGTATAATTGTTTTACAGTGTTCTGTTAGTTTCTGCTGCACAACAAAGTGAATCAGCTATATGTATACCTGTATCCCCTTCCTCATGGACTTCCTTCCCACCCCCCAATACATCCCACCCATCTAGGTCATCACAGAGCAGTGAGTTGTACTCCCTGTGCTATACAGCAGGTTCCCACTAGCTATCAATTTTACACATAGTAGTGTATATATGTCAATCCTAATCTCCCAATTCATCCCACCCTCCCATTCCCCCTCTGTGTCCACATGTCCATTCTCTATGTTTGCATCTCTATTCCTGCCCTGCAAATAGCTTTATCTGTACCACTTTTCTAGATTCCACATAAATGTGTTAATATATGATATTTGTTTTTCTCTTTCTGACTTCACTCTGTATGACAGACTCTAGGTCCATCCACATCTACAAATGTCCCAATTTCGTTCCTTTTTAAGGCTGAGTAATATGCCATTGTATATATATATATATACCACATTTTCTTTATCCATTCCTCTGTCGATGGACATTTAGGTTGCTTCCATGTCCTGGCTACTGTAAATAGTGCTGCGATGAACATTGGGTACATGTATCTTTTTGAATTATGGTTTTCTCAGGATATATGCCCAGTAGTGGGATTGCTGGGTCATATGGTAGTTCTATTTTTAGTTTTTTTAGGGAACCGCCATACTGGCTGTGTTGATTTACATTCCCACCAGTAGTGCAAGAGGGTTCCCTTTTCTCCACATCCTCTCCAGCATTTATTGTTTGTAGATATTTTGATGATGGCCATTCTGACTGGTGTGAGGTGATACCTCATTGTAGTTTCGATTTGCATTTCTCTAGTAATTAGTGATATTGAGCATCTTTTCATGTGCCTCTTGGCCATCTGTCTTCTTTGGAGAAATGTCTATTTATGCCTTCTGCCCATTTTTTGATTGGGTTGTTTGTTTTTTTATATTCAGCTGCATGAGCTGTTTGCATATTTTGGAGATTAATCCTTCATCAGTTGCTTCATTTGCAAATATTTTCTCCCATTCTGAGGGTTGTCTTTTCATCTTGTTTATGCTTTCCTTTGCTGTGCAAAAGGTTTTAAGTTTAACTTCACTTTCTAGGTGCATCAAAATGCACTTAGGAGTTAGTTCTGTAGTCATATGTAGTTGTGTCTTCTCTATTGCTATTTTTTTTTAGATTTTATACCTTAGATAATTTTCATTTACTATTACATTAAAAAATGAGTGAACCATTAAAAGGAGAAAAAGACATAATCAATATTAACCATATGTATTTACTGTACTCTAAAAAAATAACCAATCATTGATCTCTAGTGATTCAAGTCCTGACTTGAATGGCCTTTCTGTTTGTAAATGCAATTAGAAAGTCTAGTGAGTTATCTGGCTTAGAACACCCCCACCACTTGTTGAGAACCTAAATGTATATTGAAAAAAAAAGATAAATAAAATACCCCCTCCACTCTCAAAGAGCTCCCAAAGAGCAAAATATGTCATTTGAAAAATCTCTAGAGAACATTTTCCAACATTTAACTACTTCAAAATCTGAAAATATACCTCTCCCCACAGTCACATTTTATCAAACTTTAAAAATTACAAATCAAGACACCTGAAATTCAAAAGAGAAGTGGATTTTGGAACTGAGAGGGGAAAGTGATAAGAGAATAATTATGACCCTTTATCTCTGATAGGATCCCTGTGGGCACTCTGGTTATAACCACAGGTCTCCTTCAGTTTCTTCACTTAGATCAGCCCAGTTAAGTATCCTTTGCGATGATGACGTGAGATTACATAATGACAATGAGGAAACCGAGAAGAATGAAAATATAGTATTCAGCTTTTAAAATTCAAGTTAGGGGTTTAGAGATGCAAATAAATTATTTTGGTCTTTTGTTTTGCAGATTCTGAATTACTTGCATTTCAGTTTCATACCATAAAGCGCATTCGTTTTTTTTATCCCCTCCCTTTGGATTTGCTTGGTAATGCCATGGTTTGTTGAATGTTAAATACTGTATGTTTTCTCCTGGGTCCCAGCATTGTAATGACGGGCTTTCCATCTGACTGGCAAAGGGGATGGTGTTCCTAGTGTCCATTGCGATGGACATACTATGGTATTTGTTGGTGACTCTTGGATTTCAAAATCTAACTGCTTTAAAATAAAGCCAAAGTGGGTAGCTTTATTTGCTATATGTAAATATGGTTTGAGGTTGAGTGAGCAATTTTCATTTTCATTTGACTGATTTGGATGCAACGTATAGACAGGAAGATTATCTACCTTTGTGGTGAAAGAAGCTCCTCCTATTAACATGGAAAATTATTTGGAGATTGCTGGTAACACTATGTAAGATAGGAAAGTAATGGAGAGAAAGGGAGTTTATTGTAGATATTGTCTTTGTTGTCATTTAAGATGTGAATATAAAATACTTTTGAAAATTTTGGAGGAGGAAAATGATGGAGAAAGGATATTTGAACTAAAGGCTATTCATGTCTGTAATTTAAAAGATTGGTTGGAACATTATTTATGGAAGAATTTGAAGCCCTAACTGGATCTTAGAAAATTATTTACCTTAAGAGAAATCTCCAAGCCTGAAATTCAGACCTATATGAAAATAATATAAAGGATTCAACATTTATCTCTTCATATTTTATTTAAGAAAACTTTGTGTTGTAGTGAATGTTATTTGATAGTCTGCATTTTTTTTATTGATTAGTATATTACTTTACATTTAAATTGCAATCCACGTTTCATTATTTTTATCTTTCACTTTGTAAGGAAGAGGCCCTAAGCATTACACACAATATGGGCATAAATGTAAGCATATTTACTTTCCTTTAATAGTATATTTAATCCTTGTAAATATCACAACCTTCTCAAAACATGCATCCATAATTTCAAACTAAACTACATACATAATGAAATATTGTAATATCAAATCATATGTATATTAAACAAAGAATGGATCAAATTCCATATTGTTTTTCCTACTTACTCCTTTTCAATTTACGTATTACTCTTTCTGCTGGGTTATGATTAGTATACAATCTATTAAACCAGAAAAATGAGATTTACGTAATTTTCTTAATGAACTGTCTGAATTTGGAACATGTTTTACTTTTTTAGAGGAAAAGAAGAGGTTTTGTTGTAATTTGATCTCTACCATGGGCATAGATTAAGCACTTAACTAGCACTTGTCGATTGATTAAATGATTGACTGATTGATTGATTAAATGATTGATTGTACTACACTAATATCAGTTTGAAAACTTTGTTGCCATATCCAGACATGAGACATCACATACACTTAAATGTTCTCTTTTTCATCTTGACCTGTAGAAGGTTTTATTTAATTTATAAATGTAGATCACTGAATTATATATAAAGGAGCACCTGCATATAATGGGACAATTTTGTATCTACATATAATAGCAATTAAATATGAAAAACATACAAGGGATGTATTTCAGTATACAGAAATAAGCAATAGTGACTATAACAGTTGGCTGTATTCGCATATTTGTAAGTTGCTTAAGGAAGTGATATTAACCTTTTTGTAATTAATAAATCTGTCTTCTGTCTGGGTCTCTTTAAACTATTATACACTGAACTTCTACACTATTTTAATATTATGATTTTTGACTAAAGATTTTTATTTAGGTATATAGATTTATGAGTGATAAGACTGCATTGTGAAAAAATTTATGTACACTCTGTGGCCTATTTAATAATAATTTCTACTTTGCTCGTCATGTCAGTTGATATAATGAAAAGCAGCTTGAATCAGAATGTTTTCTCTTAGGGTTAGAAATTAATTATGCAATTAATTGGAAAATAAGTTACAGTGGAAATAATCTGTGTTATACCCAGTGTTCTATTATTTTTTTATATAAAGGTTCACATTGTGTTTGTAATCTGACATCACAATGATGGTATATTGACCTTCAATAAATATGTGTCATTAGACAACACATTGAAAATATATACATCTAGTATTGCACTATTTTCTAAAAATGATATTCCTCTTGAAAATAATAATGTATAAACAAATATAGGATGACTTCACAATGTGAAAGTGTTTGGGCATTTCCCATAATATAACAGATCAGTTTTAAACAACAGATATAGATGAGCTGGCTTAATTCTAACTGTAAGTTTGATTAATTCTGGGCACTATTGCAAAGAAAGTATGTGATCATCATTACTAGAACCTGAACATGGGCTTGGAAGGCCTCTTGAGTTTCTCCTAATCTGATCTTCCACTTAGACTAATAGCCCTCTACAATATCCCTAACAAACATTCACCAGATTGTGGTAAAATTCTTTAGGAATGAGGAACTTCTCCACTAGCTTTGATTGGATAACTCTTAATAAAAATATCATTTCTTATATTGAGCTCAATTTTGTTCCTTTATAACTTTTTATTAGTGTTCCTGTTTGTGGCTGTTTTGGTTAAATAATTCATTATGTATTTGAAGACAGCTGTCAAGCCACTCTCTCCAGTTGAAATGTCTCTGATATCTTTAACCATTCTTTATATCTTTTGGTTTTTCAGACACCCTAGGCATTCTGGTGCTTGCCTTCTACTGAAGGTAATCCAATTTGTTAATTAGAGGCTTGTCTTTTTCCTTTTCTTTCTTTTCTTCCTTTTTTAATGATCTGTGGCAGAGAGTGCTAGTTACCTATTAAAATACATTTTTTCTTCTTTACTAACAGAACGCCAGTTTTATTGGAGACACATTCAATAAAAATTCATAATTTCTTAGCTCCCCAAGATGGCCATTCACATATTTTCTGACCAATCATATTTAAGTACAAAATGTTGGCTATATTCTCCCTAAAAATGCCTTTACAGGGGTATTGACTCACATTGATGGACCTTTTATTTTACCTTTCTTCTTTCTGACTGTAATTCAGTAAAAAAGAGGTGGATCCATCATCTTGTGCTAATGAGGCAATAAGCACTCGCTAAGAGTGGCTGAACAGGAATATTGAAGGTCAGTAGATCTCAGATTGAAATGGAGCAGGGCCCTGTGGTCCTTCCCCGCCATGTCCTCCACCTGCCTTTTGTCTGTGGAGAAACTTTAGCCAAAGAATAAGTTTAATCAGAGCAGTGAGAAAATATAGAAGCAAAGGATAACAGTCCAACAAGACTAAATAATAATAGTTTAGTCATTAAGCAAAGTCAAGGACCTTTAGTTCTCAAGGGCTATAGATAATATTCTGAGCCATATCCTTTGAGCTGTCCTGTAGATACTGAAACACCCACCAGGTGGAAGAAGTTACGTACACGATGACCAAACTGTAGCCATGACATAAGCTGCCGCAATTCCGAGAATTGGCCTCAAAGATATGGGAACAAACCGACCCTGGAACTGAAGATTAATTGTACTTAAAACAATCAAGAAGATGCTGATCAGACCACTGCATGACCAATTTCAAGATGACTGTCAGAGCTGAGTGTGCTGTTTCTGCATGTAGCCCCCCTCCCTCTGCCTATAAAAGCTCTTGCCCACGGGTTGGGGGGGTGTCGGCCTTTGGGCAGGAGTCTGCCCTCCCATCCACCCCCACCCCCCATTGCTGGCATCCAAGATAAGCAAACTTTCCTTTCCACCAATCTTGCCTCTTTATTGGCCCTTGAGCAGCGAGCAGCCAAACCCCATGTTGCATCATTTATAAGATGACATTGTAGAACTGGCATACCACCTTTGAATTGCCTATCTCTAAATTGCTCTTGTGAGAGAAAAAGAATTCACTAACTTGTTTAAGCTACTGTTAGGGTTTTTGTTACATATAGCCAAACTCAATGTCTAATACATTTTTAAAAAATATAGCTCTGGAACTAAGGTAATGCTGAAGACATAGCCTAATTTGGTGATCATGCCAAAATGGGGGCATGGTACTTCTAAGGGTGCATATATAATTTTAAGTGATACAGTACACTATGTGCTTAGGTTACATTTATTGTCCCTTACAATTCTCAGGTACTTTTTTTTTTTTTTTACATGAACCACGATTCAGCTTTGTCTTCTACTATACAGATATGATTTTTAAAATTTAAAATACAAGATGTACCACAGAGGGAAAACACAGAGCTCTTGGAGTCAAACAGAACTAAATTTTGGGCCTATTTTTCTTAAATTCTTTGCCTCTCATTTCATTTTTTTTTTAAATTGAAGTATAGATGATTTACAGTATTGGGTTAGATGCCCCTCATTTTTTTGTCATCTATAAAATAGGGTTGTAACCATCACTTCATTAGCTTTTTGTGAGATTAAAAAACACAACAACAACAAAAAAACCCATAGTACTGTGAACAGCACATAGTAGGCCATTTCATAGAAAACATACATTTATTGTTCTTGAGTCAGGTCTTGAGTCAGCCTACCCAGACCTTTGGCAATCTTAATTCCATTCTCTATTATGTTAATTTCTCCCAACAGTGTATGTCCTGATCATTTGATGTGAATATTACACATGATTCTTCATGTAGATATGATAGTAGGTGAATAATGAATTATACATAGCAATGTTCGTAAAATTTAATGTGCCTATTACCTGGTCATCTTGTTAAAGTGCAGTTTCTGATGCATAGGTTTAGGGTGGACCTGAGATTCTGCATTTTTAACAAGCTTCCAGGTAATAGTGGTCCATGGATTACACTTTGAATAATAGGAATATGGATAACTTTATGATTTGGGACTCCATATTACAATTTGTGAAGACACAAAAACTGATTTTTTAAAATTTTTTATATTGACATATGATCTGTGCAGCTGGCAAAGCATGAACTAACATGAAGATGTTTAAAGTATATTAGATTCTTAAGGAACCTACATACTGTTCTCCATAGTGTCTGTATCAATTTACATTCCCACCAACAATGTAGGAGGGTTCACTTTTCTCCACACCCTCTCCAGCATTTATTGTTAGTAGACTTTTTGATGATGGTCATTCTGACTGGTGTGAGGTGATATCTCACTGTAATTTTGATTTGCATTTCTCTAATAATTAGTGATGTTGAACACCTTTCCATGTACCTGTTGGCCATCTGTATGTCTTCTTTGGAGAAATGTATATTTAGGTCTTTTGCCCATTTTTTGATTGGGTTGTTTGTTTTTCTGATATTGAGCTGCATGAGCTGTTTGTAAATTTTGGAGATTAATCCCTTGTTGGTCACATCATTTGCAAATATTTTCTCCCATTCTGTGGGCTGTCTTTTTGTTTTGCTTATGTTTTCCTTTGCTGTGCAAAAGCTTTTGAGTTTAATGGGTCCCATTTGTTTATTTTCATTTTTATTTGCATTACTCTGGGAGATAGATAGAAAAAGATATTGTCATGATTTATGTCAAAGAGTATTCTGCCTATGTTTTCCTCTAAGAGATTTATAATATCCGGTTTTACATTTAGGTCTTTAATCCATTTTGAGTTTATTTTTGTGTATGGTGTTAAAGAATGTTCTAGTTTCACTTTTTTACATGTGGCTGTCCAGTTTTCCCAGCACCATTTATTGAGGAGACTGTGTTTTCTCCATCATATAGTCTTGCCTCCTTTGTCATAGATTAATTGACCATAGGTAGGTGGATTTATTTCTGGGCTTTCTATCTTGTTCCATTGATCTATATTTCTGTTTTTGTGCCCGTATGATACTGTTTTGATGACTGTAGCTTTGTAGTATAGTCTGAAGTCAGGGAGCCTGATTCCTCCAGTTCCATTTTTCTTTCTCAAGAGTGCTTTGGCTATTTGTGGTCTTTTGTATCTCCTTACAAATTTTAAGATTTTTTTTGTTCTATTTCTGTGAAAAACACTGTTGGTGATTTGATAGGGATTGCATTGAATCTATAGATTGCCTTGCTTAGTATAGTCATTTTGACAGTATTGATTCTTCCAATCCAAGAACATGTTATATCTCTCCATCTGTTTGTGTCATTTTTGTATTCTCTCATCAGCATCTTACAGTTTTCGGAGTACAGGTCTTTTGCCTCCTTGCGTTAGTTTATTCCTAGGTATTTTACTCTTTTTGATGTGATGGTAAATGGGGTTGTTTCTTTAATCTCTCTTTCTGTTATCTTGTTGTTAGTGTATAGAAATGCAACAGATTTCTGTGTACTAATTTTGTATCCTGTAACTTTACCAAATTCACTGATGAGCTCTAGTAGTTTTCTGTTGCATCTTTAGGATTTTCCTGATATAGTATCATGTCATCTGCAAGCAGTAACAGTTTTACTTCTTTTCCAATTTAGATTCTCTTTATTTCTTTTTCTTCTCTGATTGCCATGGCTAGGATTTCCAAAACTATGTTGAATAAAAGTGGTGAGAGTGGACATCCTGTCTTGTTCCTGATCTTAGAGGAAATGCTTTCAGCTTTTCACCATTGAGTATGATGTTAGCTGTAGGTTTGTCATGTATGGCCTTTACTATGTTGAGGTATGTTCCCTCTATGCCCACTTTCTGGAGAGTTTTTATCATAAATCGGTGTTGAATTTTGTCAAAAGCTTTTTCTGCATCTGTTGAGATGATCATATGGTTTTTATTCTTCAATTTGTTGATGTGGTGTATCACACTGATTGATTTGTGGATATTGAAAAATCCTTGCCTTCCTGGAATAAATCCCACTTGGTCATGGTGTATGATCCATTTAATGCACTGTTGGATTTGGTTTGCTAGTATTTTATTGAGGGGTTCTGCATCTATGTTCATCAATGATATTGGCCTGTAATTTTCTTTTTTTTGTGGTATTTTTTCTGGTTTTGGTATCAGGGTGATGGTGGCCTCATAGAATGAGTTCAGGGGTTTTTCTTCTGCAATTTTTTTGAAATAGTTTCAGAAGGATAGGTATTAACTCTTAAATGAATAGATACATGTATGTATATATAACTGAATCACTTTGCTGTACACCTGAAATTAACACAACATTGTTCATCAATTATACCCCTATTTATATATAAAAGTATATTGAAAAAACCAAAGGCTTTGGATCTGGGGAAACATGTATTTTAATACCTAACTTATTATTCATGTAATCTTTGGCAAGTTATTTAACAGGAAAATGAAGATATAATATTTGGCTTATCTTAATATTAAATAATAGTATCATACTAAGAAGCAGATAGAATGATACCTATTGCATATTAGAGACTTAACAACTATTATTTCCTCTCCTTCTTTTAAACTAACATTTTATCTATTATATCTTCATTTTCTACTTACAATTTTTTGGTTTTATATTTATTATTTCATTCCTTTCACTTTCTTTTAGTTTATTCTTATATTCTTTACTACTTAAGTTGAATACCTAGTGTATTAATTTTTAACCTTTTACCTTTTCTAATATAAACATTTTATTTTAGAATTTCCCTCTAAATGATTTTGATATGCAACATTTTTATTCAACTTTAAGTATTTTCTAATTTCTATCCTTAGATATTTGACAAATGATTTAATTAAAAACGTTTTTATTGGTTTTAATTTCTAAACATTAAAATTTTTTTGTTATTAATTACTAATTTCACTGCTTCAGGGTCAGAAAATGTGGTAGGATTTTTTTTGATAGTAAATATTTGAAAGTTTTTGATATAATAAATAAAAGGTCAGTTTTTATACATGTCTAATATATACTTGAAAACATTCTTTTTTTTTTTTTTTTTTTTGCGGTATATGGGCCTCTCACTGTTGTGGCCTCTCCTGTTGCGGAGTACAGGCTCCAGACGTGCAGGCTCAGCGGCCATGGCTCACGGGCCCAGCCGCTCTGCGGCATGTGGGATCTTCCCGGACCAGGGCACGAACCCGTGTCCCCTGCATCAGCAGGCAGACTCTCAACCACTGCACCACCAGGGAAGCCCGTAAACATTCATATTTTTCATTTTGCGGTAAAGAGCTATAAACATGCATGAATATATTCAATTAGTCATATTAATTGTATTATTCAAATCTATAGCCTTGCTGATTCACTGAATTGTTCTCATCTGCTTGATGTCTTCTTAGCTTAGGGAAATATAAAATTACCCAGTGTGATAATTGGTTTGTAACTCTCATTTTTTTGTTTATATATTTTGATATTATGTTATTAAATGTGTATGAGTTTAGATTACCCTACTGAATTTAATTGTTTCATTATCATGAAGTGATTCTATTCAATATTTATCTTTGATAATGCCTTTTATTTTTTAAAAAATTTAATATGAATTTGGCTGCACCCTCTTGGTTTCACATATCTGATGCACTTCTTCAAATATTCCTTTTCTGTGTTTATGTGTCATTAAATTTAGGAATTTTTTGTGGTTAGTAATTCACCAGATTTTACTACTCAGAATTATAATTTTTTTCTTTTAACTTGAGAATTTATTCCATTTATAATTAATTTGATATTTTATATACTTTGATTATTTTATATCACATATTTTATTAATTTTATCCATGCCATATAGTTTCTTTCTACTCCTTCCTTTGTAGTAAGTAAGCATTAATTTTTATGAATTCAGTTTTTTTTCTTCTAGACTGTAATATACATACTTTATTCTCTTCTTTTAGGGTACATTCTAGTTATTTTAATATGATATTTATGTACTTGAATAAAGCATATGACCTATCAATTTCTTTATTCTATTCTCAAACAATAAAATAATCTTACAACATTTTAGCTTAAAACATTTCCCACCAGGTGTATTTGCTATTGATTCCAGAATTTTTTTAGAATTTTTTTTAGTGTTCATTATACTCTACAATTAACATATTGTTAATATTGTTTTACATAGTCAATGTTTGTTTAGATGAAACATGTTTAGCAGTGTCTTTTGTTAAGATTCAGTGTGACTTCATACATGTTACATTATTGATTTGTAACCTGAATTTGTGTTTGTCTTGCAGCCAAGATTTTGGAACACTATACTCTTTCTACTAATAATTTGCTAATTTAAAGAACTTTTGCATTCTTTTGGCCTATTTAAGAAAATTTTAAAAACATTTAGGAGTTGTTGATAATCTTAGTAGTGTAGAATTAGTTTGAACTGAGCATTTAAAAAACATACCATAAAAGTGTATAGTTTTTTCCCCAGTTATCACATATGATAGTATTTTCCCTTGTTGCAATCAGATTGTAAAACTGATTACTCTTCTGCAATCCTTTAGTAGACTCTTTCAAAGTTTTCATTTAAAAAGAGATGGTAGGGCTTTCCTGGTGGTGCAGTGGTTGAGAGTCCGCCTGCCGATGCAGGAGACACGGGTTCGTGCCCCGGTCCGGGAAGATCCCACGTGCCGCGGAGCAGCTGGGCCCGTGAGCCATGGCCGCTGAGCCTGCGTGTCCGGAGCCTGTGCTCCGCAACGGGAGAGGCCACAACAGTGAGAGGCCCGCGTATGGCAAAAAAAAAAAGAGATGGTAATATAGAAAATAATTTTCTCATAAAATACGTGAATATAGTTTTTTTCTGATAGCATGATTGGAATTAGATCCAATTTGGAAGGTTCTTTACATTTATTATTATCTTATATTACTAGCAATAAAAATCATGAATAGGAAACTGAAACAGAAACTATGTCTCTAATAAATACCAGACCTTCAGAGTACTATAATCTTTTCTAATTTATGCATAGTGGGAAGACCTAATAATGTAAAACAATGTTACTCTACACCTCTATAGGTCATTTTAGAAAATTCTGAATTTCTGTTCATATTAAAAATAGATGAGTCAGTTGTTTTAAAAAAAAATACCCACTACATTTTTGTGCGAGAAGAAAGGAACACACTGCAGTTTGCTGTCTCACTTTAAACTTTTAGAGGAAATAATCACATCATCATGTGAGAATGTTGCTACATGAAAGACTTGATGGGCAGCAAAGCATGATGACATGCTTGGTTCTTAAAGAGAAATAAGGAAGAATTTCTCTTGGAAAATGAGACTGAGAGGCCTTTTGCAAACATCTGTTCCAGTGTTAGGTAAGAATTTTTGCAGTGCTCATCTTTAGGTGATGCAGTTATTAGCCACTTGATATCCTTTCATACTTTTCTGGTCTTTATAAATGCCCACAAGCATGTGTTTATTCACATCTGTAATGGGGAAAATGACACCTAACTAACGTATGTTAAAATAAATTTCAGCGATGTTTACATCTTTAACCTCGCTGCATGGCAGTTTTCAAAGAGGCTTAGAATAATAAGTAAATTAGTTAGATTTTATTACCATTCAAAATTTGGAATTTTTACATCTATATATGCTTTACCATGTTTTCACCTTAATAGGCTGTCCATTTACATGCGATAAATGCCTTTTTCAAAAGGTCCATTCACTTGTTACTTTATTTGATGTCATTTTATAAATATTTATTTCATGTCTAACTTTGGTGTTGTATTGTGTTCTTCTGGATCCAGTGAGGGTTATTCAGACCAGAAATGTCACCTGTCTTTAAGGAGGTAGTATTTTCTCACTTGGATACAGACCCAGTTGGTATGAACTCCAAACTGATAGTCATTCTCAATACTTTAAAAAAAGTTCAGTCAGTTGAGGAAGTTTGTTTCACATTGGGGCTGTCAGGATGACTGTCAGGAAGCAAGTTCTAGGGAAATTCTCCAGGGAACTATTTCCTACTGTTTCTGTGGAGCTGTCAGTTCTTCCCCTGAGGTGATTTTAATATATATTTATACCTTATTGCTGCTAAAACAAAACAAACATGTAGGCAAAGTCAGTGATGGTTGTGATGCTTTTTACCCTAATTTATTTTTGTGAATTTTGTTTTATAAAAAATAAAGGAGATGGCAGGTCATCAGAGAAGGAGTTCTGCGGAAAAAAGGTAGAGACTTTGCCATTTCCCTGCAGAGATCCGGGTCCACTCTGGGTGATATGTATCACTGAACATATCATCTTCTAATTCCAAAACAGAAGAAGCCCTGACAGACTATTTGTGGGAAACAAAGAGGTCTTCAGCGTCAGTGGTTGTGGAAGGACTACTGTAAATCTCCGTCTGAGCACAGAGAATGAGAAATGTTAGACCCAGCATCATTTTATTATTCCTGCAGCATCTTCATGTATATTTCTTGTATACACATCTTCTTGTATGTATTTTCCATTATAACTCTCATTCCACACGTCTTCTTGACACTGATGTACTCTATACCAGACACAGTGCTCTTTGTGACAGGAAAGAGATAACTTAAGGTGGTTCTGTACTGCAACTAGTTCAGTCTAATGGCAGGCTCACATATGGATACACCAGTTACATTATAAAGGGATGAGGGCTGTTGAACCTACCAGGACCGACCTCTAATTGCCAGATGTAAAAAATATTCCTTAAACAATCATAGGTTTTTCTTTGGAATTACTCAGATGTGTTTAAAAGGCATTGCACAAGTGCTGTGTTCCATGGAAGTCTCAAATGCATTGTGGAGAATTGGACTTTTCTTATGTTTACATATATATGATAAATATATTCCCTTGGATTATAACGAGTCTAAGACATACCATATTCCTATTAGAATCTGGAAAACTTTGTCTAGGAAGAAGCAGGTATAGTGTTCTGTTTATACATTATTAATAAATACGATCTTTACTCAGGATGCTTTATGGTAGCCATATAGGAGGGTCTTTTTTTTTTTTTTTTTTTTTTTTTTTTTTTTTTTTTTTTGCGGTACGCGGGCCTTTCACGGTTGCGGTCTCTCCTGTTGCAGAGCATAGGCCCCGGACGCGCAGGCTCAGCAGCCATGGCTCACGGGCCCAGCCGCTCTGCAGCATGTGGGATCTTCCCAGACCGGGGCACGAACCTGCATCCCCTGTATCAGCAGGCGGACTCTCAACCACTGCACCACCAGGGAAGCCCCATTTTTATTTTTATTAAAACTTTATAATTTTAGAGCAGTTTCAGGTTCACAGCAAAATTTAGGGAAGGGTACAGAGATTTCACATATAACCCTTGCCCCAACACATGCATAGCCTCCCTCATTATCAACATTCTTCACCAGAGAGGTATATTTGTAGTAATTGAACCTACATTGACACATAATAATCACCTGTAGTCCACTCTTGGTGTTGTAGATTCTTTTTAGGGGTTTCGAAAAATGTATAATGGTACGTAGCCAACAATACGGCATCATTCAGAATATTTTCACTTCCCTAAAAATCCTCTACCTATTCATCTCTTCCCCTTCGTAAATCCCTGGCAGCACTCATCTTTTACCGTCTCCAGAGTTTTACCTATTCCAGACTGTCATGTAGTTGGAATCACACAGTACGTAGCCTTTTCAGATTGGCTTCTTTCACTTAGTAGTATGCATTTAAGCTTCCACCATGTCTTTTCATAGCTTGATAGTTCATTTCTTTTTAGCGCTGAATAGTATATTTCATTGGTGGGATGTACCAGTTTATTGATACATTCACCTTGGTTGCTTCCAAGTTTTAGCAATTATAAAAAAAGCTGCCATAAACACCTGTGTGCAGGTTTTTGTGTAGACATATGTTTTCAGTTTCTTTGGGTAAATACCAAGGAATGTAATTGCTAGATCATTCAGTAAGAGTATGTGTAATTTTGCAAGGAATCGCCAGACTGTGATGGCTGTACCATTTTGCATCCCCACTAACAATGAATGAGAGTTCCTGTTTCTCCACATCTTCACCAGCATTTGGTGTTGTCAGTGTTCCAGATTTTGGCCATCATAATAGGGAACATTATTTTTCAAATATGTTTTAAAGTACAAGGAAATGGTAAATTAGTGTTTTCCCTCAAAAATAGAAAACATACATATATACTATTTTTCACTGATCCTAGAGTGCTATTTAATTAATAGTTTACCAAAGGAGAAATACATAATAGTACTATAATAAATGTAGAAAGCTATTTAAATAGAAAAAATATGCATCTTAGAAATAGGGAACCATGTTATGTACAAAAACGATTTTTTTTTTGCGTGGAAAAATTGAAATTTTAGATGGCAATTCTATTTTTACAAGTTTGTAAAGAATAGTACTATTTGGGCCATTTTATTTTAACTTGTTCCATTTACTGAGTGTACCTATTTGTGGAATACTTTTGTTTCTCTTATATTATTTTAAATTGTTTTTCTAAACTTAGTACATTGCATTGATAGCATGCTTTCTATGTGTTAGTATCTGAATTGAATTATTGAATGTATTATTTGGGTTATTTGGGTTTTTATGATGTCGACCCAGTGTTTGGTGCATAGATATGCCAAGAGTATTTATGAAAGTACACTGCTTCTGAAGCACCGAATATACACTTTAAAATATGGAATCATAAATTTGGAAGCCTAATATGTCTTTTACTGAAGTAAAAGAAAATAGAAAGAGATCATTTTCCACTGTCTACTGGAAGATTTCAGATTATCCCTATGTAACTTGGACTATGTGACGCTGAGGATAGAATAAACATTGGGCTCTCATTCTTCTTGAATTTTTTCAGAGACAATTTGTATCCTTTGATTTTAGGTTATCACGGTGGGAAATATTGAAAATAATTTTTCAGAAAACTCACAGAAACTAAATATTTGAGAAAAAAACCCAAAGCTTTCTGGTGTCTTTATGAGAATTCAGGAGAAAAATATTAATGGAACCTAAGTGATAACTATTTATCACTGTGTTCTCAAAGGAGTCAAGTAATCTTGTGAACTTGTTAGAGCTCAAGAAAATAGTCTACAGATTATATTGGTGCCTGAGATATTCTTTTTGTAACAAACAATTAGAAATGATTTGTACATTATAAAGCTTCATAAGTCACTAACATATCAATTTGAAACATATTATAGTAGCATTATAAATGATTGTTGGATCCCTAATCTTGCTTACAAATGTCTCGTTAAACTATGTGGCACTGTTATGGGACTGTTGAGACTAACACCATTTATGTCATTAATTCCATGGGAAAGTCATTTCCAAGATCAAACACAGGTCTTCTAGTAGAGGGGAACTAGGATTTCCCACAGCCTTTTCTCGTATTGGCTATTACAGCTAGGAGGGAATTCATTTTGGCTAGAATGGGAAGAAAGGTAGAGAAATTGACTTAGTCATAAGGTCAGAAAAATGAGGGAAGACTTATCTCTTGCTTCCCCAACAAAGGAAAATTTTAATCCTTTCATGTAATATGTATCTAGGTATTTAAAAAATGCTTTCCTAATGTCTATTTGCATTTGCTGCCATTTATTTATTTTATATACGTTTTTATCTTTATTGGAGTATAATTGCTTTAGTGTGTTAGTTTCTGCTTTATAACAAAGTGAATCAGTTATACATATACATATGTTCCCATATCTCTTCCCTCCTGCATCTCCCTCCCTCCCACCCTCCCTATCCCATCCCTCCAGGCGGTCACAAAGCATGGAGCTGATCTCCCTGTGCTATGCGGCTGCTTCCCACTAGCTATCTATTTTACATTTGGTAGTGTATATATGTCAGTGCCACTCTCTCACTTCGTCACAGCTTACCCTTCCCCCTCCCCACATCCTCAAGTACATTCTCTAGTAGGTCTGTGTCTTTATTCCTGTCTTACCCCTAGGTTCTTCATGACATTTTTTTCCCTTAAATTCCATATATATGTGTTAGCATATGGTATTTGTCTTTCACTTTCTGACTTACTTCACTCTGTATGACAGACTCTAGGTCTATCCACCTCATTACAAATAGCTCAATTTCGTTTCTTTTTATGGCTGAGTAATATTCCATTGTTTATATGTGCCACATCTTCTTTATCCATTCATCCGATGATGGACCCTTAAGTTGTTTCCATCTCCGGGTTATTGTAAATAGAGCTGCAATGAACATTTTGGTACATGACTCTTTTTGAATTTCGGTTTTCTCAGGGTATATGCCCAGTAGTGGTATTGCTGGGTCATATGGTAGTTCTATTTGTAGTTTTTTTAGGAACCTCCATACTGTTCTCCATAGTCGCTGTACCAATTCACATTCCCACCAGCAGTGCAAGAGTGTTCCCTTTTCTCCACACCCTCTCCAGCGTTTATTGTTAACAGAATCTTAACATTCCTTGTTCTGCTGCAAAATTGCTTTTAATAACAAACATGATAGGATAAGAATTGAAAATACCTAAATCAAGAAAAATCATTATTGATGGTAGGTGATTAAAGGGGAATGGGTAGAGTAGTTTTAATTATCTAGGGACTTATAATTTTAAATTTGTCTACCAAATGACCAGACTAAGTTACAAAAGGAAAAACTATTAAAACTGAGTTAATATTTAATGGATCACTAATATTAATAATTGCATATCAAGATAAAGGAAAAGGTAATACTTATAGGAAAACAAAGAATATGAATATATTCAGGTACAAATAAAATATATGTTTACCTGCAACATTTAACATAAAAAATTTTTTTTTCTTTGCTTTCCTTCCCTTCCCCAGAAACTGTCAGTTAAATAAGGATGACATCAAAGGACCTGAAAGGAGGGCTTTCCTGGGTCTTACACTTAAAAGCTATTGAGCCCATGGCCAAATCTATGATTCCCAGCATCTTAGTTCTAGAAGGCCCCGTTGGAGGACATCTGTATCACAATCTAGTTTCTCTGTCTCTGATAGCATCTTATCTCCTCTTGTCCTAGAACAATTTGTCTTACCTTTTCCCCTAGTTCTGTGGTGTATTCCCTGAGTTCTCCTTGGCCTTAAGATTCAATAGACATGCCTCAGGATTTTACCAGAGAAAAGTGGGACCTTAAACATTGAAGGGTGATGGTTTCTCCCTCTTTTAACAAGTCAGCTCCACTTTCATCTGCTCTGTATATTGGGCTCTGCATAAGATTCACTTAGGAAAACAAGTCCAACTTTAAAATTTAAGTTAGAAAATTTGTGCAAAAATTGATATAAAGGATGTTGTGCAGAATCAGCATTCTTCCATTCTATTGATGATGGTATTTGGTGAGGTCCCAAGTGAAATCTTAGGGGATAACTTGTCAAGAAAATCAAGTTCCATCAGGAAATTTTTCAATATTCATAAATAGGCAGTCTGTTTCACAGTGAGCCAATCCTACTGTAAATCAAAACCAGATAATCTTACCAGTTGCTGTGGTGCTAGAGGGTGATAAGGAAATGAATTTGAACTGTATGGCATGAGAAAAGAGTAGATTTTTTTTTAAGAAAACATTTTCTCTCATTACAATGAGAAAATCTGGCTTTGATTTATAAAAACTTTGGTCAGAATGTGTTCCTACATTTTGATCTTGAGAGAGCTTTGATGGCTCCTAGGTACCAGTGGGCAAGTGAAACTCATAAAATCTACTAAGTTTCTAAGTGTCATATTGGCTTTCATTTTTCCTACATTACCACAGGACTCCAGGGATCCAGATATACTAAGAAGAGGGGTGTTCAGGAAGCAGTAATGTAATTGTTAATTTTTCCTTCTGTATAGTTATATGGAACTTAACATGTGTCAAATCATTTCTGTGATTTAGATCTACAGTAACATGGTATCATTTACGTCTTAATTTTTTGAATGTTAATTTTATCAAACCCTTGCTAACCATGAGCATTATCTTTTGTCAGTTTTTAGGCAAAAATGCATGGGGTTGCATTAATTTAAATTTTAATTATTAGTCATGTGAAATTTTTTGCATTGATGATGAAGTTAATAAAAGTATATGTCCATGAAGATTGTTGAACAAATGAATAAACAGACTTATCTCACTCTCAATGCAATAATTTTTTAAAAACATTTCAGATAAGGAATTCTCTTTGGGGTTGGTGTTCCATAGGCTGTCTGACAATATTTGATGCTATATCTTGTTCCTAAGCTACAGAGTGGTGAAAGAATTTTCAAGTAGCTATGCTCCAATATCTTCAACAGTTTGCTCCATTTTGGGCCAGTGTTAAAAAGGTTCTTGGGTCTTTTTCTTTCCCTTGAGTCATCAAACAATTGAGTAAAATATTATCAACCAACTTACCACATCAGTTTCCTAGGAAAACCTACCACATCAGATTCCTAGGAGACTGACAGTCTACCTTATTAAGTAATAAATATCATTTGCTTTTCCCTGACATTTTCTTATAGGAATCAGATTTCTTTATGTCCTTTGTGTGCTACTTCTAGCAATTACACCTTCATGGTTTCCATGCTTCAGTCTATAGCTACTAATGATTTTTTGCCCACATCAAACGTAAATCAGGATGCAGAACTGAGTTCAGAATCTTGGCAGCAGTTAATGTTATTTTTCTCCAGTCAGTATGGAGGATAAATTAATCTGGTTTCAAATTTGGGCAAGCTGAACTTTGCTTTTGGAAATAATTTGAGCTCAATAATTTGGTAGAGCTCTTAGAGGAAAACGTAGGAAGAATACTTTTTGACATAAATCACAGCAAGATCCTTTTTGACCCACCTCCTAGAGAAATGGAAATAAAAACAAAAATAAACAAATGGGACCTAATGAAACTTAAAAGCTTTTGCACAGCAAAGGAAACCATAACGAAGACAAAAAGACAACCCTTAGAATGGGAGAAAATATTTGCAAACGAAGCAACTGACAAAGCATTAATCTCCAAAATGTACAAGCAGCTCATGCAGCTCAATATAAAAAAAACATACAACCCAATCCAAAAATGGGCAGAAGACCTAAATAGACAATCCTCCAAAGAAGATATACAGATTGCCAACAAACACATGAAAGGATGCTCAACATCACTAATCATTAGATAAATGCAAATCAAAACTACAATGAGGTATCACGTCACACCCGTCAGAATGGCCGTCATCAAAAAATCTACAAACAATAAATGCTGGAGAGGGTGTGGAGAAAATGGAACCCTCTTGCACTGTTGGTGGGAATGTAAATTGATACAGCCACTATGGAGAACAGTATGGTGGTTCCTTAAAAAACTAAAAATAGAATTACCATATGACCCAGCAATCCCACTACTGGGCATATACCCAGAGAAAACCATAATTCAAAAGAGACATCTACCACAATGTTCATTGCATCACTATTTACAATAGCCAGGATATGGAAGCAACCTAAGTGTCCATCGACAGATAAATGGATGAAGATGTGGCACATATATACAATGGAATATTACTCAACCATAAAAAGAAATGAAATTGAGTTATTTGTAGTGAGGTGGATGGACCTAGAGTCTGTCATACAGAGTGAAGTAAGTCAGAAAGAGAAAAATAAATACCGTATGCTAAGACATATATATGGAATCTAAAAAACAGAAAAAAAGTTTCTGATGAACCTAGGGGCAGGACAGGAATAAAGACGCAGATGTAGAGAATGGACTTGAGGACTTGGGGAGGGGGAAGTGTAAGCTGGGACGAAGTGAAAGAGTAGCATTGACATATATACGCTACCAAATGTAAAATAGCTAGTGGGAAGCAGCTGCATTGCATGGGGAGATCAGCTCTGTGCTTTGTGACCACCTAGAGGGGTGGGATAGGGCGAGTGGGAGGAAGACGCAAGAGGGAGGGGATTTGGGGATATATGTATACGTATAGCTGATTCACTTTGTTACACAACAGAAACTAACACAACATTGTAAAGCAATTATACTCCAATAAAGCTGTTTAAAAAAAAACAACTTAGTTTAATGTTTAGTGCTGCAAGTTTTGACAAAGGCAGTCATAATACACCAGCCCAACCAGCATCAAAACTGAGGTATAGAAAAATTCCTTACACAGTCTATTACCACTTAGTTTTTATATTTAAGGAAGTTGAAAGGGATTTTAAATTTGACATATTTAATTATATTATTTTTGTGCAATCAAAAAAGGAACATATAAACAAAATAATTTAAATTTTTTTTCTTAAACCTAAAAGAAAATCATGATAATAATTTGGTAGATTATATCTGATAACTGACTGAATGGCAAAAGGCCACCAATTAAGAAGAAAAAATAACTCTTAAAATAGTTTTCAAAAGAAAGTTACATTATATGGAAAACAATCAAATTAGAAAAACAGAGGTGTTGGTGTCCATAATAATCCTGTGCTTAAGTAAGGTTTCCATCTGTTTAGATTGTTTTTTTTTTTAACTAGCTGAAATTTTTATTTTCTTTGCAGTATTTTTTTAGCATTTCTTAATGATCTACAATGACTATCTACCGTCTCTTAATAATTAGAAATTTGTTTTCAAGGAGGCTTGAAAAAGATTTCAACCATAGAAGATGCAGAAAAATTGTTTCTCCTAGTCCCTATGTAAACACATAGTCGAAATCAGTTGCAATGCTTTAGAATTAAAAACTATAATTAAAAAAATTATTTGGGAATTACTGGTATTTCTGAGATAAAATTTAATCCTGTAGAAAGCTATAGAATGATTAGGAAAATGTAGGCCCTTCTAGGGAACTATTAATGAAGACTAAATCTTACTTCTTGGATTTTCCCCCCCAATATACCTAAACCTGATAGTTGCTAAAGAAAAATATACATCACCATCCAACTGTATTTCAATGATGGATAAGTAGGATCAGTCTTGTTTTATCTAAAAACAATTATACCAATTTTGTATTTTGACTTGTATTTAATTTTTTCTTATACTTTGGTCTGTGATTATTTTTGCCCACATAATTATTATTAATATATTGTGAGAAATTATTGCTACTGAGGTGTAGTTCCCATATAATAGTATTACTATGCTATATTAATATATAATATTAATACATAGTACTATATTAATATATAATCTTCTGTTAATATATAATTACATTGTATATTATATAATATACATATTTGTATATGCTGTATGTATGTATAATTATGAAACACTGAACAGTTCAGAGAGCATTTATATAGATCAATTTGTTTAAAGCTCACGACAATCTGTGAGTAGACAGTATCCTTTTTTCTTTAAAGTCTTTATTTTTATTTTATTTATTTATATTTTTGGCCACGCCGTGCAGCATGTGGGATCTTAGTTCCCCGACCAAGGATCGAACCCACACCCCCTGCATTGGGAGTGCGGAGTCTTAAGCACTGGACTGCCAGGGAAATCTCGACAGTATCCCTTTTTTTACAGATGAGAATTCTGATATTCAGAACAATAAATAAATCTAAAATTAAAATGTAGGTTTTTAAACTATTGTTTTTTTAAAGTATTCTTTATTTTTTTATAAAAATGATATATATTTATAAGAGACATTTGAATAAGGCTCAAAATATGACTTACCACAAATAATCATTACCCGTCTTCTCTGAATATATTCTACATCTACATTTCTCAACATATATGCAAAAAAGAAGAGGGAAGGTTAGATGGTTACTAAGAAAGAAATGATTTTTGGAGATGGGATGATACAATACATTTTCACTTAAAGATAGAAAACACTGATTTAATTTTTACTTCAACGCAACTGAAATAAAAAGAACAGAAGTAAAACTGAAAGAAAGTTGAATGTTTCTTCATAAAAAGATAAAGTTACCTGTATACCTCTAAAGAGACACCTATGTTGCTTGACATTGATATGTTTTGTACTGTTTCAAATATGCAAAGTATCCACTGACTCCCTGCTAGGAAAGAAGAGGAAATTATCACCTCACAAAGCTTGTACATGCTTAATTTCTGTATTTAACTAGATTTGGTACTCACCATTGGATATTTTTAATTTATCATTATTTTCCATTATTGACCTATCCGGATTAATCTCTTGGTTGGTTAGATTTCATTGTCAGTTTGTATGTCTGTGTGTTTTTAAAGAAGAGCTTCCATGGGCTAAAATACCTAATCTCTTGCTTCTCTTTTGATTATAGATGAAGGGACACTTGGATAAGTGTACCATCCTTGATTTATATCTTCACATTAGAACTGTGCAGTCATTTCTCAACTGTCTTCTAATGTTAATTATGTGCAACTCATTAGTGCCTTGTACATAGAAAAGGGTTGGAAATCTTTCCCTAATATGTTTTAACATTTTATTTTAGTACGTGAGTTTGAGGATGCTAAGGACATTTACCCTGGAGAAAGAAAATGAGAGATATGTAATATCTATCTAATTAAAGGGCTGTTAGCAGGAAGACAGCTCTTCTTTATCCTGTTCAATCTGGGACAGGTGACCTTTTCTGTGCTTTCATAGTATTCTGTATTTCCTTTTCTACAGTATTTATGAGGTTGTTTTATAATCATGTGCCTACAAGTCTAGACTGTGAATTCCTCAAGTGCAGAAACATAATAATCACTCAATAAACATTTTTTGATTTGGAGGAATTCGATTTATCTTCTGTTGATTTGTAGTGGCTGCCAACAGCACTGTGTCGAAAGTGATTCTGAAGCCACTGTTGGATCAGCAAGAAAGGGTACATTGATCAAATTAACAATGTCTGCTCTGAATTGAAGAACAAAAAGGGGCGCCAAAAGTGGCAAATACTGTTCATCCTAGATTAGGTGCTGTTTATGTAACCAGAATAAGGACTATTAGATAAATATCCTAGGAGGTAGATTTTGGCTCAATATAGAGAAAAGTGCCTTAATGATTAGATAAGTTTAAAAATTGTGCTAGAGTCCCTGGGATGGATGAATTTCCTTTCCCTGGAATTTTTAGCACATAAGTTAGCCACACATTTGAGAAATATTAGGCATTATAGACACTTTCTGCTTTATGATTCTAAGCTTGTAGGAAGTAGTTTATCCATATGACCAAGATATGGTTAAGGAGTTCATTTTAAAGCAGAGAAGCATTATTATATATATGAAATAATTTTTAGAATTTCAGTTTTCATCGAACTTATGCAAGTTTATATCATTTAAAGTGAGAATAAACAGTTCTTGGGTTATAAGTTTGAAGATGCCATGAAACTATAGTAAATGAATCTCCCCTTAGTAAATAATGTTACCATATACCAGGTTGCTTAAGCTAAAAGTCCAGGAGTTACATTCATTTCTCTTTCCCACCTTCCTTCATCCAGTCTTTCAATGCACCCTGTGCTCTTTACCCCAATTCTGAATCTGCCCTCTTCTTTCCATATTGACTCTCATCATCATCTCTCTCTGTTCTACTGAAATGCCTCCTGCTTGATGCCTTTGTTTTTACCATTGCTCCTATACCATTTACTCTCCCTCCAGGAGCAGTGTCATCTTTCTTCTTTTTTATTCTTTTTGCGGGCCTCTCACTGCTGTGGCCTCTCCCGTTGCGGAGCACAGGCTCCGGACGCGCAGGCTCAGCGGCCATGGCTCACGGGCCCAGCCGCTCCGCGGCACGGGGGATCTTCCCGGAGCGGGGCACGAACCCGTGTCCCCTGCCTCAGCAGGCGGACTCTCAACCACTGCGCCACCAGGGAAGCCCGCAGTGTCATCTTTCTTAAAACAGATCAGATCATGTCAGTTTCCTACTTAAACTACTCCAGCAGTTTCCTATCGTAGTAGCATAAAAATCTAAGCTTCTTGCATTTACCTAAAAAGCTCTACAGGAATCTACCTCTGGCCTTTCTCTCTGATATCCCATCCCCTCTTTCCCTCACTCCAGCCACACTGGACTTTTTATCTGTTGGGAGACTATTGCATTATTATAAGTGAAAAACAAGGGTGGTAGTATTGGAGATGAGGAGTAGTCAGTTATGGATGCATTTTGAAGATAACACCAACAGCAATTCCTGACAGGTATATTGTAACAGAGGGATGACTCCAAGGTTTTCAGCCTGACCAACTGGAAGGATAGAGTTGCCATCAATTAAAACGGGAGAGGCTAAGTATAGGAGATATTTGGAAGAGAAGATCAGGAATTCAGTTTTGGAGATGTTGAATTTGAGATGTCTAAGAGTTGGATATAGGAGCCTGGAGTTGAGAAGGGAGGTCTGGGCTAAATTAAAGTTCTGTGAGTTGTTGGAATGTACTTGGTAGTTAAAGTCATGAGACTTCTTATGTTTACCAAGGGACTGAATGTAGACAAAAATGAGAAGGGGGAAAGAACTGAACTAGACAGCCCTAGAATATTAAGAGGTTTTAGAAAAAGAGAAGAAATCTGCAAAGGATACTGAGAAGGAGTGACCAGTGAGTGTGGTGTTCAAAAAGTCTAGTGAAGAACACGTAACAAGAAACGGGAAAGATTAGCCATGTCAAATGGTGCTAACCAGTCAAGTAAGATGAGCGCTGAGAATTGACCATTGGATCTGACAAGTAGTTCCTTGGTGACCTTGACAAGAGCAGTTCTAGTGGAATGGTGGAGGTGAAAGTAGGTTAGGAGAGAACGAGAGGAGAGGAATTGGAGACAGCAAATATAAATATCTCTTTCAAGGAGTTTTTCTGCACAGGTAAAGAAATGATGTGGGTTGTGGCTGGAGCAGGAAATGGAGTAAAGTCAAGTGCTGTTTGCTTTGTTTTAGATGGAAGAAGTTACATCACATTTGTATTATTTTTGTGTTGATGGAAGTGTACATGTAGAAAGCAAAATGTTGAATATGGAAGAGAGCTGACAGGTGCTTGAGAAAGGTATGTGAGTTTGTGAGAGGGAACAGGATTTCCTCTCCAAGTAGAGAGAATGTCTTTAGAGAGGCCGTGAGTGGCTCATTCATAAGAAGGCAGAGAAAGTGGGTGCAGTTACTCATAGGTGGGTAGACATGGAATGATGTGGAATTCTATGGGAGTTCTTCCATATATATATTTTTTTAGTTCTTTCAGTGAAATAGAAAGCAAAACCATTTGCTGACTCAATCTTCTCTTCTGTAAAAAGGGAGGATTTCAGAAAGGATTAAATGAGAAAAGGTAAGAAAATGTTTTGCCAACTCAAGTCTTCTATACAGTTATAGGTAATATATTTTAATGATTCTCTTTCTAGTCTTATGTCTTTAAATGGAAAATTTTAAGCACTGTGATATTCTTCCATTGCTGTAAAATGAACAAATGTCAAAATACCTTAAATTATAAAATTTAGGTGTTTAATTGATTGACAAGTAAAAAAATATTGCTTTCCATAACAGTTTCTAGAAAATACTCTCAGACTAAAAGTATCTTTCATTCTTGAAATTAAGAAATTTACCAAGTACACTGGAACTATTATTTTAAAAGTCTGGCATTATTGCCTTGCTAGATATAGAGAGTAATAACTCCTCTCTATGATAAAATTTTAAAATTGATTTGTCTCTTCGTATATATGTGAAGTTTAATTTAGTCAGAAATACATTTTACTTTTTCCTTGCTTTCCGTAGACTTTCTTCAAGTTTGTGCAGTTTTTTAAAGGAAAAAAATCATTATGAACCACTTATATTTCTTAAGTTCTCTGTGAATCAGGTATTCATGTAGTTAAAAATATAAAACCTTCTACTTCAATGTGCTGTGATAAAATGATTTTTCACATAATTTTAGATATGTGGCTTGTGCATTCTTATAGTTGAATCTATCATGATCGACTTCAGATTTTTAAGAAATCAAAATTGAAGGCATTATGATGAATCTGGTATTGAAATGTGTTTGTATTTTAGCATTTACATACCTGAGAAGCAGAGATGTAATTGATACACCATATCCTTTGTGTGATATCTGATGTGACTCTAATTTTTCACTTTACTTAAAACTAAAGAACGTAAAAGCAAAAGCCAGTTTTTTCTTATAAAGAAGTCAACATATTTTGACTGCCAGATTCTTAGAAAAGCAAATCCTGTTTTATTTTCTTGACATTATTCTTTTCCTAGAGTTATCCTCACTTACATAGCTGGAAAGCTCAAAGAACTATAATTTATCAAGTTTTTTTTTTTTTTTGGTATAACATAACTCAAAATCACTATGCAGTTCTAAAGCCTATCAGAGTATCTGTTTCATTCACTATGGCCTCAATATTTGGCATTTTATTGTACTTTAAATATTGTAACTCCTGTTTAGTTGTAAGGACATATCAATCCTGAGCTGTTACCATAATTTCTTAACGATTCCAGATGAGTTTATATTTGCTATCTGAAATGCAGGAGAACAATCACAAATATAATTGCTATTTCTTAAGGGAGTAGATATTTCTTAAAGTAGTAGTACTTTGCTGGGCACATGAGGACTTACAAGAATTAAGCTATAGTGTGACACGACGTATGTAGTTAAGCAAGCCAGATTTACTTCATTGTATTGGAATTACTTCTCATTCATTTTAGAATATTTATTAACATGGTATTCATCCTCAGGGCCTCTTTATTTTAGGACATCTTTTTGGGGACGAATATTTCAAATGTGCTAGCCTCTTTATACAGATACGGAGTGCAAGTCCCCAAAAGCTAAGGATGTCTGCTTCTAACTCTTTTATGGTAAAGGATTGCTCCCATTATTAATAGTGTTTAATACCAATGCTGTGCTATTAAAGTTGTCCTGTCTTGGTGCAAGGTTCTTTACAGCTGCTCTCAATCTTTTCTCTGCTGGTACATTTTAAAGACTAACTTCTACTAGGATTCTGGGCTAATTAAATGATAGTGGAAAAGCATTTCCCATCATTAGTGTTGGAGCAGGAATAGTAAATCACCACAGGTACAAATTGGGAACTCTGTCTTAATATCATTAGACAGAAGAAGGCACATGGAAAATCCTTATCAGTCAAAGCCCAGTATTTAATGAGTGTATACATCAGTTTGTTCAGAGTAGTGCCCAGGAGAAGTTGCTGAAATCAGGTATCTCTGCCACTTGAACCATTTACAGTTTAATATAGAGAAGGGAGAGAGCAGGACACATATTCCTTCTAAATCTAAGTAGGAAAATGTATACACTTTATGAAATTGAAACCATTGAGATACATTCTGTATGAAAGAGCAACCCATAACTTTAAATCTGTTGCAATCAGTAAATCTTCAAAAACCAGGAATGGGAAAGTGATCGGCACTGGTTAATTTGGGTGCAGATACCTAGAGACCGTTTCACAAATTGACTGAAGTTAGTGGAATTTTGAAGGGAGTGTAGCATAGTGGGAATCACATCCGATTACCCTCCTTGTGCAGATCCTCACTAGCCCTGATTAAACTGTGCGACTTTAAGCAAATCACTTAGCTTCTCTTAGCCTCAATTTACTGCTGTTTTTTCTTCTTCTTCTTTTTTTTTGGTCACTCCGCGTGGCATGCGGGATCTTAGTTCTCCTACCAGAGATTGAACCCACTGCCCCCTGCAGTGGAAGCGTGGAGTCTTAATCACTGGACCTCCGGGGAAGAACCTCAATTTACTAATTTTTATAACAACATAGCTGGATTAGGTAATTTTGAGTCTCATAGCTCTGAACTCTATCATCCTTATAAAAATGACAGTTTTCTTGGAGAAATACTCCAAGCTACCTCTAGAAATACCATTTCACTATCCACATTACTCCTTTACGAAATACTGCAACCACAATTCCTTTTTATTTTGATTTAAAGTCATACTGAAATGATGTCCATGAACCCAGGGAACCTAAGAAGAAAACCAAGGGCAACATTTCAGTAGCAAGGGTGAGAATGTCATCTAGATTTGGCAGGAGCTATGGGATCATAATGAAAGGAGTGCTTGTAGCACATGGATCTGTCTCCTTCCACCACTTGACTCCCTGTGATATTCGCCCTAGCCCAAGGTAGCTGTGAGGGAGGGCATAAAATGAAGGCCTTGACCCCTTCTTGATCCTCAGTAGTGAGATTAGTACTTGTCATCAGTGAAGTTTGAGTACCTGGGTGGTCCTAAATCTGAGGAAAGGATGCTACTCTCAATGGTGATGGACAAGTTGAGTGTTTGGGGAGAGGGGAAGATAGCCTCAGTTGCTTTAAAACTTGTATTAGTGAAGCAGAAAGATGCCCGAAGCCTGGCAGTATCAGTTGTCTATTGCCCAATGGCTCTTACCTGTTTCAGTGGAGAAGAAAAGCCTGTCTCCTTCCGTTTAACATAGTCCTAACACAGGTGTGCTTTGGCCTCAGCATGCTCTTTGAAATTTCTTAGTTCCTCAGAAAGATAAGATAAATGTGATTCCTCAGCAGTTCTTGTCCACTAGCAATTCTCTAGGTCAGGAATTTTATGTTTCACAGCGCTTTGCCCAAGGTGATTGATAATTCTCCAAACATTTTTCAGTCCCAGGTAAAAATATGAGCTAAGGGTTTAGACACAAGTTGATCATAAAGGACGAAGGAAAAATAATAAACATTTATGGTTGGTTTTTAATGCATTAATATCTTTATGAATGAGATTGGGATAACATGTTACATTTCATCTTCGTACATCTATTTAATCTTTTAAGGAGAGATAGAAGCCAACATATCAAGGCTAAGAGGGGTGTGTGTGTGTGTGTGTGTGTGTGTGTGTGTGTGTGTGTGTGTTGTGTGGGGTGAGCACAGATGAGCAAATATTTATTTAGAACAGGTTATGTATCTTGCACCATGGAGATCTTCGCCCTGCATGTGTTTATTTCTTTGATCTTCACGTTACTCCTTTGAAGGAGGCAGAATTTTGGCCCCCGTGACCTTTGCCTCCTGGCATCATACTCAAAAATATGTTATGTTACAGGGCAAAAATGACTTTCCAGATGTAATTAGTTACTAATAAATTGACTATAAGATAGATTATCTGTGTTATTCTGGTGTAGCCAATGTCATCGCACGAACTCTTAAAAGGGGATCTTTCTCTCAGCTGAGGGCAGAAAGAGAAAGTCAGTGAGATTTGAAGCATGAGAGGATTCTAAGGACTGGCTTAAGACAGAGGGGACCACATGCAAATCGTGGGAAGGAACTGAATTTTTCAATGTCCTGAATGAACTTGGATGTATTTTCCCCTCAAGCCTCCATTATGGCACACAGCATTGCCATACCTTGATTTCAACCTTATGAGACCTAACCAGAGAACCTCACTGATCACATTGTGTCTAAGCTTCTGACCCACGAAAACTGTGAGATAATAAGTGGGTGCTATTTTAAACTAGTAAGTTTGTGGTAGTTTGTTATGGCAGCAAGAGAAAATGAATATGCCTAGATACAGATATCAGCATCTCCATTTCACAGATAAAACTAAGGCTTGAAGGTATAGACAACTCAACCTAGGTGACAGAACTGATGTGTGTAATGGGGACTAAGACCCAAGAGTCCTTGATCCCCAAACCTGTGCTCTTTCCACTAGTCAGTACCTACCTGACAGATTCTGAGAGGCGAGTCTCCCCAAATTTAAGAGTTCAAGGAACAAGAATAGAGATCAGAGAGTTTGGGAAGGAGCCACAGCATATCCATAAAGAAAACGTTGGGGAAAGTGAGGAGAAGGTTTTGGTAGCCGGTGGAGTCTGTCGTCTGCACGGCTGAGGAAACTTGGAGACAGAGTGGTCAATGCTTTGAGTCATGGTTGAGAGGTCAGAAAAGATGAGAACAGAACGGAAATGAGGCCTTGGATTGACTCTGAAACAGGTCACTGTTAACTCTCATCATTTCTGATTTCAGACCCCTTTCATTTCAACCTGAATTCTGTTGATCAACATGGGTGTGATAGGTTTTCCAACTCCAAAAGAATTTTTTTTTTTTTTTTTTTTTTTTTTTGGCGATACGCGGGCCTCTCACTGTTGTGGCCTCTCCCATTGCGGAGCACAGGTTCCGGACGTGCAGGGTCAGCGGCCATGGCTCACGGGCCCAGCCGCTCCGCGGCATGTGGGATCTTCCCGGACCGGGGCACGAAACCGTGGCCCCTGCCTCGGCAGGCAGACTCTCAACCACTGCGCCACCAGGGAAGCCCGGAATTTGAGTTTTTGTATGTGAAGAATTTTTGATTTTCTGTTTTGGTGGCACTGCAGTAAAAACTAGATTTCAACAGTTCCAATGATTTGTGCCTAGCTGAGAGCAGAGACTCTGCCTGTCTCACTCACCATTGTGTCCCCAGTACCTGATAACGTACCTGATGCATGCTTGACACGAAAATGGATCTGTTGGATTAATGTATGAATCCAAATGCACAATGCTATGTAGCACATATGTAATGCTATATGTTACCATTAATGCAATTCATATGCACACACTCCACATATGTATGTGAGCTTATAGTAACACAAACCCTTTAAGAATTCTTAAAGTGTTAGTTTCATATACTGATTATCTAGAACATGATCCTGTATAGAATATCATTTTTTAAAGAACATAAGTAGATGGGAATATACTTTATTCTACACATATTTTAAGCATCTAATGATTTAAGGTTCCTCAAGTACATAAGGGGCTTCATTTTCAGTTGTCATTGTACATTACTTTAGACATGAAAATGAGAGATGGGAAAATTTATGCTGATCCTACATATTCTAGAAGTAGCCTTAATTTCTTTTTAGTTTGGATTATTTGTTCATTTGTCTTTCTGGAAGACTTTGTGGGGAATACTGTTCTTGCTGTTAACTATTTTTTTTTTTTTTTTTTGCGTTACGGGGGCTTCTCACTGCTGTGGCCTCTCCCGTTGCGGGGCACAGGCTCCGGACGCGCAGGCCCAGCGGCCACGGCTCACGGGCCCAGCTGCTCTGCAGCATGTGGGATCCTCCTGGACCGGGGCATGAACCCGCATCCCCTGCATCGGCAGGCGGACCCTCAACCACTGCGCCACCAGGGAAGCCTGCTGTTAACTTTTGTGGGGGTTTTTTTGAAGCTTCTGGAGAGTCACTCTGTGTTTGCATTTCTTAGATTGAACTATATTATCCTTCCAGTATTTGACAGATACAAAATATTACAGTTACTTGTGGCTCAGCCTAACATATATCCATGTTAGTAATATGATGGGTGTTTATCGATGGACATAACTATGTATGGGCACTTAGTGTGTGTCTTCTTATTTCATACCAAGAACAACCCCCATGAGGTTTAAGTAATTGTATTACCTTTATTTGGTACAGGAATTAACACACTCAGTAAACTGTGGCTCTGGGATTTGAACGTTAGAAGTTGGAATCCAAACCTGTGGACTCTTTATTAGTCCATTCTGTCTCCCACAGTGAAACTATTATTGGCATATTAATTATCTGGTGTACTCAGTATATTCCTCTAATGATTGATTGCTATTCATTAAGCTGAATATTCCTTCTAGAGGACTGGAATTCCATGTAAATATTGATTGAGGATGAACTCCAAATGAAAAGTCTTTGAAGTACATTACTTCTTCCGACAGGCAATAATGGTTATAATAAATTAACATTTTAATCAATAATGTCAGGGTGAACACTTGTATAACTTGCCCTTATTCTTTATGGATTTTAGCCTCAATTTGGCTCTTAAGTTCATGCCTTTAATGGAGGGGGTTCTATAGTGTGCAATCTTTCATATTACATATAGTCAACAGGTGGGCTGTTTTCACACTTTAAGAGTGTGAATGAAAGAAGAAAAAGGTTGGGATTGACATTTTGGAAAAGAGAAATTGTATTCTGAGACTAAGTGGATTTTAAAAGAACTCTTCTTATTCAAAGGTAGCACAGTTTTGACATGGAAATCATGTGGAATGAAACAAGCATTCATGTATATATAAACACATTTCTTATAAAACAAAGTTATTAATGAAAATATGGTTGCCAACAAACTATTTGTGCTTTCAGAAGTTTCTCCCTATGTAGAATATACCACTTATATTTTCTGCAACAGCATTGTCCCAAAGCATCTGTTAAACCCAAGTTCTAGGGCATAATAAGTATATGAAAATTTCCAGCAAAGGCCTAAAACTGCTACTAAGATTTTATAATTTAATACAGGTACGGTGATGAGGCTTGACAAACACCCTAATCCAAAGAAAATAAGAAAATTTGACACCTACTTATGGAAGTACTAATAATTGGTTTAGATTTTATATTGATTAAGTAATAAAGGGGCCAAATACTGAATTCTGGCTCAAATCCTAGGATAAGCTTTGAATAAGTTCAAATTTTGAACTTAAAGAGTGAAAAGGAGTTGCTCTTCATTATTTTAGGACTAATAGTAATATTAATAATAACATTTATTTAGTGTTTAAAATGTTGTAGATACAGTTTAAAGCACTTTACCTTTTTCATTCACTTAATTTCCATAATAACCCATTGAGATGGAAATTGATATTATCCCAGTTTTGTTTTTTAGGGTTTTATTTTTAAAATTTTTTTTAAATTGAAGTATAGTTGAGTTACAATGTTCTGTTAGTTTCAGGTGTACAGCACAGTGATTCAGTTAGATACATATATATGTATATATATTCTTTTTCAGATTACCTTCCCTTATAGGTTATTACAAAATACTGAGTATAGTTCCCTGTGCTGTACAGTAGGTCGTTGTTGGTTTTCTATTTTATATATAGTGGTATGTGTATATGTTAATCCCATCCTCCTAATTTATCTCTCTTCCCCTTCCCCTATGACAACCATAAGTTTGTTTTCTATGTCTGTGGGTCTATTTCTGTTTTTTGTAAATAAGTTCATCTAACATTTTTCTAGATTCCACATATAAGCAATATCATGATATTTGTCTTTCTCTGTCTGGCTTACCTCACTTAGTATGATGATCTCTAGGTCCATCCATATTCCTGCAAGTGGCATAATTTCCTTCTTTTTTGTGGATGAGTAATATTCCATTGTATATTTATACCACATCTTCTTTATCCATTCATCTGTTGATGGACATGTAGGTTGCTTCCATGTTTTGGCTATTGTAAATAATGCTGCAATGAACATTGGGATGCATGTATCTTTCGAATTATAGTTTTCTCCAGATATAGCCCAGGAGTGGAATTGCAGGATCATATGGTAACTCTATTTTTAGTTTTTTAAGGAACCTTCATACTGTTTTCCATAGTGGCTGTACCAATTTACATTCCCACCAACAGTGTAGGAGGGTTCCTTTTTCTCCACACCCTCTTCAGCACTTATTATTTGTAGACATTTTGATGATGGCCAGTCTGACCGGAGTGAGGTGATAACTCATTGTAGTTTTAGTTTGATGTTTTTCTAGTTTTATAGATGAGAAAATATAGGCAAATGAAGAAAAGTCACTGCTCTGAATTAGTGTCTTTGGGAAACAGTCAATTGTGGCAATCACTTGCCGACAGTGGGAGAGATCGGAGACAGTTTCTTGAAAAGAAAAATAATGTCAGTTGATGTCACACTATCAGGGACACAGAGAGCCTTCTTTGGAATGCCTTCAGTTTCTACTAAGGAAATGAGTGTAGCTACATTTGGATATTGCAAGCAAACATGTTGATGGATAAATGATTCTACTTCCTGTCTTGGTGGCAGATCCAACTTCTTATGCCATTTGAAGGCTGTTGACCAGGGATACATTTTAAGACATCAGTAATCGTAATAGCACTTTTCAGTATTTTTAAGCCATTTCCCCCAAAATGGGTATTGCCTTCTTTTCTCTTCCCTTTCTTTCTCGTCCCTTTCCTTTGTCTTTCCTTCTAGTTTTACCACTCTCTGTTCTTTCTAATACCAAAGTAAAATAAAATAATAAATTGTATATTAATCTATCTGTAGACAGTAAGGATGCACAGTGTTTATACCTGGGTTTGAAAGGCTTGAAGCTACAGCAAACAATTAAGAATTAACCATGTTTAGGGTCCAAAACATCAGTGGATTCACACAAAGCCAACTCTATTAATATGGATTTGAGGTCATGGTAACATTGGTGTTCCATTATTCTCTTTTAAAGAATCCAGAAATACAGACATGGTTCATGAACCTGTATGCTTTGAAAAATAAAACAACTTCATTTCCTCATCTACCTAGATTTTCAGTGCATAAGTTCATGTTTGAGAGAGGAAAAGAAGCAGATTTTCATGTTACTTGTTATGCCTGAAATGTGACAAATAAAGATTATCAAAATACAACCTAAAGAAAAACTACTATGTGCTTCCCATTGCTTCAGTGGCAGAAGAAAGAACATGTCAGAGTGAAATTTAGAATCGTCATGGGCAGAGTGAAAACAACTACACAAAAATCTCATATAGCAAGCAGCCTCTTGCCCTAAACTTATCTCTTAGTACAGTAATTGAATGAATTTCGTTATACCCAGCTGTTCTACTTTGCTCAAGTTTTCATACAAACTAAAACATCAGAAAGTCTTGCTTTGAAGTTTGAAAGAAACCCTTGAGAATATTGAATATTAATTTTTGAACAAGCTGTTACACTTTTGATTGAGAATAAAGTACCAGGCCATGTTTCATCATTCTACTTGTGTGCAACCCTTGTCTCACTTACTTAATATTTTTTTTAAAACCCAAGAGGGAAAAGTGTAACCATTATAGAAACCATTTTCTTTTAGGGCTATATCAGTTGTTTTATCTACTATAAGACATTGACAAAAGCGGTGATTCAAATAAAATTTAATACACACTTTCTAGAGGTTTTCTCATTAAAAGCAAAATAAAATCACTCCTTGACATTAATGTAAAGAATAAATGCCTTTTTATATACCTTAAGGCACAAGTGACTTACTGTAAGACACATTTGTATGTATGTAAGCAATGTCTTCATATAATGAATGTGAACTCTACCCCATATTTCTTTTTCAAAGATTTCACTCATGCAGCTATTCCTCTCTCTTCTTTATCATCAATTATCTCTTCTCTCCTAGATCATTGATTAATAGATGATTGATAGATGATAGATAGATCGATAGATAGGTACCTTGATCTTATATTTGATTTTATATCTCCCCCTTGGCAGCAATGGAAAGAGAAAAATATTTTGAAATCTGTACTTCCTCATCTTCTATTCTCTCTTCTTCCCCATCACTCCACTGAAAGTCTAGTCAAGAACTTGTCAATGTCACCAATGACTTTCTCATTGTCAAACCCAGTGAATACTTGTTCACAACTTATTCTTTTAGAAGCGTTTGACAGAACTGTTCACTTTTTTCTTTTTTAAGTACTTTCTTCCCTTCGTTTCTAGGAGAGTGTACTCTCCCAGACCTTCTGTCTCAATATTACTCTTTCTCAATCTCTGTTACTGGCTTATTTTCCAATGTTGAGGTTTTCAAGTGCTCTAGGGCTTGGGGCTCAATTCTGAGACCTCTTCTCTTCTCTGTTTATATGAACTTCTTTGGTGACCTCATCCATTCTCATGATTTTAAATAACATCTGTACTCTGATAATGGCTAAATTTTGAATTACAGGACCACATTTGCTGCTGAAGTCTAGACTTGTGTGTTCAACTTACTGACATTTTTCTCAATATCTCATATTTATTTCAAACTTAACATTTGATTTTTCTTTCCAAACACTTTCCTTCTCTAGTATTCCCCAACTCAGTGAAGACCACCATTAATTCATCAATTGCTCAGGTCAAAAATCTTGGCACCTTCCTTGAGTCCTCTTCCTTCTTTCTCTTCTATCTCCTATACAACCAGTAGAAATTCTACTAGCTGTGTCTTCAAAAGAGAACCCAAATCTTACCACTTCTAATCCTCGTCACCAAGAACCTAGTCTAAACCACTTTAATCTCTTTCATGTTTTAACTTGATAGGCACTAACTGGTCTGCTTCCAGTTTTACTTCACTGAAGTCTGTTCATCCCGCGGCAACAAGAGTGATCCTTTGTAAAACAAAATACATGCCATGTTACGCACCTGTTCTTCACCTTCCTAAGTCCTTGGCCTGTATGTCATCACCTGTGTCATCCAGCTTCTCATAACTCATTTCCATCACTCTTCTCCTTACTCATTAGCTCCTGCCACACTGGTCTTTCTTTGTTTTTTAATGATATTTTTTGATGTGAACCATTTTTAAAGTCTTTATTGAATTTGTTACAGTATTGCTTCTGTTTTATGTTTGGTTTTTTGGCCGCAAGGCATGTGGGACGTTAGCTACCCGACCAGGGACCGAACCCGCACCCCCTGCATTAGAAGGTAAAGTCTTAACCCCTGGACCGCCAGGGAAGTCCCCACAGTGGTCTTTCTGTTCTTTGAAAATTCTAAATAGGAGGACAGGACCTCCAAGACTCTTTGCTCTTGGAGGTTCCTGAGCTGGACTACTTTCCTTGCACATGTTTGTGTGGTTCAACTCTCACTGTATTCTGACTTTTGCTAAAATTACAACACCTCAAAAGACATTCCCTACCACCCTATCTTGAGTGCTAATTTTCCTCCCTCTCTTCCTTTAACCTGCTTTATCTTTTCTTCAAAGTGCTTATCAATCCCTGACATTATGTTTTCTATAACTTTGTTTAATAATTTGTTGTTTTTAATCTTCCTGCTTGGAAGGTAAGTCCCATGAAGGTGAATGTGTTTTCTGTTTTGCTCAATGCTGAATCTTCAGTGCCTGGAACATAGTAGGTGCTCAGATCACGTATGCTGAGTAGATGATGAATATCACTTGCATGTTCCCCCTACTTTCCTATTTACCTCAAGATATTTTCTAATTTTATCCTACTTACTTTTCTACCAATCATTTCTCTTATTTGTTTAATAATTGTTTTTACATTTTAATGTAAACTATTTATTTTCCATTTGATGGTATCTCCATTTTTGTGCTACCAGGTTAGCCTTTTCAGAGTTTCAGACACTAGTAATGCATGCTGTTTCTTTTTGGGCTGGCTTCCTAACAATTAAATAACTTGTGGAAAGCTGAAGTATATATAGAAATTGAATCTTCCTGTCAAATTTATGCCTCAGATATGGTATTGAACCTTCCTGTCAAATTTATACCTAAGATATGGAATTGATATGTTCAAAATGTTTGATTTACAACAATTAGGGCAACATATTTAAGAATTTTAGGGGGGCGGTGAGAGAAACCATGAAAACCTCAGTATACCTCAATGAAAACATGAAGAACAATTTGCCTTTAGACTTTTTTGCTCCTGTTAAAATATTCTAGCATTAATGGCCTCAAACATCTCACAAAAGTGGTAATAAAATTCAGGCAGCTTCTATGGAAGAAAATCATGTATAGAGAAAGAATCAGAAATAGAAGTGTGTTCAATTTTTTTCTTTACTCTGAACTTGCTTTATAAAGAACTATTTGGCTGTACAGATTATAAGACACTGGAAGAGGTTGCCAAGAAAAATACATTTCCATCTCAAGAGGTTTTGGAGAATAAAGTAACTGTTACTTTTGGGAATAGGTGCTTGAATAGAGGAGGAGGAATAAAATAAATCTTACAATTATTCCTGCTCTATTGAATCTGTTTCTATAATCATATGACCTTTTATACTTGAAAAAGTAGTAGAAACTTTATTGGCCAGATTCAAAGTGTTAGTGTGACATGTTTTTTTAAATTTAATTTATTTTTAATTGAGGTATAATTGACATATTACATTATATTAGTTTCAGGTGTTCAACATAATATTTGATATTTGCATACAGTGTGACATGTTTATACTTGACTTATAATAGGGACCTGCTGATGATATTTGATAATTTCCTCAAGGTGTAGGAAAGAAACATGTAATTACCATCTCTCTACTCAAACTGCTACATACAGAAAATCATGTACTATCACTCTGAACACAAAACAAACAAAATTAAATAAATGGACAACACAGACAAAACTAAACCAAATAATATCCTTTTTAAAAAACAAATAAAGTTCCTGGAGGCACTAGTCCAAACCCAGTACAGAGCCTTTAGCTAAAAGTTTAAGTGTTTTTGGTATTTGGTATTTGGTAATTTTGAAAAGGTTGCTTTATCTTCCCCCAAAAGTTTCCTAACTCAGTTCATTAATTGTGGAAACCACATATTTAGAAATATATTCGCTCTAAATGATACAATAATAGTTAATATTTGTGAGTGCTCACTATGTGTCAGGTACGTCACACCAATTTTACATTGTAGGTATCATTATTATTCCCATTTTACAGATGAAGAAACTGAGACACAAAGAGCTTAAGAACTTTTCCAAGATCACACAGTTTGTAAGTTGTGGAACCAAACTGGTATCCAAGTGCTATAGCTAGAGAGCCCACATTTTAAAATACTTGACTCATATGTCAATATAGATATCAAAGACAATCCTCATAATCATTTTGGGTTAAAGGATGTGAAGCCAGTACGAAAATGGAGTGAGGTATTATCCAGGGAAGTGTTTTAAATATCCTATTTGGGTTTTAAGGAAAATAATCTTATTCAGGTTACTTAAAGTTTGGGATGTTTTACAATAAAGGCATATGTGACATTAAGGGAGTGAAATCACTTCAATTTGCAAATATACAAATAGCCACACAACCAAAAATTATGAACACACAAATATTCTGGCTGGGCTTTGGAAAGAGGAAACATAGTTCAGTTCTGGCCTTCACCTCCTCTCTCCCCAGATACATGAATTTCCTTCCCTAGTCCTTCGCTTTAAAAAAAAAGTCTTTATTGAGATACAATCCACATATAATAAAATTGACCCATTTAAGGAATACAATTTTAAATATTTTTAAGTATATGGACAGAGCTAAACAACCTTCAGCACAATCTCAGCTTAGAACATTTTCATCACTCCTAAAATAATCCCTGTACCTATTAACACTCACTCCTTGTTCTCCCCTCTCCCTTACCTGGGTAACCACTAATCTATATTTTACATCTCTATTGATTTGCCTGGACATTTCATATTAATGCAATTATACAATATATAGTCTTTTATGACAGGCTTCTTTTACTTAGCGTAATGTTTTCAAGATCCATCCATGTTGTAGCAGGTATCAGTATTTCATTCCTTTTTATGGCAGAATAACATTTCAGTGTAAGACTATACATATTTTGTTTATACATTCATCACTTTATGGACATATAGGTTGTTTACACTTGGCAATTATGAATAATCCTGCCATGAACATTTATGTACAAGTTTTTGGTGGATGTATGGTAAATCTATGTATAGCAATTTAGTAAATGCCGAGCTATTTTTCAAAGTGACTAAACATTACATTCCCACTAGAAATGAATGAGTGTTCCACTTTCTCCACAACCTTGTCAACACATATTTAGTGTCTGGCTTTTGATTAAAGCCATCTTAGTGGATGTGAAGTGGTATTTCATTGTTATTTTGATTTGCATTTTCCTAATGACTAATGATGTTGAGCATCTTTTCGTGTGCTTACTGGCCATTTGTATATTTTCTTTAGAGAAATGTCTATTCAGATCCTTTACTCATTTTTAATTGGGTTACTTGTCTTTTCACTATAGAGATCTGTATATACTAGATACAAGTGCCTTTCAGACACATGATTTGCAAATATTTGTTTCCCATTCTGTGAGTACGCTCTGCTTCCAATGTGTAACAGCCTATCCTTGTTTTACATCTACCATTCCAGCTACCTCATCCTAAGACTCTACTTCTTGTATCTGTTGATTTCTGCTTCCTCAGATTAATAACCTCTTTCTGGTCATGTCTCTCATGGTTCCCTCTGCCTCATAGTCACTGCTAGTCTTCCCCTACATGCTCCTGACTTCTGATTTTAGTTTCTAGGTCTCAAATTTACAAATTCCTTAAGAGAGTTTCTAAGATTGGCTATCTCAGGTCTAGGTGCCTCTTTCTGGTCCAGTCACCTGTCACTGAGGTGATTTGTTGGCTTATGTGAATGAACTAGTCTAGAATGGCTCCTTGAACGAAGGCTAGGGTGGGTAATTTTCTTGAGGAAAGGTACTGTGCAAAGCAAACTCCTAATGCTTCATAGAATGCACTACAGTAAGGGGGGGATAGGGGACGAAGAGCAGAATCCTGGACATCACTACTTTATTTCATCATGGAGACATAGAGAAATTACAAAAGGTTACATAGTGTCTACTCTAGCTTCAGAACTCAAACTGAGAAATTTATCTCAAGCTAAATTACAGAGAGTAGTGACCTTTGTTTGATTCTGCTATGTTGCAACTCAAGGGTTGTTTGCATTAACATTTAGCATGTAGGATTGTACAGTTGCTTTAATATAGATGCTATACATTATGATATAGATGATGTACAATGATGATGTGTCTGTAAGTAAACAGATTTCATATATATACACATATATCAATATATATTCTGAATTTACTGATTCTTCAGTGTTTTAACTCCCAATTCAAATCTTCTTATACTGAATATTCCAGATATTCCCTTAAACTTAAAACCTTGAAATGAATTGGAGAGATACCATACTAATATACTTGTGTGCATAAATCATGGCTTACCTTTCCTATAAGAATCCGGTTTATTTGAGGGCAAAGACTTTCTAACTCATTCTCGTGACCCCCTCAGTTTCTTAAAACAGCACTTTGTACCAGTAGTCAGCTCAAAGTATATTACTTTAACTGAAAGGAATTAGTGAACTGCAAGGAATTTAGGAAGGCACGATTAAGGAAAGTAGCTTCCTTTCTATTGAAGATGAGTTTACCCATGGCTATCGATAGCCTGTCTAGCTACTTGGATCGTTAAAAACAGGGTATTCAGGTCAGCGGATCAAGGCTTTTGTACCTTGACAATGGAATCCTTTTTCTTTATATAAAGGTAAAGAGGGAAAGTAGGGGCCTTGTCCGTTACTCACAACTCACTTTTAAAACCTGGATCATGGTTGCATTGCATCCTCATCCACCTACTCTCTAAGCAGAGAGCCCCTGGCACTAATGTGTCTAGTAAGGAGAAGTAGTACAAAAGCCTTACTAGGAATTGAAAGACATCTAACTAGAAGTGACTGTAACTAAAAGTGCAGCCTATATTAAGATTTTAGTCTCGATCGGGACATTGGAACAAATAACTAGAAAGGAAAACATTGCCATTGTGTCATATATGGGAAAATTTTTTTTCTATGTATACTTCAATCAACTATTCAATTAAATGTGCATGACCTCATGACAGTGCTCTAGGGACAGTCCCGGCCTCAGGCTAAGCCTTCAGCCTTGAGAGAATGTTTCAATTTTTAGATAAGACCTCAAAAAGACCTTGGTTAATATTTTTGATGGATTTATCCAAAGTGACTTTTTAAATCATTTTAATTTCTTTAAATGTTTTAAAAGTTCCATAGATTTTAATCTTCCTTGTTGTTGATCAAAAGAAATTTCTGGGTCACCATTTTAAATTTACATTTTAACTTTTTATTAAAATGTCAAATACTTACAGAAAAGTGTATGTAGAGAAAGTGATGGATTTTCACAAACTGAACACCCTCACAGCCATCACCCAGACTAAGGAACTGACATTAACAGCACCCAAATATATCTGTTTAGTGCCCATGTAGACTCTATGCTGCACCCACGTGTAGCCGCTATTTACATTTCTATTAATTTTTAAATGTTATGCAAATTAGATTATACAGCATTTACTTTTATGTGTTGAGCCTCTATCTGTCAACATTGTTTGTGACATTATTCATATCATTTCATGTATTTATAGATGGTTTATCCTCATCTCTACATAATATCCCTTTGTGTGAATATATTACAATTTATTTGTCCATTCTGCTATTGATAGGCCACTGGTTTGTAGCTTTCAGTATTGCAAGTAGTGCTGCTTTCAGTATTGCAAGTAGTGTTGCTGTGAATATTATAGTACCTCTCTTAATGAATGCATTCCCTGTAAAGGGTCTACTGAAGAAAGAAATAGCCTCTCATAGGGTGAATTTTATATTGTTCCTGTAACAAATTACCACAAACTTAGTAGCTTAAAATTATATAAATTTATTATCTACAGTCTGGAGATCAGATGCCCAAAATGGGCATATTGCTGGTTACTTGAGGAAAGAATGAGACGGTTGGGGATTGAGGATTTTAGGCTTTCGAGCTTTGGTAGGTTTTAGCACCTACAGCCAAACAGAAGGAATAGCATAGATTCTGCCTGAATTGAGGTGTTGGAACTGCAAATTCTCCATTAGCCAAGAAAGGCTGCAATAGTGCAAAGGTGATTTAGGAAAAAAAAAAGCTGTTTACCATCACAGGTAAGATGGTGTTATATTTTTTGTGCCTGGGCTCTGGGTTACAAAAAAATAAAATAAATAAATAAAAATCTCTGTGCACTTATTGCACTCATATAGGTTTTAAGTTTCGAATTTTACTCCTCAGCATGAAAATTATTTCTGGCATGGTGAAACCCTCTAGGATACTGGCAAAAACAAGTACGAAATTGCTTAGGGGGGATTTTCACCCACCCAAATTATAGAATATTCTTAAATGGAGACATGACAGAGTGAGTGGGACCAGACTTCCTCTCCTACCATAACAACTACAAAACGGTACAAGATAATTAACTAAACTGTCTTCAGGCATTGGACTATAGGCAGAGATGCTGAGGTTCTTGAGACAGAGAAAGTACATGAAGTGAACCTCATATTTACCCAGGCTCTCTGAATGGGAGTACTTTTTTACCACAGTGCAGAGGAGAAATGCACAAGTTGAGAGGCGACCTGTGGAGCTGAGATGTAGATCAGAATTCGGGGTTGCTAAATTGTTTGAATTTTTCCGAAGAGAACTGGAGAAGAGAAACTTTGCACTGGGAGAAACTCGAAGTCTATGTTTGTGTTCACCATAGACCCTTGGCCTCTGGCTGGGCTGTATATCTGCCGGATAAGTTTCTGTAACATCTAGTAGTGACTAGAGGCTACAGGCTGGAAACTGGATGCAAGTATCAGAGCTAAGCAGAACAAGGAGTCATTGGCATCTTGATCCTCAGACTGTGTTTTCCTATCAGGACCTGAATTTGACTTTTTCCTAAGACCATTACTTATTTTGAAAATCTTTTGCTGGGAGAGATTGGGAATCAGAAATACCTTTATATTTGTAAGTGTTGGGCCGGAAATATTTCCTCTAGATTCTGCTTAATAATGGAACAATTTGTTATTTAGTTCATCTATCTCTCTCTATGCCTTAGCATATACAGCAAAAAGAAACAGTATTTTCAGTATTCTGTGTGGAAATCTTCTTAGCCAAATCCACAAATTCACTAGATATATTTTCTATTTTTCATGTTACTGTAGGTGACAGTGTTGCCACATTTTCTACCACTGCATAACACAGGTTGTCTTTTTTAATCCTGGTAATAAAATTTCTTCACTGTCCTTCCACTATTCACTAACCATTTTCTCCAAGCCCTTCTTGCTTCTGCCCACCTCCAGTAGCACATATTTTAAGGTTTTATTATAGTCTCACCCCACTTGTACATTTCTGTTTTGGCTACTTATTGCTATCTAACAAAAACTCCAAAACTCAGTGACAAAGTAAAAAAATAATCCATTTATTATCTCATGAATTTCTGGTTTGACCAAGTAGTTATTCCATTGGTCTCACTTGGTGTCATTCATGTGGCTGAAATCGAGGTCATATAGACCTAAACGAGCCAAGATGGTTTCACTCACATGTATGACTGGAGAACTAGAAGGTACTAACAAAGAAAGGGTGGTACCTCTATCTGTCTCTTCGGGCTCACCATGAGTAGTTTCTTTTTCTTTTCTTTTTTTTAATAAATTTATTTATTTATTTGTTTTTATTTTTGGCTGTGTTGGGTCTTCATTGCTGTGCACAGGCTTTCTATAGTTGCTGCGAGCGGGGCCTACTCTTCATTGCCATGCAAGGGCTTCTCATTGTTGTGGCTTCTCTTGTTAGGGAGCACAGGCTCTAGGTACGTGGGCTTCAGTAGTTGTAGCATACGGTCTCAGTAGTTGTGGTGCACGGGCTGAGCTGCTCTGCAGCATGTGGGATCTTCCCGGGACAGGGATCAAATCCGTGTGCGTCGGCAGGCGGATTCTTAACCACTGCGCCACCAGGGAAGCCTGAGGGTAGCTTCTTTACATAGCATCTGGACTTCAAGAATAAGAACGATATTAAGTGGAAACTGTGAGCCCTCCTAAAGGCTGGGTCTAGAACTGGCATGACATCACTCTCACCATGTTCTGGATTCTATTTGGCAAAAACAGCCCACGTTTAAAGAAGAGGACACAAATTTCACTTAAACAGTGTAGTGACAATGATTTATGGCCACTTTTAATCCACCAGAGACACATTCTTTCAAAAGTATGAGTTATTAAAACTGAAGAAAGGACAAATTAAAAATACGAGTAGCCTGTATCTACTAAAAAATTGAATTTATAACAAAAAACCTTTCCATGAAGAAAACCACAGACCTAGATGATTCCACTGGTAGATTTTATGAAAGAAGAAGTAAAGAAGGTCAACAAAAGCAAAACTTATTCTTTGAAAAGACTATAAAACCTCTAGTGAGATTAAACAAGAAGAAAAATCATTAATTTTAAAATATAAGAATATTAAAAATAACTAAAGCACATAATGCTTTATTATGCATAACTTTATTCTACTCTTTATGGAACTTTGATAATCTGATGCAAGACAAAAATGGAATATCTGAAACAACTTTTATCCACTAAATGAACAGGATCAATACATTAAAGGCTACCTTCAAACACAAAGCTAAACACGAGGCTGAGGAGGTTTTAAAGGTTAGATTATGATAAACCTTCAAATTGTTACTGCCTATAAGATGCAAGCATTCCAGAAAACAGGGAAAGTACCTCTTTTCCATTTGTGAGACTGCTATATAACTCAATAAAATTTGTAAGTATCTTTCTATGAAAAGAAAACCAGAAGCCATATGTGGTTGTAGAGGTAAAAATATTAAATAAAATATTAGCAGTATCAATCCAGGAGTATACTTTGAAAAAATTACATTGAGACAAGATAAGATTTATTTCAGTAAAGCAAGAGTGGTTTAACATCAGAAAAATCTATTATTGAAATTTTCCACAGTAAACAATAAAGGGGAAATAACCTCTCAGCACATACAAAAAAGCATTTGAAAAGTTCCACACCTAGTCGTGATTTTAAAAGAAAAAAAATCTTGGTAAATTAGGAATAGAAAAGAATGTCCTTAACGCCGCAAAAGTTATCATCCAAAACCTATAATATATATTATGTTTAATGGAGAAATGTTAGAGACATTTTATTTTAAAGAAGAACAAAATGAGAAAGACTACTATCACAAAAATGTATATCTTTTATAAATGTCAGCAATAAATAATTAGAAAATCTAACTTTAAATGTTAGTTATAATAACAACAAAAATAAGGTGCTTAAGAATAAATCTAACAAAAGTTATATGGAACTTTTATGGAAAAAATATATTAAACCTCAAAGAAAGACATAAAAAAAGACACAAATAGATTAAGAGATTTGCCATGCTCATGTTTGCAAAGACTCAGTAAAATAAAGATGTCAGTTCTTCCTAAATTAATCCGTATATTCAAGTTATTCCCAATCCAACCAGTTGGCCTTTCTTCTTCTTTTTTTTTTTTTTTTTGCATTTGTCAAACTGATCCTAGAATTTACATGAAAATCTGAAGGGATGAAAATACCCAAGTCTTAGTATTTTGATGGGTGAGAGAAAATTGACCACACTAGATGGGAAGACTTACTAAAAAGACATGGCTTACTCACAGTCAGAGAAAAGCAAAGTCAGACCTAGAGAGAGAATTATTAGTTTCATTGGTAAATAACATGGATTTTGGATTTACATTACCTGAGTTGAAATTCTGATTTTATCATTGAGTAGCCAAGTGACCCCGGGAAAGTTACTTTACACTTTTGAGCCTCTGTTATCTCAGTTGTATGACAGAGATGAAAATAATCTTTCCTCATATGATTGTCTTAAGACATATTAATCATTTTGATCAAGCTTGACCTAAGCATTTCTTAAATCTAAGCAATTACTATTAAAACAATAAGAGAATTTCATTTAATACTCATCAAATAGACAAAAATTTATAAGTCAGATAACAACCTGCGTGGCAAGATAGAAGGAAGCGGGGGTCGCTGTATCTGTAACATTTCATTTAGAAGTAAAGAGAGAGAGAGAGAAGGCAGAGGGAAAGGAGGAGGAGGAGGAAAGTAGAATTTGGAGAGACAGACAGAATAATGCAAAATATTAATATGCTTATCATTTCTGTGTTGTTTTTATAGGTACTTTGTTAAAGAGAGAGAGAGAGAGAAGGCGGAGGGAAAGGAGGAGGAGAAAGAAAGTAGAATTTGGAGAGACAGAATAATGCAAAATATTAATATGCTTATCATTTCTGTGTTGTTTTTATAGGTACTTTGTATTTGGGTATAGATCAGAGGGTTGGCAAAATACAACCTATGGACCAAATCCTGCCTGTCACCTGTTTGTGTAAATAAAGTTTTATTGGAATATAACTATGCTCATTTGTTGATATGTCATCTATGGTGGCTTTTGCCTTTTAGTGGCAGAGGTGAATAACTGACAGAGACCGTGTAGTCTACAAATTCTAAAATATTTCTTATATGACCCTTTATAGAAAAAAATATACTTGGTATAGAGTACAATGTGTGCTTTTCTCATACAAAGTATTTTAAACTTTAAAAAATATGCATTACAATGTAGTGACTTGTAAAGGGAATTGACTTTTGGAGTGATTTTATGCAAAGCCTTGTTGAATGTAACTTGATAAGTTTTAAATGTTTTCAAAGGTGAAAGTCAGAAAAGCCTAAATTTAGTCATAAGAAAAAAATCATTAACCTATATTTCTTTGTTCATAAGAAATAATGAGGATACAGGCTTCTTGTATTATAATTCATGTCTCAAATAAAATGTAAGGAAAGTCATACTTTTCTCACTGCAGCTCTTAATCTTCAGAATCATCAAATTTCCTTCATCTACTCTTCCTATCCTTCTGCAATTCAGTATTTGGGAGGCAGAAAAACATTTCTGTATGAGATAATATTTATTTAGCTGAGACCTGAATATAAGGGAAGGTAGTGAATTAGTAAGATAGGATAATTAGACCCTGAGTGTAATGGCTCAAACACAATAGAACTTTGTTTCATTTTGTTTTATTTACAAAAACTGAGGCAGGTGCTCCAGGAGGATGGAGAGACATTTCAAGGACCCAGTTTTTCAGGGACCCAGGCTGATGGCAGCTTAGTTATCATCCATACATGGACTTAAGGTCCCTCTCTGTGTCATCATCCCAAAGAGCATTGACGGGCACTCTTTGGAGGTATTATGAAACAGGGCTAGATTTAGGCACAAATCAAATTTAGTCCATTTCATTGGAGATAATTTGATCATATGGCTTCATCTAACTTCAAATGCATTCTAGAAGTGTGGTCTAGCTGGGCATACCTATGCACAGCTATTAAAGAGAAATAGAGCAACCACAGATAAAGATAAGACATTACAGGCAAGAAAGTATAGTGTTTCAAAAGACTAGAAGGAAGAGTAAAGTAGACCTGTAGGTTTTTCTTTTTCTTAGGGTGGGGGGTTGGATAATCAAGTACAGGGTGGGGAGTAGTCATGTGTGTAGAGCACAGAAGGAATGAACTAGAGCAGTAATAATCAAGTCTCCTATCATGGGGGTTGCCAGAAAAATACAGCATGCCTGATTCAAATTGAATTTCAGGTAAATACTGACTGAAGGTATGTCCTGTGCAATAATTTAATTTGATAAATCCAGTAATGGTACATATCATGTAATTCTTTCAAGCCATGCTAAAAAGCTTACATTCATTCTGATGGGTAATAATGAGTCTTTAAAGGTTTTGAGTAGAGCATATGAAAGTTATGGTCATGTGAACGTTAATGAAAGTCATGCAGACAGCATAAAGGAATCTAGATTTAAGAAGATAACTCCAGAGGAAGAGGAAAAAACAGTAAAAAAAACTATTATATCTCTTTGAGATACTGATTTCAATTCTTTTGGATATATACTTAGAAATGGGATTGCTGGATCATATGATAGTTCTACTTTTAATTTTTTGAGGAACGCCCCCCCCCCCATGTTCAGTGCAGCTTTATTCACAATAGTCAGAATACGGAAACAACCTAAATGTCCACTGATGGATGAATGAATAAAGAAAATGTGGTATATATGTACAATAGAATAACATTGAGCCTTAAAAAGAAGTAAATTCTGTAATATGTGACAACATGGATGAACCTGGAGGACAGTGTGCTATGTGAAATAAGCCAGACACAGGAGGACAAATACTGTATGAGTCTACTTATATGAGATATCTAAAGTAGTCAAACTCATAGAAGCAGAGAGTAAAATGATGGTTGCCTGGGGTTAGAGGCAGGGTGAAATGGGGAATTGCTGTGGAACAGGTATAAAGTTTCAGTTGTGCAAGATGAGTAAGTTCCAGAGATTGGCTGTACAACATTATGCTTACAGTTAACAATACTGTATTGTGCACTGAAAATTTTGTTAGAAGCGTAGATCTCTTGTTAAGTGTTCTTATCAGGTATCTTTGGATCCATCTCCTAGAGTAATGGAAATGAAAACAAAAATAAACAAATGGGACCTAATGAAACTTAAAAGCTTTTGCACAGCAAAGGAAACCATAAACAAAAGACAACCCACAGAATGGGAGAAAATATTTGCAAACAAAGCAACTGACAAGGGAGTAATATCCAAAATATACAAACAGCTCATGCAGCTTGACACCAAAAAACAACACAATCAAAAAAAAATGGGTGGAAGATCTAAATAGACATTTCTCCGACGAAGACATACAGAGGGGCAAGAGGCACATGAAAAGATGTTCCACATCACTAATTATTAGAGAAATGCAAATCAAAACGCCAATGAGGTATCACCTCACACTGGTCAGTATGGCCACCATCAAAATATCTACAAACAATAAATGATGGAGAGGGTGTGGAGAAAAAGGAACACTCCTGCACTGTTGGTGAGAACGTAAATTGGTACAGCCACTACGGTGAACAGTATGGAGGTTCCTTAAAATACTACAAATAAAGCTACCATATGATCCTACAATCCCACTCCTGGGCACATATCTGGAGAAAACCATAATTTGAAAAGATACATGTACCCCAATGTTCATTGCAGCACTATTTACAATAGCCAGGACATGGAAGCAACCTAAATATTCATCAACAGAGGGAAGGATAAAGAAGATGTGGTACATACATAGAATGGAATATTACTCAGTAATAAAAAAAATGAAATAATGCCATTGCAGCAACATGGATGCACCTAGAGATTGTCATACTGAGTGAACTAAGTCAGACAGAGAAAGACAAATATGATATGATACTGCTTTCAGTTAGAATCTAAAAAAATTGTATGAATGAACCTATTTACAGAACAGAAATAGAGTCACAGATGTAGAAAACAAACCTACAGTTACCAAGGAAGAAAAGGCGGGGAGGGATAAATTGGGAGATTGGGATGGACACATACACACTACTATACATAAAATAGATAACTAATAAGGACCTACTGTATAGCACAGAGATCTCCAGTCAATGTAATGGCCTATATGGGAATGGAATCTATAAAAGAGCGGATATACAAGTATACAAGATATATACAAGATATACAAGTATAACTGATTCACTTTGTTGTACAGCAGAACTAAAACAACATTGTAAATCAACCATACTCCAAAAAAATTAATTTTATAAATTTCAAGAGTAGGGGACTTCCCTGGTGGTGCAGTAGTTAAGACTCCGTGCGTCCACCATGGGAGACACAGGTTTGATCCCTGGTCCGGGAACTAAGATCCCAAAAGCTGTGTGGTGCAGCCAAAAAATAAATTAATTAATTAATTTTAAAAATTTATAAAAGCCCACTAAAGAGATTTTAGGGGAAAAAAAGAGAATAATAGTGACCAAAACAGTATTGATAGTAAAAAGGAAAACAATCAGGAAATAATTAGAAGTTATAACTGGAGTTATAACTTCGCAGTTATAACTTCGTAGGAGTGAATGAGTAATTGGATGACGGGAGCATGGATCACTAAAAATGGATCTAAGACTATTTTTTCCCCATTTATAACCACTGATACCATAAAGAGAGGCAAAGAATAAGAATTGGGGGGCATTTTTAGGGAGGTGAGAAGCAGAGGCATTGGGGGAGGCATAAGATGGTAAAGTTTGGGCAGGTTGGTTTCAGTGATTTACAAGGTGCTCAGGTGGTGATGACCACTTGGCAGATGTACGTACTGTTTTGAAATTCCTGCGAGATGTCTGGACTATAGATAGAAATTGGAAATCACCACCCTCAAATAATACTACAAATAATGAGAATTGTCAAGTTAAAAAAAATGGGGGCCTGTGGTATGATTCTATGGAGTGCTATGATTTAAGGACATCAGAGTAAGAAGATGCAACTGTGATCAACATGGAATAGCAAAGAATAGGAGAAACAGGAGCAGTAGATGTCAAGAAGGCCAAATATGTGCTCAACATATCAAAGGCCACAGGGAAATGTGATAATGACTAAGAAATTGCCACTGGATTTGGCAACAGTCTGCATAGTTGGGTTTTAGTAACAGTATTTCCAGGGGAAGGTATGGGGGGTAAAGATGGGAGGATGAAGTAAAATAGATGACCGAGAGTGAAAGACAAGTGAGGGATTATAAGCATGGAGAGTAGATGGCTCTTTAAAGAAGATAAAATGGGGAAACTGAGAAAGAGGAAAAGAAATAGTTAGAAAGTAAGCCAAAGGAAGGATTTTGATTTTCATAAGAGAAACTTAAGCCTGCTTCTTTTGAAAGAAGGATGTTTGTAGATTAAAGATCTCAGAGAAATTAGATATGATCAATGGATCATGTTCCTTGAAGAAATGGAAAACAAAAGGTTAAAAATTATAAGTGGGTTGACTCTCTTGAAACAAGAGGAGAGATACTGCATCCTGAAAGATGGGGAGAAAAATAGGATAAGAGCTAGATGAGTTCGATCGTTTGGAGACTAGTAGTTCATACCCAATGACTTATTCCTTTTAAAGTAAGAGACAGAGTCATTTGCCAGGAATGAAAGCTTTTGAAGTTGATATATTTGAGGATTGTTATAAACGTTTGGATTGATTTGTAAGTAGTTTGGGCCAGTGGGATGGTAGGATAGATTAGAAGGATTTCCCATGTGACAAAAATAAGTATATTGTCCAAATGTCTTTCTATATTGGAATCTGTTATAACTCCAAGTCATCAATTTTGGGGGGCAATCATCATATTTTTCTTGCTAATACTGCCCCTAACAAGAAAATGTGTTTTTTGTTTGCTCACTCTAGTGTTTACTGTCTTCTCAGTATTAAAAAAGTTTGAAAAACTAAAGTATTAGAAGCATATGTAAAAAGCACAAGGCTTATACATGTTACATATTATTTTCTGAATTCTTAAATTATTCAAATCATTTCAAGCATTTTCTGATTATCTGAAGGCATCTTAGTTTTAGAAAACTAATGCCAGAATGTTTCATAAGTCAGCTGATTTTTCTGCAGTCTTCTACTTGATTTATTGCTTGATAAGAAAAAAATACTAATTAATTTGACTTTAGTGCTGGCGTACGGTTATTGGAATACTGACATTTTAACATCAGATAGACTATACCCAATCTCATTTTCTTGATAGTCTATCACTTTATTGAATTATGAGATTAATCTTATCTTTCTTTTCTACTGATATCTTAAAAATAGTTTTTTTCTTCCAAAGAAAATTAAAGAAAAAATTAACATACTACTATAAAAGCCATAACACGTATAAGAACCTACATGAATGTTAACCCAGACCCTATGTATTTTGTTAACTAACTGTAAGAGTTTGTTGTTTTTTTCTGTCATATTATTTTCTGAGGTTTCCAAACCTGAACAAATACATACATTTTTATAGTTAGCTGCCAATCTTAGCCTCTTTTTTTTTTTGCGGTACGCGGGTCTCTCACTGTTGTGGCCTCTCCCGTTGTGGAGCACAGGCTCCAGAAGCGCAGGCTCAGCGGCCATGGCTCACGGGCCCAGCCGCTCCGCGGCATGTGGGGTCTTCCTGGACCGGGGCACGAACCCGTGTCCCCAGCATCGGCAGGCGGACTCTCAACCACTGCGCCACCAGTGAAGCCCTCTTAGCCTCTTTTGAGTATGATATATCCTATATTTTCAGTCTTAGTACAGTGATACTAATATTTTTATATATTAAGACGTTCTGAGGACTATTAGACTCATTTCCAGTCTCCCTATTCCCTTTCCTTCCCCAGAAAACCAGCTGGCTCTAATATTCCTTATTATCATTATCCTCCTTTTTGGACATGTCTTATAGAGTCTCGAAGTCATGAATTCAAAAGTTTGCACTTTTTTTTGCTACTTTACTGAATTGCTAGAGGAAAGAGGTACAGGTTGTTTACGTTATTTTACTCTAAGAAAAACTGGAAAAAGATGTGGATGCTAAAAAAGTTGTCTGCAATCAAATTTCAGAATCACAAGAAAAGAGGATGAAAACTCAGTCTCTACAAATATCTTTGTGTTTGAATATGGAAAGGAAGCCTAAGGAAAAGGAAGAAAGTTTAGAGTACTGAGACCTGAAGTGTTGATAATAGAATGTGAACATCTTGCCTAAATTAATGTCTCCTGGTAATAAGGTTGTCAGATTTAGCAAATAAAAATACAGATTGCCCTTATATTAAAAAAAAAAAAAAAAGGCAGACTCACAGATACAGAGAACAAACTAGTGGTTACTGGTGGGGAGAGGGAAGGGGGAGGGGCAATAAAAGGGTAGGGGATTAAGAGATATGATCTATTAGGTATAAAATAAGCTACAAGGATATATTGTACAACATGAGGGATATAGCCAATATTTTATAATAACTATAAATGGAGTATAACCTTTAAAATTGTGAATCACTATATTATACACCTGTAACTTACATAATATTGCACAGCAACTATACTTCAATTAAAAAAATACAGATTGCCCAGTCAAGTTTGAATTCCAGATAACCATGTTGAGTGATTTAAAGTATCGGGCTGTCCCAAATATTGCATGGGCATCTTGTATTTTATCTGGCAGCTCTACCTGGGAATAGTCAGAATGTGGGTGATCAAAGGGGAGTAGAGCAAAGCCGTCTTCTGAAGCCCATTATTGAAAGCCAGGAGGAGGAGGGAGGCTAGACTCTTTGGGAGGAAAACATATAGTAGACAGGTGTCCTGTTGGAGACTGTTGTTAGATGGCAAGTGATGGTAGCCTATGAGAAAGGACTGAGGGGAATGAAATGAGATGACGGACAGGAGTGTTTCTACCACCAACTATTATCATTCTCTTCTTATTCTTTTGCTGTTGAATGACAAAGCAGTACGTGGCTTTGGAAATAGACAGATTTAGGTTTTAATCCTGGCAGTATCACTTCTTATAAGTTGACGGTCCTTAGGTTAATTAACATCTCTGAGTCACATTTGTCCTAGCTTATAAAAATGAAAATATCGTTGTGAAGATCAAATGATTTCTTAAAGCTCTTGGATCAGAGTGTGGGCCATCCCAGGTAAAAGGACCCATGACTGGGAATCCAGAAGGGCCACCTGGCCAAGCCTCACTTTTATGAAGGCCCCTGCATTAAGCCTTTGAGAATTGTCTCTGAGATTTTTTTACAGATAGTCACACAGGTAGAGGAATTAATGGAAGATATTTGTCTTAGAACTGTGAACTCAAGTCTCTGTAGTAGTGTACTCTAAATTTGTAATTTTTATTAATACAGAAATGATCCTGTAAATACAAAAGCTGTAACCATTCTGGAGATAGCAATAGGATCAGCTCGTAAGAACACATGGGTGCATGCGTTTTAATTTATTAAATGTAAAATGACAGCAAGATTTTTAACTGCTGATTTAGCATCTCTCAATTTTATTTTGCTGAACCTACAAAATAAAAGTTGCCCTTCTTGACTTTAAAATCATCAGCTCCCTTCCAATCTTCTTTGTTTGTTCTTTTCCCTGTGGCTCTGTGTCTTTGTGGTTCAGTTAAGACCATATAATCTTACACTCTCTAAAATAGGCTCTTTATTCACTTATCTGCTAGTCAGGTAACTCTGGATAAGTTATTTAACTTCCGTGTGTTTTGGTATCCTCATATGAAAAAAGGGGGGCTGAGCTGAACCTATCACATAGAGTTGATACAAGAACTAAATACTATAATAGAGTTAAAACATTTAAATGTTGTATTAATACAGGTTTTGCTTCACAAGGAAATAAGCCTGTACTCTCCATCCTCTGCACACTGAGTAGTCAGTGGCCTGGAGATTGGCAGCCGAAGCGAACCTGAGAGGCAGCAGGGGATTCAGTCAAGGCACCGACTAATGCAGAGAATAACAATATCTCCTTGGGTGGAAGCCTACCTCTAGAATCATAAAACCTTAACCGAGGGGCACAGTCCAGCATTGTGCTTTCATTAGAGGCATAAAGAGCAGGCAGGTATCTTGTGCCCTCTCTTTTGTATAACTCAGAAACAGTATTCGTAACCAGGTTGCTTTACATGGTCTGGACTTCTGGGCTTATACTTTCAGAGGTTTGGTTACCTTTCACCAGGGATCTGGTTAGTCTACCTGCCATTCAAAGGATAGGTTACTCGGTGGCTATGACCTGTGATTCTTGTCTACTTTATTGAACTGAGAATTCCGTATGATACAAGATATTTATTTGCTTTTATATGAGTGGAGTTTTTCAAACAAGACAGATTATATAAATAATATTTACTTTGTATCCTGCCCATAGTATGTACTCCTTAAGTATTTCTTGAATTAGTTTTGGAACCAGACCACCTGGGTCCAAAACCTGACTCTATCATTTATTCAGCTGTTTCACCTTTGGAAGTTACTTAATTGTTCTTTGCAACAGTTTCATTTTGTGAAATGAGGATAATCATAGAGATTTGGGGAAGGACAAAGTGAGTGTGTGTGTATATAAATTATACGTACATATATACATATTGTTTTATTTATTGTTACATATTAAATACAACTCCTAATTTTCTTTCAGAATTATGATATAAATTCACAAGATAAATCTATTTTTTAGACACCTATAGCCCTACATATTTTTGACCTTTCGTGAGGTGCACCTGTGTTATAAACATGAATAGTTTTCCTTTTCCTGGATAAAAAGAGAAAATGCATACAAATTTCATAACCAGTGCTTGGCACCTCACCTAGCAGAAAATAACCATAATATAGATTAGGGATTTGCAGTTGGCAAAATGAGAACAAGGTGACATTGAGCTTCAAAATGGGGGAAAGAAAGAATTGAGTTGGTGGAAACTATAGGAAAATGAGGTGTGGGTTTTGATCTCAAGAGATATGTCCTGCCTGAGATCATGGAGGAGGGAGTAAAGGGTGAAGACCTTGTTGCACATGTTCCTCTGAATGCCTTCTGACAGGTGAGTAATGTAAACCAACAGAAATTCCTGTTTATTTCACTACAGTTGAACAGCAGCCTCTGGGGCTATGTAGACTCTGCACATCCATAAATATGTGTATTTTTTTACTTTTTTAAAGAACAGATAAATATACGATTTTGGCCATGGCCAGCTGATCTTTAGAACTGTAATAATGTCAGTCTTAGACATGTTTTAAAAGCCACTGTAAGACATGTGTCTCTCTCAAGGCTCCTGGAGATACCGGATTCCTGTCACGGCCCTTGGGAGGACAACAAAATCATTCATGAACACAAGCTAGAATAAAATCCTGTGGCTGATAATAATTCTGATTCATCGGTGGGGTTAAAGACATACATTAAAAACATGACGGGAGCAATACAAGACGGTGATGACCGTGTGGAGAGAGCTGCACTGCCTGCCGCCGGCAATCACCGACTCTCAAATCTCTCTTTAGTCTCCGCAAGGTAAGGGAATAGGAAAAGGAGCTGCTAGCATCTAGAGGATGAAATGAACGTGAACAGTGAAGGCCGTGGTTCTCTTAAAAGCAAATCATGCAAAACTCACTTGATTGCTCTTTTGGTAGAAGGACACCATTTGTGGCTGCCAAGGAGACAAGAGTTACATCTCAATTTCAGTAAATCATTTGTTAGTGTCTCAGGCAGTTTTACAGAGTTGATTTAAATGGGCTTCAAAGTGACCCTGCTGCACAAAATTGAGCCTGGCAGTGGGGTCATCATAAAAGGCACTTTGGGAAGTTCCAGTGGTTTCTGCAGGAGTTCATATTTTGTTGCCTCTGCAATTTCTTTATTGTTAAATCTACATAGGGAGGCAATTGGCATGAAATGGAGAAGGGAGCTTAACAAATCTTGAAGTGAAGAACCCTCAAGACAGAGAGAAACCAGGTAGCAAGGTTAGAGGCCAAACTACTTTGGAAAATTTGGAGGCCTAGTCTGAGAGATGAAAGTGCAAACCAATCAAAAGAAAACACACATCCCATCGTGGGAGAAGGAAAGACCGAGTATAAGTGAAACCAAAGGCAGTAGAGATAAGCAGTAAATTAAAAATGATAAATGTCTTTCAATTAAATTCCAATTGGCAAAGTTATATTCCCCTTGATAAAATATCTCGTTATATCCCCCTTGATAAAATATCTCCAAAGTGTTAAATGGACAGAGTATTTTTTTGTCCCACCCAAAAGGCTGCAGACGCATGTGGTGAAGGGATTAATAGACTGCCACCACCCACACCATCAATATAAGGAACCCATAGATCAGACAATGAATTCTTACATAGCACCAGTCCTTGTGAATAATTGTGCTGGGCACTGTTCTTCAGACTTTTCATATACTACCTCATTTCATCTGCATGATAGCACTGCATGTGATATATGCTACTATTGCCTTCACATTACTGAGGAAACAGGCACATAGAGATTAAGTAACTTGCCTGAGGACACATAGCCAGTAAGTGAGGAAGCTGGCATTTGAGGCCAGCCTTCTGGCTCTAAATGCCATGTTCTGTTTGTTTGTTTTTTTTCTTTTTTCTCTTATTTATATTGCTGTTCACATGTTCACGTAAGTTGATTCACATTGCTGAGAATATAGTAGCTGTTCAATACACATGTTAGCTGAAAGATTGAGTACCATGGGACTGCTCCAGAAAGCAGCTTGTAAGTAGCCTGAGACTTTAAAACCCCGAGCATATTTTAATTTATTTAAACTAAAAGAAAAAAAAAACAAAAAACAGTTTACCCATTTCTCCCATGCCTAGTCCCCTAGCTCTGGCAACTACCAATCTGTTCTCTGTATTTATGAGCTTTTTTTTTTTTTTTTTTTTGGTTTAGATTCCACATGTAAGAGAGATTATAATGCATGTCTTTCTCTGTCTGACTTATTTCACTAAGCATAATCCAAATCCATCCATGTTGTTGCAAGCAGCAAGATTTCATTCTTTTTTATGGCTGATTAATATTCCATTGTGTATGTATGTGTGTGCATATATATATATATATGTCTCACATCTTCTTTATCCATTCATCCATTAATGGACACTTAGATTATTTTCCTATCTTGGCTATTGTAAATAGTACTGCAATGAAAATGGGGGTGCATATTTTTTTCAAGTTAGTGTTTTCATTTTCTTTGGATAAGTACTCAGAATTAGAATTGCTGGATCATATGGTAATTTCATTTTTAATTTTTTTGAGGAAACGCTATACTGTTTTCCACAGTGGCTGCATCAATTTACATTCCCACCAGCAGTGCACGAGGGTTCCCTTTTCTTCACATCCTCGCCAACACTTTTTATTGTTGTCTTTTTGATAGTAGCCACTTTAACAGGTGTGAGGTGATATTTCCTTGTACTTTTGATTTTCATTTCCCTTATGATTAATGATGTAGAGCATCTTTTCATGTACCTGTTGGCCATCTGTATGTCTTCTTTGGAAAACTGTTTATTCAGATCTTCTGCCTGCTTTTTAATCAGATTATTATTATTATTATTTTGCTGTTGAGTTATATGAGTTCTTTATATATTTTGAATATTAGCCCCTTATCAGATACACGATTTGCAAGTAATTTCTCCCATTTTTTAGGTTGCCTTTTCATTTTGTTGATGGTTTCCTTTGCTCTGCAGAAGCTTTTTACTTTGATGTAGTCCATTTGTTTATTTTTGTATTTGTTGCTTTTACTTTTTGGTGTTAGATTAAAAAAAATCAGTGCCAAGACTGATATGAAGGAACTACTGCCTATGAACACGGAGGCTTTTCTTTGTTCTTAATCCCAACACTTCTAGGCTTTGGACAAGTATGACATAGCTTCGGAGTCCACAACAGCATCAAAATTTTCTCTGAAATTTCCCAGCATAGGGATTGCCTATGATTATCTTTGATTTGAATTGTACTTTAGATTTTACCAAGAGGTGAGGCCATATTATTTTGTGTAATCCTCCCCTGGTAAAGACAGAGCAGGCAGCATTTTCCTCAGTCACACAGATGTTCAGGTTGTTTAAATTTACTCCTGCACATGGCTTGCAATTTGTGGGATGAACTAGAACCCAAGGGCTCTACTTTTTTTCCCCCAAAGCAATCAGCTTCTCCTATTCTGCTTCTGAGCATCTTATGATTTTCTTTTATAAATCAAGGCTAATATAAGACTTGAATGTGAAACATTTATTTTTTGGGACCAATTTATAATTTTAGAAAATTCAATGGAGTGCCTTGATAGTTAAGATAATACATAATAATGCTACCATTTATATGAATTATATAGATTTTAAAAATGGGATGTGTGAATAATAAAGAAATAACTTCACTGTATCACAGCAGAGATTTTAAAACTTTATGCCACTAAAATGAAATGAACATATTTTTGAGAAACAAAAAACAAACTACTAAAATCTAATGTGGAAATCAATTTATTCTTCAGTATGGAATATTCTCTTCGGATACACTAAGATCCTATATCTTAAGACCCATAAAATCTATTTAATCAGTATTTCTGCATATATACACGTGGTATACTAACACATGGGTGACTATAGTTTTTATTAATTTGCATTCTTTCTTTTATTCATTAATTCAACCCACAGGTATTAAGACTCTGCTAAGCTCTATTTTAGATGATAGGGGAACAAAATTACCCATGGTCTCTACCTTCATGAAGCTACAGTCTGGATTGAAATATTTCATTAGTTAAATAATCCCATCAGTAAATAAAACATCACAACTAGGTATAAATCAAGAGAGAGACAGAGACAGAGGGACTGAGAGTAGCTGAAACTATGAGAGCATATAACTATCAATAACCTAAGCTAGAGGGTCAAGGAAGCTTTCCTGAAGAAGAGAAGCTTAAGCTAAAATATGAATCATGAATAGAGAACATTCCAAGTGGAGCTCACAGCATACACAAAGGTCCTGTGGCAGAAGGGAGAATGTTGGGTTTGAGGAGTAGAGAGCATAGAGATTTGGGGAGATTGTGGTACAAGAGGAATCATGAGTGGGAGAAGAGGCCAGACCTCTGATCCTGTCAGATTTCAGACTTCATCCTGACAGCAGTGGAAGATATTGGAGGGTTTCTGTGTTTTTTGTTTTTGTTTATTTTTTTAGTGTTGTTTTGAATGACAAGCAGATCTGGATGTTATATACACACGACTGAAAACTGTGACATGTGGATCTCAGCTGTTTCTTTGGTTACTGCATAATCTTTCAGCAGTGTTCCTCCCCTCCAACACCTGAGATTTATTTAGTGAGTCATCTCACTCCTGTGATGTGCCTATTCAAACCAAGTGGGCATATTAAAGATCTTACAAAACGTGCATATGCTCACGGTTAAATAGAGAATCAGGAAAGGGAGATTTCTTATATGAGTTCATTCTTCAAGATAGTAGCTGCTGGGCTTCTTTACAGGGTGGAGTATGAAGACCATTCCTTTCTTTTCCTCCTGAATTGCAAACCAGTTGAGGTGATGTGTGAGTTAGACAGATGCAGATCAAAATGCTTGCTTTACTATTGGTGAATCTGAGTTGGAGAATACAACTTACATCTAGGTCACAACTGGTCTTCCTCGCAGTGTTCCATGAATTAATTTTACCCATAACTATAGGCCACTCCATCCCATCAGGTCGACTCCCACTTCCCCAACAGCAAACTGCAGTCAAATTCTGTCCTAATAAACTCAGCCTACAGAGAAACAGGAACTCTTGTGTATCTTGCAGAGGAAAATGGAAAGAAAGAGAGAAGGGAGGAGGGAGAGAGACTCTAGAATCATTCACCTGTCAGATTTCACTCTTCCCTCCCTAGGGAGGGGTGAGAAGATATGAAGAAAGAGGCATAAAGGCTTCTTCCCACATTGTTCCTCTTAGGAGTGTAGTGGACATTTCTTCTCTATTATAGAAACAAGAGAGGGTAAATATATGTCTACACTCCTCCATAGCTATTTAGCTATATTTTCATTTTTGTTTGTTTATTTTGTTTCTTCAGTATCTTTTCCAAAGGATCTGGCCATTTCTACTCGTCTGCCATGTAGACATATGTATATATCTGTGTGTACATTTCAGGCAAATTAATACACAGCGTCCCAGGTGGAGAAGGATGCTTGCTTTTTTCTTTTTGTTAATATAGCTTCAAAATCACATGTTTACATACGTAAGCATTAAATACAATCAACTCACAATTTTTAAAAACTCTAAAAGGGATAAATAAATAAAGAAATACACATTTCTTCCAAAATGGAACTCGTTTTAAAGTAACATACTTGGTTGCAAAATGAACTCGTCTTTCTCTTCTCCATCCTTTTAGAGTGAGTGCCACAGCCACTGTCCACTGGGTAGCCAGAAACCATGGAACCTACCTGGACTTCTACCTGTACCTCACCCTCCAGACTCCAGGAGGCTTTCTGTAGTGCATCAATCATGCTTACTTACACTCGAACTTCAGATAGGGTTCAGGCAGTGGGAAGCACTGCAAGATGTCGGGAACAGGAGAATAATGAGGTCGGGATGTCGATTTCCTGGGCTCTTTCATGGCTGCAGGTGGCAGTGGCTGAGTTCCTGGACCTGGGGCCAGAGCCCCTGCTGGGCAGCTCTCAGCTAGGTTGTAGACACTCTTTCCGTGTTGGGGTAGCCTCTTGGCCTTCAGTTCTGCAGATACAATAAGGATTCCCCTGTGTTGCTAGGCCTATGGTGGTTTAGCATCTCTTGTTGGGCTCCCCTCATCCTCACTCACCCTTTGTCCTTTCTTAACTTCTACTCCATCAACATCTTTGAGTTCTTTTTCCTGCCATGACCTTGATTGATATGGGAAGTCCTTGTCATAAAAGTGATGAACTGTGTGTAAAATCAAAGCCTAGAATATCTATGGCATTATGGTATATTCTGGGGGAGAATCTCTGAATAAACACAGAGAGTGCCACACAATTGAGAGATGTATGATATTAAATTCTGTGTACTACTTAAAATAGCATAATAAAATACTAAAATAAAACAATTTTATTGGTAGAATGAAAGCTATTTGCTTCGTCCCTGCTTAGTGATTGGATTTCACCCAAACTATTCTCAATTTATCCTAGTTTTAATGACATCCAAAACAAGACTCAGAACAAGTAAGGATTTAAATCTCAGTTTTGCCTCTCACTTGCTGGGTGACTTTGGACAGGTCATTTAACTCTTCCAAGTCTCGGGTTTCTCATGTACAAAAGGTTTTGAGGGTTGAGTGAGATACTGAATACAGAAAATTTAGCACATTGCCTGACAAGTTTTAAGCACTCAATCATTTTTCTGTTATTTTTACTAATATATCATTATCGTCATTATTATTGCTCAACAGTGGTCAATGTTGATTTATGAGTTTAGTTAATGATTTTATGACCTTGATTTCTTATTAGAGTTGAACAAGCAAACACCACCTTCTGCCTCACAATTCTTCATATATTCTGATTATTCTTTACAGTGTTGTTCAAGGTTAAGCTCATCTACCAATCCTGGCATTAAAGGAAATGTCAATTAGAACCGAGCCTGAGTCTGCCTATTCTAGAATATTACTTTTTAGTTTTTTTTTTTCCCTGTAGGAGAGTGATGATTTCAGTAGTGAAGTCTTTACTTTTGTTAGGTTCACATGGCAATGTGAAAGCCCTAAGGGCACACATTGTATCCGCAATATCCCTGCTATTTCTCAGCAGGGCCTGTCATGTACTGATGTCTTATGCGTTCATTGACTAAAAGGAGGTGGGGCGGGCGGGCCAGAAGAGAGGTTTTCTATTCTGCTCTCTCCCTCTGAGAGTCAAAGCAGAGAGATGCAAAGCCTAGTCACACCCTGGTGACTGCCCTTGACAGTGCTGGACTCCTCTCTAGTAACTTTCCCCATCCAGTTGGCTCTTATGAATAATACTAGAGAAAAAAAAATAGCTACAACTTTCCTCCATTCATCCTAAAAATCCTCTCTTCAGTCCTCTCCTTTGATACCCATCTGCCAAAGGACACCTACTGAGACCATCCTTGATGTCATCTTCAGAACTCTTATGGAGCTTGGCTTTTACTACTTTGTCAAATGGGGAGAGCTGTGTCCTGAAGGGTTTTCCTTCACCCTCTAGAGCATACTGGAGCCCCCTGTTGTCTCCTACCCCCTCCTATGTGCTTATGCCTAAACACTAATCACACTTGATTTTAACTGTCTTCTATATTCTGTAAAAGCTTATATTCTATATAAGATCCCTAAGAATAGAAACCATGCTTGTTGTAGGTCATAGACACCACTGTCCTATCTCAATTGCCCAGCATCACTTTCCTAATCTATAAAATTAAGATGTTGATAAGAGTAACTCTCCCATGAGTTGTTTTGAGGATTAAATAATAAGTACACATAAGAGGCTTAAAACAGTGCCTGACATATGGTAAATATGCGTGTTAGCTTTATTATTAAATTATTCAGTCTTATAATGTTGATAGTACTTTACAGAAGAGAAAACTAAGGCACAGAGAGGTTAAGCAATTTCCCCAAGGTCATGCAGCTAGTAGGAAATAATATATAAATGAATGGGAAAATATCTGAAACCACCATATTTACAAACAATTTCTTTATTTTTTTTAACCTCTTTATTGGAGTATAATTGCTTTACAATGTTGTGTTAGTTTCTGCTGTGTAACAAAGTGAATCAGCTATATGTATACATATATCCCCATATCTCCTCCCTCTTGCATCTCTCTCCCACCCTCCCTATCCACCCCTCTAGGTGGTCACAAAGCACCGAGCTGAACTCCCCATGTGATGCAGCTGCTTCCCACTAGCTGTTTATTTTACATTTAGTAGTGTATATATGTCAATATGCTAACACATACATACAGACGAAATAAAAAAAAAGAAAAAAAGGTTCTGAAGAACCTAGGGGCAGGACAGGAATAAAGATGCAGTCCTAGAGAATGGACTTGAGCACACGGGGAGGGGGAAGGGTAAGCTGGGACGAAGTGAGAGAGTAGCACTATCTCTTTATTGGAATGTTCTACATAGTGTTTGTGTCAATAATACATGATTTTAAAGAAACCCTGATTCTTAGAAAAAATACTTAAACTTCTTAGGGACTATATAAAGTATGCTTTTCCTTTTTTAGAGAATAGACTTCTTGTAAATCACATTCTTAATTTAAATGTTGGTAACCTTTGATATTCCCCTGAGATATAGAATTTATATTAAAAAAAATAGAACAAGGACAAAGCAACAGAATATGCCTGACAGTTCTATATGACAGCAACCTGGTTTCTATTCTTCAGTTCATTGCACCTAAACCTGGGGCAACTGTATTTCCTACGTTAAAGCAAGTTTAATCTTAATGAAATCAGGGATTGACAGATTCAAATGTTGTACAGAATGCTGAGGTGGTAAACAAACCCAGTGGAACTGGAATGCCGCGCAGCTTTGAGATAAATTAGGAAGCTACTTGAAAAAGAACAAATTACTTTTGTGACTATTAGATTTACAGAAACAGAAACACTCTGAATTGAAATGAAAGATAAAAATGGTAAAAGAATTGATCTTTAATAGAAATATTTTGAGGCTTTGGAAGACACTGAAAATATTCAGGGAAGCCAAAATCTCACAAAATAAAGAACTCAGATCAGAATAATGTACTATAACAACTAAAATGAATAGTAAGGAAAATACACATTTCTTATTTACTTTATCTCTAGAAAGAGTTCCATAAGGTAATCACCTAAATTAGCTCGCTTATAAAAAACAACAAAACAGCAAATTAAAAACCCAAAACTAAACAAATAAAACACTAGTTAAGCTAGTGGCTTTTAAATATTTTATTGAAGTTTTGGATTTATTGAATATTGCACTGTATAGTTTAAAAGGTCAACTACTACTATAGGATTTGTAACAATAATCGAGTCCCCGTACCTTCCTCCACTTTCCCACTCCCAACTTTAGCTCCTAAGAGGCAACCATTTTCTATTTCTTTCTTTATTTATTTCATCATTTACCTCCATGTTTCTAGATAAATGTATAATACAATTTTATTTAAATACCTAATTAAATCAAATAGGTATAAATAATAATGTAATGAACCTATGTCCCAAATTAGAAGTAAAACACGCCAGCCACAGTTGGACTGCCCTTTCCCAAAGGAAACCACTATCCTGAATTTTTTGTTTATTATTTTTATTAAGCTATCGTAATAGCTCCATCTGTTTATTTAGTCATCACATTTTAGGAGGTAAAGTTGATACAAAGTCGATTCTTCTGCTATAAAAGGGTAAACACTGATGAATTCCGTTTTATCTGTAAATTGAGTGGAATGTTATGGCCCACTTCATTCTCTAGCTATGCAGCTACCTTCAAACATCAGTCAATCAGACACCATCCTAGGCAGACTGGGTCTATAATGAAGCAGGGGGGCATGATGAAAAGAGTGGGGCAGAAGGATGGGTTTGAGTCTCTGCTCCAACATTGAATTTTCTGAAAGCTTCTGTAAGCACTCCAATCGTTAATAAAGGAGGAGTGAGATTTTGGCCCTGGGAAAAATAAAGATAAGATCTTGAGAAATTAATCAGTGAGAAAGCTAGGAAGGAATGTTTGAACAATATGAAAGAGGCTTTTAGTCTAGAAATTGTTGTTTCTGAAAATGCTGTTTCTGGATCACTTAAGTGACCACTTAAGACTCACCTAAGTGTTTTTAAAACATAGGTCTCACTAGAGATCTATTAAATCAGAATTTCTATGGTTGGGGCCTAGAAATTTGCATTTTAACCAGCACACCTTCTCCTCAGATGATTCTGGTAGAAATAAAAGCCTGGGAACTAGTGATAGTGACAATATTATCCAATTTTGAACTATTTATTCATTATATACATACCTAAAGATACAGAAAAGGTTTGCATTTCGGAACTTAACTTTAGAACAGCCACTGTGATATCCTTTCTGGAGTCACTGGCTAGAATCAACCAGGTAACAACTTGTTATTCCATCAACAGACAGACAGAGAGAAACAGAGAATCAGAGAGAGAAGAGAAGAGAAAATAAGAGAAGAGAAGAGATTGATTGATTCCAAGAAAAATTTTTAATGAAAAGTTAAATTTAAAGATATATGTAGTTAATTTTTTAGTATGCCTTTTTCATATATTAAGAACATTAAAATAATTTTATCAGTGGAGTACAAAATTGGCTTTTTACCTCTCCTAACATAATTCTGAAAATATTTAAACTATATATTCAAAAATAACATTCCATTTTGTTCAAATATAGCTTATCATCATTGTTTGAGAAAATAAGATAAAGGCCATGATATGTAGTAACTCAAATAAATAAGCTAAAAACCAAGATTTAAGCATTAACAAAGACAGTATTGGTAAACGTCATAGGTAATTTTATACAAATTTTATTATAGATAAATCCCTTCCTGGAGCTGAATGCTTTGCATCAACATTTCCAGGCTTATAGTGCTTGCTAATTATGGTGTTCTGAATTGATTTTCCATAAATATCCACTTAATGTGTTATAGCATTGATTGAAGCAATTATAGAAAGACCTGAAAATCAGAGATAGGGCCTGTGTGGGGGGAAGTAGGGTGAGATGTATGATCTTTTCCTAGCCTGTGTATGAAACAAATCCCACGGCAGCTGGAGGATAACTGGGATTATTGAATACCGACCAACTCTTGGCGCAGGTGTTTGGAATCCAAGATAATCACCTAAATGTGCATATCTGAGTCTGTCATTACCACTTAGCATCTCTGCTGCCCAGTGCAGGAACACTAAACAAACACAGAGAATTTATGACCAAATTTATAAATTTGCAAGCAAAATCAATTTTTTCAGGGTGTTTGCTTGGAACTGCCTAGCACAGATGGCTAGATGGGCTTGGAAACCACACTCTTTTTTGTCCATTATGCTCGAGAGTCTGGATATTCCCAATTCGCAGTTGTTGAAAATGGTGTGTACTAACAAGATCTCTAGATCCTGAAGACAAGCTTTGAATATTAAGAGATTTTAATGGCAAGCTGAACTGAAAGTCCCTCAAGCATTCCTCCATGAGAAAGAACACTCACGTATAAGCTGCACAGTGATCCCAGATGTGGGGGCGCCTGCTGTGAGAGACCCTAAGACATCCTATATTTTGCTGTAGATTTTTGCCAGTCACTGGGTATCTTCACATCATTAAAGAACTTCCTTTAGAAATTCTTGAGGAGAAGTTAATTTGTAACTTCTAGTGAAATCCCTTGTGAATAATGCTTCTTGGAGCACAGCTTTGTCATCCAGGTGATGAGAGACAGTAAAATCAGTCCTAAGCAATACAATTCACTTGGCAATAACTATATGCATAATGCATAATCATGTTAATTATATTCATTTTCACCATACTTATTACCTCAAATATTATATATTTTGTATTTGTATTATATCATTTGCTTTAAATTGGTAAGTTGAATTTCATTTGAATAACTTATACAGTTTACCTGGCTATATAGTAAAGTCCTTGTAGCCAGAAAAAAAAAGGGCCTTAATCTCTTTTTATCAACTATAACTAATAAACTGTACTTTGCATATCTATAATAATAACAATAATAACAGCAAATGTTAATATAGCATTTACCATGTGCTGTGTTTAGTTCTAAATACTTTATGTATTTAGAATGTATTAATATGTATGTAGAATATGTATTAAATGCTTCATTCAGTCTGTGATCCAGAAACAGCATTTTCATTCAATCACAATAACAATCCAGTGCCTTAGGTATAGATATTACCTCCATTTTGCAGATGTGAAAATTAATAACAAAGAGGATATTCAACTTGCCCTAAGTTAGAGCTATGAAATGGCAAGGCTGGGTTCTAAACCCAGTAAGTTTGGCTTCAGAATCTGTGTATTTTAAATCCAAAATATGGCCAAAAGTTTGAAAAAATTTGATGATTTATCTGAATAAGTTTCCTACTTTATATAAGCAAAAGGAACAATCATTCATTCATTCACCAATTGTTTATTGAGGCTCTATGATGTTTGAGTCACTGTGCTAAGCACAGAGGGATTAAAGCAACAAAAGAGTGAGACAAGTACCCTGCCCCATAGGGTACATTTCAAGGAGGGACGTAGACAATAAATATGCTCAGTTAGTTTATGATGGGAGAACAGTGGGCAGTAGTCATGCTTTAGATTTTTTGGCCAGGGAAGACCTCTCTGAGGAGCTGGCAATGACAATGAAAGAGAGAGAAAAAACAGACATGCAAAGAGCAAAAAAATGTTGTCTCACAGTTCTGGAGGCTAGATGTCCAAACCTAACATGTCAGCAGGGCCATGCTCCCTCTGAAACCCAAGAGGAAAGACTCTTCCTAACCTCTTCCAGATTCTGCTACTCCAGGTGTTCCTTGGCTAATGGCAGCATAACTCCAGTCTCTGATCCATTTTCACTTCACTCTCCCTGTGCGTCTTCGCATCATCTTTCCTCTGTGCGAGTCTGTGTCTGAACTTTTCCTTGTTTATAATGTCACCAGTCATATTGGTGTAAAGCCCACTACAAGGACCTCTTTTTAATTTGATTATCTCTGTAAACACCCTCTTCCCAAATAAGGTCACATTCTAAAGTACTGGGGGTTAGGACTTCAACATACCTCTTCTTTTTGGCTGGGGGAGGGGGAGCACAATTCAACCTGTAACAGTTAGTTTCTGAAACTATCATGTATTTGTAGCAGGGATTATCTATGAATCTCCCTTTCACCTCAGGGATATTGTCTCTCAGGAAACATTCACTGAGTCTATTACCTCCTGCATCATTCAAATATCAATCTTGGTAGTACAGGGAGAGGAAAAATTCTGAATTCCTTGCTCATAAAAATTATTTCCTGAACAACAAATTCAAAATGAAATTCAACACAAGAGTTTTTCACTCATCATCACAGTGGATACAAAGGGTATTGTCAGGAAAGTAATGCCAGTAAAGGGTATTGTCAGAAAAGTAAAAAGATAAATCAAGTTACAAAATAGTAATATAAATAGACATATAAGAAATACCTGATAGTCCATGTTAGAACCCAATAATAGATAAAAATGAAGTGCTACAAGGTTGACTAGGGAACAGAACTTATCTGAAAAGGAAGGTAGTATGGAGATGTGCAATGAAAGATAGCTTGGCAGAGAATTCTAGCTGCCCATCACAGATTCACGCTCCCCACTGATCACGTAGACTTGTTGCTGAGTAGATGCTTCATCAGGGACCACAACTTCTCAAATTCCCTTGGAATTATGTGGGGCCATATGACTAGTTCTCATTAATGAAATGTAGGCAGAAGCAATGTGTGTGACTTCTTTGGGCTTAAGAAACAATATCCTTTCTCTAAAGGTATCCAAGAGAAATCCAAGTTGACCTTAAAAGACTTGTGTTGAAAATGGCAATCTCGAATGACTTTGTGGAGTAGACTACCACACTCACCACATGTCACCTCACACTAATGACCAAGAACATAGGCATTGAACTATTGTGTGGGTAAAAATTTATTTCTATTGTATTAAGCCAGGAATTTAGGAGTTTGTCTATTTTAGAAGCTAACATTATCCTAACAAATGCAGATGGATATCACTGAAATTGCTAAGAGAATGGTAGAAAGAGGGATTTTATGGTAGGAGAAGAAATCACAGAAATAGGAAGGAAACCAGTTTGGCTGAAGCACCTCTACTGGTGTGTAATTGGAGGTAAGCCTAAAAAATTAGGTCTTGATCATATAATGGAGGCTTTTGAATGTCAGAATGAGTGTTCATATTTAATTCATAAGGCAGTGGAGAGCTCTTGAAGGATTATGAGCAGGCTATAATATATTCAAAGGCATTTTTAGCATGTTTTTTCATATTTATTTAAGTATACCATGTCTCTTTGAAGAAAGGATTATAACAACTTTTGAGACATTAATATAGTAGTGATGTATAAGAAGGATTGGATTGAAGGAAAGAGGAAACAAGGAGCTCATATAAAAGATACTTCGATCTAAATCAGGGATCTACAAATGTTTCTTAAGGGCCAGATAATATTTCAGGCTTGCAGGCCACAGCTGCTCAACTCTGCCTTTATAATATGAAAGCAGTCATAGACTATACTTAAATGAATAGGCATGGCTATGCTCCGATAAGACTTTATTTATAAAAACAGTTTAATAGCCTGTGGGCTTTAGTTTGCCCACCCCTGGTTTAGATGCAGAGCAACAAGACTTCAACTATGAGACTGGTGGGTAGAAGGTGGAAGGACAAAGGAGGAAAGGAATGCAACACATAGACATCAATCAAACAGAACTTGCTGAGATAGTGTAGCACTTTCCATGGTGACTCTAAAATCAGTGTCCATGTTTCTCTGCTGCTAGACTAGGAGCTCCATGAAAGAAAGGCTAAATTGTATTCATTTTCATATTGAAAACATGGTAAGTACTCAGTGAAATATTTAACTAACTGGAAAATTTGTAACTTGTTGAATATGGAGAATGAGAAAAAATGAACAAAGACCCAAGGTGTTTCAGACTGTTTGTTAAGCTTGAGTTAATGGAAAATAGTTGTGCCATTATTAGAAATATTCTTGACTTTGAACAAGTTATCTAACCCTTCCACACCTGGATGTCCCAAAGGCATCTCAAAATTAGCAGGTATAAAATGCCATATTTGATTTCCTTTCCTCCTCCACCTCAAAATCTAATCTTACAGTGCTTCCATCTTCATCAGTGACTTTACCATTTATCCAGTCACTAAAAACAAATCCTATGAGCCATTCTTGTTCTCTTCCTTAGAGGAGTACAATTTGGGGGAAAAAATCTAAGTTTTCAGACATGCTTGTGGATCCCACTCTTGAGTAAAGTTTTTAAAAAATCTATTTCTCTCCATTATCATTTTTCATATGGACTGCTACAGAACATCCCTGCTTCCAGTATTGATACCCTCCTTAGATTCTCTACATAATTGTTAAGTCAGTTAATTTTCTGGTTAAAACTGTTCCATGATTTCCCATTGAATTTGGAATAAATCCATACTCCACATCATGACCTACAAGGACATCTAAAATTAGTCTCTTATCCACATCTCCAATCTAGTGTCAAGGCCAGTCTCCACCTTAACCAATATCAGCCAGTCATTGTTGCTGTCATTTCCTAAAAATTCTCAAGCTTTTTTTTGTTTCCAGGTAATTTTGCTTTCCTTCTTTCGGCCTGGTTCTTTCCCCTTCTCTTTGCATATTAGGCAGGTATGGTGGCTTTATGCTTGATGTGTGAACCTAGAGTTCCCAGAATTCCCTTCAGTGTATAGTTTTGGGTAAGCCTTAAATACAAGATATATTTTGCATGAGATTTGAAAAGTGGAAGTGAAGCAGCGGTCACATTTTTAAACTCTCTGAATGATAATGCAGAGCACCAGGAACTACAGCATCTCACTGTTGTGGTAGCTCATCCCGACACACAGCTCCTCCAGCTCTGATCAGATCTCCAACTTTGGCTTCTCTGGGTCAGAGACACATGTGTGCAGCTGTGGAGAAGGGGCTAGCTATTCCTGCAGGTCACCACAAGGTCAAGGTTAGAGTTCTTGAAAGACAGATGCAGTTTCAGTAATCAGTCCTTGTGGTTTCCAGTTTTTCCCTGCAGGCTTCAGTTTGTCCTTGCTCTTGTCCACATTCAGCTTTCCTTTCCTTCACGACTTCTGGTCTTCATGATTCTACAGCAATATCAGGCTCAACCCTGCAAACAGAGGCAGTAGGCTGCCCAGACTCTCCCGTTGGCTCTCACATTTCCATGAGGACTAAATCCTATAATAAATTCCTTATTCTATACTCTCATAGCAATGCTAGTTATCTGAGTGAATCCCAACTTAGATTTTAGCAAAAATATCAATTCTTAAAGAGGTTTTAAAGAGGTTACTCCTGATTCCTCACCTAAAATAGATCCTCTCTATTACATTTATTTCATAGTATCTATCACAGCTATGGTTATTTATTTTATTGTTGACTCTCTCTTTGCCCCACTAGAAAGCAAGATCTATGAGGCCAGTAATTTGTTTGTCTTGTTGAACAGTGTATCTCTAGGATGTATCACATTGCCTGGTATACCGAGACAATTAATAAATATTTGTTTAATTAATGTGGCATCTTTTGAGTGTAGGGATAATGGTAAGAAATTAAATAGGGATCTGAGCTAGAGACAAATTAAAAATGTTTGCAAAAACATTGTAATTCAATGAAGATATAAATAAAATGGTTGCCAAGGATCAGTGAAGACCCTGCCAACGTCAAATAGCGTATCTGTCTATCTACGTATCTACTGATCTATTTATTCATCATCTACCTACTTATTTATCTATCGGCTTTCATTTATAATAATGAGAAAAGATATCATTAATAAGACATTTGAATTTTTAAGATATTAGCTAATACAGTTTAGGAACTCAATTAGTGGCCTTCATTCTATTTGATACATTTTATTTTGGCAGTAAATATGAACAGATTGTACTCCCCCCCTTCTACAATTTTCACTTTACTTGAGGTAAATAAGTATATTGAGGACAGCTGCATCACAGGATCTGCATTAAATGTCTATAGTGATAATCACATGCTGTGACCAGCTCACATTCATTCACAACCTGTCACTTCTGCTTTGGTCTAAATCACAATATTAAGCACAATGTCAGATACTCTGGACTTGATAGTGAGGCCTCTTTTTTCTGAGATTAAGTAGAACCTCTCAACAAAGCCTTTCTCTTTTCCTGCTGCAGTCAAAATGGCGGCAGCTTCTACTTGAGCACTCAAGACTGGAAGTCCACCATTGGTTAGGAACCTCACCCTGTGCGACACCTTCATTGGCTTCAGGAATTCTAAGGCCATTGTATAACCCAGCTTGGTCCTTTACTGGGAAAGCAGCATGTCCTGGGAGATAAGTGGGCTGCATAGAGTGTGATCTGCCTAGTTGAACATGCTAATCTAGAGTTTGTCTTGCTGTATCACGTGTTACAAAGGTTTGCCTCAAGTGCCAGTCTTCTCAGATTTAGAAGGAGAGAAAGGAATTCTAGATAATGTAACTTGTCAGCCTAAATCAAGATTTCTTAACCTACCACTATTGACGATTTGGGGCATATAATCCCTTTTTGTGTGTTGTGGAAGTGGGGGAAGGAGAGAGGATGTCCTGTGAGTTGCAGATGTTTAGTTCCATCCTTGGCCTGTATCCACTAGCTGCTGGTAGCACCTCTGACCACAATTATGCCAAACAATTATGTCAGCAGGCATTACCAAGAGCTCCCCTTAACTAGGATTGCAGAACCCATATTTCTTCACCTTCTATGACTTCATCTGTCAGAGATCCATTTCCTAGCAGGGGAATCAGATGTGTAGCACTTCTGACTTACTAAATTTTCCTGCCTTATCAACTCAGTTCTTCTCCTGTTTTATTTGCCTCTTCTTCTCAGTCATTGTTAGATGAGTTAAAGTGAGATTCTGGTTGATTTCTTGGATTATAAATGAAGTCAGATAATCTTTATTAATTTCTGATTATGTATTGCTTCCTTATGAATTCAGTTTACCTGCTTCTAGGTCTTTAGGCTCCATCTATGAAGGATAGGATATTATAACTCATCTTCCAGTTCAAACATAAAAGCCTAGCATAGATTTCACAGATCCAAGGTTAGAAATTTAGAGTATAAACCCAAGACCTGTCTTCTCTTACATACACATGATCAAGGCCCGTGAGGCAGTTCTGCACAGGATCTTTGCTTATAACTTAGGATGAACCTTTCTGGCTTATACACAGATGACAACAATCCTCCACTCTATGCCTATTCATTTATCTGTGTTCCTATTCACAGTCCCTTTTTGCCAACCTGAAATAATATCCTGATATAGATTTAACAATTCCTCTTAGAAAACGCTTTATATCTTGTGTCCTGCTTATTTCCCAGTCTCCCAGTTATAGTCTAGTGTTTCTAGCATGCTATCTCTTTGCCCCTTTACAAAGAATTCCAGTTTATTAAGAAAATGGACCTATATTGAGGCTTAATTTTTTAAACAGCAAGTTATTTCGCTAGGGATTTTTGGAAAATTCCTCATTGATGAGACATAAATCTCACTCTCCAATCAGAACATCCAGCCCAAAACTGAAGTCTTCCAAAAATTATTTCAATTGTAGTGTGTTCTGCACAGTCTTTATTAGTCTGAGTCCAATCAAGAGACAGAAACCACACATCAATTTAAACAGAGAGGTTTAATATAAAGTTTGATTAGACTATGGTAGAAGAGTAAATATGAAGACATAACAAGAACTCTGAAACGTATCCTAAAAATCATGGATTTTTGCCGATGATATTTCCCCATTTGTACCCTTCTAAGTCAAGTATTAAGAAGTGATGATGAGGGGGGACTAAGAAGTGTTTGAGGGGGGACAAACTTGGAAGAAGACTTTCCTCCCTATTATGGGGCAAATTGTGTCCACCAATATGTTGAAGTTCTAATCCCCAGTATCTCAGAATGGATGACCTTGTTTGGCATAGAGTTGCTGAGATATAATCAGTTAAGATGAAGTCATACTGAACTGGAGTGGATGCCTAATCTAGCACGACCGGTGTCCTTATAAGAAGACCACCATATGAAGACAGAGATATACAAGAAGAATGCCATGTGACAAGGAAAGCAGAGATTGGAGTGAAGCAGCTGCAAGCCAAGGCACGCCAAACCATCAGAAGTTAGGAGGAGTCAAGGAAGAATTTCCCTACTGGTTTCAGAGGGAGCATTGACCTGCCAACACCTTGATTTCAAACTTCCAGCCTCCAGAATTGTGAGACAATGCATTTCTGTTGTTTTAAGTCATTCAGTTTGTGGTGCTTTGTTAGAGTAGCCCTAGGAAACTACTAGACTCCCGAAATCTGAAATCAGACCTCACTGGAGAAGGTGAAGTTGCAGCCCACAGGATGGAGAAGTTGCTCAGGATACAGCCCTCTGTGGCATAGGTGAGCAGAAGCTACTGAGTGGAGAGGAAGTTGGGACACTGATCGGGGCATGAGTCCTGAATCAGACATTGTTTGTGTTGAGAGGGCAAGAGCAGTGTCATCACTGGACCATGCCAGGTCTACGAGATCCCCAAGGGACTGCCCCTCTGGCACATGGCTAAGGCAAAGCACCACTGGATGTCCCTCCACACACACACACACACACACACACACAAACACACACATACACACCACACACACACACACACACACACACACACACACACACACACACGATGGACCATGCAACAGAAGCAAAGAAAAAGCAAAACACAGCACAGCAGAACAAGAGCCACTTCATTCCTCCTGCAGTGTTCCACCACCGCCCTCTGCTGTCAGTACTTAACATCATGCTCACTGTAAAGGAGAAATGCTTGAAATACTTAAGGAGCCCAGTCCATTGAAGCCGAGAAGGTACTGAAGGGTGAATTTGGAGCTGGGAGACAGTAAATTGAAAACTGCTTTACAGAGTTCTTTATTTAGTATTAGTAGCATTCCAAGGATAATCATGGATTTTTGCCAATGATATTTCCCCATTTGTACCCTTCTAAGTCAAGTATTAAGAAGTGATGATGATATACATTGCTAGCTCATACCAAGGTGATGGATTTGTTCTGTTTATTCAGTTATATGTATATGTGTGTGGGTGTACAACTGGTTATTGATCTTTAGGTCTAAAATCCATCTTACATCTTCCAAAATACAATAAGTAGGAGACAGGACCGTCATGAGCTAGGCTCAGAATGATAACGTGGTCAAAAGAAAATAAACCCTTCAACCTAAAGTAATAAACTTCTTAAATCACCTTCAATCCAAAAGAAAGGTTGAAGGCCCAACATCAAAAAATGGGCAGTAAAGTCAGTGGAATAATTCATGGTTACATTTTGATGTGCTGCTTTAATCCGTATATGTAAAAAAATTGTGACTTCCTTCAAAATGAGTACGGAAACCAGTTCTTACAATTTTTTGTACCTCTCATATCACTTTGTCCTGATGAATTTTGGTTACATAAGCACTCAAATAACTGTTTTCACTTACAGAAAATAAAGGACTTAACACTTTTATATTCATAAATTATACATTGTTGTGGTCTGAATCTTATAGATAATTTGCCTTTGGTAAAATGTTTAAATTATCCCAACTATTCTCACAGATATAAGTCACTCTTTGGAACAGTGATTATAAATTTTATTTATATGCAGATGTAGTGACCAAAAATTATTTCTAATAGTGACCACCATGACAAATATTTAATAATAAAATGATATGTTTCCTAGGGCTGCCATAACAAATCACCACAGCTGGGTAACTTAACAGAAATTTATTCTTTCACAGTTCTGGACTCTGGAAATCTGAAATCAAGAAGCCATGCTCCCTCTGAGACTCTGGGTAGAATCTTCCCTTGCCTCTTTTTAGCTTCTGGTGGTGGCTTTCAACCTTTGGCATTCCTTGAGTTGTAGCTGTTATAACTCCAGTTTCTGCCTCCATCTTTATATGTCATTCTTCCCTCTGTGTCTCTGTTCCCAAATTTCCCCCATCATATAAGGACACTGGTCATTGGATTAGAACTCATCCTAATCTAATATGACCACATCTTAACTTGATTACATTGACAAAGACCCTATTTCTAAATAAGGCCACATTCAAGGTACAGGGTATTAGAATTTGAACATATCTTTCTGGGTACACAATTCAACCCACAACATAAAGCAACTGAAAATTAATATTTGTTAGTTGGTTCTTTGCTTCATACTGTCTTCTTTTTGCTTAAAATGATCAAAATTTAACATGCAACATTTTAAAAAATTTGTCTATAAAATTAATTGCCAAAATTGTGGATTGGGCACAAAATCAGAAATAAAATTGAAATTCATTATATTATAGCATTATTCATCAAGGAGATTTTAAATTTGGTTCCTTTGTAACACTTTTTGTAGTGGCTGAAAATGATTTGTATTAGGTGTATGAAAGGATGATTGATAGAGGATGAGCCAAGAAAACATGGGTCCATGTCCTACAATATGAAACATTAAACCACAGCCTTGTGAATAGAAGAGAATGAAACTGCTTCTCCGGGTACACTTAGGAAAACACAATCCCAATGTTATTAAAATAAGTGACCATGGGGCTCTGGTTTTATGAAGCAGAGAAGGATTCTGTAATCATTATTTAGCTCAGAATCTCACTTTATGTTGTGTATCTCTAACTCTTGTTTCATGAAGCTACACTGACCCAGGAAGAGTGGAAGATGGGATTGAGGAAGGAATATTGAGAAGGCCCTTGACTTAGCAACACTTACTAAATACAGATATTGTGGCACTCCATATTTCTTATCTTTTGAAACCAGTTTGAATGTCTCTTACACATTTCCATGTCAGTGCAAATGCTTCATTGTTGCTTCCACAAGTATTCCTCTTTTAGCCAGTGAAATTTTCCTGTAGATATATTTAACAATCCTTATGCTTTCCCAGTCAGTCTCCTTTAATTTTGGGTCAAGAATCATAATCCTTGTGGCCTCTTGTTCCAAGAGATTGCTTCATTTTAATCCAGAAGTCTTAGAGATTCTTGGGGAAATGATGCTTTGGGTGATTGGACCTGATATCTATGAATTTAAAAGCCACTTTAGCTAAGAAGAATAAGAAAACTAAATTGTGAAATTGCAAAACTGATAATGTTTATAGCATAAGGAATTCTCTATTTTGTCAAAAACTCTAGGATAGCCATTCATAAAAATTTAATAGCAGAGCCAGTTTTCAAAAATACTGATTTCCGGTTCTGTGCATTTTCTTTCATTCAGAGTATATCTAGATAAAAATTGAAAGTGCTTTTGGCTGCAGTGAACGTTAACAGTTGCCTCTGTCTGTACTTTCCCATATTATCAGGCTTTGAGGACTTTTTTAAGCTGCTAATAAGACATGACCCTGAACAGGGACCCTGTTTCTGGTTTTGTGTTCTCAGAAAGACATATCAGTTTAGGCAGAAACCCCGCTCTTTTCCCATTTGTGGGTTCTTTCCTTTCAGGAGAACTAGACAGCTTAATATTGGTCCACTCCTTTTCAAAACCCCCTTTTGTATTATATAATTCTGGAGTCATTAAATCTCTATATAAAGTTAATGAAGCATTGCAACTTGAGAATGTAACGAGATCCTAAAACAGATCTTAGCTAAAATTTCTCATCAGTTCCATGCATCATTTTCTGTTACTTCTCTAAGGAGAAGTAACTTCTGAATTAAAGTTTAATTTATTGATCTCCTAATTAAATATCATAATCAGAATATAGAAATGTAAAATTTAATTGTCCTTAGTATTCAATTAAAATTGTTTCCATATAAAAATTATAAACTATTTAAGAGTGTTATTAAAATTTAAGTAAATGAAGAATTCTATGACTTCACATACATTTTATTTAAAATTGAATTACCACTTATCTATATTTTTAATTAAAAATTATTAAAATAAAACCTAATTTTCTTTCTGGGTTATATTGTTTTATTATTTTATTTGATAAGTACTTTGCTATAGATTCAGTTTTAGACAGGTAAAATACTAAGCTATATAGCATTGCTCATGTTACTATGCGTACAGGTCATTAATATGCATGATTTCCCTTTTAAGCAGAATTGACAAGACCTTTGATATGAAGAAAATTGCATTTTTGTATACTTGAAATACTGACTAAAATGGAAAGAGAGAAGGAGAGACAAAGTAAAGAAAGTAGGAGCTAAAATGTTACATGGATTATATTAATTCATAAACAATCAGTGAACAAGTGTTGGTGCTTAGAATTTAGATATTCAAAGGATAAAGGGATAAAGGTATGAGGACAGATATGTTGCCTGACATCAGGGATTTTTCAGTCTACATATGGAGACAAAACTGATATACATTAAAATAAATGAACCATATAAATGAGTATAAAGTAAGAGATGATGAATTGGGTAGTTCATATTATATGTGACTTTGTTTTGTTTTGTTTTGCGGTACACGGGCCTCTCACTGTTGTGGCCTCTCCCATTGCCGAGCACAGGCTCCGGACGCACAGGCCCAGCCGCTCCGCAGCATGTGGGATCTTCCCAGACCGGGGCACGAACCCGCATCCCCTGCATCGGCAGGCGGACTCTCAACCACTGTGCCACCAGGGAAGCCCTATATGTTCCTTTGAATTCAAAGGAGTCAGTTGTAATATTGTAAAAAATATGATGATGATGGACTTCATCCCTGAGAGTCAGTTGTAATATTGTAAAAAATGGAAGAATTATTGGCATAAGAACTAGAAATTATAAGTTATAATGCTACCTCTGCCACTTTTTACCTATGTTGCTTGAGAAAAATTGCATACTCTTTCCAATTTCTAGTTTTCTTATCTGTAAGTTAGAGGACTCCTTTTTTACAGCAGCAAAAATGACTATATGGTCTAAAGAATAATCTATCTACAAGCAGATCATTGATAAACTACCATAAATTATATTTAAAGAGTCTTGAGCTTCCAGGGAAATCCCCAAGGGTCAGAAAAAGAAGGATGAGAAGGAGCAGTAGAAGATGAAGAAGAGAATTTGAATAGTACCCCCAAGTCAAGTGTAGCTAAGGCCTATATGGAAGCAAACATCAATAAGGGAGTTGAGATAGCTGAGATCAGATAGGAAAGGTAAGCCTGCATTGTCACAAGGTGGAGAAGCCAACCTGATATTCTGCATTAGTCTAGAGCAATTAAAGTGAGGAGTTTTAATTCGGTGGCAGTCTTGACCCAAGTACCAGTAGATCCAAATCCTCTTTACAAGAGGATTTAAGTCCTAAGGATTCTCATATATTAACCTAAACCAAATATGTGGCCACAATAAAAAAAAAAGCTAACATTTAAGTATGTTAAACACCATGAGTGAGAATTAATATAAAAAATATACTTAACGCATAAATACTTAAGATTTGCTAATTATCAGATTCAGAAGATAAAGTAAATATGCATAAGTAAAATGCAAAATTTAAAAAATCAAAAACTTGTTGGCAAAGAACAAAATATAATGCTTAGAAATAAAATTAGAACAAAGTATAACTTTTAGAAATCAAAGTACAACTTTTAAAAATTAAAAACATAATCATCGGCAAGACAAATTCAAGATATGAGTTATATATATATATATATATATATATATATATAGCAGTTTAGACACAGATGAAAAGAGAATTCATGAAAGTGAAAATAGAGCTGGAAAAATGACTCATGATTTGCTTCTTAAGAAAAAGGAGATGGAAATTATGAAAGAGTTTAATAGACGTGGAACACAGAGTGACAAGTTTCATCAGTAGAAAAAGTATGAGAGAGATAATACATGAAAGACAATGTTAGAATTTATTTTTAAGTAAACCAAACCTATGAGTTCACCGGCACACAGTTTACAAGTTATATAAAGTAGAACAAACAAAAATAAATTGGCACCTACAATATTGTAGAGAAACTGCAAAAGAAGCAAACAAAAAGAAAAAAGAGGAAGAAAGGAGAGAGAGAGAGAGCTCATGAAAAGACGGAAGAGGAAGAGGAAATGGGAGGAAGGAAGGGAAAAAGAATGGAGGGAGGGAGGGAAGGTACGAAGGGAGGGAGGGAGGAAGGGAAAGAAAGGAGAGAAGAAGGAAGAAAGGAAGGAAGGAAAGAAGGAAGAAAAATGAATGATTAAATTTAATGAGAGAAAGATAAAACGAAAATATCCTTATAATAGGCAAACAGGGACAAGGTTCAGCAAACTTTTTCTGAAAAGGGCCAGAGAGTAAATGTTTTAGGCGTTGTGTGCCATGTAGGATTACTGTCTCATATTATTCTTTTTTCATCCTTTAAAAATATAAGAACCATTCTTAGCTTGAGAGCCATATAAGAACAGGAGACAGGCCATTAGGTGTAGTTTCCCAATCTCTGTTAAAAGGACCTAGAAACAAAAGAAAGATCACCTAAATGACAACAAATTTCTCAATAGCTATAATGGAGTCAGAAAACATTGGACAAATATCTTTAAATTGCTAAGAAAAGTTTACAGTCCACTTAGAAGTATGTCCTCAGCAATATTGTCTTTTTGGAATAAGAACAAACTTTTAAAAATAGATAAACAAGGGCTTCCCTGGTGGTGCAGTGGTTGTGAGTCCGCCTGCCGATGCAGGGGACATGGGTTCGCGCCCTGGTCCAGGAGGATCCCGCATGCCACGGAGCGGCTGGGCCCGTGAGCCATGGCTGCTGAGCCTGTGCATCCGGAGCCTGTGCTCCGCAGTGGGAGAGACCACAGCAGTGAGAGGCCCGCGTACCGCAAAAAAATAAAAAAATAGATAAGCAAAAGCAGAAAATTCACCATCAACAGATCCTCAGAAACATTCTATAAAATAAATATTCAAATGACAGTCACTCTAGCAGAAAAACTCAAAAACAGAAATTAATATACCTACACAAAAAATGATATATTTTCCAAATATAATAATAATGATAGTGTCTAAATTATGCAACTACAAAAAATTTAAAATAAAACAGAAGTCAATACTGGTCAACAAATAGCATATAACTAAAGAGGGTGGTGGTCAGAGTTCAAGTACCTAGTTTCTTGTATTTTTTTTTTCAACAGGATGGCTAAAATATTGATTAACCTTTTGATTAACCTAGGCTTGAGGTCTAAAAATATTAAATTCCATAGTAAGTTTTCATACCTACTAAAAGAATAAAAACAAAGTTTATAGATCTCAAATTAGTTGTGGAAAAATATGAAACAGAATAAAAGTATAAATTAAAATTTTCAGTCAATAAAAAAAGAAAAAAGAAATATAGATGAAAAGGAAAAATGAGAACAAAATAAAAATTAAGAAGTAAGATGTTAGTAATCCAAAAAAATTACAATGAGCCTAATATTATTTTCCTTATTATAATGGTATTTTAAAGATATGTTAAGGATAAATCTAGTGAAAGGAGAGATCTCCTGGTCAAATATAATATTATTATTTACAAACATTAGGCAAAATCATAATAAATGCATTTCTGCCACTAGATGACTGGTGAGCTGTGTCTCTGCTACAGTCCCAACTTGCCGCTTGCCTAGTCCTGCTGTTAGTTCCATTGATGGTGACGCTGACTCTCTACCCACCTCCAGAGAACAAGCTTCCCTACTTTTCTCCTTTAACTGGAAATGGAAACTCTCCTAGAAACTGAACTGCTTAATGCCCAGCTGCAGATCCCAGCCTCCGGGCACATCGTAAAAGAGGAAAAGTTTTCCCCCTCCTTCCTGTCTTCCTATCAGAGATGGGTTGAGCCCCATCTCCATATTCCTATAACAAATTTATTTTATCCCCTAATTGAATGTATGCCCTCCTTCCAGCATTTGTTTATCAGATTTAATTGAAACCCAATGGCTTTTAGGAAAAAAGCCTATGTGATTACCAAAACAAACAGTGGATAGATGCTCTTTGAGGCAGATAATAATAATGAAATAACAGTAATAAAAGAAGCACTTGGGTTTTTTTTTACATCTTTATTGGAGTATAATTGCTTTACAATGGTGTGTTAGTTTCTGCTTTATAACAAAGTGAATCAGTTATACATATACATATGTTCCCATATCTCTTCCCTCTTGCGTCTCCTTCCCTCCCACCCCACCATCCCACCCTTCTATGTGGTCACAAACACCGAGCTGATCTCCCTGTGCTATGCGGCTGCTTCCCACTAGCTATCTATTTTACGTTTGGTAGTGTATATATGTCCATGCCACTCTCTCGCTTTGTCACAGCTTACCCTTCCCCCTCCCCATATCCTCAAGTCCATTCTCTAGTAGGTCTGTGTCTTTATTCCTGTCTTACCCCTAGGTTCTTCATGACATTTTTTTTCTTAAATTCCACATATATGTGTTAGCACACGGTATTTGTCTTTCTCTTTCTGACTTACTTCACTCTGTATGACAGACTCTAGGTCCATCCACCTCATTACAAATAGCTCAATTTCATTTCCTTTTATGGCTGAGTAATATTCCATTGTATATATGTGCCGCATCTTCTTTATCCATTCATCTGATGATAGACACTTAGGTTGTTTCCATCTCCAGGCTATTGTATATAGAGCTGCAATGAACATTTTGGTACATGACTCTTTTTGAATTATGGTTTTCTCAGGGTATATGCCCAGTAGTGGGATTGCTGGGTCCTATGGTAGTTCTACTTGTAGTTTTTTAAGGAACCTCCATACTGTTCTCCATAGTGGCTGTACCAATTCACATTCCCACCAGCAGAGAAGCACTTGTTTTTATAGCGAACTGCTTTAAAATTTCCTAATCACTTACATATATGTCCTCATTTGATGAGACTTTTTTCTTGATTATTTTATAAAAACATTTTCCATATCATCTTCTTGTTTTCAAAACAAAATTACTTGCCTCCCTGGAGAAAAGACAGCCTCTTCAATAAGTGGTGCTGGGAAAACTGGACAGCTACATGTAAAAGAATGAAATTAGAACACTACCTAACACCATATGCAAAAATAAATTCCAGATGGATTAAAGACTTAAACGTAAGACCCGACACTATACAACTCTTAGAGGAAAACATAGGAAAAACACTCTTTGACCTTAAACCACAGCAGGATCTTTTTTGACCCACCTCCTAGAGTAACGGAAATAAAAACAAAAATAAACAAATGGGAGTTAATTAAACTTAAAAGCTTTTGCACAGCACAGGAAACCATAAACAATACAAAAAGACAACCCTCAGAATGGGAGAAAATATTTGCAAATGAAACAACAAACAAAGGTTTAATCTCCAAAATATACAAACAGCTCATAGAGCTCAATATCAAAAAAACAAATAATCCAGTTATGGGCGGAAAGTGTAAATAGTCATTTCACCAAGGAAGACATACAGATGGCCAAGAGGCACATGAAAAGTTGCTCAACATCACTAATTATTAGAGACATGCAAATCAAAACTACAATGAGGTATCACCTCACACCAGTCAGAATGACCATCATCAAAAAATCTAGAAACAATAAATGCTGGAAAGGGTGTGGTGAAAGGGGAACCTTCCTGCACTGTTGGTGGGAATGTAAATTGATACAACCACTATGGAAAACAGTATGGAGGTTCCTTAAAAAACTAAAAATAGAACTTCCATATGACCCAGCAATCCCACTACTGGGCATATACCCTGAGAAAACCATAATTCAAAAAGAGCCATGTACCACAATGTTCATTTCAGCACTATTTACAATAGCCAGGACATGGAATCTACCTAAATGTCCATCAACAGATGAATGGATAAAGAAGTTGTGGCAATATATACAATGGAATATTACTCAGCCATAAGAAAAAATGAAATTGAGTTATTTGTAATGAGGTGGATGGACCTAGAGTCTGTCATACAGAGTGAAGTAAGTCAGAAAGAGAAAAACAAATACCATATGCTAACGTATATGTATGGAATCTAAAAAAAAATGGTACTGATGAACCTAGTTGCAGGGCAGGAATAAAGAGTTAGACTTAGAGAATGGCCTTGAGGACATGGGGCGGGAGGGAGAAGCTGGGGCAAAGTGAGAGTAGCATTGACGTATATACACTACCAAATGTAAAATAGATAGCTAGTGGGAAGCAGCCGCATAGCACAGGGAGATCAGCTCGGTGCTTTGTGATGACTTAGAGGGGTGGGATAAGGAGGATGGGAGGGAGGCTCAAGAGGGAGGGGTTATGGGGACATGTGTATGCATATGGCTGATTCTCTTTGTTGTGCAACAGAAACTAACACGGTGTTGTGAAGCAATTAGACTCCAATAAAGATTTATTAAAAAAATTACTATGACTAATAGGGGGTAAATATATAAGATAAAGAAAAATGCTCCAGCAGTTTTTTTCATTGCCACAAGTACACCCAGAGAATTAGAGAATTGGGAAGGCTCATTACAGTGGTCATCTGACTTCCTAAAACTTCTTTTTTTTCTTTTCCATTATGGTTTATCACAGGATATTCAATATAATTCCCTGTACTATACAATAGGACCTTGTCATTCATCCATCCTATATATAATCATTGGCATCTGCAAATCCCAAACTCCCATCCCTCCTCCTCCTCCCCCTCCCCCTACCTTGGCAACCACAGGTCTCTTCTCTATGTCTGATAGTCTGTTTCTGTTTTGTAGATAAGTTCATTTGTGTCACATTTTAGATTTCATATATGAGCGATATCATATGGTATTTTTCTTTTCTTTTTCTGACTTACTTTGCTTAATATGATAATCTCTAGGTCCATCCATGTAGCTGCAAATGGCATTATTTCATTCCTTTTTATGGCTGACTAATATTCCATTGTATATAGGTACCACATCTTTATCCATTCATCTATCAATGGACATTTAGGTTGTGTCCATGCCTTGGCTATTGTGACCAGTGCTACTATGGACATTGGGGTGCATGTATCTTTTCTAATTAGAATTTTGTCTGGATATATGTCCAGGAGTGGGATTGCTGGATCATATGGTAGTTCTATTTTTCATTTTTTAAGGAACCTCCATACTGTTCTCCATAGTGGCTGTGCCAATTTACATTCCTACCAACAGTGTAGGAGGGCCTATAACCCCTCTTTATTTTATTTATTTTTTTTTTGCGGTATGCGGGCCTCTCACTGTTGTGGCCTCTCCCATTGCGGAGCACAGGCTCCGGACGCGCAGGCTCAGCGACCATGGCTCATGGGCCCAGCCGCTCCGCGGCATGTGGGATCTTCCCGGACCGGGGCACGATCCCATGTCGCCTGCATCAGCAGGCGGACTCTCAACCACTGTGCCACCAGGGAAGCCCTAAAACCCCTCTTTTAAAAAAAGAAGATGAAAAATCCTAGAAATAGGGAATGTAAATCACAGAAGGGCAAAAGGAATTCCCAGGACCAGAGCAGAGGGAGGTCCCAGGATAACACAGCCACAGGCCTGGGAGCCAAAAAAAAAATTAAAAAAATTGAATGAACAGATAACATGAGATCCAACCTCTTACAAATGTTTAAGTGTACAGTATAGATGGTTCACTGTAATAATTGTGTGTACAGCAGACCTCCAAAACTTAGTCATCTTATGTAACTAAACTTTATACCCATTGAACAGCAACTCCCCATTCTCAAAACTCTTAAAGGATTCAGATTCACTGAGGATGCTTTAACGTTTTATAGAGGGAGGAAAGCAGTCTCAAGGAAAGAATTGTGAAGAAAAGATAAGAGATAACAGCTATCTGATTGTTGCAGTATTGATACAATGCTGAGAAAAAAATATATGTTGGGCATTCCAATAGGTCTCAGACTGAGCTTAGAGAGGTCAATTTGCCTTCTGGTCTTTCTGTTTTCACTGGGGTTTTTTGTACAATTCCTTCACTCTAGAACTCACTGCTGCTTTCAACTCTTGGAGTTATTTATTTAGCTAGAATTGCATAATCTCCTTGGTTTCTATAGTGTAAGTTTTCTGTCACCATCCAACTTGATGTTTTTACTGCCCAGTCTGTCCAGGCTCTTTAATGTGCCTGTGCTCATACATTTATTTTTTGCTTTTCATACATAATCGTATGTTTTTATTTTACATAGGTGAAAGAAGGATGGACAACCCTTTTCCTAAAGTCTGTTAAATAAAATGTTTACTAGCTTAAAGAGTGAACTCAAAAAGATGAAAATCATATTTGAACCTATATTCCCTAGTTGGTATCTTGCCTTTGAACAGGAATTCTGAATCTCATATTCTTTTATTAAGTTCTCTGGCCCATCACGTCTCTTTTCTCTGTTTCTCATTGCAATAAAAGCAAGCCATTTTAAAAACAAACCCTGCTGTGTATGCATAATAAAAACCCTTTAGAAAAATCCCTTTTTAACAGATCATTAAATATTATTGTTTGTGAGGGAGTAAAAATCCAAGATTCCAGAACAAACACATTTTTATTCTTTTGTTTTAATTTTTCTATTAGGATACTTAAACAGAAAGTGCATGCTATTTCTAAAATAACCACCCCCCCTAAATAAAATCCACATGCAAGGAAACTGAATACCTCTTAATAAACAGACAAATAAACAAACAAACAAATGAATAAAATCCTTCCCATATGGCCTAGAGATTTAGCTGGTGGATTAGAGGTGGACCTTCACCTAATTTGAAATTTTATATCTTGACATAAGTTATCAAGTCAGAGCTGGCAAGCGCAGTAAAAATAAACATATCCTCCCTAGTTTTATTTCTAATTTCTAATATGACGATGTAGGCTTTGCTTTCCTCAGTAGTTGCAGTATCTGTAAGTGGGGGAGACTCCAGTTGAATTTTATGAGGATAAATGAGTGAAAGGGCAGGACAATATATCAGTTAGAGTTGAGAGACACAAGGCTACAATAACTGCAGCCCAATTATTCCAATCCTAGACAAGATTTTTGTCTTTTCGGATGAAAAATTTGCATACATTGTATTTTTGGAGCATACCAAACTTCCTATTTAGGGTTACTTTACAGTTTTCAATATACTTTGTAATTCTATCTTGAGACCTGATATGATGATCCTACTTAAGGAATGCATCATTTTATGGAAGTAGGAATAAGAGGTGGAAGTACAGATTCAAAGGCTACTCATTAAGATGTATTCTGGTGGTGGTGCAGTTCTCTGAAGATCCCTGTGGCTCTGCTCCCAGGTAATTACTTCCCCTGCTAGCAGCTGGCAGGAAACACAGGGCAAATATGAGAGATGACACTGATCGGTATTGACTCAGTAAAACTGTTGTAAAAATAATTAGCAACAGTGCCTTTGGTTAAACACTGAATGCAATTACTGTATTACAGTTATGGCAATGATTAGGAACTGTTTTCACAGAGAATGTAAGTGAATAGTACAGGGATAATTGCTGGGGTAATTGAGAAATTTTCTTTCTAAGAAAGCTGAGTGGAACCTCTTCTTAAAGGCTGTGTTCACCTTTTTTACTCAAAGAGTAAAACTCTGTAATGGACACAGGATTTCTTAGCCTATCACCATTTCCTGGGGCTTCTTTCAATACTGGTTTCTTGAATTCTACCTGAACTTCTTATGTCACCAAACAGGTCAAGTGTGATCATCTCAGCCTGGTCTATGTACCATTTATTGATCTTTGCTATCGTTTCCTTCATTTCTTTTTCATTTATTTGTGTTCTGATCTTTACGATTTCTTTCCTTCTGCTAAATTTAGGGGTTTTTTGTTCTTCTTTCTCTAATTGATTTAGGTTTAAAGTTAGGTTGTTTATTTGAGATTTCCATTATAAAGTTTTTTTTCTAATTATATGCATGTTTTTGCTGTTGTAAACAAAAATGATAGAAATTGATAGAATTAAACCAATAAAGATTGATTTAGGTTTAAAGTTAGGTTTAAAGTTAGGTTTAGGTTTAGGTTTAAAGTTAGGTTGTTTATTTGAGATTTCCATTATAAAGTTTTTTTTCTAATTATATGCATGTTTTTGCTGTTGTAAACAAAAATGATAGAAATTGATAGAATTAAACCAATAAAGACAAACATTAACCATTCTCATTTGCTCTTTGATCTACAAAATCAGAATCTTCTGTGACCTTTAGCCTTTGCAGTGTTGCTTGCAAAGTATTTCACTGTTTATTAAAGGCACATGGAGCACCCAGTCATTCAAGCAGAGGAGCTGGGAGTCTTTAATCATTGATTTCACTTTTTTTTTGTACTTCTGTAATGCTGACATACAGTCATAGTTGTACTAAAATCAATTATAATGTAAATCATAATTTCTAACTAAGTAGTGATCTTTATATATAGTTCTCATTATTGAGTAATTGTAGCTCTAGTTTAGCTCCTTGTTATGGAAATTTTTACCCTAAAAGGAATGCATATATTTGAATTTTTCATTCAAATTGTACATAGTTTGTTTAAGTAAGTTTTATAAAGTGAACAAAGAATGACCACCCCAGATCACTTTCACTGAACTACATAAAGTCAAAGCAGACTACTCATTTCTGTGAATCCTGTGTTCTCAGCACTTCATGAAGAGTTATTCAATATGCATCACACTCGGGGCATACTCTTTTAGTTATGCTGCCTATATTTAAAAAGTGCTATCTTCAAGCTTTTAATGAATAATCATTAATATATCTTGTAATTAAACATGGTTTTCCTAATGTATTCCCAGTGCAAATTCTCCCTTTACATAACCATATTGATTGATCTACACAGAAGGCGCTACCAGTACATCTTTTTATCTTGTAATAGTTTCACAGGTACCACCTCACAATCTTTTCATCTGTAAGGCTTTAATGTCAGAAAGGAAGATTGATGTTACTGCTGTTATTGAAATATTAGGTTTAGACTAAAGTGCACTATGAAGTGACCTGAAAAGTTCAAGGCATCTCAACCCTGACAGAATCTACTCATTATTTAATTAGGCTCCAAAAGCTCTTAGCAAACACATCTGGCCTTTGTCAGAACCTTTCCTGATCAAGAGACACACATCATTGAAAGGTTCAGTCTTAAAGATGCCGTATTATACAAATCTAATTCTGATATTTTGGAATATATTATAGAATTTGGCAAGTCATGAGTCCTGAGATAATTCCCTCATCCTCTCTGTTTCTTTTCTGCTATAATTCTACATCTTCTTATCTCCTTCTTAATTATTTTCACTCTGTAAAGTTTAAAGTGGAATTCACATTTAAATATATAATTTTCATTTAAACCATACTTGTTTCTTGATCTGTGCCTACCCAGTTAATGTAAAAGAGCCTTTTTTATAGGTCTAAATTTACAAAAATATGTGTTTCAGAAGATATAACAACATAAGCATTTGTTTCAAAATGGGAAAATCTTACATTTGTTACACATTTCCTGGTTAAAGTGTTTTGGTCCCAGTAATAATCTCAAGGAACTGAGTTAGAAAGCACAATCTGCATTTTTACACATTTAGACTTTTTAATTTGTTTTTTTTTAAATAGACATGTTATAACATAATTGAATATTACAAATGATCTACAGAAATTATCATAGTCAAGTAGAGTTAGACACTTTTATCCCAAAATTTTCACAGATGTGCATCTGAGTTTAATCTTTTCAGGGCTTGAAATTCATGACTAGTTGTAGATCTAGTTTAGGATTTCATGGCGTTAACAATGTTTTCAGGGTTTTTGAGGCAATGCATCTCAGAGCCTAACTCAGCATAAGCTCTGAAGTCAGACATCTGCCTCTGACTCCTGTTTCTGCCACTTCCAAATGTGACCCATCAGGTAATATAACCTCTCTATGCCTCGCTTTCCTCATGTGTAAAATAGTCATAATAGGTGCTTCCTTTATAAAGTTATTGTGAGTTGTAGGTACAATGCTAGCATATTGCACTTAGCATGGTGCCTGGTCCATAGTAAGCATTCAATAAATGTTCAGTATCAGTACAACCTTTGACTCACTTGGTAAAATATGAACTAAGTATAAAACTGCCCTGCTTGTATTATTATGTTTGCTTCAGCTCATCTCCTTTACTAGTGACACACAGAAAAACATGACACACGGTGATGTGTTGCTATGGGATGGTGCGATGCAGTTAGTTTACTCCAAAACGTCATGATTTTTTAATTTAAGCACATTTACATAATAAAGCAATATCAACTTTGTGTGTGTGTATATCTTTGTGTTTACTTTGCACCCCAGTCTCCTTCTTGAAACAGACCTTTTCCCCCAGGACTAAGGAATGGATGAGGATAGGTCTGGAACAATAGCAGTGCCTTCCCCACCCTGGTCACAGGTTTTAACACAGGGATGGGGGGCCCATGGTCCCGTTAGTAGAATAAAAGTAAGTCCTTGACAGGCTTTCAGTTGTATATATTACTTTTGAAATGATTTGTTCATAAATACACACTGATTATATATTTATTTCTACCTAACTCATTCTAAATTTCCCCAACTTTTCTGACCAGTAACATAAAATATTTGTTTATGCATTAAGCATTAAGCATCAGAGTTTTCCAATGACGAATACAACCATGTCACTCAACTTGCTTCAAGAAGAGAGATTTCAGTTATATTTCAAGGCTGTTTGCATCTAATAAAATATCTAAACAGGTTTATAAAAAGGATTTTTCTGGTGAGATTAATATTTTATTCTGTCTAAAATACTTGTCCAACAGGTGGAACTGGCTAGAGGGATCACTGAGTCAGACACCCCCAACACTGTTAAGGCTTCCTTTCCTCTCTCATTCTCTTCTACTCTAGTTGGGGGCTGGGCACTTAGTCATCTGAAGTCACATCCAAGAGCGTTTCACCAGACATGTAAAGGTTTTCTCTTTCTTTCCCCCCATCAACAGTTTAAAATATCCCAGGGATTTCCTGCTATTGAACTACCCAGGTTGCTTGCCTCCTACCTGTCATCTTCGCCTTAGAATATGGGGCTGGGTGGGTAAGGTATTATGGTTGTCCCAGTCTAGGTTATAAATATACTCCTTGGGCTCGGAGTCTATTACATAGATGGTTAGGGGCGCCACATATATTTTCAGACACACATACACACACAGGCAATAAAGAATTTACTCCATATGTATAAGTATGATACAAAACAGAGATCAACCTATCATTTGCATAGGTGAAGAATTAAAGACAAAAATACACATGGTGTTTAGGATAATACTAATTATCTCTCATTTGGCTTGAATAGGTTGGTAATAGAAAATGAGTTTTGGAGTTTAAACTGGGACCATGTCATGGGAAGTCTTGTTTATGTGGTAAGAAATTTGGATTTGTTTTGAAAGCCATTGTCATTTTCAGAGAACAGATACTATAAGAAGAGCTATGTTTCAGTGATATGTATCTAGGTTCTCAGCGTGGATAACAGGAGGTAGATATTAGAGATGAAAAAATCTCTAGAATGTCATTTCAGTAGGTTCAGTAAGAGGTTAAAAGGTCATTACAAAAGATTAACGAGGATCATAATTGTGAGGGTGACAACTGGAATGAGGGAAATGATTGAGATGCTATCAAAGAGCACTCAGTAGGGTTAGGTAACTGTTCATATGAGGAAGGGATCAATAGAGGGGTAGGAACAGGAATAATGAAGATGACTAAGATTTCAAACCTATGAGATTCAGAAGATTGTGGTGCTTTTATAAAAAAGAAAAATAGAGAACGTTAGAGGAGGAACTGTTTTATAGGGGAAAGAATAGTGAGGTCATTCGTCATTTTTTGGCATATGGTGTTTGAAGTTTAGATGTCCAGAAAGCGGTAAAATCTGGTGCTAGTATGTCAAAGAATGGTCGGGCGCTAGAGATGTGTATGGAATCAGTTATAGATGAGAGACAGTTTGTGATATATGTATATATATAATGTGTGTATGTAGGGTGGGGAAGGTGAGTGTGTGTGTGTGTGTGTGTGTGTGTGTGTGTGTGTGTGTAGAAAGAGAAGAGTGTATTGTGGGAACAGATGTGACATCGTTAGGGAACTGTAAAATTCATTATGCAAATAATAGTTGATTTACATAATTGGGGAAAACTTAGACTAGACACGATAACTGTTTTCCAAAATCTTAAGGGCTATTATTTGGAAAAGATACAGGATGGCATTTTGGCAGAGATTGCAAGAGATTGTGTTTTAGTCGAGAAACTAAGATCCTATAATTCAGATCCAATATCATCCATTATTAAGGATAATACCATGCTCACTTATATAAATGCCATAACTCAGCATTGACCAAGGGCCAGACATTAGACTAAATAGACTTGTGTTAGTTTCCAATGGCTGTTGTAACAAATTACCATAAATTTGCTGGCTTAAAACAACAGAAATTTATTGTCTCATAGTTCCAGAAGGGTGAAGGGCAAAATCATTTTCACCAGGCTGAAATCAAGGTGACAGCAGTGCCACACTGCCTCCAGAGGTTCCAGGGGAAAATTGCCCCTTCCAGCTTCTGGTGGTTGCCAGCATTCCTTGATTTGCAGCCAAATCACTCCAATCTCTGACTCTGTGACCACAATGCATCCTCCTCCTGTATGTGTATGAAATCTCCCTCTAACTCCTTCTTGCAAGGATACCTGTAATTAATTTAGAGTCCAACCGGAAAATCCAGAATAATTTCACCAACCCCAAATCCTTCATCACAACTGCTAAGACTTTGTCCTATGAGGTGACATTTACAGGTTCCAAGGATTAGGACGGGATGTCTTTTCTGGGGCCACTTTTCAGCCTACTGTTAGGCTCTTCCTCATACATAGCCTTCCTTAAAGCAGTCTTAGGAGGGAGGTACCATAGTTTTAATCCTTCTTAAGCAAAATTGGAAAATGAATCTCAAAGAAACATTTTGGTACGTAGCTAGTAGGTGTCAGAACTTTACTTCAAACACTGTCTTGCTGTTTTCAAAGGCTGAGCAGTTTTTCGTTGTCACACAACATGAAATTAAACCCTGCTGTAAACATTTATGTTTCCTTTTTCCATTCACTGTATAGCTGCTTCTATAACAGGTACAGTTTTATACATCTCAAAGGGAAAAGAGGTGGCACTCACATTAAACAGTATGGCAGCTGTAAGAAGTGTCATCTCGCTGGCCATTGTTGGAAGTACTTGGAAATGTTTATTGGTAGGAAGGCACTCAGATTCTGAAGAGATCTGACAAGCAAATCCCCTTAGCTATGACTTTCTGCCAGCAATCACTGCTGCTCCTGGGACCCAAGAGTATTAGCCTGGTTTTGTTTGTTTGTTTCCTTTTGTTTTGTTTTGTTTTTGCCTCCTCACAAACTCTAACTCTGCTTCCTCTGTTGTCATCAGGTTTTTTCTTTTAGCAGTTTGTAACAGGCAAGGATAATTTACAACCAGCATGGGTTTTTGTTCATTTCAATTTGTTATACACAGCACACCCTAAGTGCACCCCAACCTATAGTGACAGGGCTCCTTTTTATCCTCCCACGGCCATCAGATGTGCTGTGGATACAACCCCTCAATCCTTGCCAAGCACCATGTAGGTATTAAGATCCACAAGTTACAGATATGGAACAAGCATGAGTGGGCTTGTGTTCACAAATTTGAAAGCCGGGTAAATTATCCCTCTTATACAGTATGTGCCTGTGATAGAGGAGGTCATTAGAAGATGACTACTTCGGCACATGGGGACAATGTCAGACATCCATCAATAATAAGGTGTAGTGAATTCAAATCTGGGAACCTGGGAATGAGCAGATCTTAATTTCAAGATTCAAAAGAAGCCAGGGCATCTTTCTGGAGTTCTTGTTTATTATTTTTATTTTTTAATACAAAATGGGTACATGTGCCGCAGAATCTTAGCTCCCGTGAGTGAATATGAAGACCAGTTTTAAATGTAGACTTCTTGCAAGGTGTTGGTAAACATTTTGCATGTGACATGGATTCTGAATGGACAAGTGAACACTTAATACCTTTTCTCCTAGGCATATTTATGTGCACGCATCAGGTACAATCACATAAGTGATGTAGAATTCTCTGCACAACAAAGAAAAATGTCTTTCATTATTATATGTGGTTCCCCAAAACTTTTCACTTCTCTTTTGTAACCTGAAGGAGATAACATAGGGACTGTCTCGAAAGAATATTTTCACTTACTAGAGAGACTGTGAGGTCCTTCTTATAGATCACTGCTGAAAGTTCATATCTTCACCCTTATTTTTTGTTTGTTTTTGTTATACCCTATGAGCTTAGTTATACTTGGGTTTATCTCTTTTAGTTAAAACAAAACAAAACAAAACTTCTTTGGGGATAAAAAAATTCCCTATGTGCTTAGACATTCTTTTGTAGATTATACTAATTTCACTTTATTCAGTTCAATAGTTACTGAATAATTATGAGCCTTGTCATGAGGGTGGAGCTCCAGGAAATACAAAGATAAAATAAAATCTCTGTTCAATAATGACTAACAGAGATTGTATGAGTGTTTGTCTGTGTGTCTTGTGGGGCAGAACTCAGGGATGCAAGTTAAAATTAGTATAAAAATAACTATTATTTGAGACAAGATAAGCTCAATACTTGGTAGACTCAAACAAAGTGCAGTGGGTCATTAGAGAGCAAGTAATCACATCCAAATGTGAGAATGGAAGGTTTGATGCTGAAAGCACCATTTGGAGCAGGCTTTCAAAGTGTTACTGTCCTTTGGAGCAAGGAAGGTATACAATCCAGAAGGAGGGAAATAGCATGGATAAAGCAAGGCATTTACCAGGAACAAAAAGTGTATTTTGGCTGATATATGGGGAACATTACAAGATAGGCTGCAATAATCATTTGGGTCACACTGAGGACAGTTTTCAGTGCCAAAATGTGGCACAGAGTTTTCATTCTATGTGCAAAGGAACTGTTTAGAAGGTTTCTGTACATGGAATTAGACTTTAGGAATATTTATTTAGCAATGATGTAGGGAATAGTTTGAAATCAAACTAAAATGGAGTCAGAGAACTGGTTAAGAGACAGTAGGAAATAATGAGAAACCAGTTATAAGTGGTGAAAATGGGAATAGAAATGAAGGGGTAGATTCCAGTGCCAGTGGAAGAGTAGAATTAAAAACACTTGGAAAATAATTGGAAATAAAAGATGAATCCATTGGGTAGTCATAGGTGACTTGGGTATAATCTATAGAAATAACTAACAGGAAGATACAGATTTATAGAATGGGAGGAAGGTGATAAGATTACTTTTAAAACTTCCTCCAAAATACGTTCCATTAAATGTATATTTTCTCGTATATTTTTTCCCAGTGCTACATTACTTTTTCTTATTCACTTATTAGTATCTTTGATTCAATGATAAAACAAATCAGCCTCTTGAACTGAGTGATACAAGGAAACTTAAGACACAGTCTCCGACCTCATGGAAATTACAGTTGACCCTTGAACAACATAGGTTCCAACTGTGTGGGTCCACCTATATGCAAATTTTTTCAGTAATAAATACTACAGTACTACACGATCCATGGTTGGTTGAATCTGAGAATACAGAACCATAAATACGGAGGAGCCACAGGTATGGAGGGCTGACTGTAACTTATACTCAGATTGTTCACTGCACAGAAGGTGTCCCTAACCTCCATGTTGTTCAAGGGTCAACTGTATAACCCTTTTGAGGAAGATAGGACACTGGATATGTGACTTTGGAACGGACATTTGTGTGTGGATTATGGGAGCATCATTACTACTCAGTGGTCATTTAGATGAATATTTAGTAACATAAAAGGTAGTGAATGCTAAGTACCAAACAAATGATATAGTCAGTAGTAGATACTATAGAAATTCAGTCAGTAGTAGATACTATAGAAATTCAAAGGAGTGAAGATCATTTTCATTTTATTAATTTGGTTAAGCAATTACTCTGATGAAGGCTTCATGATAGGCTACAAAGGCACAGCTTCTGTCTTCAAGGCATTTACAATTTAAGGACAGGGAGATACACTGTAAATAAAAAGATAGAGTAAAAACTTAACAGGTACAAGAAGAATCAGAAGAGTGGGTTAGTGGCCAATCATGTCAGTGTGGAAGAAAGAATACCACAAAATGTTTCTCTTTTCAAATTACCCTTCTTTACTTTTCTTTCCTATTCACTTTCATTCATAGAAGTGGTCAAGTAATGATAGTAGAGATTATAAAAAACATAAAGAAATGAGTTTAATTTTTCTCATATAAAAATTAGTTTTTAAGTGGTGGGGTGGTGGTGGTGGTGGGATGAACTGGGAGATTGGGATTGACATATATACACTAATATGTATAAAATAGATAACTAACAAAAAAACTTTAAAAATAATAAAAAATTTAAAAAATAAATAAAAATTAGTTTTTATTCATTCAAATAGCCTTTTTACTCTAAGATGAATGCATCTCCCATATGATCTTTAAATTTCAATTTAGTTTTCAATACTTCAGCTAAGGGGGGAATCACAGATACAGAGGAGGGCTGACTATAGTTTATATGCAGATTTTAACTGATGAATTAAAAATGATCCCCTTTCCTTAGCTCATTCCAATCACCATTTACTCCTGCTCTCTCCTTCCTGTCCCATTCACACTTCAGATATAGCTGCATTACTGTGCTTGTCACACTAAGCTTGGACTACTTGATTCCAGGGACTCTGTGTGTGTGTGTGTGTGTGTGTGTGTGTGTGTGTGTGTGTGTGTGTGGTGTGTGTGTGTGTGTGTGTCCTTCCTCTTGAAACTAACACTGTGAGGCCTGGTACATAGTAGCTGCTCAACAAATGTTTATCAAATTGAAATGGACTTTTTCCCTTTTTGACTAAACTGCTTAATACTTAGAGGCATGTGGTGCTAATATTTAAGACAGACTGGTTCATTCTGTTCAAGTACCACATAACCATTCACACACCATTGAGTTTAGTACTATTAAAGGGTAATTTCCCTTCTGGGAATTGTGCCTGTGGAAGACACATTTTACATATTCAGTCTTTTTTATCATCACTAGGCAGGTAAAGAGATTAAAATAAAAGGTTTTTTCAAGTGTGCAGTTATCCACATAGACCTTACTTGGAAATCCCTGTGTATTCTGAGAAAAAAATAAAGAAGTACTAGTACTGAATGTGTCTACACCCAGCACTACCCAGTAGTCACATGCCTTTTTTAAAGATAAAAATATTAATGATTAATTTCTGTATGACACTATTCACCCAAATGACTTAGAAAAGCTATCATTTCCTCCTTTTTCTATCAGTATAATAAAACCCAATGTAATTAATTGAAAACCCCATTTTGCCCAGTTTTACAAGTTTTGGCCCATTGTGATACCTTCAATGTAGTATATTTTGTTTAATGTAATGTTTTTACTATTACTTTTAATTCACACATTTTAACAACTCAAAAGAGAGCATTTGTGTTTTATTTTCTCAAATAAGTTCCTTTTTGGACATGAGAATTCAATACTTAATAGCCTCTCAAATCACTTATAGAGAACTTTACAGCAAAATTGCTTTGACATCTATTATCTCCTTTCTTATTATGGCTATATGACTAGGAATTACTATTCTTGTTTTTGTTTTTGTTTTTGTTTTTGCGGTATGTGGGCCTCTCACTGTTGTGGCCTCTCCCGTTGCGGAGCACAGGCCCCGGACGCGCAGGCCCAGCGGCCATGGCCCACGGGCCCAGGCGCTCCGCGGCACGTGGGATCCTCCCGGACCGGGGCACGAACCTGTGTCCCCTGCATCGGCAGGCGGACTATCAACCACTGCTCCACCAGGGAAGCCATGGAATTACTATTCTTATTTCATTTTTAAAAGACTAAAAAATACTCAGGCTTAGAGAAATAAGTGACTTGCCTGAAATTCATATGTTCATGGGTTCTATGTGTGGACCAAAATTAGAGTGGAAATATTTGGATTCCTCATTCAGTACTGTCAATATTCAGATAAACGGCTATGCCATACTGTAGCCAAATAGCACTGGATGTTTATTCTGTATAATAATAATAATGAACACTGTGAGCATTTACACTTGCCGGGCACATCCTGAGTACTTCACATGTGCTAGCTCACTGAATCCTTGCTGCAACTCAGTGAAGTTTAAACATGAGAAAACAGAGGCCCAAAGAAAGTAAGTAATCTGGCCAAAACAGCATACCTAGTAAGTCCTTGAACTAGGATGTGAGCTCAGCCAATCTGCACTGTGTTGCCTTAAGCATCATTCTCATTGCTGGCGTTTCAGTGACAAGGATAGATTTAATGAAACAAATGTAAGTTGATAATCTCTTATAGAACTACCCTTCCTATCAATGAACGTGGAAGAAAGTTATCCTTGAACCCTGTAATTCTGTGAAGTACTGAAGTTGAAATTGAATTTGTTTCTCCATTCTAAGAGGTAATTTCTATTAACGGGGACTCTTTCATGTTTTATATTTGATTAGAATTTTATTACATGGAAAAGTCTTTCCTATTCATTATATAATTTAGAATTATAGAACTTTATAACATAAATGAATCTAGGGGCCAAGCCAAAAATTTTAACCAGCAAGACCAAATATTAGAGAGGTGATATGACCAGCACAAAGTACTTGCCTAGAGAGGCTGAGACAAGCTCAGACTCAGATCTTCCAAGGCTTTTCCCACAGTGAAGAAAGGTGTGAGCATAATAAAGGAACAGAATGTACGTTACGTGTGTGTGCATGTGTGTACTGACTGTTCTTTTAAAAATTAGTTGTGGAGCAGCATGACCTAGGTAGCTGGCTTGCAGGTCTCCTAGGTAAGGCTATAAATCCCCCTGAAAGACAATCAACTCCTGGATGAAAATCCTAGTCTATTTAATGGCACATAGTCAAATGAAAAGTGGAAGATTTAATTTTCCAAATACTTTTTGGAAAGTTTCTAGCTGCACATATATATTGGACTTTTAAATAACTAATTCCTTTTTAAAATTAAATCTTAAATAGGTGTGAGATTTGCTCGTTCACTGATTTGTTGCCTATTCTAATAATTATTCATTAGTCTCTTTATGTGATGGAAGAAAGCCCAGCTGATTAAGCCACCAAATCATACTTCATTTTCTCTTCTTATGCTGTCTGATTGGTGCTGCAACTCAGAGGGCAAAATGCTTTTAGGAAGATCACTTAGATATATATTTGATTATATTATTTTCGGAAGAAACACAGAGAAGTTTCTGACCATCATGCTGTTCCCATCTATACAGGACTTAGTGCTATTTAAATTATTATTCATGTTGTGCTAAGGCATTTCAAGCAGCTTTGGATCATTGAATGGAATGACGTCAAGTGTTAAACTATCCCTGGAAGCCTACAATTAGCAGGCATCCACAGAAAACTAAGCAACCAGAGTAAATGATTATTTCCTCTTAATTCATTTATTTTTCTTACATTTCATGTCATAAAAAACACATAAATCATTTTATTGTTATATCTTTGTCCCAATTTCAATCCACTGTTATCAGTAATGATTTAAAGTATGCTTAATCAAATAGCATTTATAATATATTATGCCTCATCAAAAATTCTGACATAAATCAAAAGGAGACTATTACCCTTAATGATTTATACAAAGAACTATCATAGTATTCTATACATTCAAAAGTGGGTTCTTGGGCTTCCCTGGTGGCACAGTGGTTGAGAGTCTGCCTGCTGGTGCGGGGGACACGGGTTTGTGCCCCGGTCCGGGAAGATCGCACATGCCGCGGAGCGGCTGGGCCCGTGAGCCATGGCCGCTGAGCCTGCGCGTCTGGAGTCTGTGCTCCGCAACGGGAGAGGCCACAACAGTGAGAGGCCCGCGTACCAGAAAAAAAAAAAAAAAAGTGGGTTCTTCAAAAAATTAAAAATAGAACTAACATATGATCCAGCAATTCCACTCCTAGATATTTACCCAAAGAAAATGAAAATACTAACTAGAAAACATGTGTGCACCTCTATATTCATTGCAGCATTATTTGCAATAGCCAAGATGGGGAAGGAATCTAAGTGCCAATCAATACATGAATGGCTAAAGAAGATGTGAGATATATATATATATATATATATATATATATATATATATATATATGAATGAAATAGGTGAGGGAGATTAAGAGGTACAAACTTCCAGTTGCAAAATAAATGATTCACAGGTATGAAATGTACAATGTGGGGAATATAGTCAATAACTATGTAATATCTTTGTATGGTGACATAAATAGACTTATTGTGGTGACTACTTTGGAATGTATAGAAATATTAAATCACTATGTTGTGTAGCAGGAACTAACATAGCTCTGTAGACCAATTACACTTCAAAAAGAAACCAAAAATTGTGGACAAAATTAAGTTATGCATTTTCTCTTAAGTAAACATCTGAACCTATTTGGTCTCTTGATTGGGAGTCCATCTTGCCAAAGATAACTTAAGAAGTAGGAGGGATGAGAAATAAAAGTGTAAATTTATTAATTCTTGTTAATATCTGTACCTATTCCAAGTTCTTTTTTGGAAAAAGAAAAGGTGCTTTTAAGACCATAGAAAATTCGGGTTCCCACCTCCATTTTTTTTCATAGAGTTTAAAGTCTATAGTGGAAGATATTCTACAGTGCAGCATGCATTTTAAACACTTTATGTTATAAAATACCATAAAATAGTCTGTGAACTTCACTGGAGCACCCATTATGTGCTTCCTTTAGATCCCAGCACAGTGCCTGGAACGTAGTGGTGCTCAATAAAATTCTGTTGGCTAAACTGATCAATGCCTTCTTCAAAGAAGTCTTCCTTGAGATTCCATCTTATACTACAAACAAGAGCAATCCATTTCCATCATACATATGTTGCATCCTACTGTATTGTGGAGTCTGCATTTGCTTGTGTGTATTTTGGGGAGGGGATGGGGAAGAGTCTTATTTCCATGAATAAATTATAATGCCATTAGGCATAATAACTGTATATATGTAATTTATTTAGTTAACACATGGACTTTATATAGCTCTGTATATAAACAGCTAGCCTAGCTCATTAAACAGTTTTTCCCCAGTGAATAAAAACAGAATGAACCATTTGCTTTGGAGGTACCTAGTATCCTCTTTCTGTACTGCCTTCCTCTCTGATGTTATTACTTTTCTGCCTGGGTATCTTTATCTAATGCTCTATTCCCCTGCCTATTAACAGGAAAAAAATTCTCATCAATCATTTATCCTTAAACATAAATTGGTTTTCCCAGGTATTTGCAATTTAATCCTTTAGTCATTATTGGGAATGAAAATCTTAGATTCCTCTATGGAGATTTCTGGTTAAAGAAATGCAGAAGATTGACAGAAAGGGTAAAAACCATTTATTTATATCCTACATTTTACTAGGCTGGTGGGCATCATGCCAGCTTGGGATCACATTCTGCCATTAAGATAATTAGATAAGCAGATGCTATACCTCCTTCACCACTCTGACCTCCATGTAAATACATGCACACAAACCCTTCAGCAAACTTAAAATCTTCAGAGATGGGACTGAACATATGTACATTTTTTAAAAAATTACAATGATATACTCTCAATGTTGAGAATTACTGTACTAGGCCCTTTTGTATGGTATTTTATTTAATCTCAAAATAACCCTATGAGGGAAGTCCTAGTACTACCATTTTATAGATAAGGAAATTGAGACTTAGGGAAGCTAAGTATCTTGCTCAAGGCCACAAGACTATTTGCCAGAGAGCTGGAATTTGATTCCAGTTCAGTAGGACTTCAAACTCACTCCCTTTTCAATATTATTGCCACTAAAACCTGATGCCACTAAAAAGAAACTGATCCTACAAATAACACCCTTCTAGTCAATGGATGGTTAATGACCGGTATGGGTCTATCAGTCAAGGTCCCAGAAGAAAGAGAAGGCATATCCAGTTGAGTAATTTGAGCACAGTTGAATATTGTCAGTTTGTAACAGTGTAGGCGATACCTTCATGCCAGTTACAGTGGAAATGGTTGATACCTGTAGGCCTGAAGATGTGAGCCTAGTTTAATGGAATCCAGAAAGAGGGGTGGCAGAGGGAGGGGGGGAAGGTGAGAGAAGTGGAGAGAGCTGCCAGACAGGGCTGTGCCTTTTGGTCCAAAGATGAAACCAGATCACAGAAATCCTGGGGGTGAGGTCAGGTAGCGCATGATCTTGCCAGTCTTTATCGCTGGCTGAATCCAACTGAAAACCGCAAGGCAGGGGAGCCTAAGGACATGGTTTGTGCCCATATCAGCCACTAAAGACAGTGGAGGGTACAGAATGGATGTGGGTAAGTCAGCAAGGAGTATTAGGAAGTGTATCTTCTCCACCCCCATCCCTCAGATTCACCCCCTTTCTCTCTTACCATAAATGAAAATGGCAGAGACTTAAAGGAAACAACTGTTTGTGTCTGTTTTCTTTAATCCATGGTTGCAAATGCTTCTGAAATGTATTAGTGCACTTTCTTACTAAGCTTTCATAAGCATCTGCATTTGTTCTGCTTTTACTGTATTGTGGACAAAGGAAGTATGAAATATTGGTTAACACCGTCTCTCAAATAAGTACACATTCTTTAAAGCTTTTTGGATTTTTTGTATGTTTTTGGTTAGGTTAATTCAGATATAGTTTACATACAGAAAAACCCATCCATTTTAGCTCTGCAATTCTGTGTTTTCACAAATGTGTACAGTCCTGTATTTAACTCTACAGTCAAGATATAGAATATTTTCATCACTCCGAAAGGTTCTAAAGCTTTTAAAAATCTTTAATCCCACTCAACTAAATGTCTGGTATCAATGTATTTTTCTTCTGATTTTAAATAGGAAAATTGGTGATAACATCCAACAGTGGGTAGTACTTAGTAAGTGCTATTATGAAAAGTATTTTTGTTGGTTTGTTTCCCCACCTTCTGACTTATATAAACTGTTCATATTGGTTATTAACTCAATTCATGTATGTTAGACTGAGGAAAGGCTCATAATCTTGACTGCATGTTGAAATCACCTGAATTTATTAAATGACCTGATGGTCAGGTAGCATTTCATTAAAGCAGGATGTCTGGGGTTAAGACCAAGGCATCAATAATCTAAGCTTTCCAAGTAATTCCATATGTGGCTAAAGTTGAAACCTCTGAATTAGATCAGTTGTTCTCAATTCTGGCTGCACAGCAGAATCCCCTAGGCAATTGCTTAAAATATTGATGCTTTTCCCTTCAATTCTGATTTATATAACTTGTTCATAAAAGTTGACTACAAGAAAAAAATAAGATTTGGGTAACTTATATTTCTGAATGGTTGGGCTCCAGTTAAATCAAGGTTTTATTATAGTTCTGGGTATGTGGTGGTATTCAATAAATGTTAGATGGAGGTCCTAATCCCACAGCAGAGTCAAAGAGAATAATATATGCTCCCTCTTGGAAATAAACTGTTTGTGTATTTGAAATAATTGTCTTGGCAAACTATCACTTTCTGAAAATTGTCCTCCTAGGTAATTTACCTCAAATGGTAAGCCTTTTAATTTAAGAGAATACTATATTTCAACCCTATTTTTCAGCATAATATTAGGCACATATATATTTTACATCACTTTCATAATTCTCTCCAAGGAAATAGACAGGAAGCAAGATTAAGAGATGGAGGATAAGATTTAAACCAGCCTCTCTCTTAGAAGCACAAATGATGCTATTGCACTTCTGGGCCTGGAGAATGCTGCTACTTTGTAAAATAGAGCAATGGTACTTGCTGCTTTTTTTTTTTTTTTTAGCGGTACGCGGGCCTCTCACTGTTGTGGCCTCTCCCGTTGCGGAGCACAGGCTCCGGACGCGCAGGCTCAGCGGCCATGGCTCACGGGCCCAGCTGCTCCGCGGCATGTGCGATCTTCCCGGACCGGGGCACAAACCCGTGTTCCCTGCATCGGCAGGCGGACTCTAAACCACTGCGCCACCAGGGAAGCCCACTTTCTGCTTTTATAATGGTGAAATATATATGCAAAGGACAACTAATGCCATTCGCTAAAACAGAACTGAACTGTCTAGTGAAATAGTTATGGGACTAGCAAAATATTTATATATGATATCTTTTTCAGATTTCAGGAACTAGTAACTGAAATAACAAAAATCTCTTTTGGCATAAAGTTACTGAAAATCTTTTATAGCATAAATGCTCATCAAGCAAACCTCCCGAATTTTATTGTTATAAATAATTAATCACCATGTTGCATGTTTCAATATACATTAACAACACCAGGTGTTGTATTTAATCCTTCAAATATAAACTAGTGCAACAAACGGCATTTTTCTTAAATGTTCTTGGTTTAATATAAAAAATATAAAGCTTGCTTAATTTGACCTTCGCACTTCTTACTCAGTTTTCCTACTCCTTTTTTCCTTTTTAGGACCATCTCAGAAAATAGTGTCACCTAAACAAGAGCATGAAGATAGGAAACATGACAAAGTCACAGATAAAGGAAGTGAGAGTGGGACTTCCTGTAATGAGCTCTCCACTTCCAGTTGTGACAGCCACTCAGAGGCAAGTACTCCCCAGGACAACCCACCCAGTGCCCAGCAGGCGACAGCTCACCAACCTAACACCTTAACGTTGGATCGTCCTTCCAAAAAAGCACCTGTGCAATGGATGCCCCCACCAGACAAACGCAGAAACAGTGAACTCTTTCAGACACTCATCAGCAAATCCCGGGAAACCAATCTTTCCAAAAAGAAAGTCTGTGAGAAGCTAAGTGTGGAAGAAGAAATGAAAAAGTGTATTCAGGATTTTAAAAAAATCCACATTCCAGATTATTTTCCAGAGCGCAAACGCCAGTGGCAGTCTGAACTGTTACAGAAGTATGGGTTATAGTAATTATCACATTCCTGCAGTATTTCAATGACGTTCAGTGTTTACTACGGTGTCACCACCTGACCGTGTACTAACAATGGTCAGTGTGATTCTTGCTGCTCTTCCTTTTTGTGAACAGTGGATGTGGGACAGTATTTTCTTTCATTCTTTTTGTTGTTGTTGTTGTTTCTAGAAATATGATTTTTAAAAAAGAAAACTCGTACATGTTGAATCAGATGGTGTTCCTGATTCAAACCGTTTTGCAAGAATGAAAGCAAAATGTGCATGACCAAGAAGCTTAGAATCTTGATTTTTGAACTGTGGTCATGTTTGTCATTTTGTAACTCACCAAAAACAAAATCATCATATCACTCCAAGTAAAGTGACAATATGGATGAAGCCACATCAAGTAAAATGTTAGATCACGGTTTGGGGACCCAAATCCAAAACTGTTTAAATGTTAATGCAATAAAACAAGTATTATGTTTGCATGAGCACAATGTTACAAATAATTCACAAGACGTAGGGAAGATTTGTTTGCTGCTTGGAAAGACAAAATTTGAAAAAAATAGCAAAAAAAAAAAAAAAAAAGAAAGGTTCAGGCAAAGCCTATAAATGTAAGCTGTCTAGGAGATTGAATCTTATTTGTTCTGGATCTGTGATTTTTTTGTGTATGTGTATGGTGTTCTGTATGTATGTTAAGATGATGTAAATATGCCTTATAATCTTGTGTTATGACACTGACATTCATCTATTAATGCTAGTCATGGTTATTTCTGTGAAATGAGTCCTTACATCAGGCTGTGAAAATTGGTATAATGAAAGATCTGACTATAATGTTAATCAAAATAATTGAGGGAAATGGTAAAGAGCTTTATGTATTTGTTTAAAAAAAGGAAAATATATTAGAATTCCTTGATCTCTATTGACTCTTCTTTTAAAATATTCAGTTGTTATATTGTCTTCAATTTGCCTTTAAAATCCCAAACTGGAGAATGATATGTTCAACCTTAATGTTGACAAGCTAGAGACTTGCTTCCAGGACATGGAAGCAAACTAAATGTCCATCGACAGATGAATGGATAAAGAAGATGTGATACATATATACAGTGGACTATTAGCCATCCAAAGGAATGAAATTGGGTCATTTGTAGAAATGTGGATGGACCTAGAGTCTGTCCTACAGAGTGAAGTGAGTCAGAAAGAGAAAAACAAATGTCGTATATTAATGCATACATGGGAATCTAAAATAATGGTACAGATGAACCTATTTGCAGGGCAGGAATAAAGATGCAGACATAGAGAACGGACATGCGGACATGGTGGGAAGGGGAGGGTGGGATGAACTGGGAGATTAGGATTGACATATATACACTACCATGTGTAAAATAGATAGCTAGTGGGAACCTGCTGTATAGCACGGGGAGCTCAGCTCCGTGCTCTGAGATGAACTAGATGGGCGGGATTGGGGGGGCGGTTTAGGAGGGAGATCCAAGAGGGAGGGGATATATGTAAAATATAGCTGATTCACCTCATTGTACAGCAGAAACTAAACATTGTAAAGTAATTATACTCCAATTTAAAAAAAAAAAGATTAGGAAAAAAAAGAGCTATGTCTACTAAGGAGTCAGAATCACTTCCAAAGATACCTCCCAAAACAAAGAGAGAGGGGAGAAATTATCCTACCTTCCCACATTCCAATTCCCCACGAACACTTTCCATTGTCCCAATATACGTAGAAGCAGTTCGCAAAGGAGCCTAGGAAAATTAATTTAATAGAGATGATCCCCCTGTGATACAAAGCCTAGCAGTGCAAGGCAGGGAATAGATCTGAAGAACACTTCACATCCTACTCTATTTTTTCCCAACACAAAACTTCAAATAGAATTGCAATGGTAAGAATTTGTCTATTAGTCTATTGAGCACTTACCATACACCAAACATTTGGCTCAAAGGTTAACAACATATTCAAGAAATACAAATTACTAGCTATTGCCCTTGGGAAGAAGCTTATGGTCTGATTCTCCCAAATCATTACACATTCACCAGAGGCTAGATCATGGCTGGTCCCAAATGGGTTTACCATAGAATCGAGGGAGGAAGCTAGAATGAGGACTCTTCCCTGAAGAAAAGGAGACTCCGAAATTTAAAGATGAGTTAGACTAAAACTGCTGTATAAAACTTCTTTTCCAAAGAATCAGGAGATAAAATCTGGCGGATCACCATAAGTCCAAAGAGCTGGAAAGTCATTGAAGTTCAGTATTTTTGGAGAATACCTTTTGTTTGATATACAGTATTTACTTAACTTGTGACCTGGTGTTTTATTGTTAGTTCAAGTGGAAACATAAATTGAGTACTAACTAAGATGAGAAAAGGAAACAAAAGTGAAATTGTGAGATTTTCAATTTTGGAAAAATGGAGTAGATATACTTTTCCTTATTTCTCCCACTAAGTATAACTGAAAACCCTGGACATTATATACAAACACACTTAAGAGGCTCTGAAAGGCTCATAAAAGAAGGAAAGCTGGCTAGAAGCATTGGGATCAAAAAACAGCATGGTGACGGAATTTCTTGGGTTTTCTTTTTGTCTATACATCGCTGAAGCTGGTAACACAGCAATACTAACAGGTGCAGAAGAAGCAAGGCCCAACAAAATCCTGCTCTCTCTAGCCAAAGGACCAGGAAAGGTGCAACTTAGCAAGACAGAAAACATTTATAGAACAGCTGCTGTGCTGTGTCAGGTTGCAGGTAGGTAGACACAATTGTATTGCATAGTCATTTTAAGGCTCCCTACTTTTTTTAAAGAACTTAGCAATTTTAGTTTCACAGCAAAATTGAGAGGAAGGTACTGAAATTTCCCGTGTACCCCTTACCCTCCAATAGGCACAGCCTCCTCCATTATCAACATCCCCCATCAGAATTGTACATGGTTATAATTGATGAACCTACACTGATGCATCGTTATCACCCAACGTCCATAGTTTACATTATTGTTCACGCTTAGTATTTTACATTCTGGGGGTTTGGATAAATGCATAATGACACATATCCATCGTTATAGTATCACACAGAGTATCTTCACTGCTCCCCTAATCATCTGTGCTCTGTTTATTCATTCCTCACTCTTCCCCCAACCACTGGCCACTGCTGTTCTTTTTACTGTCTGCATAGGGTCGTCTTTTTCAGAATGTTATATAATTGGAATCATACAGTACATAGCATTTCCAGATTTGGCTTCTTTCACTTAGTAATATGCATTTAAGTTTCCTCGATGTCTTTTCATGGCTTGATAGCTCTTTTTTTTTGGGTGCTGAATAATATTCCACTGTCTGGATTTACCACAGTTTATTTATCCATTCACCTACTGAAGGACAACTTGGTTCCTTCCAAGTTATGGCAGCTATGAATAAAGCTGCTATAAACATCCATATATAGATTTTTGTTTGGATGTAGTTTTCAACTCCTTTGGGTATATACCAAAGAGTGTGATTACTAGATCATGTGGTAAGTGGATATTTAGTTTTGTAAAGAACTGCCAGACTGTCTTCCAAAGTGGCTATACCATTTTGCATTCCCACCAGCAATGAATGAGAGTTCTTGTTCCTTCACATCTTCATCAGCTTTTGGTATTGTCAATGTTCCAGATTTGGGCCATTCTAATTGGTTTGTAGTAGTATCTCATCATTTTAATTCACACTTCCCTGATGATGCATAATGTGGAGCATCTTTTCATATGTTTTTCTCCCACCTATATGTCTTCTTTGGTGAGATGCCTGTTAATGTCTTTGACCCATTTTTTAATACAGTTATTTGTTTTCTTATTGTTAAATTTTAAGCATTCTTTATGTATTTTGCATAACAGTCATTCATCTGATATTTCTTTTGCAAACGTTTTCTCCTAGTCTGTAGCTTGTTTTCTCATTCTCTTGACATTGTCTTTCACAGGTAGAGGTTTTAATTTAATCAAGTCTGGCTTACCAGTTATTTCTTTCATGGATTGCGTTTTTGGTGTTATATTAAAAAAGTCATTGTCATACCCAAGATTTCTCCTGTGTTATCTTCTAGGAGATGTATAGTTTTGCATTCTCCATTCAGGTCTGTGATCAATTTTGAATTAATTTTTGTGATGGGTGTAAGGTCTGTGTTCAGATTCATTTTTCGCATGTGGACATCCAGTTGTTTTAAAACCATTTGCTCCACTGTGTTGCCTTTTCTTCTTTGTCAGAGATCAGCTGACTATATTTATATGGGTCTATTTGGGGGATCTCTATTTTGTTTAATTGATCTATTTGTCTTTTTTTTTTTAACAATACCACATTTTCCTGATTACTGTAGCTTTATGGTAAGTCTAGAAGTTGGATCACATCAGTCCTCTAACTTTGTTCTTCTCTTTCCATATTGTGTTGGCTATTTTGAGTCTTTTCTCTCTTTATATAAACTTTAGAAACAGTTTGTTGATATCCACAAAAAAACTTGCTGGGATTTTTATTGGGATTGCATTGAATCTACAGAACAAGTTGAGAAGAACTGATATCTTGACAATGTAGACTCTTCCTATCCATGGGCATGAAATATCTCTCCATTTATTTTGTTCTTCTTTGATTCAGTTCATCAGAGTTTTGTAGTTTTCCTCATACAGAGCTTGTACATATTCTGTTAGATTTATACCTAAGCTTTTCATTTTAGGGAGTGCTAATGTTAATGGTAGTGTGTTTTTAATTTCAAATTCCCCTGTTCATTGATAGTATATCGAAGTCCCCCACTTTTTGAAAATAAAATCCAAAAACTTTAGTATCACATTATAGGCCCTCAATACAGTGGCTTCATATCAATTTACCTTTGTGTGACAATAGACCACTTCCAAAACTTAGTGGCTTAAGAAAACAACAACCATTTATCAGCTCATGATTCTGAGAATCGGCATTCTGGACTGCTCTCACCTGGGCTTACTCATCTGGACAATCTACTGATAATTTGTCAGTGGTCAAATAAACTATAATGGTCTCACTCCACATTTGGCATTGACAGGTTTCAATCAAGACTCAAGTCTCTACATATCTTTCCAGATATCTGACTGAGATTTGTTCACACTTGGTTGTTCCAAGAATGTAAGACAGGAGGTTGCAAGGATCTCGAGGCCTGGCTCCAAACTCATACAACATCACTTACCTTGCATTCTTTTGGTCAAAGCAAGTCATTTCAAATTCAAGGGATATGGAAATACACTATACCTCTTAATGGGAGGAGCAACAAAGGATTTGTGGCCATTTGTAATCTACTATAGAACCAATCCATCCTTTGCAGATTCACAACCAGAAGCAAACTGCACACCAGTTACTAGTGACTTGCTAAGACTCTACTGCACCCGGAAGTCACCATCCTCCCACAAAATGCACACAAACTTCTTCATTCACATTTGAAATGTTTCCCATACTGCATGTTTCAGTTCAAATACCACCTACTTTCCAAAGCTTTCTTTAATCCTTAAGGACAGAATTATTAATCATTCCATTCTCAGAAATATCAGAGCACTTTAAAAACATCCTCTTTTGCTCTACATATTATTTATGTTCTGTAGTATATAAGAGTAATGATATACATTTGTATTTTCCATTGTTCTGAAATATTTTTCATATACGTTAAGCTCTTACTTTTCTTTGTATGAGGGGACACAATTAAGTAGACAGCTTCTGGCACACAGTAGGTATGAATGATTTTGGCAAACAAGTAAACATCCTTTTCAATGTAAGAATTTCCTTAACAGTCCTTGGTAGGTACTCTTCCTGCCTCACTAGGCTTGCTAAAAGCTATTTTACAATGTTTTCAGGCCAAATCCCACTCATTGGTCCTACATTTCTAATCTCTCATGAGAGATGAATCAAAAGACTATTTTTTAAAATATTTCATAGTTTGTTCCAATTTGGATGAATGTGATTTAAGCATCTCTTGCTAGAGATGCAATCACCAGGCCTTAAAATTATGTCTTCTCCTCCACAGTGTTTACCTCTGTTTGCCATAAACGTAACCTGTGACCTTGTATATTAGTGTTTTTAGTACAGATTAGTTAAGCAAATATTACCAAAGTATTATGTTCATTAAAAATGGATATAATTTGGAAGAGTTTCTTATAAAACCCTTAAACATAAATCTATTTTTTTTCAATTTTTTTCTCCCTCTCTATTCTACAGTCCCCAAAGTATTCACTTTGAAGCATAACATACAGAGGTTAAAAGAATCACACAACTGCAGGGTTGAAAGAATCTTAAAAGTTTTAAAAATCTTAAAATTTAAGATTTTAAAAAATCTTAAAAATCTTAAATGAATTCAAAGTAATCTATGCCTGTTTCTAGTGTGCCTACTATGGGCAACGCACTTTATCAGATGTGTTAAATATACAGCAGTGAATAAACAATAATAAAAATGGATTTAATTTCAATTTTGCAATGTGTACACAATGACCCTTGATTAAGGGTAGGCAGTGGGTGGGCTATATTGCCTTTACACATAAAGGCATAAATATTGCTACATAAGTTTAGAGGAAAGAAACAGCTTTACAGTAGAAATGGAATTTGAACTGGGACTTGAAAGGGAATTTGGATTTGTACCTATAAGGATGTTGAAAATGGAACTGTATAAGGAAAGACAAACGTCTATAAGTTTAAATATGTAAGAAGACTGGAGCAGATGAAGATATTCCAGAAAAATATTTATAAAAATATTATTGTAGATACTTCCAAATACAACTTTTTAAAATGAATATTTCATTCTTCTGTTGAAGAATATATTAAATGAAGAATATTTTAATAAGAATCTCCTTGTTCAGGATTATATTCTCATGAGTAAATTCTTGTTATACCCACCTACTTTCTTTTTCTCTTTGGCCCCTAGTCTCCGATTGCAGCCGCAGGCACTAAGGTAGATGCAAATTAAGTTTTCTTTAAAATGCTGTTAAGAGACCAAATGGAAACTGATTAGTTAAAACTAATGAAAAGAAAAATCAGAACTTAGACCAACAAAATGTTTTTTATCGAGGAGGAGTTTTTGGCTTTTTTTTGCGGTACGCGGGCCTCTCACTGTTGTGGCCTCTCCTGTTGTGGAGCACTGTTGTGGCCTCTCCTGCTGCGGAGCACAAGCTCCGGACGCGCAAGCTCAGCGGCCATGGCTCACGGGCCCAGCCGCTCCGCGGCATGTGGGATTTTTTCGGACCAGGATTTGAACCCGTGTCCTTTGTATCGGCAGGCGGACTCTCAACCACTGCGCCACCAGGGAAGCCCTCGGTGAGGAGTATTTTAATACTAATGTTGTTTAGCATTGCCGGTGCATTGTAATAATAAAAAGGAGATTAATTTATAGTCGTTTTATTGGCATTTTAAAATTATCTACTTTTATTGCCTGCACCTGGGGCAAACTGCTCCCATCACCTGTTTAATATTCATTGCAGTTAAATGCAGAAGACAGACTAGAAATTACAGTATAGTTTAACAGGTGCTGAGCTAGGGGTATAAAGGACTCTCTCTACTGCAACTAAAGGTTCACACCTTCATCCTTTTCATTTCAGCTACAGGAATAAGGACTACACTGGTCTGCCTTCAATCTTTCCCTGTCAGTCCATTCTTCCTGCTGCTAGAAATGTGATCTTCCTACAACACAAATTTTTCGTATTGTCTTACTTAAAACTTTTTATCTCTCTGCCTATTAGGAAAAAAATTTACTTTATATGATTATTAAAGTCCACCATTTTCTGCCTCCTCCTTTTCTCCAGTTTTATAATCATGTTCCCACATGTATAAATGCACACACACACAAACACACATTATTTTTTCCATCTAACTACTTCTAACTCCCAAGAAGAATTTGCCACTTCTTTCTTTGTGCCCACAATTGTAATATTTATTATGGCAGGGACAAAATTTGTTAACTTGTGTGAATGTTCCTCCCTCTGCCTCTCCCAAAGATGAAGATTTTCCAGCTCAGTCCACACATATTTGGTGATATAGAATAAAAGAGATTGCGAATACAAGAAACACAGCACACACCCCATTCCTAGAACATTTTTTCTCTTTCCTCTTAGCTTTGTTTTCATGGCAGAATAAATAATAAAAATAAAATATCACCATTTTGCAAACCTTAATGAAATAATGGATGTAAACAGTAGTCATCCATGGCTGCTAAAATTATTTATGAAAGGATAATGAAAAACTGTATAATGGGTGAATCAGGCTAATAGTATCTGATCCAAATCTTATCATCATGTTTAGAGAGACAGCACAGCACCAGCTATGATGTATTCTTACCAAAATCATTAGAGCCGAATCTGACAGGTCTCTAGATCTAACTGCCAGTTTGCTGGGAAAACGGGGGATAAAGAAACTTTTTAAAAGAAGATGTGATACATATGTACAATGGAGTATTACTCAGCCATAAGAAAGAATGATATAATGCTATTTGCAGCAACATGGATGGACCTAGAGATTATTATACAAAGTGAAGTCAGACAAATATCATATGATATCACTCATATGTGGAATCTAATTTTAAAAAATGATACAAATGAACTTACTTACAAAACAGAAACAGACTTACAGATATCAAAAACAAACTTATGGTTACCAAAGAGGAGATGTTGGGGGGAGGGATAAATCAGGATCTGGGGATTAACATATACACACTACTATATATAGATAACCAACTCAACATTCAGTGATAACCTATATGAGAAAAGAATCTGAAAAAAGAATGAATATATGTATGTGTATAACTGAATCAGTTTGCTGTATACCTGAAGCTAAAACAACATTGTAAATCAACTATAATCCAATCAAATTAAAAAAAAAAAAGACAATAGCTTTCAGTGACTGTGAATCTGGAGAATCCCAGCCAGGAAAAGAATGTCAGATCTCATTGTCCTCCTAGGCCTTCAACCCTCCCCTGAAGCCCCTCAACAAAATGGCTTGAGCCCCCCCACCAAAAAAAAAGACAATAAAATGATGCAGTTAGTAATGTTTAAAAGATGGAGATTTCACATAACAAATTACCTGATTCCTTTTTTTTTGTTATTTATTTATTTTTAACATCTTTATTGGAGTATAATTGCTTTACAATGGTGTGTTAGTTTCTGCTTCAATAATAAAATGGCAAGGGAAAACAAAGATGAAGCGTGAAGGACCTTTAATTAAAAGATATATCCTATACATGCTATGTGGGGATATTGTTTTTATCCTGATTCCAACCAAACCAACTGTAAAAATCATCATCATCATCAAATAGCTTTAAGATAAATGTTTAATGATAAGAAATTATCATTATTTTAACAGTGATATTGTGAATATGTTGAAAATAATGCTTATATCTTTTAGAGATATTCTCTGAATTATTGATGGATAAAACAATAAGATATCCAAGTTTACCTTCAAAATAATACATAGGGTAGGAGCTGTGTGTTGAACTACATGAAGCAAGTTTGGCTGCACTGATAATTGTTGAAGCAAATGACAGATACTCATGGTTTCTCTTCAATTTTGTGCATGCTTTAAGATAAAACAAAAATAAATATAATTTGTAAAAAACATTTTGAGAAGTGGGAGACTGTTGACTCAATGAATAACAGGAGTTTGGGGCAAAGTTTGAAAGCACTTTTGAGGTTAGTGAACAAGAATTTTTAGTGACATCAATTTATCCCATTGTGTGACTCAAGCAGTATTAGACTTCTTAGGTGGGAGATTGGGGTGAGAGCACAGAGAATTTTTACAAAAATAATTATCTATGTGTTTGGTTTTTTATCCATTAGAGTTTTATGATGAAATACAGAGAAGCAAGGGAGATCAGAGTATTGGTGGGGATCCTAGTGAAAAGTTGGACCTTACAAACTCAACTGGATTTTACAAAATTAAATGCAATGGAGAAAAGACAGCCTCTTCAACAAGTGGTGCTGGGAAAATTGGACAGCTACATGTAAAAGAATAAAATTAGAACACTCCCTAACACCATACAAAAAAAAAAATGGATTAAAGACCTAAATGTAAGGCCAGACACTATAAAACTCTTAGAAGAAAACATAGGCAGAACACTCTATGACATAAATCACAGCAAGATCCTTTTTGATCCAACTCCTAGAGAAATGGAAATAAAAACAAAAATGAACAAATGGGACCTAGTGAAACTTAAAAGCTTTTGCACAGCAAAGGAGACCATAAACAAGATGAAAAGACAACCCTCAGAATGGAAAAAAATATTTGCAAACAAAGCAACTGACAAAGGATTAATCTCCAAAATATACAAGCAGCTATGCAGCTCAATATCAAAAAAACAAACAACCTGGGCTTCCCTGGTGGCGCAGTGGTTGAGAGTCTGCCTGCCGATGCAGGGCACATGGGTTCACGTCCCGGTCTGGGAAGATCCCACATGCCGCAGAGCAGCTGGGCCCGTGAGCCATGGCTGCTGAGCCTGCACGTCCGGAGCCTGTGCTCTGCAGCGGGAGAGGCCACAACAGTGAGAGGCCCGCGTACCGCAAAAAAAAAAAAAAAAAAAAAAAAAAAATCCAAAAATGGGCAGAAGACCTAAATAGACATTTCTCCAAAGAAAATATACAGATTGCCAACAAACACATAAAAAGATTCTCAACATCACTAACCATTAGAGAAATGCAAATCAAAACTACAATGAGGTATCACCTCACACTAGTTAGAATGGGCATCATCAGAAAATCTACAAACAACAAATGCTGGAGAGGGTGTGGGTGAAACGGAACCCTCTTGCACTGTTGGTGGGAATGTAAATTGATACAGCCACTATGGAGAACAGTATGGAGGTTCCTTAAAAAAACTAAAACTAGAACTACCATAGGACCCAGCAATCCCACTAGTGAGCATATACTCAGAGAAAACTATAATTCAAAAAGAGCCATGTACCACAATGTTCATTGCAACTCTATTTACAATAGCCAGGACATGGAAGCAACCTAAGTGTCCATCGACAGATGGATGAAGAAGATGTGGCACATATATACAGTGGAATATTAATCAGCCAAAAATAGAAATGAAATTGAGTTATTTGTAGTGAGGTAGATGGACCTAGAGTCTGTCATACAGAGTGAAGTAAATCAGAAAGAGAAAAACAAATACCGTATGCTAACACATATATATGGAATTTAAAAAAAAAAAGGTTCTGAAGACCCTAGGAGCAGGACAGGAATAAAGACGCAGATGTAGAGAATGGACTTGAGGACACGGGGAGGGGGAACGGTAAACTGAGATAAAGTGAGAGAGTGGCATGGACATATATACACTACCAAATGTAAAATAGATAGCTAGTGGGAAGTAGCCACATAGCACAGGGAGGGTGCTTTGTGACCACCTAGAAGGGTGGGAGGGAAACACAAGAGGGAGGCGATATGGGGATATAGGTATACATATAGCTGATTCACTTTGTTATACAGTAGCAACTAAGAACAACGTAAAGCAATTATACCTCAATAAAGATGTAAAAAAAAAAATAAGTGAATGGAAAATAAAGCAGTACATTGAGGGGTGGATAATGGAGTGGTCACTAGGCTGGAAATCTCATGAATCAAAGCATGACCTCAGAAAGAGTGGTTGTATATGCAAAGTGGAGGGAATGGAGGGTGTGGTCACAGAAAGCTCTTCTTTTAATTGATTTTAACAGTTTAAATTTTAAAGAGAATCTAGAAGGGCCCAAATCACTTGAATCTACTTATTCCAACTTTCTTGGCTAAGGATTTGACTTCCATAATTCTGACCTTACTGCATGATTGATTAACCACTCCCTCAGAGGTATCTCAAGCAAATAACCCATACCAGGCAAGATTACTGTTCACAAAACACTGCTTTCATAATTCCACTCCTTCACTCAAAACTCTCAGTCTCTCTCTTTCTCCAGATAACTTCCAAAATTCTCAGTCTGTCGTTCCCAGTTCTCTCTTAACTATCCACACTCTGCTCATTTCACCTTCCCAATCACTAATTCCCATCAGCCTCAGTTCCAATCAGATGTATCCTCTTCCTGTTTTTTCTTTTCAGTTCTTTTTATTCTCCAAACTTAGAATTCCCTTTCTCCCTAAGATTTTTCTTACCAAAACGATAATCCCATCAAAGTCCAGGTAAACACATCATAGCAAATGTTGCCTGGGTTCAGATCCCATCTCCACCACATAGTAGCCATCTAAACATGTTGATAACAATAGTGCCACTTTAAGGGTTGTAGTGAGGACTTAATATATGTAAGGCACTTTAAACAATGTTTAGCATTGTTCAAAAACTTTTTCAACACTTATAAAAAGACCTTCTTGCCATGATGGTATTTCCTTGTTTCAATTTCTTTATTAGAGATATGTAATTGTTATACCTCAAAATATTTCCACATGTGACCTTAAGTTCATTCTGTAATTACATGAAAGAAGATTTATAATCTGCACTAGTCTTGTATTCATTACATTTAAGCAATATTTTACATCATTAACTACTTAATAAATGCATATGATTGAATATCAAATATCTAAATTAAATAAAGTAAGTGAATAAATATATTAATGAATCAGTGAATAAATGAAAGAGAGATTAAACGTTAAACGAAGTAGCATGAATTTGCAAAGTGAAACTTCAGGAGAAATGAATGCTCTCAAATTCCCAGCCTGTTCTACAAGATGCTAATTTTTCACTCAGGCTTCAACCTTAAGACTCCTGAGTTATGCCCCACCATTAATTATTCATCACCTTTCTGATTCAGAAAACCAAAGCATATCTATTTCTCATCCTTATAATTGCCCCTTGTTTGTTAGTAAACTTAATTTATTCCACAAACTTTCGAGGAAATATGCTATTTTACAGAGATTTCAATCACTTATACTTCAATTAAAAAGTCTATTCAGAAAACTTAAAAAAATATATAGCTAAACTTCATATCTCTCATCTACATACCAAGGAAATGTATTAAACATGGGCACAAATCAGTGTTGATATTTTAGATGCTTATCCATGTAAATATTTGCCATAATTATCTAAGATTCAAATCCATCTATATTAAGGTAGTAAAACTGAATTATCTGAATGCAAATATACTTGGAGATTCTGCTAAAGAATTTTTTGGGGGTCGCTATTGTTCCAAAAGTAATATTTCCCCTAACTTTGATTTAATATTGCAATATTTCATTATCTGATCAGTTTGAATGTATACAAATATTGACATCAAGGTGAATTTCTTCTCTTTTTCTTTAGTGAATACATGTTATCAGTTTTTTTATTAAGATATAATTCAACACCATAAAAATCATTCGTTTACAGTATACAACTGAGTGATCATCTATACATTCACAAGGTGGCAAAACCATCACCATTACCTGATTCAAGAACATTTTTATCATCCCGTAAAGAAAGCCCATACCCATTAGTAGTCACTTCCCAATGCCCTCCCCCCCCCACACCCCAGCCCCTTGGTTAATCTACTTTTTACTAATCTTCTTTCAGTTTCTATGAACTTGCCCGTTCAGGACGTTTCATGTGTATGGAATCATACAATATGTCACCTTTTGTATGGAGCTCTTTTCATTTAGCATGTTTCAGTTTTCACTTTCATTTTCAAAGTTTATGGATGTTGCATCATGAATCAGTATTTCATTTTTCTTTTCAAGGCTGAAGACGGATATAGGACATTTTGTTTATCCATTCATCAGTTGATGGAAATTGGGTTGTTCTTAATCTTTGGCTATTATAAATAATGCTGCTATAAATATTTGCATACCATTTTTTGAGTAAATATATATTTTCAATTCTGTTGGGTATATACTTAGGAGTAGAATTACTGGGTCATAAGGTAACACTATGTTTAACTTTTTGAGGAGCTCCCCAACTCATGTTCAAAATGGTTTCAACATTCTGCATTCCTACTACAGTCTATGAGGGCTCGCATCTCCACATCCTAGATAACATTTGATATTGTCTGTCTTGATTATAGCCATCCTGTAGGTATGAAGTGGTATTTTGTTGTGGTTGTGCTTTTGATTTCCCTAATGACTAATGATGTTGAGCACCGTTTTTTGAGGTTTTTGGCCATTTGTGCATCTTCCTTAGGAAAATGTTTATCAAGTTCTTTGCTCATTTTTAAATTAGATTGTTTGTCTTTTTATAGTTAGATTGTAAGAGTTTTTAATATGTTCTGAATACTAAATCCTTATCAGATAAAGGACTTTAAGGTTTTTTGTTTTTGAATGTTTTCACCAATGTCTCCTAGTCTTTGCTAAGAGGTTTCTTGTGCATGTTAGGGCCTGCCTTCAACACAGAGATAGATCGTTACACCATTTTGGCCTTCATTTACTGTTTTCACGGGGCTTGAAAGTCAGCCAGCAGTGACAGTTTAGGACATTCTTAGGTCTGTCCTAGGCATATACACAGCCCTGTACATGCCTCTCCTAGGATTTCACACAATTCTACACATGCATGTGGCCTTGTAGATTTCCAGAAAAACATTGGTGCTTTCAAAGTTCCCTATGGGCGTCTCATTCCCCAGCTTTTCATTTAAATTGTTTTGGTCCGTTTTTTTACTTGCCCCAATTCTTACTGCTTCAGGTGGCTGTGATGATACATAATGGCTACTGATTATTTTCAACAACACCCTCAGGAAAAGACTGTTCACCCTGTGAAAGGTCTGAGTCAGGTCAACTAAAACAAGTTCTGCCAGTGGGATTTTCCAGGAAACCTGGAGAAACCAGCTCCATTTCACTTTTTTCAGAAGATGCTACGTTGCTGGTTTTCACTTTGACTATGGGCTGTTGGTTCTCAAGGCTACCACAGAACTAGTAGAGAGGGACCTGATATTAGGAAATATTGAAATGCCATAAAACTCACTTTTTTTAAACTAAGATTCCATAAAGTCTTGAATAAAGACTACCCAAATTGTTGCAAGTGTTTGGTTAATTTCCAGAATTTTTGAAAACGTTGATTTTGACCACTGTTGCCAGTCTCATTGCTTTTACGGAGGAGTGAATTTTTGGAGGTTTTTATCCATTCTTGTCTTATCAGTGTTTTGAAATTTAATATAATTTTAATGTTTGTCCTCTTCTGGGGAAATTTTTTCACAAATAGGAAATCAAATATTTTCTAGGCACAGAAAATCTGTGCTCATCCAGTGGTATTGCATAGAATCTTACTGGGTAAAACTATTCCCTCCATTGTCTTCTCAGAATCCCCAGTTCAAATTCAACATAATTCAACTCTTATGGAACAGAGTATGGAACAGAGACCACAGGACATTTTCCTTTATTCTTGCTTCTTGATTTTGTCACTCTGAGATTATATTATAATTCTATGATGAATTATGCACCATGCAAAGTAGGACTGTGGTGCAATAACATAAATCAAAGAATATGTGATATGTTAAAAGTTATATTTCTCATAGCTAAAAATACTAGCAGTTCTGATCTAATGATAATAAAAGCACTGACTGTTGTATCTAGATTGGCTTTCCTGGACACTAAATGATAGTGATTGACAAAAAATCAATTTTTCATAACTATATCCATTGTTCTAGTGTTCCCTGCATTCTAAACAGCATAATAATCACTTCCCTCTGTACCTAGAAATCATACGCCTGCTTGAAAACAGGCCAAGCCAGAAGCTGGTAAGTGATTGGATTTATTACCAAGTGTAATAAATCCAATCACTTCAAAGGAGCTCATGTCTTCGTCTTGATTAGATCAGACTGCAGTAAAAAGCTTGCTGTTTAGAATAGTCACCTTTCTCAAAACACTTGTCAGTGGAGGAATTATGTAGCTTGGAAAGTTCTATTGGAAACAAAATCACCAGTTGCCCATGGAGGTGCAGATTCAAAGCCTTGGTTTATGGATGAGGACCTGATTCACCTTGAACAGGGAGTGTATCCCTGTGTACACACTGGCTTGTAACAGGATAGTATAATGTCCTTTTAGAACCTTTTTTTTTTTTTAACTTTTTGAACTATATCAATCCTAGCCTAGCTCTTTTTATTTATTTATTTTTTAAACTTATTTATTTTATTTATTTATTTTTGGCTGCTTTTGGTCTTCGTTGCTGTGCGTGGGCTTTCTCTAGCTGCTGCTAGAGAGTGAACTGGGGCTACTCTTGGTTTCGGTGCACGGGCTTCTCATTGCTGTGGCTTCTCTTGTTGCAGAGCACAGACCCTAGGCACATGGACTTCAGTAGTTGTGGCTCGCGGGCTCTAGAGCACAGGCTCAGTAGCTGTGGCGCACGGGCTTAGTTGCTCCACGGCATGTGGGATCTTCCCAGACCAGGGATCGAACCCGTGTCCCCCTCATTGGCAGGCGGAATCTTAACCACTGCACCACCAGGGAAACCCGAGAACCTTTTTATTTTTAAATAGTCCTTTTCAATTTGAAAGCCAAGCTGAATGTTTTTGATATCACAGTAATAAACCCTCAATCCAATTAACTCAACGTATTTAATAGGTTCTCACACCCCCTCATAATTTGAACAACCTCAGGCTTCTTCCTGTTTGAAATGGAGACAGGACAAGCAGAGAGATAAAGCAGCCATTTCATAATCACATAGAACTGCCCATAAACTGTGTTAGCAATATTTCAGCATAAAATTCTGAATCTACCCATAACACAAAACACACACATTAAATCGATCCCACCTCAAACTAGAATCTTCCTAATAGCAAATAAATTGTCACTGAAAATGCTATTTCTTGCCACGTGAGGACATGAAGAAAACGAAGTGTGCCATAAATACATTATTTTCTATGCAGCAATGTTGCTTATAATAATCATCACTACAGTCCTATGTAAAGAATATTTATTATCTCAAGGAAATATGTAGGTTATTGTTTCTAGAATTGAAAAGAACAAAATATTGTTAAATCATTTAATGCTGTAAATGTTTAACTGAAAAACCTTAAACTGTTTTTTTTTAATTGTTTTTTTTTTCTTCCTAGATTCTTCCATTTGATAGTGGAAATCACCTGCAGATGGAGAGCAGACTGGATCTGTCTTCAAATTAGGGTAAGATTTCCATTTCACTTGTGCTATTGTCAGCATCTAAATACTGAAACAGATGGGTTTGTAGCACAGTTAAGGGCATTGTTGAACTTTTGATTCAAACAAGCAAAGTTTCCTACACTGTTATGATGTGTGTTTTCACTACCTCCATCACTATGTCGGTTTGTCTGTTCTCTATTCGCAAAATGTATTATCTCTTATGTTAAATAGTCATTCCGTTAACCACTATTAATGTAAAAAATATCCCATAGGTTGGCTTGTCATATTGGTTTTTGAAGTTTGGGATTTTTTTTAATTGGGTAACTTTTTAAAAAGCTAAATGGAAACCTAGCTAAAGAACCATTAGTTTTTTTGTTCATATCTGTACCCACCATTTTATTTCTATATCTGTTCATTCATTCACCCATTGTTGATTTTTTGTTTTCCTTTTGTTTCTGTTTTTTTTATTTGACAACCAAGTTAAATATTGACCCTACAATCATGAATAACAAAGACATGGTGGACTCACAGAATTTTTCCTCAATAAATGATTCTGAGTGTAAAGAAAGCTGACAAATAGAAGCACAGATGCCATAGGAGCACATGTAGATCTCAAGGGATCTGAGAGTAAAAGGGAGGTCTACCAGAAGACATTTGGCCTACATTTAAAGAATTAGTTGGAATTTTCTAGGCAGGAAGTGAAGGGGATGACACATGATTTTGTAGAGGGAATAGTATTTTCAAATTCAAGAGAGAGGCTTGCAAGAATGGGAAGGAAAAGAAACCCAGAAGGCAGAATGTAGAGGGAGGAAGCTGCAGATGTCAGTGGAGACCTGAGCCTTTTAAGCCATATCGAAGACTCTAGATTTTTCCTAGGGACATCGAGAAGCCAATAAAAGTTTGGAAACTTTAGAGTCCATGAACAAAAAGCTTTTAGACTATCACTGTGATTGCAGAGGAAGGAAGGTAAGAGTTTACGTACCACCAGTTGGAATTCTATCACAATAACCCAGGGTAGAGATTATCTATTTAAACAGGGTGGTAAATCCTGGATATGGATAGAAGTGAAGTAATTGGAAAGACCCAGGGCTGTAACGAATATATTGCACATCTGTTACAAATGTGTCTAGTGGGCTTAACCCTTTTATAAAGCTTTTATATCCATTATAACAACTTTTAGTGTTAATTAAAACTTTAAGTGAAAAGAGCAACAGATGCAAATGGAATTCCACTGCAGTTATTCACTACCAACTGGCAAGTCACTTAACCTTTTGGAATTAGCTCTTCGTTGGCTATATAGTGGAAACCCACAATATCTATCAGATAATACATACTCAAAGTACTTTATAAACCACAAATAGAAATATTGCTATTATTAACAGAATTTAAATTCAAGTAGGTTAGCAGCAATACTTCTGTACCTGGAACAAGATAAGTGCATAGAGATGGGGAATAAATTATTCTTAAAGAGACATTTGGAAAGGAGAAGTTTAATACTCAATTACACATTCTAAGTCACAGCCTGTTGACTGTTTCATCTATTTGTCACATCAAATATCTGCAGGAATCCAATTAGCCTGCAGAAAACAGCTTAGGGGCTAGCTTTGCAACTATAATGCCAATATCTTTTTCTACTGCATATTTTGTGAACATTACAACATTTCTTCCCCCTCCTATGAAGACCACCAGAAAGCTGACCCAGCACTGTCCAGCTGCTGTCTCTATAGCATATATGTCATTTATATCATGTATATCTCCAGAGCCATAAAAATGCACATTCAGTGCTCCAAGTATTCCTAGTTAGTAAGCATATGTCTCATATTTTTGTTTACTGGCAATGTTCATATAACTCTGATAATGACAGAAAATAACAATTGCCTCTAAATTAAATGACTCTATAATTTCCTGGCATGAATCCATGTTTTGTGAGTTCCCTATTAGGAAATAATCTAAATAATTATGCACTGGCTTTAAATATTCTCATTTAAATTGCTCTTTGCTGCAAGAGTAATTCTAAATGGCCACATACAAATATCTTCCGATTATTTGAGAAGATAAGACTGCTGGAGTGTTTCTCTGGATTTGGATAAATTAAATCTATTCATTGGATAAATTTCAAAAGTAGTAGTGTTAGGTATGGAATGTCAGGTTATGCATGGAAGCTACTCTTTATTTTATCACCAAAAATTTATATCATTCTGGCTGGAGCCTTGTGCATTTGCTTCAGCCAGCAATCCTTTAAGTCATAGGCTAAAGTCAGACATGCATTTGATCCTAAAAATGTATCAATTAATGTCACTGGACATAGTTGTTAAGGAGTTTTTCCATGTGTTTACTTTTCCTTCCCTGCCTGACTCTGCTACATTATTCATGGTCACCTTTAGTCCATCTGGCAACACTTTTCTCTTTATTCCTAGCTCTATATCCATGAGGCATCATTGCCAAGCTTAACAATGTTTGACTAACATTCTCTAGCACAAAAAGCAACTAATGAGGCAGAAGGGGAGAGGCAGCACGTTGAATGGAGAGCCTCTGGAGTGTGGCGCTCCAGAGTTTGGAGCCGTTTGGATGACAGGGTCTTGGTGCTCAGGCCGGGTGTCAGGCCTTAGCCTCTGAGATGGGAGAGCTGAATTCAGGACATGGGACCACCAGAGACTTCCTGGCCCCAGGTAATACCAATCGGTGAAACTCTCCCAGAGATCTCCATCTCAACACTAAGACCCAGCTCCACTAAACGAACAGCAAGCTCCAGTGCTGGACACCCCATACCAAACAACTAGCAAGACAGGAACACAAACCCACTCATTAGCAAAGAGGCTGACTAAAATCATACTAAGTTCACAGACATTCCAAAACACAGCACCAGACATGGCCCTGCCCACCAGAACACAGGTGCCAGTCCCCTCTACCAGGAAGCCTACACAAGCCACTGAATCAACCACACCCATGGGGGGCAGATGCCAAAAACAACAGGAACTATGAACCTGCAGCCTGAGAAAAGGAGACCCCAAACACAGCAAGTTAAACAAAATGAGAAGACAGAGAAATATGCAGCAGATGAAAGAGCAAGGTAAAAACCCACCAGACCAAATAAATGAAGAGGAAATAGGCAGACTACCTGAAAAAGAATTCAGGGTAATGATAGTAAAGATGATCCAAAATCTCAGAAATAGAATGGAGAAAACACAATAAACATTTAACAAGGACCTAGAAGAACTAAAGAGCAAACAAACAGTAATGAACAACACAATAAATGAAATTAAAAATACTCTAGAAGGAATCAATAGCAGAATAACTGAGGCAGAAGAACGATAAGCAACCAAGAAGATAAAATAGTGTAAATAACTACCGCAGAGCAGAATAAAGAAAAAAGAATGAAAAGAATTGAGGACAGTCTCAGAGACTTCTAGGACAACATTAAACACAACAACATTCGAATTATAGGGGTCACAAAAGAAGAAGAGAAAAAGAAAGAAACTGAGAAAATATTTGAAGAGATTATGGTTGAAAACTTCCCTAATATGGGAAACAAAATAGTCAATCAAGTCCAGGAAGCACAGAGAGTCTCATACAGGATAAATCCAAGGAGGAACACGACAAGAATATATTAATCAAACTATCAAAAATTAAATACAAAGAAAAAAATAAAAGCAGCAAGGGAAAAGCAACAAATAACATACAAGGGAATCCCCATAAGGTTAATAACTGATTTCTCAGCAGAAACTCTGCAAGTCAGAAGGGTGTGGCAGGACATACTTAAAGTGATGAAGGGGAAAAACCGACAACCAAGATTACTCTACAGCAAGGATCTCAGATTCGATGGGGGAAAAAAAAACTTTACAGACAAGCAAAAGCTAAGAGAATTCAGCACCACCAAACCAGGTTTACAACAAATGCTAAAGGAACTTCTCTAGGCAGGAAACACAAGAGAAGGAAAAGACCTACAATAACAAACCCGAAACAATTAAGAAAATGGTAACAGGAACATACATATCGATAATTACCTTAAATGTAAATGGATTAAATGCTCCAACCAAAAGACATAGACTGGCTGAATCAATAAAAAAACAAGACCCGTATATATGCTGTCTACAGAGACCCACTTCAGACCTAGGGACACATACAGACTGAAAGTGAGGGGATGGGAAAAGACATTCCATGCAAATGGATATCAAAAGAAAGCTGGAGTAGCAATTCTCATATCAGACAAAATAGACTTTAAAATAAAGGCTATTACAAGAGACAAAGAAGGACACTATATAATGATCAAGGGATCAATCCAAGAAAAAGATATAACAATTGTAAATATTTATGCACCCAACACAGGAGCACCTCAATGCATAAGGCAAATGCTAACAGCCATAAAAGGGGAAATCAACAGTAACACAATCATAGTAGGGGACATTAACACCCCACTTTCACCCATGGATAGATCATCCAAAATGAAAATATATAAGGAAACACAAGCTTTAAATGATACATTAAACAAGATGGACTTAACTGATATTTATAGGACATTCCAGGAATGCAAGGATTCTTCAATATATGCAAATCAATCAATGTGATACACCATATTAACAAGTTGAAGGATAAAAACCACATGATCATTTCAATAATTGCAGAAAAAGCTTTCAACACAATTCAACAACTGGTTATGATAAAAACCCTCCAGAGAGTGGGCATTGAGGGAACTTACCTCAACATCATAAAGGCCCTATATGACAAACCCACAGCAAACATCATCCTCAATGGGGAAAAACTGAAACCATTTCCATTAAGATCAGGAACTAGACAAGGTTGCCCACTCTCACCAGTATTCTTCAACATAGTTTTGGAAGTTTTAGCCACAGCAATCAGAGAAGAAAATAAATAAAAGGAATCCAAATCAGAAAAGAAGAAGTAGAACTGTCACTGTTTGCAGATGACATGATATTATACATAGAGAAACCTAAGATGCCACCAGAAAACTACTTGAGCTAATGAATGAATTTGGTAAAGCTGCAGGATACAAAATTAATGCACAGAAATCTCTTGCATTCCTATACACTGATGATGAAAAATCTGAAAGTGAAATTAAGGAAACACTCTCATTTACCATTAAAACATAAAGACTAAAATACCTATGAATAAACCTACCTAAGGAGAAAAAAGACTTGTATGCAGAAAACTATAAGACACTGATGAAAGAAATTAAAGATGATACAAACAGATAAAGAGATATACCATGTTCTTGGATTGGAAAAATCCACATTGTGAAAATTACTATACTACCCAAAGCAATCTACAGATTCAATGCAATCCCTATCAAACAACCAATGACATTTTTCACAGAACTAGAACAAAAAATTTCACAATTTGTATGGAAACACAGAAGAACCCAAACAGCCAAAGCAGTCTTGAGAAAGAAAAATGGAGCTGGAGGAATCAGGCTCCCTGACTTCAGACTATACTACAAAACTACAATAATGAAAACAGTATGGTACTGGCACAAAAACAGAAATAGAGATCAGTGGAACAGGATAGAAAGCCTAGAGATAAACCCACACACATATGGTCACCTTATCTTTGATAATGGAGGCAAGAATATACAATGGAGAAAAGACAGCCTCTTCAATAAGTGATGCTGGGAAAACTGGACAGCTACATGTAAAAGAATGAAATTAGAACACTCCGTAACACCATACACAGAAATAAAATGGATTAAAGACCTAAATGTAAGGTCAGACACTATAAAACTCTTAGAGGAAAACATAGGCAGAACACTCTGTTTATGACATAAATCACAGCAAGATCTTTTTTGACCCACCTCCTAGAGAAATGTAAATTAAAAGAAAAATAAACAAATGGGGTCTAATGAAACTTAAAAGCTTTTGCAGAGCAAAGGAAATCATAAACAAGATGAAAAAGCAACCCTCAGAATGGGAGAAAATATTTGCAAGTGAAGCAAATGACAAAGGATTAATCTCCAAAATTTACAAGCAGCTAATGCAGCTCAATATCATAAAAACAAACAACCCAATCCAAATATGGGCAAAGGACCTAAATAGACATTTCTCCAAGAAGATATATAGATTGCCAAGAAACACATGAAAGGATGGTCAACATCACTAATCATTATTGAAATGTAAATCAAAAGGACAATGAGGTATCACCTCACACTGGTCAGAATGGCCATCATCAAAATGTCTACAAACAATAAATGCTGGAGAGGGTGTGGGTGAAAGGGAACCCTCTTGCACTGTTGGTGGGAATGTAAATTGATACAGCCACTATGGAGAACAGTATGGAGGTTCCTTAAAAAAACTAAAAATGGAACTACCATACGACCCAGCAATCCCACTACTGGGCATATACCCTGAGAAAACCATAATTCAAAAAGATTCATATACCACAATATTCATTGCAGCTCTATTTACAGTAGCCAGGACATGAAAGCAACCTAAGTGTCCATCGACAGATGAATGGATAAAGAAGATGTGGTACAAATATACAATGGAATATTGCTCAGCCATAAAAAGAAATAAAATTGAGTTATTTGTAGTGAGGTGGATGGACCTAGAGTCTGTCATACAGAGTGAAGTACATCAGAAAGAGAAAAAAAAATACCATATGCTAACACATATATATGGAATCTAAAACAAAAAAAAAGGTTCTGATGAACCTAGGGGCTTGACAGGAATAAAGACGCAGATGTAGAGAATGGACTGGAAGGCTTGGGGAGAGGGGAGGGTAAGCTGGGACGAAGTGAGAGAGTAGCATTGACGTATATACACTACCAAATGTAAAATAGATAGCTAGTGGGAAGCAGCTGCATAGCACAGGGAGATCAGCGCTTTGTGACCACCTGGAGGGGTGGGATAGGGAGGGTGGGAGGGAGAGGCAAGAGGGAGGGATTTGGGGATATATGTATATGTATAGCTGATTCACTTTGTTATAGAGCAGAAATTAACACAACATTGTAAAGCAATTATACTCCAATAAAGATGTTAACAAAATTTTTTTAATTAACAAAAAAGAGCAACCAATGAAAGCTATTTGGTAGAATCTTACTCCCTTGTCTCCTGGACACCCTGATTAAATCTGCTCTCCTTTATACTGATTTGACTTGTCCTTAAATGTGATTTCTGGTTTTATTTCCAGACAACCATAACTATTCAATTTCTGCAGAACTTTTCTTCAGACTATCAGAACTAAAGAAATCTGAATCTTGCTAAGTAAATGATAGCATGTAGATAAAAAAGAATTCCGGGACATATCCTATGGAAATGTTTCATTATCTGCATTCTCAATGAATTTGAGGTATTGATGAACTGAGCTAAGTTAACTGCATCTTTCATTTTAAACTTTATTGCTAAATTGGGGGGGTGTTTTTAAAGAAGTCATATGTATCTACTTTTCTGAATCAACAAGAATGTTAGAACAGGATTGACCCACTTTCTCATGAGTGAGGATCTTCCTTCAGCTTTAACACCCTTACAATTTTGGCTACATATATAGATCTATAAGACACGCTAGGATACTCAGTTGAACATTTATGGCACATATTGAAAAGTATGATTAATTTACTACCTGTTTTCCTTGTTAGTTCAAATAGGTATTCATAAAAGTCTTTATACAGTTACTATTTTGTCCTCTTTGCCATAAGCACACAATGAGCCTTGAGTCCTTCTGCTGTGAAGAGCAAAGGTACTTTGTTTTTTTGTATGGCATGATATGAGGACCACACTACCATAATATGTTAATAGCCACCTATTCTGTTATCAGTGTCTGGAATTTTCCTAGTAGGAATCATTCTCATTTCTTTTAACTTTATTAGTGCTTCTTATCTCTTTAAATGTGTAGATAATTCTAGAGTAGATAAAGGGAATTAAACTGTTTTCCCATAAGGTGTGAGTGGCCTGGGTCAATTTTCCTTCTAAAGGAAAGGGGTAGTTATAGAATACTGGACATGTGTTATGGAGGTTAAGGGCTGAAATGAAGAATAGGAGTTGAAGTGCTCCTAAAAGACACTTGATCTGTTTTACAGTCTTTCCTGGTGCCAGTCTGACTTCAAATCTGCATCACCTTTCCATAAAATGATTGCCTATCAATGCCTATGTCATTGCCTATCCCAATGACAGCAGTCTAGGTCTGGACTCAAGTTTTAAAAAAAAAATAATCCCAATGAGGACACCACAGCCATTTTAGTCTTCCCTGTATAATATCTCCAATCTACCAGTGGAGTTTTAATAGCTTCTTCAGTTAACCTATGATCTTAAAGTTGAGTAAAATCATGTCCTGCATTCTCCTTGTTTCATTTCAGATTATATTTATAGCTTGAATCATTGTGCCAAAGGGTCCTCAAACAATCCATCCTGGGCATGCTGAGAGAGCTTCTTGGACATTTGCCACATAACAATGTTTCCTTCCAATGTGAACACTTGGACTCAGCAAACTGTTCCTATGAGCCCATTGAATATATGGCCTAGGCCATGCCATTTCCAATAAATAATTTATATAATTTATAACGGGGGAAAAGAACACAATAAAGTATAATATTTCATCCAGTGTTTCCATCTTTCACCGTCAAAAGACAATTTTGTTTGCTTGCGCTCTATAATATCTGTTAGCAAACAGAAGGATCCCACATCTTCATACACCAAATAATAAAAGAAAAAATATAACTAGAGATTTTCAATGTTATTCTGGAAATAAAAGAAGGAAGCAAGTCACTGAAAAGGAAAGAACAGTGACTAAGGCATGTCCCTTGACTTTGCCTGTGGAGGGTAGGCTTGGGCTTTTGTAATTGTTTAAAATAGAATTCCCTGGCAGAGTTCTGAAAAAAAAAATAGGCAATATTTGATCATTACTTAGTGTTATTGCAAATAGATAATAAAGGGAATTTTCTGACAAATTCCTTAAAATGATGTCTATGGCTTGGATATGTGAACCTTCCATTCAGTGCCTCATTAAAAACTAATTAACGTGAGGCCTCATCAGGACAAGAAAGTCTTCCCTGATCTTGGGAAAAAATCCTAAAATAATTATTATGTGCTAAGTAAGTACAATTATTTCTTATTTCTTTCAATACCTTTATTTCTTTTCAAAATTTTCACCTAAAGAAATTATATGCTACTCTATTTCAGAAATTTACACGATTTCTTTATATTTCTACAGCATGATCCGTTTCATCTCTAGAGAGTTAATCATTAGTAGTTTTGTCACAGAGTATTTCTGAGGACATCCATTATCACACATAAGATAAAACCACTTGCTCTTTTCTTAGGAAACCTATGAAATGTTCTTCTTCCAGTTTTGCATGCTTTGGAGAAATTAAAATCCAAATAGCCACAGAGATAGTATTAATCTCTACATTATTGGTTTTATATGTTAATTTTTCTCTTTTGCCTAGCAGAATCACAGACCTCACATTTTAGTGGTTCTGAGATTGACAACTGATCAGTATAGAACAATCACTTTGGTTGGCCTCAGCATAAAGACAACACATATTCTTATCCTAATATAAGACGCTTAATGGATTCCTGATTGAAGTTACCTCTGGCTAGACAGAACAGCTTTATTTCCCAGTATGACCCCTTGTCCTTTTTCAGCTCCCACACTTACCATTTTTATATACCTCACACTATTGCCAAACAAGATTGATTATTTCACAAAGAACCCAAGGTTTTCTAGTTGTGTCATTGCTTAAGCTATTTTCCCACCTGGAATTTCCTTCTGCACCCATTAAAAAGTTAACTGTTCTTTCAAATTTGTCTCAAATTCTTCCTCCTGATTGACAAAGCAAGACCTAATCTGTCCCTAATGTGAATACCCACAGATCTTGGTTTATAACTCTGTAATTATAGATTAGTAACGCTTTATATTAATAGTCATTTATGTACTTATTCCTCTCTTGATATGTAATGTTTCTAAAAGCCCAATAACGGGCTTCCTTATTGACTCTGTGTCCATGTTAGCACCAACTATGCCTGTGTGTATACATATGTATATATATTTATACTTGATATAATAAAACGGTTAATAAATAGTAAATTGAAGTGAAGGATGAACAAGAAGGAACTCAGTAAATGAATTATCTTTGAGAGGATATTAAAATGAAAAATAAAAGCAAAAGCAGCAACTATACATCACTACCACTAGCAGACTTAATTCACAGTATCAGGAATTAAGTTTGGAAGAAAACTAAGGTTACATAAATTTAAATAAGTTCAATACACATTTATTGAGTTCCTGCTATGTGCACATCTTTCCACACATTTTATGTTTGTATAAATATCTATGGATGCATACATATGCACGCTTATATATTTTATTTTTACTAACTGAAATCACGTATATACATTAGTTTGTAACTTTTTTCTTTTAGCAGTTTAATGAATATCTCTCTATATCAGTAAGTAAAAATGTGTTCTTAATGACTGTGTCATATTCTATAATTTGTACTGTATCATAGGTTACTGATGAATATCTAGCCTACCTCCAGATTTGCTGCAAAGAATACTGATATGAATATCCTTGTGTGTAGGTAACAATATTGTCAAATTTTATTTCTTGGGATAGTTTCTTAGATGTGGGATTTCTGGTCAATTGGTGTATGTAATTACAATTTTAATGTATCTTGCTAAATTAATTTTCATGGAGCCTATGATTGTTGCTTAATTGTATCTGTTTCTCTACTGATTATCAATATGTGATATTGCTAATATATAAAATTTTGTTTCTAATATGATGGTAAATATATTCCATAGCATTTTAATTTTCATGTCCATTACTGTATTAATTAAAATTTGTCTTTAACATAGTGACTCAGCACACATATTTCCATTTCCCCACTCTTTTTGCCCCAGGCCATAAGTAGTATTCTTTCTATCTCAGCCACTATTTCTTCAATACTTTGCAATGTCTATGTGAGTTAAGGCTTTACGATCTCTTACCTAATATTCAAATAAAAAAATGCATTTACATAATCAGTGACATTACAATTTCATTTTGTGCATCTTCAAAGAGATGGTGGTGTGGAGAAGTGCTTACTTTGTATTTTTCTTATATATCACAGTGTCCAAAGCATAATTCTGTGTACATGATTTCTATGAAATTGGAGGCTTGTTTACCTGACCAACTTAGAAAATGATCTCTTGGAGTATCATTATTTCTATACCAACTATTCTGCCCTAATTTGTCAAGGGTTATAGAAAAATAAATAATTGACAAAGTATAATTTCCAAGATTGTAATCTTTGCACATGTCTAAAACACTTATACATTGCATTTGAAATGTATGTATTTACATGACCTAAATTTTATAAAATTATATGTTCATTTTTAGTTGTGTTGCAATTTTTAAATTATATACATGTATTTATTTATTTATTTATTCAGCAATATAAACATTCATTGTTGCTTTAAAGCATCCCACGTTTTAGACAGTAATTCTATTTTATCTCCAGTATTTGTGCTCAAATACATTAAATGTAGACAATCACATTATATATCACAAATACTCTCCATTTAATTTTATTTTGATCTGTCTTCTGTGCTTTGCCTCTTAGAGTCAATAACTCTTTCCTCCCACATCACATGCCCTGTCAACTTTTGTGTGGCTGAGTAATTTATTTTTTTTAATTTATCTTTTGGCTGCATTGGGTCTTTGTTGCTGCATGTGGGCTTCTCATTGCGGTGGCTTCTCTTGTTGCAGAGTATGGGCTCTAGGCGCACGGGTTCAGTAGTTGTGGCACACGGGCTTAGTTGCTCCGCGGCATGTGGGATCTTCTCAGACCAGGGATCGAACCCATGTCTCCAGCATCGGCAGGTGGATTCTTAACCACTGCACCGCCAGGGAAGCCCCGTCTGAGTAATATTAAATGAAAACCTATTTATCATTGCATGCTTGATTTCATTTACCCTTGTTGACACCAGGATTATTAGACTTTATTTGATATATATAAAATAAGAAAAAAATTTCTTTGAACACTACCTATTAAAATCAGCATTGTACCTCTATTATCTTGTATTCTTTAAAAATTGTCTAACAAAAATTCCTAAAACGCTTCCTCTTTTCTGCTACAGCTGATAGATCTTAGTTTTTAGAGTTACTTTTACAGAATGTGAATGTAGACAGGATAAATTTTATGAGAAAAATCAAAGTTTTGTCCAGGGAGGATAGCAAAGCACTGTCATGAGCCCCCAGCAGTTGGAATGGATGCTGGTACTGGTGTTGGCTGGAGGCATAGAACACCTGGTTGCATCTATACAATGTAAAAATTGCAGTCATGGTTAAAGTGTGAAAAATCCTGTCAATCACTGAGTGGTTTTATAGATACAATGTTAAATCATCTCCTTAACAACATGTTTTCTCTAAATTTTTTTCTATGTTCTCTCTTTTGGATCATTTCCACATTCTAAGCTACCAAAATTCATCAAGCAAGGTTAAATTATCATTTCCATCTAAAATGCTTATACAATAGTAATTAATACCTGAAATTACATTTAGAAAATAGGGGAAAATGAGAAAAAAAAAAGACTTCTAGTAAGTTCTCTTACACGCAAAATCTTGCTAGAAGATCAGGATTATGTAATAAAACTTCAAAGAATTTCGAAATGCTTCTGGCCAGCACATATGAATTTAAGAAGACAAAAGCATGTAACTCATCTTTGAAAAGAAAATCTTCAACTATCTAGAGCTGAAAATCTTCAGTTACTTCCACTGACCCTTTCTCTTAGGACTATTATTTAGATTTTCTATTTCAACCTGACCTTCCTTTTTTTTTTTTTCCTTAAAGGAATTTTTATCTTCCATGAAAATATGCTAAATATTTATTTTTATATCTCATGTAAGGTAGAAATAAGAAGCCATTCTTTAATCAAGTAGACTTTTAATTTTGTTCTCCTAACAACTAGAAATTTTTATAGTTTATATCTTACATTCTAGAAATTTCTAATATTTATTTAATTAATTTTGATATTGTTACATAATTTTGTTATGTCATTTAAATGATCTGCTTGGGTATTTCAGGGAATGCTTTAGTTTCTTTGATTGTTTGTCTTGTCTTTAAGAAATTTGAAAGTTCTTCCACTTTAATAATTGTTAACATTGCATTTGTGGTGGAATGTTAACATCAGAGAACTGCGTAATCCAAAGCCACATTATGCTGAAACATGTGACCAAAATAAATTGTAATAATTAAGTGATTTGCAAACATTGATTTAGTTCCTACTTTCTGTCTACCACATAGACCAGTTCTCTTGGCCTCCTCTTCTGCCCACCTCTTAAGTGGTAGATTTACTTGAGTTTCCTCGATACTCCAGTTCTATTCCTCCACACGTACTCTCACCCTTATACTTTCATGGCTTGTTCTCAGATGGACAGTGCCACAGCTTCCATTCCTCTGTAAACCTCTGAGCCCTTTCAGTGAATCTGCAGGTACCACAAGTCCTTTGATCCACACTGTACAACTCCTTATGAATGGCCTGGTGTGAGATGGTTCCCATCTTCCTTCCAGGCTGATGACACCAGACTGGTGTTCGCCCGGCTCTTGTGGGCAACAGAATCCAGCAGGCTTCCTAGTGTGAGAAATAGCTAGATAAGAAATTGTAGTCTTTGTGTTCAAGTACACCCACAAACTTCTCCCCTAGGCCTTTTATACCACTTTCCCAACAATTGTCTCCTTGTCTTTTTAAATAGAGGCACAAGAGGAGTGTGGCTACCATAGGTCAGTATTCAGCCAGAGAAAGAGGTTTTGATGTCTCCTTCTTGCCAGGATCCCAGATGTTAATGGATGATTCTCTTCAAGTCCTCATCACGTACTTTTGCCCTAGAGAGAAGAGAGAGAGGGAAGAGAATAGATTGTCTTTATGATGCTGTATTTCTCCATAGCCTAAACTTCTCCTCTGTAGTCCTGTTTCTGGGTTAACTGAATAGGTGGAGATGGAGAGGAGGTGTTTGTCCTATTCGTGCATCCCAGAAAGCCCTGCCTGCCTAGAATATGGGAATGCTTGGAGCATTTTATCATCAGGTTTCAGCCTTCATTAAAATTTTGGCACTAGAGGAAAATTCCACTTATTCCTATGATAGATAGGACCACCATCTTCCATGCATGTTTGGAATCCTCAACGTCACAAGCCCCAGGCTTCACAGAACTTAAGATGCAATGCCATCACTGTATTTCCCAGAGGTGTGTTTTAATAGTATTTAATGCAAGTGGTTTTGGCAGTTTCTACTATTTTCACCCTATCTTGATTATGGACATCTAAAAAAATCCAAGAAGACTAATGTGCTGTTCAGAGAGATGCAGGAAACACAGGCTTAGCCTTCCTGCAGATTCCATTATTTTGACCTGGTTCCTGTTGGCCACAATCTACCTAGCAGTAATATTTAATACCTATTCATATTCATAAGAAGTGGACTTATTTCCCTAATTCAGAGGTTTCTAGATATAGATATCTCAATTTTAACAAAGGGTTTAATTCTTCATTACTTCATAGACACTAATTTCTCTTCCTTCCTCTTTCTTTTTTCTTTCTCTCTTTCCTTCTTTCTTTCTTTCTTCCTTCCTTTCTTTCTTTCTTTCTTTCTTTCTTCCTTCCTTCCTTCCTTTCTTTCTTTCTTTCTTTCTTTCTTTCTTTCTTTCTTTCTTTCATTTTTTCTTTCCTTTCTTTTATAAAACTGGCTTCCTTGTTTTGCAGAAAAGCTGGTGCCTGAGTTGTAAGAGACTCCTCTATGGCTTTCATTTTGTTACTACATGGTTCATGGAGCAGGGAAAAGAGGAGTCTGAAAACAAAAGAATTTTAGAAGACTCTGTCCCAAGGTGAAATTCAATTTAATTCATTGAATTAATATCAATTTAATTAATTGAACATCAATTATAAAATGAAGCCTAGAAAAAATATTTCTGGTAAATTCATCTTTTGCTCTGATTGGTGGTGGTGGCAACAGGGAGATCCCTTGCTAAGCTGTTCACAACTTATTCTCCACTCATGACATTCTGAACATTACACAGACTTTACTAATGATACTATCCCTGCCTATTAGAATTCTATATTCCTAGGCAATGAATTGTAAAATCTGGTACAAAAATAATTATTTAAGGGCAGAGAGAGAGAGAGAGAGAGAGAGAGAGAGAAAGAGAGAAAGAAAGAAGGGACAATAATAAAGCATTATGGTGAGGCTAGAGCAAAGAAAACCAAGGTGCCATTTTATATTATAGGATGATAGAAACAGAAGAGTGAGAGGGGAAGTCAGCAAAATGTAGAAAGCACTAGAAAAAAAGAAATTGTCAAGAAAAGACAGTACAACAGAGGAAGTGCAAAAGGGAAAAATGAAAAAAAAAAGGTAAATGCAAAAGAGAATAGTTTAAGGAGGAGAATGAGAAGAGTAGAAAAAAATAAAAGAACAAAAAGTGAAAGAAAAATAAACAGAAAAAATAAATAGTAGAAAGGGTAAGGGCCTTCCCTGGTGGTTCAGTGGTTAAGACTCCATGCTTCCACTGCAAGGGGCATGGGTTCCATCCCTGGTCAGGGAACTAAGATCCCGCATGCTGTGTGTGGCAGCCAAAATAATAAATAAATAAGTAAATAATAGAAAAAGTAGAGAAGAAAAATAAGAAGGAGAAAAGAAGCAAAGAACAGATGAAATATTGAGTGTATCAAATCAAATGTGTTCTAACCGGATACAAATGGAAAAATGATATAATATCCAATCCTATTTATTTGAATTTATATATAAACTGAAAGATCCAGTATACTTGAGGACATTACATATGGAAAAAATAAACAAAGTGCAAACTATGCAACTTATGCTTTTTATGAAGAAAAAAATTGTCATTTTTCTTGATTCTCCCAGTATTTCATTTGTGTACATGTATAGTGTATGTGTGTATGTATTTATAGAGTCAAGGCTGCTTCCACTAGTAGTAGTTAGTTATTTCTTTGTATTTGACAAAATGATTACTTAATTGGAATTTTCTCAAGGAGTTAACACAGAAGAAAGCAGAGATTAATATTCATTTCAATTCCACAGTTTGAGGTTTTGAAAAGAGAAACCTGCCTGATTTGAAACAATTAAATGATTAATTAAGTTTTTCCAATAGAGTGAAACCTCTGCTATTAAAATTAAAATTTGTTTTATCAGGGAATAACTGTCTGTAGCCTCTATAATATTAATAGTCAAATGCAAAACGATTCATGAAAGAGCACAGCCCACAGGAGAAATAGAAACCATTTATTTCAGTGAAGGCTGGGATCTAGAGCTTAAATTATTTCACAAATACCATATAAGACATTTTTATAATGACAAAAACAAAGGAAGTTTCAATGGCCAGAGAAAGTGTTAAGAGGTTTTATGATTAGTTATAGGATGCATTTAAGGTTTTTTGTTGTTATATAATTAATACTTGCTAATGACTTAGGATCAATGTGATTAATGGGCCATTCTTTCTGCAAACTTGTTTTCTGTGTTGCAAGAAGAAATACTAAGCCTCAGTGGTGGAAAAAATAATTAAGGCAAAAACAATGACTGTACAAAGAATAAAAGCAAAATCTGTCAAAGTAGCTCTAGAGCAAGTCCAGAAGGAGCCCAGCTCTCTGGATGTTGCCTCTGACAAGAAACAAGGGAGAAAAGCTTTGCTGACACACACTCACCCGAGATTTTAATTTATTTCAACAGAAGCACTTTCAAAATCACTGATTTGTAAAATGTGCCCATAGCTGAGCCCTTAGGAGCACTTCCAAAGAACAACGTATCATTTTCCTCTTTGCCAAATCTGTTTATTTATTATTGAATTCACACAATGCGCTCATTCCCCCAGCCTCAGGACAGATTTTTTTGAAAGCCATTAAAAAGAATCTCAGCTATTCTGTCTTAGCACTGGAAATTGTAAGGAAGATAAACACATACACAAACAAACACAAAAGCCTATACTTTCCAGGAAAAAAGTACTTGTAAAACCAGATGGAGTCCTCCTGGTGCTGATGCAGGAGATGTTACGTGTGGAATGGCCTTGTGCCTGCCATCAGGACTGGTGAACAAAGACATGTAAATTTGAATTCTGCCTCTCAGACACCTGGGTCCTCTATGAATGATGGAGTGTGGGTTGATATGTGATGAGGTGATTGCCCAAATCCTTTTCCTCTGCCTGCCACAAGAACCAGCTGCTGCAGTCGCCACAGGGCTGCCTGTCCCCTTTGGGCTGGAGCAAATGGCTGCTGGGCAGAAGGAAGAACCATGAAAACAGAAATCTAGTTTCTGTTTTACTCTTCTTAGTCCCTCAGATATTTGCAGGGAGTGAGTTTATGCCTGTTGGTTCAGCATAGCTCACTTCACTGAGCACCACACTAACTTTGCTAACTGTTTAAATGTATCAATAGTTCAGTAGACTTCTAAAATCTTTTCAGGGCAAAGGAAATTCATAAAATAAGGCAAATTACTGGTTTGAGTAAGTCATACTATTCTTTCACGAACAGTTGAAAAATGAGACAACTTCAAACCAAGGAAAGTAGTTCAGAAATGCAGCCCACTCTACTTGCCTGCTAGCTGGCTATTTCCCTGGGGAAACTCTTAATAACTGGCCTAAATCCTAGATCAAAGGGAGTCAGGAAGAAGTGAAGAGAGGGAAACTCTAAGTTTAAGCCTTTGGCACCAGTTCTGAAATGCCTTGTGCACACCAATACCCTTTGTTATAGGCTAGATTGTGTCCTCCCTCAAATTCTTATGTTGAAGTCCTAACCCCAGTATCTCAGAATGTGACTGATAGGGTCTTTGGAGGAAATTAAGTTAACCTGATGTCATTAGGGTTGGGGTGAAGGTGTTAGCAGATAAAAATTACTAATAGGAAAAATATGGGATAAGGGTGGATTCTGGCTAAACTGACCTAGTAGGATTCTTGTTGAAGGCAGGACAGAATCATCAGGCACCATCTGAGGGATGACAGAGAATGAGAAACACCATCAGATATCCAGGGTGATCAGGTATCAAGGTTGCGGGATTCGGGCTAAACTGACTTAGCTGGATGCAGGATTCTCACTAAAATTGGACAACTCAGGCAGGAACACAGAAACCCAAAAGTCACAGGCTAGTTGAGAAGAGAGTTCAGGTAAGCTTAAGCAGAGTTTGGTCAAGGAGACAATCTTTGTAAGCCCCAATCCAATGTGACTGTTGTCCTTATAGGAAGATATAAGGACATAGATAGTGAGAGAGGGAAGACAATGTGAGGATACAGCAAGAGTCCTGACCATCTCCAAGCCAAGAGGAGACACCTCAGAAGAAACCAACTCTGCCTACACCTTGATCTAGGACTTCTAGCCTCCAGAACTGTAAGAAAAATAAATTTTTTTGTTGAAGCCACCCAGTCTGCGGTACTCTGATATGGCAGCCCTAACAAACTCATACACCTTGTAATGCCTAAATCCATGTGGAAACTACACATCTGAAAGTCTTGTTCAATAGCTTTCTTAGAAGTATTGACCAGACACTATGTTTAACTGACAGTCAATTTTTTCACCAATAGGATAAATTTTCATTCATCGAAACTGTGGGTGGGGAAATATTTGTAAAAGGGCTACATATGCCACAGAGTGAGTTAAGAAAAACAAACATGGTGGGAATAGAACACTGATTTAGGAATCCAGGAACACCTTAATTCAGGGTTTAGATATGACTCAAAACTTTGCTGTCTCTGGTTTGAGTCCATAAATGGAACAAAGTGGGCTAGGTTTTAGCAATGCCAAAAGGAGCATGGAGAAGTTGAACGAAGGAAAATATTTAGAAGATTAGCAAGTGGGGAGCCATGCATTATTTGCAGCCAGTTCAGAATGAATTCACACTTCCAGATAATTACATTCTATTCCAAAGACCAGTAAAATTACCTTAAGGTTAAGGAGAAATTTAGTGCTCTGTTTTTGTTTGGTTATTTCGTTGGCTCCTCCAGGGCACTGATTCACTTATCCAATATTTATCTCAGGTAGAGTTTATTTTTTTCTCTCCTCAACATATGCTTATTTGTGGTTTGAGGGTCTCTCAGTTCTAAAACAATCTGGGAGTCACTCAAGGTGTGAATCACTAAAGAAAATGAAGGAAGAACCAGTTGTGGGTGCTTCCTCTTGCCCCCTCCTTTTTTCTGAAGCCTCCATAAAAATCTGAGTTTAGGGACTTGCCCTAGAAACATCTAGCATAGCATTTACTCTATGACCTTTGGTTGGTGCCAAAAGTTTAATATGCATTCTTTTTATTTAATCTCTAGCTTGCATGGGTGGAAAGATTTTGAATTCAGACACACCTGGTTCCAACCTAGGTTATGCTTCTTTCTAGCTGTGTGACCTTTGAGCACATGATGGAACATTTCTTGGTCTCAGTTCTCATCTATAGACACACTTTATGGTATTTCTCTTCAGGTTGTATGAGAAGATATACAGAAAATGCTTAGTACAGTCTTTGCCACATAGTGAGATGAGCAAAGCTCAAAAGATACTCATTGTGATGATGAATATGATGAAGGTAACAAGGATGTGTTAGTGTCCCCATTTTATAGATATAAATATGAAGCTCAGAAGTTACATAATTTGTCCAAGGTCACACAACTGGTAGGTTCCATTACTGGAATTTTAACCTAAGTCTGCAAGCTTCTCTACTTTGTTATATTGCCTCTTAACTCATGGTTATTGGACCTCCACTATATAGTAGTGATGATGCTAGCTCTGAAATTACAAAATAAACAGTGATATGAACCTCAAAACTAAAGGAACTTATATCTTCTACCTTATCCCCCTAACTTGGCCACTGAAGTTGAGATGTATATTATACTTTCATTCTTGTTGTAAATGGGCACAATCATTTTTAAAGAAAGCTATACAATCATTGTTTTATTTCATATTACTTATTTATTTTTGCTTTTGTAAGAGGGTATGCCCTAAGGTATCATGTGGATTGATTCTAAACTAAGCACTTTATTTAATACTACTGGATCTCCTTTTAAGCTTTCAGAATTCTGTAGCATCATTTCTTTTGGTTTTCACAGGATGACTTATTTACTTGATATCTCCAAGGATGCATTTGGTGGTATGAACCAACAGTATGCATAATTATTATATACTCTACTTAGAAGAGCCAGGCAGCTATCTGAAGAGAATGAGCAAAAAAGAAAAAAGAAAGGAAGATTTCCTATTATTAAATATTAAAAACATAAAAATCCTAGCAATATTGTAACAAATGAATTAAAGAAAGGCAACTAAGAATTAAGACTGCAAGCCTGCCACTAACTCACTCAAAGAAAAATTGCAGTGGCCCCGGCACACTGAACAATGAAACATAATGTGATTGCTTCACTCTCAAGGCACAGTGAGTTAAGAGATGCTCTGAACCAAAGTTATAAAAATAGATGTTTTGTTGTTTATTTTTTCCTCCTTTAACAAAATATAGAAATGAGCATAACTTTATATAGACATTGTATTACTTTTATAAGCTGAAAATGAAGAAGAATTCGTTTGAGTGGAATAATACCTCAGGTGTCAATTTGATATTACATAAGAGTCTTTGTTTAGTAGCAAATTTGGGGCCACATGCATACCAAAATGTCAAACTCAGGACTTAACAGGTTTTTAGATAATTTAGCTAATAAAATTTAAAAAAATAGAATTATTCTTAAGTTGTCTTAATGATACAGGGGAAAACATGAGGGAAATATTGGGCCAGCGTGGGGTCGTCAATTTTTATGTAAACCTAAAACTGCTCTAAAAATAAAGTGTATGAAAATTATTTTTTTAAGTTATGGAAAAAACCATTTGGATAGATAGGACAAGAGAGTTCTAGTCAAAGGGAAAAGCAAATACAAAGACCCTGAAGCAGGAACATGCCAACATGTTAAGAAAGATTGAGGAGGCCAATATGACTGCAGCAGAGTTTGAGAATGAAAGACTGGTAACAAATGAGGTTGGAGCAGTAATGGCATCACATTACATAGGTGGGTATGAAGACCTTGACTTTTCTGAATGAGATGGGGAGGCATTAAGGATTTTTAGCAGAAGAGTGACATAAACTGTGTTAAATTTTAAATGGATCATGTTGGATTCAGTACTGAATATACTGTTCAGGACAAAGGTAGAAGTGGGTAGGCTAGTCAAAAGGCTATTGAAGTAGTCCTGAAGAAAAATGGAGGCTATTTGTACATTTATACCAGTACTTTTGACCTGAGCAACTGGAAGGATAGAGTGAAGCTTTACAAAGATTGGGAAAATGTGAAGACAGTACATTGAATGACAAGAGAAGGAATTCTCTTTTGATTGTGATTAACTTGAGATACCTAATAGACATGACAATGGAGATACTGAATAGGCACTTGTATGTTCAATTCCAGGTAGAAGTCTAACAAAAAACATAAATTTCGAAGTTGTCCAGTGTAGTCAGTATTTGAAGTTCTGAGACTGGAAGTGTATAGGTAGGAAAGAGATTTAAGCACTAAATAGGGCATATCAGCATTTAGAGGTCAGGTAGAAAAGAAAAAAAACAGGAAAAGGTACTCAGAAGGAGCTAATGAGACAGGAGAAAAGTCACAAGTTCTCCAGAAATTAAATAAATAAATTATTCCAAGGAGAACGGAATAAATGAATATTTATGTGAAATGCTGCTGATGGGTCAAAGAGGGGATGGGGTGTTTCCTATTGATTTTAGCTACATGAAAGCCATCAGTGACCTTGAACATGGATAGTTTTACAGTTGTGTTGGGATGGATTTGAGTTCAATCAACTTGAACTCAATACAAGTTCTGATTGTATTGAGTTCAAGAAAGAATGAGAACTGAAGGAAATAAGGATATTGTGGGTACACAACATTTCAAAGAAGTTTTGCTATAATGTAAAAGTGAGATAGTAGCTGTAGAATGATATGGAGTCAAGGGAGGATTTGACTTTTTATTTTTTAGATTGAAGAGGAAAAAATGACTAAAATGATGTCATTGAGTAGGTTCAAGATTATTAGTGCACAAGTGGAAGAGTTGGTCTTTGCTATGGTCAGTTATCAGTAGTAACAGGAAGGAATACAGAATATACAATGATGGATGCAACGACATGGGGAAATGTTATAGTAGAAATTTGTGAGTTATCTTCTGATTGCTCTTATTTTTTTCAGTGAAACAGGAAGCAAAGTCACTGAGGATGAAGTAGAAGTAGTTGGAAGTTTGAGGACCAGGAAGAAAATATGAAATACTTATCTAGGAGTAAGTGAGAGTATAAGTGAGTAAAAATAGAGTAATGCAGGTGTGCACTAAAGATCCACTTGAAATTTGTGGTCATAAGCAGAAATGAGACCAGTCATCACAGATGAGTACTTTCTTCAACAACATCCGACTACTTAGGTACAGAAATAGAGAACACAAAGAATTAGATTTAATTAGAGTTGTAATTTTTTCAGATAACTTGGAGAAATGAGAGAGGGGCATGAATATTGTGTGGATATGCAAAAGTGTGATTATAGGGATAGACCATGTATTAAACAGTAAACCAGAAATTGGGTATATGTCAGTGATGAGAGACAGAGAAAAATGGTATAGTCAATTAATTTTAGGCCCTGGTTAAGTTAAGATATTTTTGGAGTTGGTGTAGTAGAGAGAAAGTACTAGAAAGAAAAAAGGTAATAATCTGAAGTGGAATACTTTAAATTGAGGTTTTTAGAAGGCTTTCTGTTTTGATATTGACAAAGTCTAAGACAAGCCATGGTGGCAACTGGCTGAGGTGAGATGGAGGACAAGTCAGGGAAGAGGTCAAAGAACTGATGGGGGTTATTTGGCCTGGCACGTAAGGGGCTTGGAAGTTGTCACTCCAACCTAACAAAAAGTAAAAAGCTGAACAAACTGAAAACTAGCAACTCTTCTTTAATCTCTCAGAGAATTGAGGTCACAGAGCAAACGGCTGCCCTCCAAACTGGAGAGACACACAGGCAGGTACAAAGAATTACAACTTAGACCAGAGACCCATTAGCAGAAATCTCCATGGGATCCAGTAGTGGGATAGGAAAATCTGAACTGTAATTGAATTGTTTGAAGCTCAGTGTGGATAAATCTAAGAGTTAAAAAACTCCAGTGGGGCCCAGTCTTAAGGAGGTATGCCTACACTTTTGTGAGTTTTAGCTCCAGGAGCTCTACTGGATTCTCACAGTGAAGATTAGAGAAAAATACCCTCATGCTTCTGCCAGAGGGAGCAGAAAAGTGTCCAGAGCATTCTGCTTTTCAGCAGGCCTACCCTCAAGAGAAACGATTTTACCAGAGCTTAAACTATTGGGGTTTTACCAGCCCCTTCTAGCCATTCTGTCCCATCTAAGGGGGAATGGGAATCCGAGAACACTTGTGAACTTCACCATCCATGGGCACAGGCTCACTAAAAGACTGAGACTTAATCATAGGATTTTAGGATGCTTCCCTTGTCCCAACACTTTACCACCACACTACTAAAAGCTTATTCATTACAGTTCCTTCTACCCAGTACATCATGTACACTTTCAACAAAAATTATGAGGCATACTAAAAAGCAAAAGAACAAAAACAAAAACAGAAACAATAAAAACAGAGTTTGAGGAGACAGAGCGAGCATCAAAACCAGAGTTAGATATGGCAGGAGTGTTGGAATGATCAGAGTACCAAGTTAAAAAAACTATGATTAATACGTTAAGGGCTCTAATGGAAAAAGTAGACAACATGAAAGCACGTATGAATAATGTAAGCAGAAATTCTAAGAAAGAATCAAAAAGAAATGCCAGAGGTAAAATAAACTGTGAGACTAAAATAAACATCAAGACTATCTTTCATGGGCTCACTAGTAGGCTGAACACCTCTGAAGAAAGAACCTCTGAGCATGAAGATATGTGAATAGAAACTTTCAAAAGTAAAAAGCAAAGAGGGAAAAAAGACTGAAAAAATGGAATAGAATATCCAAGAATTGTGGAACAACTACAAAAATTGCAGCATGTGTATAATGGAAAACTAGATGGAAGATGAAGAGGGAAGAAAACAGAAGAAATATTTGAAACAATAATGACTGAGAATTTTCTCAAATTAATGTCACATGCCAAACTACTGATCCTGGAAGCTCAGAGAACATCAGCAAGATAAATGGCCATTTTAAAAAAAGAAAAAGAAAAAAAAAAGAGAAAAAAAAGAGAAAACTACACCTACTCATATCATATTCAGACTGCAAAAAATCAATGAGAAAAAAAAAATCTTGAAAGAAGCCAGAGGCAGGGGGACATTTTACTTATAGAGGAGCAAAGTTAAGGATTACATCAACTTCTCAGAAATCATGCAAACAAGAAGAGAGTAGAGTGAAATATTTAAAGAGTTGAGAGGGAAAAAAACCACCAGTCTAGAATCTACATGCTGTGAAATTACCTTTTAAAAGTGAAGGAGAAATAAAAAATTTTTCAGACAAACAAAACTCGAAAGAATTTTCTGCCAGTAGACCTGTCTTCCAAGAAATGTGAAATGAAGTTCTTCAGAGAGAATGAAAATGATATAGGTCAGAAATTCAGATCTATATAAAGAATGAAAGGGCATTAGGGAAAGAATAAGTGAAGTTAAAATAAAAACTTATTTTTATTATTCTTAATTGATATAACAGATAATGGTTCATTCAAAATAATAGTAACAACAATGTATTTAATGATTATAGTTTATATATAAATAAAATGAATGACAGTAAAATAGTTTCTCTTGAGGGCAGGACTGCTGAAGAATGGTATGTTCTGGCCACTATTCTTCTCCCTCTTCCAGAAGCATGAGGGTATTTTTCTTCAGTCTTCACTGAAAATCTGGTAGAGCTCCTGGAGCTAAAGGGAGGGAGGAATTTGGAACACTTTGTTTATTATAAGGTACTTGCACTATCTGTGAAGCAGTATAGTATTATTTAAAAGTAGATTAGGATTAGTTGTAAATATATATAAGAAACTCTAAGGCAATCACTTAAAAGTTTAAAAAGAAGTTTAATCAATATGCTAAGGAGGAATGATGGGCCTGGATATTAGAAGTGTCATCCACATGAATACTGAAATTGTCAAGAACAAAGACAACGGTTATGCTGGGAAAATAGCCTTGAGCCAAAAACTTAAATATTCAAAAAATGAAAGTAAATTGTCTTAACATCTGGGGATGTTACAAAAGAGTAGTAGGTAGTATGATTTGATGACATGAAGATTCAAAGCTGGGAGATTTGGGGAAAAAGGAAGAGGACATGATCAGGATGTAAACAAAATGTCCATACTGTAGACAGTAAGGAGAACTTGAAAATATAATTAAATTCACATTTTAGGAAGGTCATTTTGTTAATACAACAAAATGAGGGTTAGATTGGTGGAGGCTATTGGGAGAGTCCTATTGAGAGGTATAGGGAAAACTTGTATTAGTGAGTTAAGAGAAGAAGGAATAAGAAAAAAGAAGTACTAAGATTTGGTCACTGATTATATATGAGTCATTAAAATAGATTAAGGATGTTAGGATCATTGTCAGTTGCTGACAATGGGTAACTGGGTAGATGAGGAACAAAACAAGCAATAGAGGAAAGACAAATTTGGGGGGCAGAATAATGAGTTTAATTTTGAGCATATTTAATTTAAGTTTCTAGTGGGACAATGAAGTGAAGGAAAAGATGGAAAATCCAGGATGACCTCTGGGTTCCCATACTGGGTAACTTGGTAAACAGGAATGTTTTATTAACTGAGATCAGGAATACATAACAATGATCAAGTTTGGAGGTAAATATAATAAGCTAATTTTTTTAAAAGATGGAGTCTAGGTACCTACAATTAAAAAATTCACTATCAAGTACAATAAAATTCAGAAGAATATGTAATGGAAACTCCCCCCACCTCCACCAAAATTGTGATATCAACAAGATAGAAATTTCTTACCTCCCATGGTGAAGAAACATGAAGGTAGGTGGTCAAGGTCTAAGAAGGGAGATAACTAAGTCAACCTGAATGTATCTTGATTATGGACTGTTGTCCAGCTCAGTGTTAAAATATTGGAAGACAAAGAGCAAATTTGCAAACTTTCCTGTGACAACGTAATATTTTAGGCATAGTTTAGTTATTTGGACATGACTAACGTTTTCTAGATTTCTAAGATAAAGTTACATTTATCTTTGTTTTATGGATGAAGGAACAGACTGAGAGAAGCTAAGTAGACTGCTCAAAGATCTGTCATTTAGCAAATGACAGATATTAGTCTTCTGACTTTAAATTTTTGTGCTCTTTCTTGTAACCCACTTCCATTTTTGAGTTTCCAGATTTGGTGTGGGATTCTGAGTCACGGCAGAGTTAACAGGTGAGAAACTTGAATGAATATAGCTAACATAGTGGTTATAGAGGAAAACATATTCTTGTAGAAGCCCATAGAGTTCAGAGGTGGAGAGTGGGAATGACATTGATTGTTTATGTAATGCTTTTGCTAGACTTTTAGGGATGTTTCTTTACTGGAACTTTCCAGGTATTTTTAGTGTATATTTTAAAGCAACTAAGGAGAGGTAAAGTTTGCATTTGCAATGCAAGTATATATGTGTGCGTGTGTGTGTGTGTTTATTTCTTTTCCACATAATGTATAATTTTAGATAGGTTTTCTAAGTTTGAAGGCAGACTATGCATACTCACAACTTTCAGGGTTAGAAATTCTTTTTCTCTCTATAACAGACAATGCATAAACTTCTCATTTTTATGGTGAGAGACTGCTAGAAAAAAATTTTCTACTGACTAGATAACTACTATTTCTACACATGTAAAAGCTACATATTTTTGTGCAATCTAAAAGACATGGTCTGAAGCTCTAATATTGACAAAAGCCTAAATTATAATGCATTATCTTTATTCTGCCAAAACAATGTATACTTACCAATCTTAGGGATGAATCTGTTGGAATTTGTAATAATTTTTCAACCATAATCACACAGCTAGAAACAAATGTTGGCATATATTGTACTTCATGGAATGGCCATAATTTAATAATAGCTGTGTTATACAGTATTTGTTATAAGAAAGGAAAACAATTTCTATTTATGAAAGTTGTGAGTTTATTAGGCTAAGATTCAATACCAGCAGAAAAATCAAAAGAGCTAAATGATCTGACTATGAAATTAAAATAATTGAGATATTATCTGTGTTAATAGCATCAACTTCATTTAAGAAGTTGTCACTTAGAAATTGCCTAAAGGAAGAATTGGTTCAGAGTAATTGGAGATATTTGAGGGAAAACAACTAAAGCATTTAGAATTTGTTGGAAACGACAAGAAAATTCTTGTTCATTTTAAGGCAAAGGTATTCATTCATCCATTCATTTACCCATTCTTTTATTTATTCAACATATATTTGAGTGCCTTTTTTTTTTTTTTTTTTTTGCTGTACGCGGGCCTCTCACTGTTGTGGCCTCTCCCGTTGCAGAGCACAGGCTCTGGACACGCAAGCTCAGTGGCCATGGCTCACAGGCCCAGCCACTCCGCGGCATGTGGGATCTTCCCAGACCAGGTCACGAACCCGTGTCCCCTGCATCGGCAGGCAGACTCTCAACCACTACGCCACAAGGGAAGCCCTCTGAGTGCCTTCTTTATAACTCATATCAGGGCTATGAAATAATAGTTCTTAACCAAGAATAGCATCACTCACTTAATGGGCATTTGGAAATTTGACCTGGGGACTTAAAAACGTTTGGTTGAGGTCACCAATGCAAAGTATTTTATGTTAAGAACATTTCACATAAAGAAGAATCATCCTCCACCCACAAATTTTGTTAAAATACATTGAGAAAAACTGTGTGTATACAGTACTTAAAGGGACTCTGTGTGTTAAGTTCAAGGGACTCATAGTTTGGTAAAAGAGATATAAAAACAGACCAAAACTTGTTATCCTGTATGGAGTGCTCTTACGGAGTTATAGGCTACTACAGCAGCACAGCACAGCAGAAAGGCAAAGGGACATGGAGGCTTTCTTAGGGAGATAACCAGTGAAGACGTGTAAGAATTCAGCCTGGAGAAGAAGATGACAAATATTCTAAGCAGAAGAACTGCAATGGCAAAGGCAAGGAGGCATTGAAAGAGAATGGTGAGTGTATTCTGGAAAGTAAAAGTTGTTAGTTGACTTTTCATAGTCATGGTTGACTCCTCTGCACTGGCAGCTCCTGGTGGGGCATCCCTTACACATGCAGCAATCCTGGAGAGCCTTGCCAATCCACCCCCCACCACACTTCTGAGTCACGTCAATAAAGGTAGATCTGATTTTTAAAAATTACCATAGGATAAATGCAGAAAGAGTGGGATAATGAGGCCTGAGAAGACAAAGTAAAGGTCATGAAGTACTTGTGTGTTACAGAAAGCCTTTAAAATATTTTAAGCAGGAAAGTGTCATGATCAGTTCTGAATTTTTGATAGGCAACATCATGGTGGCTAGAATCTAGGAGGCACATATTGGAGATGCAGAGGCCAGTTAAAGGGCTGAGGCAGTGAGCCAGTGACGAATGGTGAGACAAGACCTAAAGCAATTGCAGAGAGAGAATGAAGGGGATGCATTTGTGAAAACACCGTAGATTTCCTCCTTTATATCTATATAATAATATACAACCAAATATACCAAATCAAAGCCTTTGCAAAGACATTTGAGAAGGCATATTTCAGGAGCATACATGCTTTACTGTTTCCTTTTGTCTGCAATACTTTTACCATCTGATGAGTAAATTCATTCCAGAAAGTCTATTGGAATAGAAATCTATTGACCTGGATGAAGACAGTAATGAGGTTTAGCTAGTAGAAATAGGAAAGCATTAAGTCAGTGAATTTAGGGGAGCATGCACAGATCACCACAACCTTATGAAAACTCAGGGGAGCTTACAAAGGAGAAGACAACAGAATGCTTGCATTTAGGTGATAAGAGAGTGAGATGCACCAAGAACAAAGTGATAAATTGAGCAAATAAAAGGGCAGGTCTGACTGAGCCCAAACTGCCCACTACTGCACTTGCAGTGACTCCAACCACAGGTCGATAATATTATGGTGAAAAATATATATAAATTAATATAACAGAAAACACAGGAAAATCTACATTGATTTTTTTTTTTAAGTTAAAGAATAAGATCATTCTGGGATGGTCTTGGACTGGATTAGTGAAATTGTATGAAACTTCTTGAGATATGCAGACCTATTGAATTGCCTACTGGATTGATAACCATTATAGTAAATAAATTAATGTCTTAAGGATCCATGTTGTGATATCTAACTTGTTTCATGCTTTAGAGAATGACGGGAAAACCTAAAGGGTACAGTGTGGGTGAATTAACTATTTAAATGCAATTACCTTTGGAGAAGGCAAGAAATTAAATTAAATTTATAATCAAATGTAAGTTACTAGTATCAGAATCTTTCTTGAGGACATATTTTAATAATGAAAGTGAGAAATGACCAGGATGGGGAAAAAAAAAGATGAAAGAAACAATGGGATTCTGAATTCAATCTTTACTTATATAATATTCTTAGATACTGCTTATGAGAGAAATCCTAAATTATTAGATAAAACTTTGATAGTAAATCCTATCTCAGATTTGCTTATTATGTAAAATTTAGTAGCAACATGAAGATGACAGAGAATATTTGGGTGTGGTTTCTCCCATTTTACAATTACATGTAAAACCAGAGTTTTTAAGTAAAAATGGATATCAATAATATTTTATTAAAACATTTAAATATTTTTTGAAACACACAAAAAAGATTTTCTAATCTACGTCTTGGTAAATTATATGTTATGTAATATATGTTATGTATTTCATGCATATTTCATATTTACATGAAAAGATTTTCCACAAGGGTATTTTCTGTGAGAGGTCAGACAATAGCTCTAGCTCATCTTTATCCTTTCAAAATTGTCTTATATTTGGAACCATTATAAATCTTAAACTGAAAAAAAAATCTAAGAAATTGGTTCTTTTTATACATGTGTAATCAGCAGTCCTTTCAACATGTCGACTAAAATAAATGTCAAGGTTGCAGATGAACCATACAGTAAATATGTGTTTGGCTTATGAAATTTTAAAGAAAGTGTTCCCTTTTGTACCCTTTAAATAAAACATCTTTCAGCATATTCCTTGTTTTCTATGGTTTCTCAAAAATTACTAGAATAGTTTTTGCAATCCCATCCACGAGTATTCAGACCTCTTAGTATGTCAAAGAGCTGAGCTGAAAACTGTCTTCTGGGGATCTGGGTACTTTAAAGTCTCTTTGGGGCCTGGAGACTTACATTTATCCTAAATGTCTGAGTACTCTTGCTATAAATTTTTTCACTGAGGCTTAATTTCTTTTTAATGATGTTTGTTTTAACACATCCCATTTTGAAATCAGTCTCCTTGGTTAAGAATTCCAAGGTTGGATGGCCCTGTCTTCTTTCTACTAACAGTAAAATACTTGACTCAAATAGCTGTCTTCTCACTTTATTTTAATATCTCATTTAAAATATATATATAGATCTCGAGTTTTCATTATTCTAAAATTGGAGGTAGCCAAAAATATTAGTGCCAAGTTAAGCCTCTATGAATCATTGGCACATTGTTGGTTTTCATATCTTAGACATTATTTTATAACATCATCCTTTTAATGTTCAGTCTTAACTGTATATCTCATAATTTTTTAATTAATATGTCTTCTGTAAACCTGTGCTCTTCAGCAAAGCTCGCTGAACAGCCACATTACCTGCCAGCCAACTCCTTTTTTATGCCTTATTTGAATCATTAGTATTTGTTTAATCAGATTTTTTAAATGTCCTCTATCTGTTTTTATTAGAATTCTTATTTATGATATTGACCAAGACAGACCTTTAATATTCCCTTCAGCTTGAGTAAACTTTAGACAGGTTTTATTCCTTAGTGGGCTTCTGACCTCCCTTCTCCTAGAGCATTTACTTTAGAACACTTGTAATTGTAAATTCTTTCTTTCCCTCTTTGAGCTATAAATCTTTTTAAAAGCCTCTTGCCAGGTTACAGCTCAAGAATGTCTTTCTCAAGGACCCGGAAATTATCTCCTCAAAATGTAATCATCAAGGAAGTTACACCCCTATTTTCCAGTTTTTGTGGGAAAATAGGAGACTAATTTAAGGGGGAGCCTTACTCCAAGTTGTAAAATTACCTCCTAAGTTTACTTTTTCTTTGGGTAACAACACTTAAACACAGAGTCTACAATCTCTCCCACCCAGCTCTTAAAACTCTCCACCTCTTTATATAAGATTTGAGCTCAGAATGAGTTCTGGCCTGTCTTCCCTCTTCCCTATTCCCTACTGCAATAGCCTTGAATAAAATCTTCTTTGCTTATTTATCTTTGTCCAGTGCAATTTTTGCTTTGAAAATATTTTACTGATTTTTTTAAAAAATAATAATTTGTCTGTCTTAATTCTTAAGTGGATGGGGTAAATCTCTGACTACTCTCTATCTTGTTTTCCCATTATGAAATTATAATAATAGGGTTTTTTTTCATGATTTATCCCCCTTGTCCCCTTCCTCCCTTCTTCCTTCCTTTCCCTCCTTTCTTCCTCCTTCCCTCCTTTAGCCAAAGAATATCTAGTCCCCTACTATTCTTTGTCCAAAACTGTGTTATTAAAGCAGTAATGAGCTAGGGTGTAAAGTTCTTGTCTGTCATGAATCTACTTTAGGCATTTGCCTTATCGGTTCATTTTTTTTTTTTAATTTTATTTATTTATTTATGGCTGTGCTGGGTCTTCGTTTCTGTGTGAGGGCTTTCTCTAGTTGCAGCAAGCGGGGGCCACTCTTCATCACGGTACGCAGGCCTCCCACTATCGTGGCCTCTCTTGTTGAGGAGCACAGGCTCCAGACGCGCAGGCTCTGTAATTGTGGCTCACGGGCCTAGTTGCTCCGTGGCATGTGGGATCTTCCCAGACCAGGGCTCGAACTGGTGTTCCCTGCATTGGCAGGCGGATTCTCAACCACTGTGCCACCAGGGAAGCCCCTTATTGGTTCATTTTGAGTTGAAAAGAGCAACTCCTGCTTCTCTTCATTAGGAGGAAGGGGGCTTTTCCTGCCTTATCTTCATAATTTGCTAAGGGATGTCCATCCCACTCCCCAGAGGAAGCAGTGTTAAAGAATTTGCAAACCCTTTCTGAACTCCCCACACTCATTGCTCATGGCAGGAAGAGGAGTCTCACCAGACTGGTGCTATGGGACACATTAAGGTGAATAATTACTTGAAGAAGCAGTGCTGGTTTGTCTCCTTCCTCTTCTTGTGTTGCATATCTTGCATTTGGAATGTGAAACAGGCTCAACCTCGCATTTCACTGGCTACATATAGGTACAGAGTTTGCTCTGAAAACAGCCTTCTCGCACATAAAATCCTCCTGATCTAAACTTTGTTCAGAATCTAGGTTAGGGGCATTTTTAGAAGTATAGGAAAGGAAAGGTAGAAGCAGTTCCACTTTGGATCTAGACAAACGATTTCTTTAACAATGTCAAGACTTAAACAGTGTCTCCTATTTTGAAGTAACAAAGCTTATGTTATTCTTTAATCTTCATGTTAATTTTTGTGCGATTTCTTAAATTAGTTAAACACCATAGGGGAGAAGGCATAAATATGCGAAATCTCTGAAATTTGAAATAAATCCTTGCATTTTTTGAGAAATAAAACTATTGTCAAAGCAGGAAGTTAGAAGATGAACAGTCTTTGGGAGAATTATTAGCACTATTCTAGATCCAGATTATTTCATACCTAGATTTGGATATATCCTATGTACATTACTTTTACTCACCGTATCAGTATTGAATATATTCCAATTCTAAGTCCAGATCTTAGAATTTAAAGATTTTTATAATTATGATCCCTTTGAATGAAAGGAAAAGAAAAAGACAAGAAAGAAATAATAAAAAAGGTGCAAACCACATCTTCTATTTTCTTAAATATGTTGCTTCAAACTTCTATAAAAATATGTTGTCTGTTTGTCTCCTATTCTCCCCCTCCTGCTTCTACCCTTAGGTTTCTGGATTTCTTAGCATAAAAGAGACTCCAGTGAAAATTAATACGGTTTAGATGTGCAACATCTAAAATTAAGTTCAACCCAGAGTAGCACAGATTCTGTCTGGAGTGTGAAGTTTTCTTGCACTAGACAAATTTTAAGTTATCTTGTTATACTATTAATTTGCTTCCTACTTTTTCTCAAGTTTGGCAGTGAATTCACTTCACTAAATTGACAAGCCTCCTCTTGTCTACAGTTTCCCAAAAGACACAGCTGTGGGAGGAAAGGGAAGAGGAAAGAAGAACAGCACATTTATACTTATATTATCCGTTCAGTACATTCTCTCTGCTTAAACCGTTCTTGCCTTTCCGGTCGGTTGTTTGCATTAGTTCTTAAAGTTCAGCCTCCTGGGGATGGCATTAATGATTCTCCCATAAGTCCTATTTTCCTAAGGCGACGGACAGAGGACTTCAGTGAGATATTAGCATCTGTATAGGTCAGGAGTCCTGATGTTTATGTGCCAAGGATTTGTGATATTCATTCATTTAATTATAAATCAAAGTGGTTGGGCTGTTATCAGCATTTGAAGTTTACATGTAATCCAAAGTTTCCATTCTTAAATAAAATAGCTACCATATGTGCTATTCAAGCAGTAAAGGTATATTTGTATATCTTTATATAATAGTCTTAAAAGATAGGCATAAAAGGCAGTAAAATAGGCATAAGATATAACAGCTATAATATATATTATATATCTATAAATTTTTTATAAGAACAGAATGAAGAACATGTAACTTTGCTCTATAGAGGTCAAATCCATGATTTTACAGAGTGGTTGCCATTATATAACCTCCTTTTTCTGCCATATATTTATGCAAGAAAACTGTTGTCCCTGAATCTATGCCCTATCATTCTGTCTATATACTTTTTACCAGCTCTATCTGCTCCTTTGACGAGCTGTCACAATTCAAGGTGATTGTCACTTGGAGTCCCTAGGTACTGAATTGAAACATGTAGGAGAGAGCAATAAGAGAGATTCATTTCTCTCTGGGTATCACTGCTTTATTGTCATCACTCTTGATGGCTATGAGGGCTGTTCTTTGTCATATTGTGTGGCATACAGAATCTGCAATGAAGAAATATAAATAAGAAATATGAATGACCTCATTTGCAAAAGAAGGGAAAACAAATTAAGCAAGGGCTAAATGATGTACCTCCACTGCATTTAATTACAGTAAATGTTCATTGGAACTTACTCCATACAAGACACTCTAATATGTGCAACTTGAGGAAAACTTGGTTCCTTTGCATTAGGCAATATGTATAAAAAAGAGAACATATTTTATATTCTTCCCTCTTCCTTGTATGACTTTGGTCATTATGCTTACCTCTAGGAGTCTCTGTTTCAAATCTGTGGCATGAAAATGTTGACGCTTGGCCTGCCTACCCCAGAGGATAGTTGGGATATTCAAACAAAAGAATGCAAATGAGAATGTCAGTAGAAACTGTAGTGCTTAACTGAGGGCAAGGATGCTTCATAAATGTTTGTGTAGTTGAAGAAGCTATATACTGGAATACTAATTTAAGGAAGTCAGCTTAGTGTGATGGTTAGGACCACATTCTAAGTTTGAATCTTAGGTTTGCCATGTTCTAGCTCTGGAAACTTGAACAATTTATTTAAGCATCTCAGCTTCCTCCTTTATAAAATGGAAATGGAATTATATTGAGTTCATATGAATATTATGGGAAGTGTATCTGTTAGCCTTGGCTGCGAAACAAATCTCCCCAAATTTAGCGACCAAAATCAGCTGGGTGATTCTTCTGCTGCTCTTGCTTTGGTCACTCATGCAGGTACAGTCATCTGGTGATTTCACTGGGGATAGTTGATCTAAGAACTTTACCCATTGTCTAGTAGGTGGTACTAGTCATTGTCTTGCATGTCTGTCCCTGTGATTGCTTATCCTCAAAGAGGCTAGTGTCCCTTTACCTGGCAATCTCAGGACAGCAAGAAAGCCAGAGCAAAAGCTGTATGACTTCGTTCAGTATAATCTCTCAAGTCACAAAATGTCACTTCTGATGCATTCTACTGTCAAAAGGGGATGGAGATGGCTTCCCTGGTGGTGCAGTGGTTGAGAGTCCGCCTGCCGATGCAGGGGACACGGGTTCGTGCCCCGGTCCGGGAAGATCCCACATGCCGTGGAGCGGCTGGGCCCGTGAGCCATGGCCGCTGAGCCTGCGCGTCCGGAGCCTGTCCTCCGCAACGGGAGAGGCCACAACAGTGAGAGGTCCGCGTACCGCAAAAAAAAAAAAAAAAAAAAAAGGGGTATGGAGAAATACACTTGGGAGGTATGGCAAAGTCACATTACAAACAGGTGTACAAACACAGATGGGAGGAATCCTGGCCATATTTTGGAATCTCCCACAAGGATTAAATGAGATAATATTTGCAAAGTGCTTAGAGCAGAGCTTGGAACACAGTAAGCACTATATAAATGTTTATTGAATAAATGTAATGCATTTTGCTGGAGAATATACAATATTTATACTTCTTTATGAAATAAGATTCTTTAAAAAGTGTCATGTGTGTGCTGACACAAGGAAGGACTTTAACAGAGGAGATGGGGAGCATTTCTATTTTTGATGAACAGAAAAACTTAACAGAGAAAATGGCATTTGAGAGTGGCCTTGGAGGAAAGGTAAAAATTAAATTGGCAAACCAGGTTATATTCAGAATCTTACTTCTTCTGAGCTAGAATCTCAGTTATTTTACTGTCTTTAGCAATATGCCCACATAATTCTTCCTCTAAAGGTAAAATACCAGGTTTTATAGGAGAAGCAATCATGCAAGTTAATAAGGTTGCTTTGACTGAGAAATTTTAGAGGTCCCCCCAGCCCTTTTCTAACACAGAATACATTGCTCCAATTCCCTTGGGTTGTTTTCCATTTTTGTCTTATTTTTTTCTTCCTACTTTAGCAGGTGAGAAAATAATAACAACTAATATGTATTTAACATGTGCCAGACACTGTTCTAAACATGTGACATCTATTAATTAATTTAATCTTCAACCCTATGAGTTCAGCACTTAACCCAAGATGAACAAATTGAAACACAGAGAGGTTAAGTAACTTGCCTCAAGTCACACACCTAATATGTGTCAGTGACGTGATTCAACCATAGCCAATCTGGCTCCAGTGCCCATGGCCTTGTCAATGCCATGCTGCACTGTCTCTCTGCTTGCAACCAGCTTCTTCATGATATAATAGATTCTAAGGCTGCATGTTTTCAGTTTATATTTTTTTAAACAAAATGAAATTTCTAAACACGACACAAATCTGAAAATGTGTAAGAATTCTGTACCAGTGAATCACAGGATATGGAACTATAGAATATTATAGCTTGAAAAGATCATGGCACTCATCATCTGGTTTGGCTACGCTTTTTTATAGTTAAGGAAATGAGTAATATTTCATTTATAATACATTGTGAACTATAGACATTGGTTAAATGCCAAAAAATGTTCCTCTCTTTGCATATGTTCCTATGTGAACTTAGAATCAGGGCATCTGAAAGCTGGAAGGGGTTTAATGGTTGCATTTTGTTCACTTTTTATAGACCACTTAGGTCACTTCAGATTCTAATGCTTTGCTGTGAAGCTCAATTTCCCCCAACTTAATTTCTTTTTCTGATTCTAAAAATAATAAAATTCATTCAAACATCGGTCTATTTTTTCGTGTATTCTGTCTGAAATTTCTTTTAACAGAATAGTCCTCAGACTAAGACCCTACTTTTCTATTTAATCCACTACTAATGTTTTCTGAAGTCATTACATATTTTGAAGGCAAAATTTGTAATAGCTATATAGTATTTCACTTTATGGATGTAACATCATCATCATGTACTGTCTTCATTTAATTACTCAGCTTGCCATATATTTTCCATGATCCCAGCTTCGGTGTGATATCTTATTTCCCTCTACAATTTAAAGCCAATGCAGATGTCACAATCTCTATCTCTCAAATTCTGATGTTGCTCGGGAGACTTTGATTAAGCTTTCCAAAATCAGAAAAGGAAAGATTGTAAAGCTTCAGAAATACAAATGAGACAAGCAAAAGGTGGTTTTTTGCATTCAGCCTAGACATGAAATAAATTTTTAAGATGTAAATTTTTGGTCAAAATGAGGTGTTATTTTTTATATACAAGTCACTATTTTCTTATTAAAGAATTCAACTTACTTTTTCCTTTCTTTTGCCAATGCTATTTGGAAATTTTAGCATTTAGGCATTATATTGAGTGTCACTTATTAATTAGATTTCTCCAAATGCCCATTTACAAATTTCCTTCTAGTTTTATATATATATATATATATATATATATATATATATATATATATATATATATATATATATATCAGAGCATCATGTAGTGTTGATTTCTGAATTCCTCCAACCAGAATGATTAGAAACACATCTTGTTTTGTTATTTGATGGCTCTAGGTCAGGGACCACTGTCAGCTGTTAGAAGTGGCCTTTAGGTCTTTGCCATGTGGCCCCTTTCACACTCCCTCTCACAACCTGGCAGTTTACTTTTTCAAGGTCAGCAGGAGAGCCCATAAGTCTCCTACTGAAGTGCTCACCTTCAAAATCCAGGAGAATTTCCTTTTGATTAACTCAAAATCCACTGATTAGAGCCCTTAATTATATCTAAAGAGTCCCTCCAGTTTTTCCATGTGAATTAAGATATCTCATCATACTCATCTATCCCACCCACACTCAAGGGGAGGAGATTATACAAGGACAAGGGTCATTGGGAACCATCTTAGAATTTTAACAATATCCTCCTCAGTCCTTTCCTATTTCTCTACTCTAATCTCACTCATCTTTGACCTTGACTAAATATCAGACAGAAACCTAACCCATAGTTGGTGTTGACATATTTTAATGGCAGATGGGAAAAGCATACACACATGATTTTGAGTAATCCCTAGGTTTAAATCTTGCCTTCACTATTTATTGGCTACAGTAGTAAGTTATTTAACCTCTCTGAGCCTCATATTTCTCCTCTAAAAATGGGGAAATAACATCATCTTCATGCACTGTTGGGAGGAATATAAGGTACCAAATGTAGTATCTGATATAAATATATAGTATCTGTTATATAGCAAAAACTCCAGGTATTATAGACATTATTAGTACTGCTATTATTATTATTATTATTTTACTTTGTCATACATGAGTACATTACTTATTAGTCTGTGATAGCAGTCTTACCTTGTAACATAAATCTCAGAGCACAAGGATTGGGTATTTGTTAGTTTGTGCTCCTTATGTATAACTTTTTTTTTTTTTTTTTTTTGGTATGCGGGCCTCTCACTGTTGTGGCCTCTCCCGTTGCGGAGCACAGGCTCCGGACGCGCAGGCTCAGCGGCCATGGCTTACGGGCCCAGCCGCTCCGCGGCATGTGGGATCTTCCCGGACCGGGGCACGAACCCGTGTCCCCAACCCGTGTCCCCTGCATCGGCAGGCGGACTCTCAACCACTGCGCCACCAGAGAAGCCCCCTTATGTATAATTTTGACTATTAGGATTGATACTTTCTTTAACTTAAACTTAAAATATTAACCAACTAAATCAGTTGTTCTCAAACTATTTTATTTCTGAAAACACATAACTGATGACATTTACAAATGAAACATATTTCCCTGGATATACCTAGGATTATAAGCAATTCTGGTTACCTACAACTTCAAAACTTTCTCTCTTATTCTGAATTTGCATTACAGAAAGCAAATGCACGAGTATGATATTATTGTAAGGCTACGTGGAATCCATGTTAATTAATGCAAAAAATAGTAAAATAATAAGATACTGGTGACATTTCTCATGAGTGATCTGGAGACATTCTTGCAGTGGAGGTCTGTTGAGCTAAAAGATCGATTTTGGTGAACAAAATGTTTTAATTTGTGATCTTTTGTTTCAGATTAATGAGGATGTACTTTATTTATATTTTAGAGCTAAAAGCTACCCAAAGGCTAAATGCCCCAGCAGGAAAGCATAGTTAGTAAATTCATTCATTATCTATTTACATTTTAATAAGTAAGGCTGTCTGCTTTTATCACAAGTATGGTTTAAGAGAGAAATGTTCATTTAGGCTGAGTTTGGCTTCCTACCGTGAAATGCAAGATTTGTGGAATTTCAAGAGTTTCTTATATTATTAAACCAATGAGCCAGGGAGAGTCTATTCCCTAAACAATTAGCTTTCTTAAATGAAGTATAGAAAGAAAGGCATTCCATGAATTCATTACTTGTTCTTCCTGGGTGCAGACATTAGCCAGTATTAAGGCTCTTTGAGTTGTGACATATGAGGTGTGATTCAGAAGGAAGAGACTGATTACTACTAGTCACCCAGGAAATCAATCACAGCCCTTTATAGTGACACCCTCATGTTCATTTCTCTTTACGGGGGGAACACATTTTACCTTGAAAGTAGAAAACTGTGGACTCAGTGGATTTTTTTCCCTACCATGTTTGACAATTTAGACCTTCCATTTGGAGTTCTCAATTATCAATATCTTTTATTAGCCATTATTTGAGATGTTTTAGAGGAGTAATCAGATGCCTCACAAGTGAAAACTGGCAGTCTCTGAAATAGTGCAATTTGATTTCAGTGACTGTAAATCAGAACCTACCACTACAATCACAGTTTATTCTGCTGTTTGCTTCAGATGTTATATCTACCAGACCTGCTTTCAGATTACATTTACAGCCTCAGCCAGACAAATTAACTTGAGTAAAGAAAATGAATACCTTTCCCAACCTAAAATTAATTAAACAATGACAGTTAAAAATGTTGTAAAATGTTCAATACAGTACTGACACCTGTTGCATAGAACATGGGATTTGGAGTCCTAAGTGAAAATGATGTATCTGTCACTCCTTAGGAGCTTGACTTTCAAATCATTAAACATCTTTGAGTCTTATCCCACATAATTGGGATAGGAATCCCATCTAAGTGTTAATGTTATATGATAAATGAAAGAACTTGCCAAAGTTTCTGGCACATGGGAACACATAAGGGAAAAGTGAAGTTGTCAAGCTCATAGACTGTAATCAGACGACTACTTGGGTTCAAGACCCATCTCTTATCATTTACGAGAGATATGATCTTTGTCTCAATGCCTTGATTTTTGTTCCTTGGTTTCCTATCTTTAAAATGGGAACAATGATAATAACTACCCCACAGTCAGGACTAATTCAGTTAATGTATGGAAATCACTTAAAACAATGTCTGGAACATTGTAATAACTACATAGTTGGTTGTTATTAATAGTACTAATATTGTTATTTTTATCATCATCGCTATCAAATAAAGCTTTCAAAATACGTATTCCCTAAGTCAGCCAAACACTAAGTCATAATAATGAAACTCTGGTTTTCATTTTTATTTCTTGTGATATCTCATAACGCCTGGCTCTTCTTAAGCAATTAAGCACGATCTGGGAAAATAATTCAAAGAAGAAAACAATTAATATCTTCACATCATTTAGAATTATCTATTCTCTTTTATACTTAGTCACCCTAAATATTCTTTTTGAAATAACAAACTCCAAATCAAATGAGAAAGCATTTGGGAAACTTCTAATGTACATATTTGCAAACATATATGTGCACTTATGCATGCTTAAATGTTGAGAGCTTGAGAGATATTACCTTGTTTAACTACCTATTTATATTTTAATCCTACAACAATTTCAGGAAGTAGGTAGTATTATTTCCAGGATATAGGACACAGAAAGACAACAAAACAACAGTTCAAAGAATTTCTAAAAGTCACACAGCAGGATGAATATTTGAAACCATTTCTGCTAGAATTATAAACAAACCCAGTAGTTAATATGCACCAGAAGGGTTATTTTGTCTTTTTATGACTAGAGCCATTTGTGACTGATTGCTAGGTGCCCAGTCCTGACTGACCAGTGTTCACTTTGTACCTATTATTAATTGTTTCTATAACCACCCTGCTCTTGGTCAGTGGACAGTACTGCTAAACTTCTTTGGAATGCCTAGTGTTGACCCCTGAGGGGGTTTTCAACAATCATCTGCCCATTTTTCATAAACTTCTAGAAGGATATTTCTGTGAGTTCTAAGATATTGAGGGGATCAGCCATTCCTATCAAATTTTTCAGGAGTCAGAATGAATAATTCCCCAGATTCTGTACCTGAATTCTGTACCTGAACTGGTAGCCAGAGGATTAGAGAAATGTTAGAAGCAAAAGAGTGGACAAATTAGCTCCAGGATCATTCACCATGAACTTGATATTAGAAACCTGTCATAAACTGAATTCTATCCTGACACAGATTCCCCAGCAGGCAGGCTTAGAAATGATTATAATTTATTTGTAATGTAGTTTTCTAATTTCCAGATAAGCAAGTGTTGGCAAACACAGAATGTTTAAAATGCCCATTTCTTCATCTTGAATTTTTATAAAAATTAACCATTTGAACTAAACTCATTTCTAAGATAAATATTGTAGCTGAGATTTGAGGATTCAAAACCCAACAAAACCCAACAATAACCTATTTTCTGTGTGCACCAGGTTGAAGTCTCCTAAGTGGCCTTTAAAAAAAATCAGTTGATAAACAAATATGACAGCAATTTTTTTGTGGGTGTGCATGCTTTCAGGCATTTATTCAGACTTCAGTGGTCAGGGAAAATCAAAAAGCCTAAGGCCCAAGAGATGAATAATCAAGACAACATTTTCAATTCAGCATTTGAAGCTAATTTATTTTACAAAATAACAAGGCTGAGAGCTTAAATACAAGTGGTACAACTTGGATGGCTCTAACTTTCAATGCATAACAATCAACTCTATGATTCTAGGTCTAAGGTCTAGGTTTAAGTTACAAGTTAGACATCCTTTGGAGAGGTATGCAAAAGCTTTTGTTTTAACAATATTCTACTCAGTGGATCAGGCTAGCAGTGGATATGAAAAATCTCCCAGGACCTGAATGGTGAGTGAATGTCCAAGTCTAACGTATTTTGTTTATTAATTCACTCTTTCATGTTTTCTCCTTAACCTCCCACCGGCAGAAACTAATTCACAGTATCGGTAGTTTAATTCAGAGTCAGTTAAATTTCAGATTCATGATACTGAATATAACTTGATGAATGTTGTGGGCTGAATTGTATCTCCTCACCCTCAACCCTGCCCAAATTTTTATGTTGAAGTTCTAATTCCCAGCAATGCAGAATGTGACCATCTTTGAGATAAGATCTTAACAGAGGTTATCAAGTTAAGATGAGGTAAGTGGTATGGGTTCTAATCTAATATGATTAGTGTCTTTATAAGAAGAGGAAGTTTGGAGATAGACATAGAAAGAGAGATGGTATAAAAACATAGGGGGAGGATGGCCACCTAAAAGCCAAGCAGAGAAGCCTGGAACAGATCCTTCTTTCAGAAAAAATCAAACCTGCTTACACCTTGGTCTTGGACTTCTGGTCTATAGAACTACGAGAAAATAAATTTCTGTTGTTTAAGCCACATAGTATGTGGTACATTTATGAGAATCTTGACAAACTAATATAGTGGCCTAGTCTTATAAATTTTCTAATGTTTATAAATCTTGGAAAAGAGAAATGTGGAATGCATATTTAATCTCATTTAAATTAAAATTCATCTTCTATATGTAGCATATATGAAATCTAAAGTTAGAAAATTGAACTGAAAACAAAGTGTTAATTGTACAAAGTCTAATGACCTTTGCCAGCTGCATGGTATTTCAGATGATAATGAGTGCTACAGAGAGAAAAAAAGCAGGGAAGTGGAAAAGGAAATGTTGGGGGAAGAGTTGTAACTTTAAATTCAGAGTATGTAAAGCTGCATGGAGAAGGTAACTTGAAGAAGGTGAAGACACTAGCCAAGCAGAAATCTGGGGGAAGAGTGTTCTAAGAAGAACGAACCACAAGAGTATGCATGAAGCGTACATGGTTTATTCAAGTATCCAGTGTGGGTCTGGGGAAGAATTGTATGTACAATGGTGGTAGTGCTTGAGGGAAGAGACATAAGAAGGTGAAGGATCTTTTGAGAAACTTGTAGTTCATTGCAAAAATTACGTATTTAATTCTGTGTAAGATGAGATCCCACTGGAGAGTTAAAAGCAGAAGAGAGACACAATTGCATTTATGTGTTAAAGGGATCCATCACTTTCACTGCACATTTGAAAATAGACTTAAAAGGTCAAGAGTAAGAGCAGAAGACCTGGTGAGGGATGAATGAGGCAAGGACCAGGATAGTAGCATAAAAGATGGTGATAAATACCAATTCTGAATCTCTTTTGAAGGACCCAACATTGTTTTATGATATGTGGGAAAGAGAGAAGTCAAGAATGGCTCTTTGATTTTTTAAATAAATTTATTTATTTATTTATTTTTGGCTGTGTTGGGTCTTCGCTGCTGTGCGTGGGCTTTCTCTAGTTGTGGCGAGCGGGGGCTCCTCTTCGTTGCGGTGCACAGGCTTCTCATTGCCGTTGCTTCTCTTGTTGCAGAGCATGGGCTCCAGGAGCATGGGTTTCAGTAGTTGTGGCATGCGGGCTCAGTAGTTGTGGCTCGTGGGCTTCAGAGCACAGGCTCAGCAGTTGTGGCACACGGGCTCAGTTGCTCTGCGGCATGTGGGGTCTTCTTGGACCAGGACTCGAACCTGTGTCCCCTGCATTGGCAGGCAGATTCCTAACCACTGTGCCACCAGGAAAGTCCTTGGCTCATGTTTTTGACGTGAGAAAATGAAATGATGAAGTTGTCATTACTGAGGATGAAGAATATTGGGGATCGAGAAGGCTCTGAGAGAAATTCAAAAGCTCAGGTTTGATGGGTCTGATATAAATAAATATAACTATAATACAAATAAATATAAATATGAACCTGAAGTTTAAATAGGAGAATTGATTAAAGGAGAAATCAGCATTTATACAGTATTTAGGGCCTTGAAACTGATAATTTACCTAGAAAGTCCATGAAGTTAGAAAAGAGAGGAGTTGCAAGGATAAGTTCCAGGACACAAAAAAAATGTCAAGTCAAGTTGAAGAGTTGGAATGAGCAAGGAGACTGAGGAGAAATGGAGAGTGAGCTAAGAGGAGAAACTAGATGCAGGAATAGAATGTCACCACAGCCAATTGGCAATAATTATAAAAGAATTACATCACCTATCTGCAAGATTGTCATATTTTAAATTCTGCTTCTCCTGATGTTTGTAGCTGTGTCTCATTCTTGATCATATATGTCAAGAAAATAATTCTATTGGGGAAATAACTACATGTACATATATTAATTTCTTTTTATGAAGTTAAATTAAAGACAATCATCCCCCAAACTGCTGCAGATTTTTTTGATTATCCACTTCAGTGGTTAATTAGAAATTGTATCAAATTAATATGTCTGGGAAGGAAGCACTTTTAAATTTATTTTTCAAGTGAAAAGGTAGTTGTATCTATTCAAACAAAAAATACACTTTTTTTTTTACAGGTAGAAGCTGAATTAAAATTTATTTTACTGAAGTATAGTTGATTTACAATGTTGTGTTAATTTCAACTGTACAACAAAGTCATTCAGTTATACATATATACATTCTTTTCCATTATTGTTTATCAGAGGATATGCAATATTGTTCCCTGTGCTATACAGTAGGACCTTGTTGTTTATCCACTCTATATATAATAGTTTGCACCTGCTAATCCCAAACTCCCAATCCATCCCTCCCCCACCCCTCGGCAACCACAAGTCTGTTCTCTATGTCTGTGTCTGTTTCTGTTTTGTAGATAAGTTCATTTGTGTCATATTTTAGATGCCACATATAAGTGGTATCATATGGTATTTGTCTTTCTCTTTCTGACTTACTTCACTTAGTATGATTATCATACTATGTGAACTGTGTATTCTTGTCTCACATTACTTGTTTACCTGACTCTGATGTGGCTAAAATATCCGGCAGCCTTAAAATCTTCCCTTTCCATTTCCCTTGTAAGGTCTCCTGAATTTCCTTCCATCTGCCATCCTCATCTTCTCTCGGGTCCTCTTTTGTTGTATGTTGTCCTAATCTTACTCAGTTCTGTTTTTCCATTTTATCCCTGGGCCATTCTCCAGGACTACCTTGGTTGCAATTGGAGTGGTATATAATAAAAGGCAAAAAGAATAGGACAACAAATCCAAAACATAACTAAGACTTAGATTTTAAAATCTTAAAATTAATTAGGAAATTCATAGAGCTGTGATCAATAGCCACTTGATTCTCTCTATAATAAATTATTTGATGATGTAATCAGGACAGACACAATTACCTAAAGTGATTAAGAACCAACTTTTCCCAAGTTGCTAAATATATTGCAATAAAAATAGAAAATAGAATTCATATACACTGTTAGCAATTTATTCTTATGCATTTCAGTGGAATTTCTGTAATTTAAAGTGATGTTAAAATAAGCACATTGATTTTATGGAGAAAGAGCCTAATTAAGTATAATACTTAATTTTTCTTGGGATAATTTAGGGGAGTAATTAATCCATGTTTAAAAAAGAAAATCTCAAAAAGAAAAAAATCTATTTTTTATTGAGTCTCCAAATTATTTGGAGAATCACATTTCCTATGCTCCTTTTCAAAGTGGTTTTTGTATCCTTGCTTTTTTGTGACAAGTAATTATGTTTCTTCAGAATTTTTCTCAAACATCACCTCAATCTCATCACATCATATGAACTGAGCTACTAGATACCAGTTTTCCCCCAACCTCCCTCTAATCAATATAGCCTTCTACTCCTATAGCCAGGAAGGAGAATCCGCATTCTTGCTCTCTGTCTCTCTCAAATTATGCCATCATTTGTCCTTCATCAATGAAGGACATAAATAAAATTAATTAACTCATCATCTTCTCAAAATTGTCACTTCCTCAGCCTCCTGAACTCACTCTCCCCTATTTCAGCTCCTCAATCCTTAGACGGGTTGTTCTCACAATCCAGTATATACATACACACACAATCTAAGTGTGCAGCACATGTTGAAAGAGGCCAGGGTACACCAGTGTGTATGAGTAAAGGTGTCTTCAAGGCCTGTAATGCCTTACATGGTCTTCCGTTGAGCTTACCTCTGCCTTCATCTCCGACTTTCACTCTGGTTCATACTGTTCTAGCCGTGTTGGCCTCCCTGCCATTTCTTAAATTTGCTAAGTGTATTCCCTTCCAAGTATTCTGCTCTAAATCGTTCCACGTTCTGGAATGCTCTTCCTTACTTCTCTAAGTTTCAAATCTCTCCTTCCTGGGAAGGTCCTTCCTCACCATTGTCTTTAATACTGCATCTCTCTCCCACCGTCCTCTAACACTTATGATTTTGGTTATTTCCTATCTTATCCCACCAACTACTGCAATTAATATCCTTGTACCCATATCTTTTCAAACTTAAAATTGTACCCTTTAACAGTTAAACTGATAGATCAAAAAGTATATGTAATTAGGGCTTTCCTGGTGGCGCAGTGGTTGAGAGTCCGCCTGCCGATGCAGGGGACACGGGTTCGTGACCCGGTTCGGGAAGATCCTACATGCCACGGAGCGGCTAGGCCAGTGAGCCATGGCCGCTGAGCCTGCGCGTCCGGAGCCTGTGCTCCGCAACGGGAGAGGCCACAACAGTGAGAGGTCCGCGTACCGCAAAAAAAAAAAAAAAAAAAAAAAAAAAAGTGTATGTAATTTAAGTTTTGGTGCATACTATGATGCTCCCCTCCAAAACGTTCATGTTAATTTATACTTGTATTTATTTTATGGAAGTTTATTACATCCTAAATGAAAACTTGATTTTCATCCCTGCCTCCAGCAGAGTCTTCAATATGTTACTTTCTGCTCTGGAAATCTTTGTTACTGCTGGGTTTTCAAGATCAGGAGGAGGTAGTGAAAAGTGGTGGAAAGAGAGCAAAAGCCTTGGAGTCAAACACAACTGGCCTTGAATTCTTGTTCTGTAATGTGCTAGATGTGTGCCCATGGAGCAAGTCTCTCAAATTCCCTGAGTCATCATTCTGAGGTCTGTCAAATGAGGAAATTAAAACTTTGCTTTTGTACCGAATGTGTTTCAAGGCTTACAGAAGATATTTTGAACATTGCAGGTAGAGAGTACCTGGCAATACATGGTAGCTGTTATCTCTCCATTTTTGCCCATTTTTCAATAAAAGAGATGGTATTTACCAACTGAACTAAAAGTGACTTTTTGTTTGAGTCTGGGGTATCATTAGTCAGTTGTCTCGCTAAGCAGTCATTTCCTCCTCGTCACCTCTTTTTAGCAAACTGCAGATTTGTTCTTGGGAAATTCACATCTCTTAGAGTATTTCTCTTTTTCTGTGTGGCTGGCATATAATATGGGTGGGTGCTAGCCCCACCTCTAGCTCCATGGGTGCATACTGATTGATGTGGGCAAATCAACACAATCACAATCCCGGTTGGCACAATCATGGGTTGAAGGGTAAACAATAACCCAAGCCGAAATCAATGACTATGTAGTATGTGCTCTGGTCACAGTTATTGGCCCATTTTGGTCCAATCGAATTGAAATTCAGAACTTTTATTTGATGGTACAGAAGGCTACATTCCTGCCACATTAGTGTAAATGGCAAAATCGGTAGCTGTATTCTGTTATAGCTGTTGGAAAACATTTTGCAATTAATGAAGCCAGTCTCAGGAGGAAGCCGACATAAAATAAATAAAGCCAGGAGAATTGCTGAGAAACTGATTACTCTTCTTGTTAAAATAACAGTAAGTAAATAAACCTGAGTTTTTAATCTCAGCTCTGTAGATCTCTTTGAATCTTCCCTCAGCTATCACTTATTCCCCACTTCATATCTCCCACCGAACTTCACTGAAGAGTGTTTCCTTCTATTTAGTTCAACATGCTTTCCTTGGAAACTCGAACAACAGCTTCATCTTTTCACAATGAAGATGTCTTTCCCCTTCAGGTCCTTTGCCTGGCCAAGGTAATGCTACCACAGCACCTTTGCTGGTCCATTGGAAGAAAGCCAGAGGAAGCTGACTATTTGTGGAACTGGTTTGGAATTTCAGAGCACAGCATAAATGACTGGGAAGGTCGTTTATGAAGTTGCCCTTATAACCTCTGTGATAATAATAATAAGGGCTAAAATGTATTGATTCTTTGTAATATGCTTCTGTGTTCAGTATTCAAATGGCACCCTCTCAACTGCCTTATGAGGCAGTTGTTATTATTATCTCCAATTCACATTTGGAATAACTGAGATTTAGAAAATCTAAATAACTTGCCTAAGGTCACAGAGTGATAAGAAATAAAGAAAGCATCATAGAAATTAGTGATTTAGGCTTAATAAAAGCTCTCAGTTGCTTTTGGAATAGTCATAAGCTATAGCTTTTTCATGACTTCCAAAATTCAAATGATTCAGGTGAAACTGCTTTCCATTTATAATGAGAATAACAACCAAAAATAATATATACATATATATTTCCATCTTCAATTTTCTCTTCAATTCAAGGGATATGCCATGCCTTTGAAACTGATGCTACTCACTCTAGACAGGATTAAAAAGAAAATATCTTTCAAAAATAGACTTGTCCATTCTCAGAGTTAAAAAGGACTTCAGAAATTTCATCTCAAGAAACTGTTGAGTAAGGGGGTTGAAGAGAAAATTTAGAGCAGTTCTAGGCTCCTATGGAATTGTGTTTCTATATTGTCTTGCTGAGGACTGTCCTTTTTTACAGAACTTTTCCTATTTATGGGGCGTTTTCCTCTATTGGCAAAGTAGTGTGAGGGCAAGTCCACACCTTATTCAGACTTTTATTCCAGTGTCATGCAAATTGCTAAACCTAAAAGTCTCTGTTTTAACAGAGATCTCATCCCATTAGACTTTTAAAATAAACCTGAGAGGTAGATGGAGAAGGTTTTTGTTGCTGTTGTTGTTGTTTAAGTTTTACAAATAAGATACTAAACTTCCAAAATCATCCAGCTAATAAGTGAGAGACCTAGGTTTTGGACCCAGGTATTGACGCGTTAGCATCAGAAATCTTTCACCTACACCGAACTGCCACAAAATTTATGTAGGCCTATAATTAAATAAGGATACAGAATGGATATCTTGAAGTCAAATGAAAGTGACCCTTGAATTGTGTGTAATGAAATTTCATGGCTCAATTCCCCTACCTGTTCTCTTATGGCGAGGTTTACTCTACTAACATTGCTATTCATTCAGTAAATAAAGATTTTAAATCATTTTGCTTTGCAAGAACTGTTCTGTGACTGAGGTAAAATAAAGTCAAGCTTTATTTCCTAATGGGGAATAATCATAATCAAACTAACATCTATTTCCTAAATGCAGTGGGGCTCTTACAGTAGACTCCTTCTCTGGAGAAGGGTTAGTTGGTTTTCTAGACTATAAAATAGTGAGCAAAACTTGTTCTAAAACTACTATTGCTTGAATGGTTTTATTCTCTCTTGGAGACCTTTGAGGAAGACATGGAATGAAGGAACTATCCATTGAATTGGATTTTTTGAGTGTACACAAGTGAAGGCACTCAAAATCCTGTAATATGTCATCTTTGGGAATGGACTGCTGGAAGCAATTCCATCAACAATATTTATTACCTTTTATGTTTAATAATTTTGTATTTGTTCTTGGAAGGTTTTAGGTTGTAAATGTACAAAGGCATATCACATAGATTTCCATACACAAAACATTCATAAACTTGTTGCAAACTCTTTTCTTCTCTCCCTGCCATTTCCCAAGGTGTAGCAGGGAAATTGACCCCATTATTTCTAAGTAGAATAGACTCGTTCAAAGTTCAGTAAAAAATTCCTATTGTGTATCTCCTATGTGCCAGACACTGTTCTAGAATAAGAACAGTGGAATATAGCTGCAAACAAAACTTAAAACATCTCATCATTCCTGAAACTTATATTCTTTCAATAAGTGAAAATTCTTTGTCTAAAAATATGGGAATAATGATCAGAAGTACAAATATACCAAACAGGTGACTAAGAGGATGATTAATTAATATCTGTTCAGAAAACAAACATTAACTTGAAATCAAATGAGCCAAATCCATTTTGGTTTTCCGCTTTCCACCATTTTATATATTATAACCTCTAGGCAGATTGGCTAGTCTTTGCATGGACATCATTTGCATAATGGCTTCTCTGTTTTCCTTTTTTATCTAGTAAATGGATTTAGAAATTCCTGTTATTTACATCATTGGTCTGTTAAACATCAGTCTCTCTGATTTAGAAAATATAGAATTGTTTAAACATTATAATATTTTGGTTTATGCAATCCTTGTGAACTCAGGTTTATGGAGTCTATATTGGACTGTGACAATTGATTCAGAAAAAATACACAACGACAGCAACAATAATAAACAAAACAACAATAAGAAAAACAACAAATCTCTCAGATTTTTCAAATGCTTGATGTCTGTTCCTTTAAGCCATCCCAGGATTCTAACCTATCTGGACTACCAAAAAAAGTGGAAGATGGACCTTGGTAACTTTGCCAGTGATCATTTGAATGACTGAAAATATTTCTTGTAGTTTTTTGGAAAAGGATTCACCCTTGTTTGCTATAATAAATTTTCCTTTAGCATTTGAAACTGGACTAAGTGTAAGTGTTACATTAATTTATTAAGTTCTATATCTTCCTGTAGCAAAAAGAAAATTTTATCAGAACTTTTATTAGAAAAACATGTAGATTTCTTGGAACTCTGGTATCTCCCTTTTGCTAGGACCTATTTAAAAAATGTTTAAAACTTGAACTGAAAAGTAAACTATTTTAGTGAGGCATCTGATAACCACCTTCTTGGAAGCAAATAGTGTTTCTGATGAAATTCATAAATAATTTCAGAGGAAAATTAGTGAGACTGATTGTTTTAGGAGAGTAGTAACCTAGGCATCCAGAGGACTACCAGACAAGAGTCCAATAACATTTATCCAGATATTTCTTTCTTTTCCTATGAATTCTAACAATAGTTTCTCTAATTATCAACTCTGTCAATTTTTAAAATTCTTTCCACAAATATCTCAGCTAAGAGATAAATATTCTTTCAATGAATGGTCTCAGGACAACTGAATACTCACATGCAAAGAATTAAAGTTGGAGCCTTATCTCACACCATATACAAAAATTAACTCTAAATTGATCATAGACTTAAATGTAAAAGCTAAAATTATGAAACTCTCAGAAGAAAAGAGGCATAAATCTTTGTGACCTTAGTTTAGGCAATGGTTTCTTAGACATGTTATCAAAAGTACAAGTAACCAAAATAAAAATAGAAAACTGGATTTCTGTGAAATTAAAATCTTTTGTGTTTCAAAGGGCAGGGCACTATCAAGAGAGAAAAACTCACGAAGTGGGAGGAAATGTTTTCAAAACATATCTTTTAAGGAACTTGTATCTAGAATACATAAAGAATTCATATAACTCAACAATACAAAGTCAAATAACCCAGTTTAAAAATGGGCAAAGGATCTGAACAGACATTTCTCCAAGATACAAATGGCAAACACATAAAAATGTTGCTCAAAATAATTAGTCATCAGAGAAATGCAAATCAAAACCACAATAAAACTCACTTCATACTCACTAGTATGATTATAATAATAAAGAAAAGATGTACAATAACAGTATTAGTGAGGATGTGGAGAAACTGGAACCCTCATACGTCTCTGGTAGGAATGCAAATGGTGCAGCTGCTTAGGAAAAGAGTTTGGCAGTTCCTGAAGGGCCATGGCCGCAGAGCCTGCGCGTCCGGAGCCTGTGCTCCGCAACAGGAGAGGCCACAACAGTGAGAGGCCCGTGTACCGCAAAAAAAAGAAAGAAAAAAAAAAGTTATGTCCACACAAAAGCTTACGCACAAATGTTCATAACAATATTATTCATAATAGCCAAAAAGTGGAGACAGCCAAATATCCATCAACTAATGAGTGTGTAAACAGAATGTGGTATATCCATACAATGGGAAATTCCTTAGCAACAAAAATAAAGTATTAGCATATGTTACAACTTAAGTGAACCTTGAAAACATTAGGTTTTCAAGAAAGAAACCAGTCACAAATGACCACATATGGTATGATTCCATTTATATGAAATGTCCAGAATAGGCAAATCTATAGAGACATAAAGTACATTAGTAGCTGCCTAGAACTGGGTCCAGGTATGTGAGAATGATAAAAGGGAAACCACTGCTAATGGTTACAAAGTTTCTTTTGGGGGTGATGAAAATGTTCTAAAAATACATAGTGGTGAGGCTTGCACAACTTTGTGAATATACTAAAACCCAGTAAATTGTGACCCTATAAAGGCGAGTTTTATGGTATGTGATTTATATTTCAGTAAAGCTGTTAAAAATGAAAACTACTTGACTTGGTATGTTTGAGGCCATTTACTTTGAAGAAAGATTGTAATAAAACTTTGAAGTATAATTATAAACCTACAACATCTTTGTAAACAAATAATGGGAAAAATCTCTTTTCATAATTAAAAACTCATAGCTTAATTTTATCTCTTGCTAATTATTATTCATGAAATTCTTTTACTCATCTCTCTGAAACATAGACAGCTAATTAGAAACTGGGTTTGGGGCTTTATTGAAGTGACATCTATTCATTTCAGTAAGATTTGCTGCATTAAAAAAAAAGGGAGAGAGTCATTTTTTAGGTTGACAGAAAGCACAACTTTTCACCTTGGGGGTTCTGTTCTAGGGTATTCCCAATTCATTTCTCAAGCTGTGTCGTGTTCTCTTACCATCCTCAATTCATATAACTCTGAGATGTCATATCTTAAAGAAAGCAAAATCTGTGAAGATCACAATCCTAATATGTGTTCTTCAATCCTGACTAAAACTCTGTCCCTATAGTAAACACCTCCCTAGTCCATGATAACCTTTTCCTAAGAATTCTAATCCCACCCAGGCAGCCGTATGTATTTACTGTCATGGGGTAGACACCTGACATAAATTGGGTCAAAGGGGTCCCATGGAGAATTCCAGTAAAATGTATTATGCGATATTTCATGATTAATGCAAGTTTCTATGGATATTAACTCAGGCTGAGGGAATACATAACCCAGGATCTTATAGGATCTTAACCCTGGCTGAGGGAGTGCATAACCAGGTTCAAAGAACACTGGAGAAAGAAAAAAAAAATCTGCAGTGTTGGACTATTCCAAGGTCTTCTTTACTCCAAAGTATCTGCTATTCAAAGAATCTCTTCACTCTTTCTGGAAGTTTCTGTTCTTCAATATAGTGATACCTAGACAGTAAGAAGGGAGATACTCCAGAGCTGGGTATTCTACTTTGTCAAAATCTTGTAATCTTCTGATGACCTTATCTTACTCAGCAGGATTTACTTGTACACTCCTGGGAGCTTGGGAGGCCAGAATGAGAGGGAAAGAAGAAAGTACATGCAGAGTATTGCAGAGGGTATTCATTTTTGAGTTACAAAAGAGCTATAAAAAAGTATAATGTGTTTATTTTGGACACATGAGAAGACAACTTTGTTGGAGCAGAGGCAAATATTACTCATATGGTTTATAGTGCACTGATGCTAACAAAGAGATATATACATTGAATTTCTAACAAAGATAAAAAATTAAATTTTCTTTTTGAAATATATTCACAATTAGCTTAGGAATGCAAAAAGAAATACAACTTTTGGGGAAATAAACTTTTGAGAATCGGAACACATTTGAAAATTCAAGTCTCTCAAAATACCCTGATTCCAGTAATAAACTATGCTTGTTTAATTATATACCTGCTCAGCTATTTTAGAAAGTATACTTCTTTGACAATTGAAAAAAACAAAAATTGGACATCATTAACCTTGAATGCCTGAGGGCATATGCTATTTGCGCTTAGTATAAAATAATTGAACCCAAGTCTAGACACTCGAGAACAATTATAGAGCAAGCTGTTTATTTTTCATATCCTATGATACCCTTTGGGAAATTCATGACTTCCTATCTTCAAGACAAAACAAAATCCTCCTTCGATTTTTTTGGTCACCTAGTGTCACTTTTTATCTCACCTTTTCTTCACTACCTCTATGTGTTTACCTCTTTTCAACAGCTGAAACTAACAAATCTTTTTTCAAGCATAATTAGTTTTTCTGAAGTATTTGACACAGCCGTTCCTTCACTTGGCTTCTGTAACACCGACCTCTCACAGTTTTCAGTCTTTTTCTTTTTTCAATCTTGGTACATTCCATATTATTTCATTTTAATTTAATTCAATTCAATCCAATTTATATTCCAGAGAACTACATTATTATGTGGTTAACAACTGTTATGTGTTGAGAATATTGAGATCAATAATAGGTCTTTCCCATCAAGAAACTCACTATATAATTGGGAGGATGATATATCAGTAGGCAGTAGGCTATGAGAGGGATGCTGCACCACAATTAATGGGGTCTGAAAAGATGTTTCGGGGTAGATGGCATATGATATGAGTTCTTAAGGACAAATAAGAGTTAACCATATGTGACAAATCTGTTCACCTTATCTACATTTATTTTCTTCCATGGCAAAGTAGTTGCATCTGGTGTACAGTTGCCTAGTCAAGGACTATAGACTTCAGCCCTTCAGACAGAGACATGACATCATATGATTAAGCTCCAGCCAAAGGAGAATGAGCAGAAGTCATGCATGCTACTTCCAGGTATTGTCCATGAAACTCTTCCACAACCTTCTATGTCCCATGGACTGGAATGGTGATGCTGTCAGCAACCTTGGAAGCTACGTGTCAGTGGCAGAGCCATCATCAGCTTTGGACTTGGAATAACTGTGCAGAGAATAGCTCCATCCTTCCATCTCCCTGTACTATCCTGGATTATTGCATGAAAAAGAAAAGCTATTATTGTGTTTGAGCCACTACACTATCTTTTTAGATCTCTTTGCTCTAGTAGTTTAGTGTGGTCCAACTATATTGATGCTATAGGATTAAGAAAGACATTCCTGTCAAAGAGGGTAACTCAAGTAGTTCATTGTCACTGGAGCAGAAAATATGAAGGAAAATATGGCAAGATAAGAGGTTGAATTGAGAAGACCCAGAGCATGATGGACCCCATTGACCCAGAAAAGATGATAAATTTTATACATCAAGAAATGTGAAAGCATTGTGGGATTTTAGGAAGTAGAATAATATGATTTAGACTTGACTTCAATATGTACAAAAGTTTGGAGGATGTCAGTGCAGGAGGAAGAAAGCAGTTAAAGAGCTACTACAGAAACTGAGGTGAGAGGGACTTCCCTGGTGGTCCCGTGGCTGGGACTCCATGCTGCCACTGCCTGGGCAGATTTGATGCCTGGCTGGGGAACTAAGACTCTGCATGCTGTGCGGGGTGGCCAAAAAAAGAAAAAAAAAGAAATTGGGGTGAGAAAACATACAGCCTGAAGTGTCTGAGAATAAAGGTTCTGGTGTTGGATGCTTGCAGTTAGAATCGTGACTGTACCATGTACTAGATGAATGACATTCTATAAAGTGAAGATAATTCAGAACCTATTTTACAAGATTAATGTGTGAATTAAATGTGATAATCTACACAAAGTGATTAGACAAAACTTGAGACAAATAAATAGCAAGAACTGCTACTCCTACAGATATGACACTGCTACAATTTTTAAGGCAGCAAAAATGTATAGAAGGACATTTTAAAGAAAGATTTACTTGGTAGCATTTACTAGATTTGGAAAGCAATTGGATTAGTAGAGTGAGACAAACAATCAACAATTCTTCCCAAAATTCTTACTTAAGGATTGATGTGGAGCTGGGGCCATTTTAAAAGATAAGATAAACGTAAAGTGATGGAACTAGAGAAGAGATAGAGATGTGTGTGTGTGGGGTGTGTGTGTGTGTGTGTGTGTGTGTGAGAAAGAGAGAGAGAGAGAACAAGTATGATAGAAATGACAATAGAGTGGTGGCATATAATTCCTTCAATTTTAAATGTATTGAATTTGTGGATCATCTAAAAGGAAATATCCAGTAGGGAATTGAACATATTGGTCTGGCATCCAGAAGAGAGATATAAGCTGGAGGTTGACCAAAATATTTATTATAGCAGAATCTTTGGAAGTGAATGTTCACTAAATGGAGGTTTTAGCAGCATTACCGCTAAAGGATAGTGATATCTCAGCTATTTATTATTTATCATCGTACTGGCATTTTGGTTGCATTTTCTGGGTAAACTGACTTCTATAACCAATAAATCCAAAACTTTCCATGGATTAACATGTTTGTTTGTTTGTTTTTCCTTGCTCATACGACAGTTCAATGCTGATTTCTTCGTTGGTTGGTATTTTTGCTATAAGAATAGGAGTTGATAAAGGAGCCCAGGCATTTTCTTTCTTATGGCCACACTATCTCTAGTGCCTGGCCACCCTATCTCTACTGCCATGGGTGCCCTTGCATCAGAGGGAAAGGCAAATGAGACAATGAGATAGGTAAATTCACATCTTAACTATTGTGGCTTGGATATGACAACATCACCTATTCATATTACTTACATTGGTGATGACTACTCACACAATCTCAGTTAGATATAAGCAATTGAGAATATTTGTTCCATGACTACACAGCCACATCCAAGAATGAACTTTGTATTATGGAATAAGGAGGGGGAGTGCCACACATTTTGGTGAATGATTTGTAATCTCTGCTATAGTTCTCCTGATTGGCCAACAAAATATCCATGCACATTCTTATTTTCGCCCATAGAACCAATGCATCCATCCCTGAGAGAAGCAACCAAAATCTCCAGGTGATTTGCAGTCTTCTCCATCAGTTTTGAATATGGCTCATAGGCTGCAGTCTGTCAACTAAAATACTAATTATCTTCTCATTCCTTACATGCACATCCACTAAACAAAGATGTAGAAAAAATAATGTCCATTTAGGGTCTTGGAATAATAAGAAAGATAATGGTTTATAGCAATGAAGCATTCCTCAAGGGTAGGCATTTTGAAGACCAACACCTGGAATGAGGAAGTTCCTTTTTGCTGCAGTTTAGGTAAATCTTCCTTGTTCATAGTCACCCATGCTGTTTGTTCTACCATCTGGAAAGTTTTTCATCCATTATTCTCCTTGGGAATTTATGATGGGGACTTTTGAAGTATAACCTTTTCTCCTTGTTTGTGGAAAAATTCCTGCCTGGCAAATGAGTGTGCTAAGAGTTATTTTACAACCACACGTTACAGACAAAGTGTTATTGGACCAAGCCTACGTTTTTTCCCTCAACAAAAACTTAGCAGGTCCTTGATCTCTTTGGTGTGTCAGTAGCCATACTCAAAATTCTTTACTAGACATAACCCTCTGTCTGCCTTATTTCTTTGCTAACTGATCCATATTTGCCCTTCTACAACACATTTAATGAGTATCTTGAGGTCATCTGAAATGAGAGATTTATGTGATATGATTGATGGTCAGTGTTATGTGTCAATTTGCCCAGTTATTCAATTCAAACATTAATCTAGGTATTGCTATGAAGGGATTATGCCAATTGATTCACATCTATAGTAAATTTCCTTTAAGTAAATAAGATTAGCCTAGAGAATCTGGGTGGGCTTGATTAGAAGGAATTATTCTCAGCTGACCTTTGCAGTAGAGATAGTTGCTAATATCCTGTAAGTGACTTGATGGATCTAAGCTTTTTTATCCATCTTATTTCTTATGGTTTGAGGTCTACAAGTAGTGCACTGCTTAGGTTATGTACTCCTGTATAACAAAATATGCCAAAGTGTAATGCCTTAAGACCATGATTTTATTTTGCTCAGGATTCTATGGAAATCTATGGAATTCTATGGAAATTCTATGGAATTCCTGAAGGGCTGAGCTGGTGATTTTGTCTCTGATACACATAATATCAGTAGAGGTGTCTAGGGCCAGGAAATTTGCTTCTCAGGTAGTTTCTTCACTTACATAACTGGTACCTTGGTGCTCCATCCTTTCACTGTTTCCCACGTGGCAAATGAGCCTCCAAGTTTCCTTAAGTGGATCAGGCTTCTGATGACGTGGTGGTCTCAGGGCAATTGCCCTTCTTACAGTTGTTACCAAAAGACAGAGAAAGCTGCTGAGTTATTTAAAACCTGAGCCAGAAAATGGCACAGGTCACTTGTGCCTTATTTTCTTGGTCAAAACAGTCTGAAGGCTCATCTAGATTCAAGAAGGGGGAGAAACTATCTCCACATCTTTATGGGGAGTGGCAAAGTCAAACTGCAGAAGAGCATATGAAGTGGGAGGTATCGTTGGTGACATATTTGGAAAACATTGGGTTGGCCATAAAGGTCATTCTGGTTTTTCTGTAACATCTTACAGAAAAACCCCAACGATGTTTTTGGCCAACCCAATATAATCTTCCACAACTGCTTTTCTACACTGAAGTTCCCAGATTTTTGGACTTTATTTTCTTTCATTTCTACTTTTAAAATAACTCTCTCTTGGAACATGCTATATAGAGCTGTAACAAGCAGTTCAGATTAGTCACAAAATAGCTTTCCCATTTGTTCCCCATGAGCCACTGACTCCAAGTTAGCATTATAAGTCAGCAAGAAAAGGATAAGATATTCATTAAATGGTAATGAAACCCTTGGGTTTTTTTAAATATGAAAACTGATAAAATTAGATATATCTCATACTACACACACAAAATTCACAGAACACTGAAATTACTGAAATATAGAAAAGTAGTTCTATCACCTGTGGGAGGAGAACGGTTTTAAAAAGGTACAAATTATAAAAGCAAGACTAATAGATTAATATTAAAATAGTAAATATATGAGAAACATAGAAAACTGATTTAAAAAACTTGTGACAAACTGGGAAAATATATTTGCAATAGACAAAGGGTTTGCATCCAGAATTTATTGCAGGTTTTACATATTAATGAAGAGACCGATAACTCTAAACATAATTGAGAAAAATAGAGAACTAGGAAAATTTCTGAAAAAAACCAAAATATTCCATCTCTCTCACAACAAGGAAAATAAATTTTTTAAATTACTATTTCACACATATCTGAATGGAAAGGAAATAAGTCTGACAGCATAAAGTGCTAGAAAGTATCTGGAATAAATAGAAAATTCTGAAATTTGATGGACCTGTAAATATAACCATAGTGGAAAACAATTTAATAATCTTTGCTGAAAACAGAAATATGTATTCACTAGATCCAGAAATTCTGTTATTAGATATATATAAGAAGAATTTCTTATAAATATTTACAACAATTTGCTTGTTTTGACAAAACAAAACCAAAAAAGAATGCACCTCAAAAATAAAACATGGAATTAAAAACAAGTATTAAAACATAGAAAATGATACTAAAATGATACTGAGCATAATTTAATGATATTAAACATAATTAAAACATACATATGCCTGTGTATGCTGTACAATGGCTAGGTTTATATTCTGTTTGTAGAATTTATAATCTGTGTGACCTTGTGCAATTTAGTTAAACTCTCTGTACCTTAATTTTCTCATCTATAAAATCATTTGTTTCAATATTAAATGGGTTAACATGTGAAAAGCACTTAGAAACACTTAGAAGAGTCCATGCTTCAGAGTGAATGTTTAACAAAAATAAAAAGTCAATACTTTAAAAATCTTCCTTTTGTTCCTCCTCCTTCCCCTCCTTCTTCTTTTTGTTAAAATATGCACTAAAGAATAGACATCAATTTATGATATACTTTTCTCTGGTGTGGAGGTGAGATGAAGTAATAAAGTAAATGGGCTTCAACTTTATTGGTAAATTTTATTTCATTTATTTAAAGATATAAGACAAATATAAGAAATTGTTAATATTTGCCTATTTCATGTAGTAAGCACAAGGATATTTATATATTATTCTCTAAACTTGTTTCCCAAAAAAACCCCTCAAAATATGATGAAGCATCTGAAAATTTTAAGTATTTGTTTTATCATTGGCCCTCTTCCACAATAGTGGATAGTTTAAAAAATAAACTTATGCAAATAACTGGTTAAAGAGTTTGGAAACAGAGTATAGACATGCCTTGTTTTATTCTGCTTCACTTTACTGCACTTCACAGATGCTGTGGTTTTTACAAACTGAAGGTTTTTAGCAACCCTGCATCAAGCAAGTCTATTGGTGCCATTTTTTCCAGCAGCATTCGTGCACTTTGTGTCCCTGTGTCAAATTTTGGTAGCTCTGATCATATCTCAAACTTTTTCATTATTATTATATTTGTTATGGAGATTTTTGATAAATCATCTTTGAAGACTCTGATGATGGTTAACATTTTTTTAGCAATAAAGTATTTTTATTTAGGGTATGTACATTGTTTTTTAAATATAATGTGATTGCATATTCAGTAAACTATTGTATAATGTAAACATAACTTTTACATGCACTAGGAAATCAAAAAATTTGTGTCACTCACTGTATTGTGATATCTGCTTTATTTGCATTAGTCTGGAACCAAACTCAAAATATCTCCGAGATATGCCTGTGTTCATATTTCTTATCTTTCAAGTGAATAGCGTTAATTGTGAGCTGACAAATACAATATTATGTGAGGTATTGTATATGTTACGTGAAGCAAGTATGGGAGTATCTAGCCAAGCTTGAAAATAAAGAGTCTGAAGTTCCATTTTTTTGGGGGGGGTGGAAACAGTGTGATGTTTGTTCCCCATTATCCTTTAAAAAATTAAAGTAGCATAGAAGAGGTACCTGCTCACATCAGCATGAAAGGAAGAGCCAAGCCAGCTGGGCCCATCCATGCTGCCAGAGACATTCATCTACTCTACTTGGCGAGCTTTCTCTATGGTGGGGGCCGTTCCATTCTGGGATTTAAGATGCAACCCCGATTTCAATGATCTTGTCTTAATCTCTCTGTAAATACAATTCTATTTGTAAGACTTGTTAGACTTGTTCCAAATTTTAGTTTCAAAGCTGTCAACAATGTGTCTATTGTAAATAAAGTTTACAATAAAGAAATGGTTTGTTAAGATTATATAGTAAGCTGATAAATTTCTCAGGTTTAGAGAACAAATTTTGATGTAATTATTACTTTTAAAAAGTAAATCATATAGCTTAGTAGAAAATATGTAGCCCCTACTCTTTCCTTCTATGTTATCTTACTCTATATATTAGGGTGACCCAGAGTCATTCTAAGTCCTTTCACTGTTTGCCAGTGTGGTAGAAATGTTACTAGTGTCAATCTAATGGGGGTGGGGTGGGGGTGGTGGTTGAGTTTATATTCATTAAGCATTTCTTACAATTTTATTATAAAACATTTGATCAACTATAATTATATAATGCATTTACTCCCTCAACCAGAAATAACTCTAGCTTGCTAAATAGAATAAAAAATTAATGACAACATCCAATACTCTTAAACTGAATCAATGAGACAAACAGCAGTATGTGTGTTCTGGAAAGGCAAGGTAAAGGAGAAAAAAAAAATTATATATATATATATATATATATATATATATATATATATATACACACACATGGCTAAAATGGGCTTCCAAACCAATCAAGCCAGTGCTTAGAAAGGAAACTAGAGGTTAGAGACTACATGATATTTTATGAGTTAAAACTTTCAAGGAAAAAAATGATTTTTCAAAAGTAAAACTAAAAGCAACAATTGTAGCCATGGGAATTATACAGAATAAGTAGGGCTTTTACAGTGATATTAAGCAAAGAGAAACACTAGACAAGAAATAAATGACAGGCATGAAAATAATATTGGTTCTAAAATGTCTAATAGCTCCTAGCTTAATTCTCTTTTATACTTATCTTTAAAATACATTTTAAGAAGAGATCACGGCAAAAAGTAACATGTTAAGATAAAAAGATATATGAAAAATAAGAAGGTGCTTTAAAAGAAAATGCACATAAATCTTGATGTTCATCCAATTATGATAAAAGCTTAGCAGTGAAAGGACGAATGCACTTTAAGAAATTGAATGTCGAGGCTTCCGGGAAGATGGCGGAAGAGTAAGACGCGGAGATCACCTTCCTCCCCACAGATAAACCAGAAATGCATCTACACGTGGAACAACTCCTACAGAACACCTACTGAACGCTGTTAGAAGACCTCAGATCTCCCAAAAGGCAAGAAACCCCCCCACGTACCTGGGTAGGGCAAAAGAAAAAAGAATAAACAGAGACAAAAGAATAGGGACGGGGCCTGCACCAGTGGGAGGGAGCTGTGAAGGAGGCAAGGTTTCCCCACACTAGGAAGCCCCTTCGCGGGCGGAGACTGTGGGTAGCGGAGGGGGGAAGCTTCGGAGCCACGGGGGAGAGCACAGCAACAGGGGTGCGGAGGGCAAAGAGGAGAGATTCCCGCACAGAGGATCGGTGCCGACCAGCACTCACCAGCCCGAGAGGCTTGTCTGCTCACCCGCCGGGGCGGGCGGGGCTGGGAGCTGAGGCTCGGGTTTCGGTTTCGGTCGGAGCGCAGGGAGAGGACTGGGGCTGGCGGTGTAAACACAGCCTAAAGGGGTTAGTGCGCCACGGCTAGCCGGGAGGGAGTCCAGGGAAAAGTCTGGAACTGCCGAAGAGGCAAGAGACTTTTTCTTCCGTTTTTGTTTCCTGGTGCGCGAGGAGAGGGGATTAAGAGCGCTGCTTAAAGGAGCTCCAGAGACGGGCGCGGCAGCCGCGGCTAAAAGCGCGGACCCCAGAGATGGGCGTGAGCCGCTAAGGCTGCTGCCGCCGCCACCAAGAAGCCTGTATGTGAGCACAGGTCACTATCCACACACCCCTTCCGGGGAGCCTGTGCAGCCCGCCACTGCCAGGGTCCCGGGATCCAGGAACAACTACCCCGGGCGAACGCACGGCGCGCCTCAGGCTGGTGCAACGTCACGCCGGCCTCTGCCGGCACAGGCCCGCCCCGCACTCCGTACTCCCTCCCCGCGGCCTGAGTGAGCCAGAGCCTCCGAATCAGCGGCTCCTTTAACCCCGTCCTGTCTGAGCGAAGAACAGACGCCCTCTGGCGACCTACATGCAGAGGTGGGGCCAAATCCAAAGCTGAGCCCCTGGGAGCTGTGAGAACGAAGAACAGAAAGGGAAATCTCTCCCAGCAGCCTCAGGAGCAGCGGATTAAAGCTCCACAAGCAACTTGATGTACCCTGCATCTGTGGAATACATGAATAGACAACGAATCATCCCAAATTGAGGAGGTGGATTTTGAGAGCAAGATTTATGAATTTTTCCCCTTTTCCTCTTTTTGTGAATGTGTATGCTTCTGTGTGAGATTTTGTCTATATAGCTTTGCTTCCGCCATTTGTCCTAGAGTTCTATCCGTCCGTTTTTTTTCTTAGTAGTTTTTTTATTTTAATAACTTTATTATATTTTATATTACTTTATTTTACTTTATCTTCTTTCTTTTTTTCCTTCCTTCCCTCCTTCCTTCCTTCCTTCCTCCCTCCTGACCTCCCTCCTCCCTTCTTTCTTTCTTCTTCTACTAATTCTTTCTTTCTACTTTTTCTCCCTTTTATTCTGAGCTGTGTGGATGAAAGGCTCTTTTTGCTGCAGCTAGGAGTCAGTGCTGTGCCTCTGAGGTGGGAGAGCCAACTTCAGGACACTGGTCCACAAGAGACCTCCCAGCTCCACATAATATCAAACGGCGAAAATCTCCCAGAGATCTCCATCTCAACACCAGCACCCAGCTTCACTCAACGACCAGCAAGCTACAGTGCTGGACATCCTATGCCAAACAACTAGCTAGACAGGAACACAACCCCACCCATTAGCAGAGAGGCAGCCTAAAATCATAATAAGTCCACAGACACTCTAAAACACACCACCAGATGTGGACCTGCCCACCAGAAGGACAAGATCCAGCCTCATCCACCAGAACACAGGCACTAGTCCCCTCCACCAGGAAGCCTACACAACCCACTGAACCAACCTTAGCCACTGGGGACAGACACCAAAAACAATAGGAACTACAAACCTGCAGCCTGCAAAAAGGAGACCCCAAACACAGTAAGATAAGCAAAATGAGAAGACAGAAAAACACATAGCAGATGAAGGAGAAAGATAAAAACCCACCAGACCTAACAAATGACGAGGAAATAGGCAGTCTACCTGAAAAAGAATTCAGAATAATGATAGTAGAGATGATCCAAAATCTTGGAAATAGAATAGACAAAATGCAAGAAACATTTAACAAGGACCTAGAAGAACTAAAGGTGAAACAAACAACGATGAACAACACAATAAATGAAATGAAAAATACTCTAGATGGGATCAATAGCAGAATAACTGAGGCAGAAGAACGGATAAGTGACCTGGAACATAAAATAGTGGAAATAACTACTGCAGAGCAGAATAAAGAAAAAAGAATGAAAAGAACTGAGGACAGTCTCAGAGACCACTGGGACAATATTAAACACACCAACATTCGAATTGTAAGGATTCCAGAAGAAGAGGAGAAAAAGAAAGGGACTGAGAAAATATTTGAAGAGATTATAGTTGAAAACTTCCCTAATATGGGAAAAGAAAATAGTTAATCAAGTCCAGGAAGCACAGAAAGTCCCATACAGGATAAATCCAAGGAGAAATACGCCAGGACACATATTAATCAAACTGTCAAAAATTAAATACAAAGAAAACATTAAAAGCAGCAAGGGAAAAACAAATAACACGCAAGGGAATCCCCATAAGGTTAACAGCTGATCTTTCAGCAGAAACTCTGCAAGCCAGACGGAGTGGCAGGACATATTTAAAGTGATGAAGGAGAATAACCTGCAACCAAGGTTACTCTACCCAGTAAGGATCTCATTCAGATTTGATGGAGAAATTAAAACCTTTACAGACAAGCAAAAGCTGAGAGAGTTCAGCACCACCAAACCAGCTTTACAACAACTGCTAAAGGATCTTCTCTAGGCAAGAAACACAAGAGAAGGAAAAGACCTACAATAACGAACCCAAAACAATTAAGAAAATGGGAATAGGAACATACATATCGATAATTACCTTAAATGTAAGTGGACTAAATGCTTCCTCCAAAAGACACAGATTGGCTGAATAGATACAAAAACAAGACCCATATATTTGCTGTCTACAAGAGACCCACTTCAGACCTAGAGATACAGACTGAAAGTAAGGGGATGGAAAAAGATATTTCATGCAAATGGAAACCAAAAGAAAGCTGGAGTAGCAATTCTCATATCAGACAAAATAGACTTTAAAATAAAGACTATTAGAAGAGACAAAGAAGGACACTACTTAATGATCAAGGGATCAATCCAAGAAGAAGATATAACAATTGTAAATATTTATGCACCCAACATAGGAGCACCTCAATACATAAGGCAAATACTAACAGCCATAAAAGGGGAAATCGACAGTAACACATTCATAGTGTTTTGATTTATAATACACAATATTTTGATTTATAATACTATTTGGATATGAGAAGCTAGGACATTTTATTTTTATTTTAAGTTTAATGAGGATTACAACATAAGTTCTAAACATGGTTGAAGGTTGTAAGTTTAAAATAAAGTAATGAGAGAAGAGTCTAATTATATTTTAAGGCCTCAAATTGCTTAGAACTGATTAATTTGGATGAGACTAAGTCTTACTTAGCAGAATGATAGATAAGTGTTGGTTCACAAGTCTTTAATAAAGATTTCATAATGTAACTTTTGGGGTAAAACTTGTCTGCCTTAAGTAATGACGGAGAACAGCAGATTTTCATCCAGAGTTACTTTATGATGACATTATTTCTTTTCTATTTCTCATTTAGGATGAACCATATTCTGGTTTGGGAGACTGACAGCTACTGGCATCAGGAAGGGACTTCAGAGGATATGGCATCCTTGAAAGGAGACAACTACAATCATTGGTAGGTGGAGATGAGGCTAGGAGCATGGGTGCAAAATAAAGATGCTATTTGATACTGACAATGGGAAATGAAAGAAAAATGAATAAAAAGACATTAAGTACTATATCTAATGGAAATTGATATGGAAATCAATGTGATATGATAAGACTTCCACTCTGTACACAATTCATATCAGCCCAAATAACTCGTATTGTGAATGTAACACCATGTTAGGCACTGGGTTTGCCTTAAAGAGCTTGAAATCTAATTTAAGGGCCACAAAGTAAAGACAACAGGCACTAGAGTAGGTTTTTAAAAAAGTAAAATGTTAAATAATAGAGAAAATAGAGGATTATAGCAAACTTAAGGAGTAGAGATGCCTTCTTAAGAGAATATTCGCTACTCAGGAGCCTATGGTTACAAAGAGGCAACGTTGGCCCAGAGGTGGTACTATTTTTCTCCCCTACTGTCTTCTCATCTCTGCTGTCCTCTCCTCTCCCCTTCTCTCTTCTCTTCTCCTCTCTGATCCTTTGCTCTCTTTCCTCTTCTCTTCTCTCAATTCTCCCCTTACCCTCTCCTACTTTTTCCTCTTTTTCTTTTCTTTTTTGTTTCCATTTTTTGGAAAGAAGTCATTAAGTCAGATTTTATTCATAGTCTCCCAATTTTCAATGATGTCAATTAACTATAAAAAAAGAAACACTGGGAGGCCATACAAAACATGTATGTCAGGGTGGATATTGTTCATGGACTGTGGTTTTCTAACCCTGATCTAAATAATTTAGTTGCCACAGTTTAAACTGTGTAATTAGTTCTGAATTGAGGACAATCCAGAACACTGCTAAGTGAGTTACTTGTTTCTTTAAGACAAACAAATCTTAATTAAATGGAATGAATGTAATTTATAGGAGTGAATTTCTCTCTTAACTCTCTGATGACAGATAGAGGCAATGGTGCTTATGGTGGGTTCACCTGTTAATAACGTTTTAGTCACTGACTATTAAAAAAAGAACATGGTGGTCTTTTGTTATTACCATTATTTATTTACTGCGTGGCTCTAAATTGCGAATTGTCATGGGTATATGATTAAGAGAATGAGGAAATTATTCAGAATATCTTCAAAGATTTCCTGAAAGTAAGATCAGTTGTGCCAAGATTGCCTTTTGCAAAGGACATTGTGGAAACCCCACTGTCAGAAACATATGGAGTTAGACTGTACAAAATCAAAGACGTTAAATTGTAAAGAACAATCTGGCTGGTCCCCCAGGGTATTGCCTATATAAAGCAATAGTTAGTTTTCATCTTTAATTTAGGTATTTCCAAGACAGGGTGAAATTCATTATGAAAAATCTTCATTGTAGCTCAGTCAATTTTAAACTGTATGTTTAACCAAGCTCCTTACTCTAAATATGAACATATAATTCTATCCATTGTTAGCCATGCCCTTTGAAATCTTTATCCTTTGATTAATCTCATATTATGGAAAATAATTAATTATATTCTCAGTCATTATATAACTGCTGCATGTCTAGAAGTGCAAAGAGGTTTATAATTTAACTTAATAAGTTTGCTCTTCACAGGCCTAGTTTTCATCTTTTTTTTGGGGAAGAGGGGTGTTCTGGTCTAGCACAGAACTTAAATATCTAGAGACTAAGTAAACCTTTATCAAATTGAATTAATTAAAACTTAGCTTGTGAAGCAGTCAGATGCCACTAGGAGCCACATCGGTCTAATGGCAGATCAGAGATGAAATAGAAATAAAAACATTTCTCCATACTTTTGGATAAATTATGTTTATAGAAATGAGATAATAGCAAGCATATTTAATTTTTCTTTATAAGTTGAAATTTCAAAGCTTCTATTTTAACTGCTTATACTATACAATAAAAATTTTTTTAAATGATTCATTTTATAGTTTTGGGGAAAGGGACACAAATATGGTGATGAAGTACTACATTTTTTTTTTAACATCTTTATTGGACTATAATTGCGTTACATTGTTCTGTTAGTTTCTGCTTTATAACAAAGTGAATCAGTTAGACATATACATATATTCCCATATCTCTTCCCTCTTGTGTCTCCCTCTCTCCCACCCTCACAGCTGGTCACAAAGCACTGAGCTGATCTCCCTGTGCTAAGCGACTGCTTCCCACTAGCTATATATTTTCCATTTGGTAGTGTATATATGTCCATATATACACTACCACTCTCTCACTTTGTCCCAGCTTACCCTTCCTCCTCCCCGTGTCCTCAAGTTCATTTGCTAGTAGGTCTGAGTCTTTATTCCTGTCTTGCCCCAGGTTCTTCATGAACTTTTTTTTTTTTTTTTTAGATTCCATATATATGTGTTAGCATATGGTATTTATTTTTCTCTTTCTGACTTACTTCATTCTGTATAACAGACTCTAGGTCCATCTACCTCACTACAAGTAACTCAATTTCATTTCTTTTTATGGCTGAGCAATATTCCATTGTATATGTGTGCCACATCTTCTTTATCCATTCATCTGTTGATGGACACTTAGGTTGCTTCCATGTCCTGGCTATTGTAAATAGTGTTACAATGAACATTGTGGTACATGAGTATTTTTGAATTATGGTTGTCTTAGGGTATATGCCCAGTAGTGGAATTGCTGGGTCCTATGATAGTTCTATTTTTAGTTTTTTAAGGAACCTCCATACAGTTCTCCATAGTGGCTGTATCAATTTACATTCCCACCAGCACTGTATGAGGGTTCCCTTTGCTCCACACCCTCTTCAGCATTTATTGTTTGTAGATTTTTTGGTGATGGCCATTCTGACCGGTGTGAGATGATATCGCATGGCAGTTTTGATTTCCATTTCTCTAATGATTAATGATGTTGAGCATTCTTTCATGTGTTTGGTGGCAATCTGTATATCTTCTTTGGAGAAATGTCTGTTTAGGTCTTCTGCCCATTTTTGGATTGGGTTGTTTGTTTTTTTGATACTGAGCTGCATGAGCTGCTTATAAATTTTGGTGATTAATCCTTTGTCAGTTGCTTCATTTGCAAATATTTTCTCCCATTCTAAGGGTTGTCTTTTCGTCTTGTTTATGGTTTCCTTTGCTGTGCAAAAGCTTTTAAATTTCATTAGGTCCCATTTGTTTATTTTTGTTTTTATTTCCATTTCTCTAGGAGGTGGGTCAAAAAGGATCTTGCTCTGATTTAGATCATAGAATGTTCTACCTATGTTTTCCTCTAAGAGTTTGAAAGTGTCCGGCCTTACATTTAGATCTTTAAACCATTTTGAGTTTGTTTTTGTGTATGGTGTTAGGGAGTGTTATAATTTCATTCTTTTTCATGTAGCTGTCCAGTTTTCCCAGGACCACTTATTGAAGAGGCTGTCTTTTCTCCATTGTATATTCTTGCCTCCTTTATCAAAGATAAGGTAACCATATGTGCGTGGGTTTATCTCTGGGCTTTCTATCCTGTTCCATTGATCTTTATTTCTGATTTTGTGCCAGTACCATACTGTCTTGATTACTAGCTTTGTACTATTGTCTGAAGTCCGGGAGCCTGATTCCTCCAGCTCCGTTTTTCTTTCTCAAGATTGCTTTGGTTATTTGGGGTCTTTTGTGTTTCCATAAAAATTGTGAAATTTTTTGTTCTAGTTCTGTGAAAAATGCCAGTGGTAGTTTGATAGGGATTGCATTGAATCTGTAGATTGCTTTGGGTAGTAGACTCATTGTCACACTGTTGATTCTTCCAATCCAAGAACATGGTATATCTCTCCATGTGTTTGTATCATCTTTAATTTCTTTCATCAGTGTCTTATAATTTGTTGCATGCAGGTCTTTGGTGTCCTTAGGTAGGTTTATTCCTAGGTATTTTATTCTTTTTGTTGCAGTGGTAAATGGGAGTGTTTTCTAAGTTTCACCTTCAGATATTTCATCATTAGTGTATAGGAATGCAAGAGATTCCTTTGCATTAATTGTGTATCCTGCTACTTTACCAAATTCACTGATTAGCTCTAGTAGTTTTCTGGTAGCATCTTTAGGATTCTCTATGTATAGTATCATGTCATCTGCAAACAGTGACAGCTTTACTTCTTCTTTTCCAATTTGGATTTCTTTTATTTCTTTTTCTTCTCTGATTGCTATGGCTAAAACTTCCAAAACTATGTTGAATAATAGTGTTGAAAGTGGGCAGCCTTCTCTTGTTCCTGATCTTAGTGGAAATGGTTTCAGTTTTTCAACATTGAGGACGATGTTGGCTGTGGGTTTGTCATATATGGCCTTTATTATGTTGAGGTAAGTTCCCTCTATGCCTACTTTCTGGAGAGTTTTTATCATAAATGGGTACTGAATTTTGTCGATAGCTTTCTGTGTATCTATTGAGATAATCAAATGTTTTTTCTCCTTCAATTTGCTAATATGGTGTATCACATTGATTTATTTGCGTATATTGATGAATCCTTGAATTCCTGGGATAAACCACATTTGATCATGGTGTATGATCCTTTTAATGTGCTGTTGGATTCAGTTTACTAGTATTTTGTTGAGGATATTTGCATCTATGTTCATCAGTGATATTGGTGTGTCATTTTCTTTTTTTGTGACATCATTGTCTGGTTTTGGTATCAGGGTAGTGTTGGCCTTGTAGAATGATTTTGGGAGTGTTCCTCCCTCTGCTATAGTTTGGAAGAGTTTGAGAAGGATAGGTGTTAGCTCTTCTCTAAATGTTTGAAAGAATTCACCTGTGAATCCATGTGGTCCTGGGCTTTTGTTTGTTGGAAGATTTTTAATCACAGTTTCAATTTCAGTGTTTGTGATTGGTCAGTTTATATTTTCTATTTCTTCCTTGTTCAGTCTTGGAAGATTGTGCTTTTCTAAGGTTTTGTCCATTTCTTCCAGGTTGTCCATTTTATTGGCCTATAGTTGCTTGTAGTAATCTCTCATGATCTTTTGTATTTCTGCAGTGTCAGTTGTTACTTCCCCTTTTCCATTTCGAATTCTATTCATTTGATTCTTCTCCTTTTTTTCTTGATGAGTCTGGCTAATGGTTTATCAATTTTGTTTATCTTCTCAAAGAACCAGCTTTTAGTTTTATTGATCTTTTCTATTGTTTCCTTCATTTCTTTTCCATTTATTTCTGATGTGATCTTGATGATTTCTTTCCTTCTGCTAACTTTGGGGCTTTTTTGTTCTTCTTTCTCTAATTGCTTTAGGTGTAAGGTTAGGTTGTTTATTTGAGATGTTTCTTGTTTCTTAAGGTAGTATTGTATTGCTCTAAACTTCCCTCTTAGAACTGCTTTTGCTGCATCCCATAGGTTCTGGGTCGTTGTGTTTCATTGTCATTTGTTTCTAGGAATTTTTTGATTTCCTCTTTGATTTCTTCAGTGATCTCTTGGTTATTAAGTAGTGTGTTGTTTAGCTCCATGTGTTTGTATTTCTTACAGATTTTTTCCTGTAATTGATATCTAGTCTCATGGCGTTGTGGTCGGAAAAGATACTTGATATGATTTCAATTTTCTTAAATTTACCAAGGCTTGATTTGTGACCCAAGATATGATCTATCCTGGAGAATGTTCCATGAGCACTTGAGAAGAAAGTGTATTCTGTTCTTTTTGGATGGAATGTCCTATAAATATCAATTAAGTCCATCTTGTTTAATGTATCATTTAAAGCTTGTGTTTCCTTATTTATTTTCATTTTGGAGGATCTGTCCATTGGTGAAAGTGGGGTGTTAATGTCCCCTACCTTGATTGTGTTACTGTCAATTTTCCCTTTTATAGCTGTTAGCATTTGCCTTATGTATTGAGGTGGTCCTATGTTGGGTGCATAAATATTTACAATTGTTTTATCTTTTTCTTGGATGATCCCTTGATCACATGTAGTGTCCTTTCTCTCGCGTAATAGTCTTTATTTTAAAGTCTGTTTTGTCTGATATGAGAATTGCTACTCCAGTTTTCTTTTGATTTCCTTTTGCATGGAATGTCTCGTTCCATCCCCTCATTTTCAGCCTGTATGTGTCCCTAGGTCTGAAGTGGGTCTCTTGTAGACAGCATATATATGGGTTTTCTTTTTGTATACATTCAGTGAGTCTGTGTCTTTTGGTTGGAGCATTTAATCCATTTACATTTAAGGTAATTATCGATATGTATGTTCCTATTACCATTTTCTTAATTATTTTGGGTTTGTTATTGTAGTTCTTTTCCTTCTCTTGTGTTTCCTGCCTAGAGAATTTCCTTCAGCATTTGTTGTAAAGCTGGAATTGTGGTGCTGAATTCTCTTAACTTTTGTTTATCTTTAAAGGTTTTAATTTCTCCATCAAATCTGAGTGAAATCCTTGCTGGATAGAGTAATCTTGATTGTAGGTTTTCCCCTTTCATCACTTAAAATATGTCCTGCCACTCCCTTCTGGCTTGCAGAGTTTCTGCTGAAAGATCAGCAGATTCCCCCTTTTGAAGTAAAATCTTCAAAGATTCCCCCCTTTGAAGTAAAAGTGCTGTAATATCTGTTTTTTTTCCTCCAATGCTGTGTTTCTGTCCTCCTATTATCACCTCTTTTAAAGAATGGAACTTAAACTTTCCATGTAAATCACATGTCATTGATAACAAGAAATATATTTATTTCAGAATGAGCTCAAAACCCAGGAACTATCAGTAAATCAGCCTTACAGGGCTCATGTATCATCTCGCTCATTAGAATGCGTTTTTCCTCAACTTAGAAATGAAATGGAACTTCCTCAATGGGGTTCGTTCCAGAGAGAGTAGTAAGGAGCAATTCAGTAGGAGAATTTGTTCTCTCAGTGTTCTGTCTCAAATGTTAATATATTGCTACAGAGGACAGAGGATGTTAAAGCACATTTTCTCACCTGCAGGGAGAAATTTGATAATTTGTCCCATTCCTTAAGGAAATTAGAAGCTTCAGGAAATTGCCTTAAAAATATCAGTGCAAAAGGATCATTACCTGTCTGTGGCTCATTTACAATAATATCATTTGACTCCAATCATCAGAGGATGGAAATTGACATTGATCAGTTGTTTTGGCAGTGAAATAAGAACTTCAGTTAAATGGTTGTATAATAACATTATAACGACAAAGGCTGCAGAAAGACACGTTCATTATTTCACATGTAGGACAAATAGCCTTGGCTTTCTTATGGTACTGATTTCCATATGATTTAATTATTATGCTCTTTTCCATACAAATGGGCTGCCGTGTGCCAATAATTCAGTTCTTTAAAAACAGAAAAGAATGGCCAGTTAAGAGAGCCCTGTGTTTAAGACCTCTATTAGGTTATTTTATTTGTAATATTTGTCCTTTAATTTTACCATTTATTGAAATGCATTTTCAAAGTTGCAAACAAAGGTATCCCAAGAAGGGAGACTTGCTTCATTTCTATAAAGCTGAATGTAATTTCTGTCTCAAGATCACATTCTGCATGCTGGCAGAAAAAGTAATCTAGCAAATGTCAAATTTTATAAGTCAGTTTGGGTTTTATAAATCGTTTTCGGTTTAAACTAAGTCACATCTGGGATGCCCAGAAGGCAGGAGGAAGTTTCCCCTGCTCTGTGCCACTTGGCTGGAACCTTCCGGGGCTTGCAGCTTTCATCAGGCTTTCTTCCCCTCCTCACAGAGCCTTCTCATCTCTTATTCAGAGGGCAGAGGTTGGAGTTCAGGTTAGCATGAGACAAGCTATCTCCCCAGAGTTCCAGGAATATATAAGTTCCAGCACTTGATATTTCCTTGGCCTTAACAGAAGAAGCTAGACAGAAGTTTTCTGTTCTCCCAGATGCATCCATATCTTAAAGGGATTCCAGATGAAACCTTGATTTAGGGTCAGAATGCATGGCCCTCCACTACTTGCACGTTTCTTGTGGCCGACTTCACAACTCCTTTCTTCCTTTTCTCAAAGAATCTTATTTAATCTGGAGTGGGGTTGGGTAGACAAGTCTAGTAAAATCCAGTACATCTAGCCTAGTGTACATTAGTAGACAAGTCTAGTAAAGTCCAGTATAAGTCTCACTTTTCTGTCTCTTAACATAAATTGAGGCTCGAATATAAATGTAAAAATGTGATGTCATTGTTTTCCAGGTATGCTGTATTACTCCTTCCTTGGGACAGTGGCTATCTCTGAATCAACGGAAGGTAGGAGAAGCTCCCCTGGAAACAAAAAGAATATCAGGATTGAAAAGCCACAGCAATATTGTAATGTTGCTCCATACTCATTCACAAGTTAGGAATTGGGGAGGAGGTATTCGTTTCTTATTTGGCAGCAAGAACTCTGTAATAGAAGAGTGATGGGTTTCAGAGTCAGATGAATTTGTCATTTTTAAAAGTCTTTGTCACATTTTCCTATATTTGAACCTACTGAAAGGTTACATAAAATATTTACCTTTAGGATTATACATAAATTATTAAAACAGTGTTTAACATATATTCTTTGTGTTATAAATGGTTGCTATTATTGTTATTACATCAGAACTATTTGTTATGCAAAGTAGCTTTTACTGTTTTTTCTACTTAAATCTACTTTGGTTTCTATAACTTTAAAATGCTATTTCTAATGTCCTCACTTTACTGTTTTAAAGTCTGTATTTTTTATTATCATGAATCAGAGGTAAGTAGATTTCCTTGAATCAATTTCTTTTCTATTAACGTCTTTCTCTTATTCTCATTCCATTTTCTGAAAACTATGCTCTTATGGTCAGGACAGTTAAGTAGATTTCAAAAGCCCAATTTTCTTTTATCAACATGGTAGTACATTTGATTTCTACAGTAATGGTCTTTCACATATTATTTTGTGTTAATTCTTTCCTTTTCTACTTGATGAAAAATACACAAATGCTTTTGTATTGGATTTGAAGATAGTTTTTCCTCTGGATGAAATGATATGAAGTAGTGGGTAAAGGCTTAACTGAAAAAAGGTGATATAAGATTGATATGATCTCTGCTCTGTCTCAATTTGCTATGTAACTTGGAGCAAATCACTTCACCTCCTTGGGATTCAATGACATTATCTGTTAAATAATTAAGTTGAATTAGATTATCTCCAAGAGTTTTCTGGCAGATCAAATTTTGTTCCACTTGATTCTGTAATGAGGCTAACAGTCTTAACTGCCTTTGTTTTAGGCATTGTACTAGACATTTCATATATGAGACCTCATTTAATATTCAATCTCATATATAGGTGGTATTATCTGTATTTTACAGATAGGAAACTAAAGATCAGTGAAGTTAAGTGACTTGCACAGGGAAATACAGCTAGTATGTAAGTAGTAGGGTTTTCAACGTGAAACTGGGTCTTCCTGACTCCAAATGTTTTTGTTTCTATCTACTATTGCCATAGTGCTCCTAAGGGAGAGAAATGAATGTCAGAAGATCAAGTAAAGTGTCTGATCCAGTCATAAAAATTGGAGAACTAATATTTTCTAAAAAGAATTGTACTTATTAGCTAAATGATTGATTTTTTAAACCTTTTTATGTGCTATAAATTAATATCAGTGGTATAATTATAATTTTGACAGAATTTAAAAATTATGTTCTATAGTAATCTGTCCTAGAAAACCCAATTTTATTTACTGCTAACAAACTACTCTCAAGAAAGCTGAATGAAATTAAGAATAACTATAAAACCATTAGTTAATACTAAGCTTTGCATTTGGGGGTGAAGTTGGAAGCTGGTACAGGGAAGGTTAAGATAGCAAAGGAATATAAAAGATGGTGTAGATCCAGCAATTCCACTTCTGGGTATATACGCAAAGGAAATAAAGACAGTATATTGAAGAGATATATGCACACTCAACGTTTTTTTGCAGCATTATTCACAATACCCAAGATATGGAAACAACCTAAGTGCTTGTCAAAAGAAGGAGAGATAAAAGATGGGGCATACATATATATGTCACAGAACGGAATGTTATTCAGTCATGAGAGTGAGGGATATCTTGCCATTTCCAACAACATGGATGGATCTCAAAGACATTATCCTAACTGAGATAAGTCAAAGACAAATACTGTATGATATCACTTATATGTAGAATCTAAAAAAGCCAAACTCATAAAAACAGTGAATAAAATGGTGGTTACCAGGGAATGTGGGTAATGGTGTATAGGACAGTTATTAAAGTGTACAAACTTGCAATGGGTAGTAAGTCTTAGAGATCTTAGAGATCTAATGTATGGTATAGTGAGTATAGACAACAATACTGTGTTATAATCATCAAGCTTGCTAAGAGACTAGATCTTAATTATTCTAACCACTAAAAAGAAATTATAATTATGGGAGGTGATAGAGATGCTAATTATCACAACAATGGCAACCATACTAATTAATTTAATACATCAAAGCATTAATTAATTTAATACATTAAATTTACACAATGTTATATTTCAAATATATTTCAACTAAAAATGTAGTAAATTCCATAAATCTTAACAAAATTCAGAAAGTGGTCTTTATTAAAAATGCTCTGATTCAGGTTGGCTGGTTGTCTGTGTACAAGACAAATTGTCTTCTTTATAAGTTATGCTAATGTCTTATTTAAGAAGAAACAAACTTTGTGTGAGTGAATGTAAGCTTCCATTCTCTGAGACAAGGAATTTCCTCTTGGTGAATCCTCTTGATGTACAAGAGAAGTGGAAGAAGGGACACGTGGTCCAATAGAAACAACCACACGTGCGCACACACATACACAAATACACATAAACACACACATGAAGGGAATCACAGATGAATGATAGGCTTACCCCAAAAGCTCATAAATAGAATGGGCTGATGTCTGTTTGTTATCCATTAGTAAATAATCAAACTATCTGCATGTTGATAGATTGACTTGTTATCAGTTGTTGATGGATAGAGTTGGTTTTATATCTAAGCTCTACTACTTACCAACTGGGTGCTCTTGGAAAAGTTACTTAATCTCTCTTAGTAATAGTACCTGCCTCATAGATGGTATTTATAGGTAAGGCTATATAATTTATATGTAGCTCTTGACATGATGCCTTGCATATAATTAGCTTTGATAATTTCCAGTAGTTGAAGCTATTGTTATAAGCAAAATAAATAAATAAATAAATAAAGACTGGGGGGACAATGCTAATTTTTTTTTTTTTTTGAGCAAGTGGAGTAACAAATGATAGAAACATTGGAAGAATACATAACTTCTATTTAGTCTCTGTCCTCTCAAAAAAAGAATGATTTCAAAACTGGAAGGAACAAAGTAAATAGTAAAGAGAACTTTGACGCCAGTGATAAATGAGGAGCTAATAGGAGGATCAATGACCTCTGAGGGTCATCTTCTCCCTTTGCCATATTAGGGTCTCACTGTTTCTCATTAGAATTATTGATTGGTGCAATAACCACCAGGCAGGTGGTCTGCCACTGGTTCCAATGTTCCATTCATGCTGCCAACACTCACCCAATAAGAAACTCCACAGATGGTATTATGTCACTCTCTATTTAAAGTCTTTAATGACCTTCATTCTTATAGAATAGATTTGGAATGGGATGCATGACTTTTACCAAATTGCACCCAATTTACATTTCCAGCGTCATTTCCTTCTACCCCACTCCTGTCAGTTGTTCATTGTACTTACATGCAATTATGCATGTTGCTCTAACAGCATGGTTCTTTTTTTTTTTTTTGCTTCTTTATGCCTTAGCATATATTATTATTTTGACCAGAATACTTTTCTCACTCTTTTTTTTCTGATAAAAAATTCATTTGTTCTTCAAAATCCAGTTTAATTATTACTTTTTTGAAGCCTTTCTCAAATCTTCAAGGTTTGGTTAATTTAATCTTACTCTTCTCCTGAGTTCCTCTGTATATAATTCTGTTATGAAAGTTATGACACTTCTTTAAAAGTCTATATCCTTCACAATATTTTTTCACAAAAAAATACAATTTTTATTCCTTGAGGACAGGGACTGTGTCTTGTATTGATTCTTGAGACTCCAATGTCTCGTGTGGTGCCTGGGCCCCTTTAGTAATGTCTGTTGACTGAATGAATAAATTAATAAACAAATGTGTAAATCTTAGGCCATTTCTGGAACAAATTAAAAGCAATACAAAAAGTTCACATTTGAGGAATCAGTGGGGTTCACTAAAAACAAGTATATGAATTTGAACTAATTTATATTTATAGCATAAATGTCACAGAGACATAGCCGTCTCCCAAATCCATTTTCCTTATTCCATAGTAATAGAATACCTAATTTTTATTGGGCACATGAGCACACAGAATTTTTTAAAATGCACTTTCTAGCTTTCCTTGCAGCAAGATATGACTATCTGACTAACTTTTGGACAATGAGATATACATGGAATTTCACGTAGCAGCTGCCAGAATCCTTTCCTTAGATGAATTTGCATTATCTATTTTTCTTTGCCCTTCCTCTTTTCTGCTGCCTGAAATGTGGGTGTAATAATTGGAGCTTGCAGCAGCTATCATGAATAATTAGTTGATCTTGAGATTAGAGGCTATGCACAAGGAAGAAACGAGATAGAAAGAACCTGGGATCTTGAGAATTGCATGAAACAGAGCAACCATACTAGCTTTAGACTTCCTTTCTTGAACTTTTAAGTGACATAACTTTCTATTATATTTTAAGCATTTTTATTCTGGTTCTCTGTTGCATATACTGTGAATTAGTTGACAGAATTTAGGGCATAACCATTTTTTCAAAGCTGAATATACATTTTTTTTTTTATTTTTTTTTTTTTTAGCAGTACGTGGGCCTCTCTCTGTTGTGGCCTCTCCCGCTGCGGAGCACAGGCTCCAGATGCGCAGGCCCAGCAGCCATGGCCCACAGGCCCAGCTGCTCTGCGGCATGTGGGATCCTCCCGGACCGGGGCACGCACCCGTGTCCCCCCGCATCGGTAGGAGGACTCCCAACCACTGCGCCACCAGGGAAGCCCTGAATATACATCTTGAAATAGGTGTACTGCAGAGATATTAAGAGACTTGCTTAATGCCACGGGGCTAATAAATGATGAGATACAAAAAAGCCCTTGAACTTCTTTCCTTTTGTGACATCATGTACTTACATAACTTCCCTAGGCCTTTGTGCCTTTATCTGTGGGAGATTCAAAAGGTAATCCTAGACAGTGGTCATAAATGAGATGATGCAGTTTGAAGGCTTAAATGCTCAATAAATGTCCACTGCTTTCCCCGCCAGAACTGTCTCTACTAGATCTTTGAGAGTAGAGAAAAATGTTGACACAGTTTATCAGAATTCCAGTAAAGCACTTTGTAAATTCCCTTGGGTATGACACCCTTGTAGATAAAATAGAGAAATAGGTTAAGTGATAGAGCAGTTCAATAAATGCATAGCTACCCCCAAATGTATTGTTTAGTAAGTGATTGTCACCTTGGAGGGAGGTATCTTGTGGCATGTCATAAGATTCTCTATTTAGCCTTATAAATTTTCATCAGTGACTTGAATGAAAGGAAGTTTATCAGATTTGGTAATGACACAGTGTTGGCAAGGGAAGCAAATGTTTCAGGTGATAGAATCAAGGTTCAAGTGTTTTACCCAACAGAATTAACTGGTAGACCCAAATTAACAAGAATCTTAGAAAAAAAAAAAGAAATTCCAAATATACAATGAAAATATCAATTGCAGAATTACAGGACTGGGACACCTGGCTTAACAAAAACTCAGATTGAGTTTACTTTAAGCTAAATGGGTACCAATAGAAAATAGGGAATGATATGATATTAGTTTTTTGCTAAAAAGTCTAGATTAGGGCTTCTCCAAGCATGGTTTATAGACAATTCAGCTCAGAATTCTTTGCAAGTTTTCTTAAATATTCATATTCAATCCAGATCTACCAATTTCTGGGGAAATGTATTTAAAGTAAGTGTTCCAGTGCTAAGTGAAGTAAGTCAGACAGAAAAACAAATACTGCATGATTTCACTTATATGTGCAATCTTAAAAAAAAGGAAATCAATAAACAAAACGAAATAGAAATGAAATCAGATGCAGAGAACAAACTGGTATCACCAGAAGGCAGAGAGGTCGAGGGAAGGATGAAATGGGTGAAGGGGATTAAGTACAAACTTCCAACTCTAAAATAAATAAGTCATGGGGATGTAATCTACAGCATTGTGAATATAGTCAATAAGTTTTTAAAAACTTTTTATGGTAACTGTTGGTAACTGGTCTTATTGAAGTGATTGTTTCATAATGTATTAAAATACAGTATCACAATGTTGTACACCTGAAATGTAATATTGTATGTTAATTATAATTCAGTATAAGTAAATCAATCAATCAATCAACTCCAAACCTTTCATGGGAGAGAGAGGCTTTAAATCTTGAGATCATTGGTTTAGATAAGCAGAGTCGCACTTTCAGAATACTCTCTTCTATTCTTGAAAATGCATATTAAGAGACTCGCTATTGACCCTGGATCCATTTAGAATTAGACCTCCATTTGGCAAAGGATTAAGAGACCATGCCTCAAAAGAAAACAAATGAGAAATTGGGAATATTTATACTGTGGAAGACTAGACCAGCAAGGATCATAATATCAGTCTTCAAATACTGTGTTTTCCTTTAGAAGCAGAAGGTAGAAACAATATCATAGACTCAATACTGCAGTGTTACCTAAGGAAAAGATTGGATTTGGTCAATGACAACTTGTGGTTGTCATTTCCCTGAAATTATTCAGGCAGAGACCTGAAAACATCTTTCAAGAGGACTTCTCATTTTGTAGGGAATTCATTAGATATATCTAGTGTTTCTCCCTTTTTGAATAATCTTGGTACTTTCTTTTAGCTTTTTATTTCTTCCATTTTTTTACTGACCAAGGTTCTTGGTCTCCTTAATCAATAGAAACTGATCAGAGGCCAGACAAGAAATTCAGGCAAGGCTTTACTGGGGCCCCTGCTGTAGGAGGGGGGAGCGAGAACAATTAACAGGTTTCCTTGATCACTCCCGGAAAGGGGATGCGAGCTCGTTTCTTATATGGGCACAAGGGTAGGAGTGTGTCCAGGGGGTCGCACTGGAGGGGTGGCTTGGTGGTTTGCCCACCCCTTTGTGGTGGTGTGTGCAGAGGGCATGCGCAATACCCTGCTTTTCCTCCTGACACCCTGCTTTTGCTCCTGGCTCTTCAGAAAGTGGCAGTTGGGCTTTTTTGGTCTTTTTATATCTTTTGTCCAGAATTTGCCCCAATTGTGCATGTATGCAGTTATTTTTAGTCCCTTATAGTTTCTTTGTATTTTGTAGCTCGAGCAGATGTTTGTCCAGGTGCAAGCATTGCAACATTGCAGCAAAGGGTGCTAGGTCCCAGCCTGTCTCACAATCACTCTCATTGGTAAATAACCCAGGATCCCTATGTTAACACTTAAAAAAACAATAAAAACAACCATATTTTATGGCTAATTACTAGGTAATTTAGGATTGTTTGACCTAAAGAATCAAATTGTGACCTTCCCAATTCACTCTGGAAGATAATCTCTAAATCCAAAGCAAGAGTCCAAACAAAAACTATATACATTGTGAATTTTTTTATTTAATAAAAACACTAAATAGATATTTTGATTTATTGATGAAAAGGATCTGAAACATGCCCTGTTTTCATGTGGAGTAGTTTTATATTATTAAAAATATGTGCTATCCAACGAATGTATCCTTTGTGTGGTCTTAAAACTGTCCTAAAATCTTGGTAAAAGCACATGTATCTCAATTTGGGGGCGGGGGGGAATGTTATATTAGTGTTGATCTTGAAGTCTGTTCGTAGATAAACTCACTGCTAATAGATTTGTTCAGCATTTGTCAAGAAATTCTACAGTGTGAGCATTAGTGCTGAAAAGAGATGTGGAGTGTCCAGTTCCACAAATGGTGAAATCATTGATTTGTGTAAGCTTTTTCCTGTTGGTACCTTCAGAACTGACTGAGCTAGCAAGAAATACAAAATCTGTCTTGCTATATCTTCATATGATTGTGTTTATTGCCCTTGAAATAAGATTAAAAATTAATTGAGCTCTAAGGTCAAATTTTTATCAACATTATTTTAAAAATCCATTTAATTCTTAAAGAGTTACATTTCAATAGAGTGCCTAGCTAATAATGTTTTACACGCTTAATGGTATAAGGGAAATGATATTTGTAGATAATAAACCCCAATGTTATTTAATACTGTCTGCTGCCAATTTAATGTGTTAATCATTAATGTATTAATCATTAAGCAGATGCCCATAAAAATATACTTAAAAATTGTCAATTAGCTTCTACTCTGAATAGAAGTTCAGTGCATTGTGACACATGCCTCCAAAGAGTATAGACCTCTAAACATGAATTAATGTGTTTAAAACAGGGTGTTAATAAGTAATTATAATGGTAAATAAGGATATAGCGTTTGAATCAGGGTTGGCAAACTTTCTGTTTTGAGGGGGTAGAGTTAAACATATTTCAGGAAGTTGAAGTTAAGTAAATAAAATGAGAAAGTTAAAGTATGGTAATCGTCACATAGGGATTAGAGCACACACTTGCAAAAAATTACCCCTTAGAGACAGAGTGACTTCCTCACCTGGAATATTTTCTGTAACAGGATTAATGTATTAATATATCTAAAGAGAGATTATATGATTTAGGAGAAAAGTGCTACTTCAAAGCCAGATATCTATGCAGAGCATTTTACAAAAGGCAGTAGCATTTTTACCATCTTCCTTTCATCCAGCTTCCAGCAAATCCTAACTCTGCACCCCTCTTCATCTGACTTTCTTGCTGGTTCTTTTGGCATTTATATCCACATTAGTTTACATTGCTATTTCTTATTTACATCTTGGTATGTTATATGTTAACTTCCTATTGATGTTGTTGATTTAGCTCTCCATACCTAACCTTACCACAGGCACTTATCCTCCAGTACAGTTATATTATGATTTTGTTTGTATATCACTATTCAATTGTTATTATGATATGAAAATATTAACAGCTGAGAAATGTACTATAACAACAGCAACAGCAACAACAAACTCTTCCTTCCTCAGCATTCACTCTGCAGGATAGTGATGCAATTTCCTTTCTTCTACAGTCTTTTTCTTGGAGATTATTTCAGTAATGAATTTACTTCTCACTTTCTTTTTTAATTATTCAGCCATTTTAATGTATCTACCACAACTGTTCTCCCAAGTACGTCTCATCTTAGTGCATTAAAAAAAAAATCAAGTACACTATTAATTTTATCTTTTTCTTTAATCTCACTGCTGGAATCTTCCCTTCATTAGTTCCAATCTGGCTGTTGTCTGGGTCCACTGGGCAACACTGTCCTGGCACTGGAAGCTGCATACACCATCAGCCTGTCGATTACTTCACCTCTTTTCTTGGTGTCATCCCTCTTATGTCGGAGGTCCCACATTTCCATTTTTCTTGGTTTAATTTCTCATTTAGCTGCAGCACATCTTCAAGTCACTATCTGAGAAGGGATTTTTGATACATTGATTGTCTGGAAGTATATTTTTTTTACTATCAAACTTCAGAGTTAGATGATGGAATTAGTTTTTCCCCCAAATTTGATGCTCAATTGTTTTCTAACTACCAGTGCCATCATTGAGAAATCTAAAGCTAATCTGATTTCTGAACATTGGTGTGTTTTTATTTATTTATTTTTTGATATCTCCTTTTGAACGTGGTATTCTTAAATTCTAGTAATTGCTTTGATGTGGGTCTTTCTCCATCCATTGTGCTGGGCAGCAAAACTATACAGCTGGATGCTGGTTCCTTTGGGTCCATAATGTTTTGATGTATTATTTATTTGATAACTCCTTTCTCTTTGTTCTTCTATTTTAAAATTGGTATGATTTTTGTATAGACTTTGTGCTAATCTTCCAAACTTTTCTTTCCTACTTTGTCTTTTAATCTATTTTCTAGACGATGTCTTCAAATTCATCTTTTTATCCTTGTAAAGGATTTTCGTTTTACTATTATATTTTTAATTTCTTAAATCTCTTTTCTTCTTTTCATGTTCCTCTATTAGTAGTTGTCTGTGCTTGTTTCAGAGTTGCAATATATATTTTTTGTACCTTAGGATATCAAATAAAGCTTTTTGGAGTCTTCCCATCCTCTTTGCTCTCCCTGGTTCCTCTTTCTTTTTACTGTCTGTTTTAGTCTCTCACTTCAAAGCCTTTTTTGAATTGTCTATTGATCCTTGGTTAAATGTTTCTATTTAGTACTGATACACTAAATCTTCAGAATCTTTGTATGTGTTTTTGGGGAAAGGAGACTTGTTACCTGATAGGATTCATAGTAAAGTGATCTCAGCCTATTGGAGAGCCACATAACTCAGGGTCTGTTCCCTTGGGACCATTTTTCTTGAAAATGAAATCACCTTGTCTGCTAGCTGGGAAATATATATCTGGCTGACAACATTTCTGAAGCTAAGAGAAGAGAGCTAGATGTGTCTGATCTGCCCTCACCTGTGCCTGGTTTCCTCCAAGGCCTAGTTCTTCTAGCTTAATATCTCCAGAAAGGGAATCCTGAAATCTAATAACTATTTATATAGACTTCCAACCACTCCTCTTATTTTTAGCCTTACTTCTACTCCTACTTTCAGAGTTATGAGGTTCTTCCAATTTCTTAATCCTTCTGGATTTCTAAAGGATATCAGCTTGTTTTTGCTTAGCACATCGCATAACTGAATTTCAGCTTTATCAGGGTTGGCACATTAGTTATCATTTACCCATCTGCTTTACTTTTCTCACTTTTTTCTCCTTATCTTTGTGGGGTTTATCCTTCTTTCTAATTTAGTAGGGTTTTGGGATGGAGAAGATGTAAATCAATCTTAAAAATCATGTAATGGAGGAAGTTCTAAATAATTTTATTTCAAAAGTAACAAAATTAATTCCACCTCCTCCCAAGATATATAATTTTTTTAGAAAAAATAGGAACTGTTGCCATGTCTCAGATTACAAAGCAAGAGTTAATGACATTGACTATGGTTGCCCTTATAATGTTATAAACCAGGATTTGAACAGAGTCAAATGCTACCTTATGTAGTTATTCTATAGCTACCAATGTAAAAAAAAACAAACTGGTTAAAGTTAAGGAACTATAATGATTTATCTGAGCACTGTGAAAAGGGAACACATTCCAGTAGAAAATAAGGGTTCTTTGGTTTGAGTTCCCATGAGAATCTTTCTTAAGGCAGAAAAGTGGACACAAGCATGGTAGCTTCAGAAGTTAGCATCAATGTAACCTAATTAATCAACTTTCTCTATTTGTATATCATTCTTATGAGCTTTTGATTTAAGCCTAGACTTAAGAAGCAGATGCATTCTTGGTGTGCTGACAAATCAGGTTTTGAATATACAAGGTTTAAGGATAGATTTTGAGCCAACAGAATTTCAACAGGATGGATGTGGTACTGAGTTGGAGAACAAGGTTCAGAAAATATCTTTAAAAAGTGACGATGGGAAGTTAATATTTCAAACACAGAAATGGTCCAGTGAGTAAAGAGGAGCCATTGAAATTGAAACTATTGAGACTGAAGTCAGCACCTAGTTCCACTATGGTTCCTAGAAGCCGGGTGTGTCAATTAGGAACCATATAGCAAAACAGAGAGCCTGTATGAAGGATTTGGAAGAGCCTGAAAGCCGGACAGGGTTATTAGTGAGGAAACCAGGAGTTAGTCACCACCATCCTTAGGAAAGGGGGGACATAGGGAAAAAGTGGCTATTAGACTTTAGGAACTGGGGCTGCCTGGCAGGAGCTGAAACCACTGTAGAGAAGAATCTGTTAATGTTGATTCCACTGGAAGTGGAGAAAGAGAGAAATACTCCAGTTTTTCCTTTCCTCCTGGCCTCCAATATCCCACAGTGCTTCCCATTGATCAGCTCTAACTGGAAGCTAATTATCAGGGAATCTTAGAAAATATAATTTTTAGGATCAGGGCAGGGAATGCAAGGAAGATTTTAAATGAATTAAAATCTGTCATTCAGGGTCTAGATACTCTCCCATAGGTATTGTTTTTTTTTTTTTTTTTTTCTTTTTGCGGTACATGGGCCTCTCACTGTTGTGGCCTCTCCCGTTGCAGAGCACAGGCTCCGGACGCGCAGGCTCAGCGGCCATGGCTCACGGGCCCAGCCGCTCCGCGGCATGTGGGATCTTCCCGGACCGGGGCACGAACCCGTATCCCCTGCATCGGCAGGCGGACTCTCAACCACTGCACCACCAGGGAAGCCTGGGACTGTATTTTTAAGCCAGCAAATAAGCGCTGGAGTGGCAGAGGATAGCCACACTAACTCTGACTGAGTCTTTTTGAACACCTGAATATCGACAGCTTTCTCTGCAGTGAGATCCTTAGTAAGTGTTCATGTGGGACATAATTATTCCCATAGTTTGGACTCATTCCTAAGCTATATATCTTTCTACAATTCTGTCAAAACTTCTTGCCCCCAGAACTTCAATCTTGCTCCTGCCGAGTTCCAAAAAACCCAGATAATCTGTTAGCAACTGACCAGAAATTAGTGCATATTTTTACTTCAGCATATCCCTCCATCTTGTAAAAGAGACAACAGGATATACTAGAAGAACTTCATTGTAGTGGGTAAATATCAACTTTTACCTGCCCTTTTCTACTCTACTGATTTGCTACAGTTCCACATCTGGAATAGCAGCTGCAATCAGATACCCCACCTAACTAAGCTTACAATAATTCAGTCATTCTCAAAGACCCATCTGTCTTTGAAAGTAGTCAAATCTAGAGTTAAATGGGCTGTGATATAAATCATTAGCATCTTTAGAGTCCTTGGTTGTAGTACTTATTTCTTTGAATTTTCTAGTGATACAATTATTGCTTTTTATTTACTATTTTCTTAGACAGGATGAACTATAATAGCTTGGCTCCTCCTTCTATAATAACTCTTACTCAGGATCCTGCCAACTGCTTACATTATTTCCACAAACCAGAAACCCTGGAACTGGGAGAGCCAAACACACGTGTCCTACTGGGTATACAGTGAAGTGGATATAGGCCAAAATTGCATTTTTAAATTTGATCCTCAACAACACCTTTGTGTGTTTGCCCATGAAGTAGCATCAATTCAGTCAGTGATCAATATTAAGTTTTGCAGGATCTTTTGGAGAAAGCCAGGAGGTATATATTAGTATCTGTTTATGATTTTCATTATAAGATGTTTCATCATAAATACCTAACATCCTCTGAATTCAAGGATACTGGGTCTGTTAAGGGATTTAGTTCTGAAAGTTCAAAGAGAAGTTATGACTCTCCACTGAAATGACTAGCTGTGGACTTCTGCCCATCTCATTTGGAGATTTTTTTCCATTTGTATAAATCAAGTATGGTCATAGTGCACATTCTATATTAATGTTGTGGTCAAAGCTTGCCACAGAGGTCACTGGGGATTAAGTGATTTTGATAATAATGATGTTTGGCTGCCTGGAATGGTTATCACTGAAAATCTGCTTGTGGTATTTATGTTACTCCTTTGACTCACCCACTTGGTAACTTTCTGCCCGTAGGAATCAGGGAGTCCATTTCAACCATAGCATGGAAGCATCTCTACTCAGCATCCTAGCTCAACAAAAATCACACATTCTCTCAAAGACTTTGAAAGCTATAGTACTCTGGCAACAATGCATTTCTCAATATAATTAAGGCATACTTTGCTTTCTGGGAAATAGAAGATAGCTGAGTGGGCGATAACTGACAAATCCACTCTAACCTTCCTCTTTCACAGAGCATTTGGATTCCTTCTTTAAATCATACCAAGATGTTTCTTTGGCATCTCAACTCAGTTTAGCCAGGACGACTCTTTAGTAAAGATTTCAGTTACCATATTCAAATGCTCGGCGTAAAATGTTGATCTTGATTTCTGCAGTAAGTGCCCTCATTAAAATTATACCTCAGCTGACATTTTATTCCCCCCCTCTTTCTAGAGTCTTTAAATTAATTCCCCTTCTGATTACCCAAATTCTTGCTGATATAAAATTGGAAAAGTTTAAAAAATTTTGGCATGCACCTCTTAGTTTTGGCGGGCTGGCTTTTCAACTGCTTCCTTATCATTCAAGGATTCAGCTGTGATATGACTGTGATTATGGATCTGGTGATAATAGGGAAGGCAAGGATGGAGCCCAGAGAGAAGTGGCTTCCTCTTATATGATGACAGGGTCAGCTGCGTATAAGAATACTTCAGAGGAAACAAGAGAAAGGACTCTTTTGGCTGATTGGGTTTGCGGGTACATGACATGGTGAATCCTCAGAATTCTCCCATACAAATTTATCCCAATTCTGGCTTCCTCCTTCCCTAGTGGTGTCAGAGTCTTCAAATAATAATCCTGAAACAACTGTGAATTCACTTGATGTCAAACTTTGTCAATCTGTAGGATAAAAAAGTGTGCTTTTTAATTTTGCGATATAGTCATCTTTGATATTGAAAGTGTGGCAATTCTTTTAACATCATTATACTCTCAAGGCTTCCATCTGTGCCTTGAACCAAAATTATAGATATTTTGTCATTCTCCTTTCTTAAGCTATTCAGTGCTGTAAAGGCAGCTACCTCATCCCACAGTCTTTGATTTCCTAATAGACTTTATATTTAGAAGTAGCAATGCAAAGCCTAAAGCCTGGCCATCATTTTAGGGAGATAATTTAACTGTTTTATCATCATACACCATGGGGTTTCAGGTTACTATACCCCATTAGTGGATTTTCACTCTAACACTTCAGCAAATTAAATACAATCACTGTAGTTGGTTGAATAATGTCCCCCAGAAATTCACATCCACCTGGAACCTCAGAATGTGACCTTATTTGGAAATAGGGCCTTTACAGATGTAATTGAGGAATGATAGAGATTAGATCATACTAAATTAGAATGAGCCTGAATCCAGTGAGAGCGTCCTTATAAGAGAGAGAAAAGGACACACAGAGATACAGAGGTCATGTGAAGATAGAGGCAGGCATTGGAGTTTTGTTGCCACAAGCCAAGAAATACCAGGAGCCAGCAGAAACTGGAAGAAGCAAGGAAAGATTCTCCTCTAGAGCCTTTGGAGGGAGTATGACTCTGCCATACCTTGATTTCAGCCTTCTGGCCTCCGGAACTGTGAGAGAATAAAGTTTTGTTGTTTTAAGCCACCAACTCTGTGATAATTTGTTACAGCAGCCCTAAGAAACTAATACAGTTACAAATTACAATTTTCTTTATTTGCCAGAGTTATGTGCACTATTCTGATTTTATCTATTTCTGTACAAGTCAGGAATTTTAGTTGGAAGAAAAAAATGCAAAACTGCTTCTTTCTGAATTTAAAAAAAGCAGTAATTTATTGAAGATATAGAACACTCACGGGATCCCTGTGAAGGCTTGGGGATGAAGCTCAGAAAATGGATAGAAAATGAGTGGCAGTCTGGTCAGTCAAAAACAGTCCGAATCAGGGCCCCGAGCTGCCACAGCCATTGGGCACCAGACTGAAGATCTGTTCCTCTTCAGCTGCCCTGGACCCTGCATAACACCACTACTCCTGCTGCCCCTGCTTCCTGGCTCCTGGACACTGTAGATGCTTCTGCCACAGCCATGATGAAGTCTCTCTCCCTGTTTCTTGGCATCATGACATGCAAATTCAGTCTTAAGGGGTCATGTTGGATTAACCTAGCCTAGATCACTTTTCCATGACGTAATATGCAGAAAGGCAAACGAGATGCTGAACTTGCAAGCATCTGTCCTCAGTAATGGATGAAGACTTTTCACAATCATAGAAAGGACGTCTGAGGTGGGGAGGCAAAATAAAAATAAACTGAAACAAAACCAAGCAAAAAACTTCACAAATGTGCATTGTAGTATTTATCTAAGGCCAGTTCCATTGACTCTGTAGGAAGAAGAAATTCCTTCTAGACTCTGTCAAAATTTGACATAATAGTCATAGTTAGAAGGTGGGAAAACTTGCATTAGGTTCTGTTATTCAAATACGTATTTTTCTAGTAGAAAAAAAGATGAACGGTAATAGTTGTTCTTTGCATCTCACTAATGACAATTTATGAAATACTTAGAACAATAGTATGTTTGCCTTTTTTGTTTATCCCCAAGAGACCTTTGCCCATAATTAAGCATTATGGTATCTTTGCCAGTGTCGTATTCAGAATTAAACTCAGGTAACTGATAATTTTAACAAAAATGAAAGTTTTATTTACCTACATGCAAAAATATTACGTACGATATTAATAAAACTCAAGGCCTTGATATTGTTATATAAGGAAATTAAGTGAATGAAAAAAGCCACTTTAAATGTAAATTCATTATATTATTTCAAAGGAAATTTACTGATAGATCAAAAACGAAAATGCTAAATTGAGTTTAATAGATCACATGAGATGAAGGCATATTGATGGACTATGGCAATTCCTTATTGTCTGGGAAAGTCAGATTAATTGCTGTCGCTGGAAGTACCCAAAAGAAACTTATTAACCAAATAAAAAAATCAATTTTCATAACTTATGCTGTCACTGCTTGAAGTTTAAATACACATGACTGAATGGCTTGTCTTTATGCTTGTCACGTAGTATGTGAAAATAAGTCACCAGTGTAGCATACATTACATTTATCAAAGATTTATGAATTGGAAGAAACACACTATGATGTCATGTTACTTTACTGCAACTCTGCTGTAGCATACATTTCTGGTAAACCTTAGAGAAGTATGGGGATCTGGAAAGGTTTGACAAACATTTTCAGTATATGAGCACCACACAATCTAAAATTAAAAGGCTTTTCTTATACTACCTTTATTTGAAATTAATAATATTTGTTCTAAAATCGCACTTGTGGTAAGTGTTGCTGTTTGCTTAGCTCCTCCTTCATTCCATCAATCTTCTAGTATCCTTCGAATGCAGATGTTGGAAAATTAAAAATTACGTTTTCAATATTCCTTTGTTGCTAAAGTTCTGGATGCTAATTGGTTCCCACCAAGAAGAGCCATCCATGTGAGAGTTTGAAATCCCAAGTGGGAATAAAGACATCTTCTTGCCCTTTTGACTATTTTCTGCTGGTAGGCAGGGTCATGGAGATATGAAATTTTTTTGCAGCAGTGTTCCAGTTTCTCTTTGCCAGCTTCCTGGTTATAGAAGTTGTTATCATTTTCCAGGATCCAAGCACCAGTTTTGTGTGTTGGGAGACATTTTTGATAGTGTTGGCTTCCTGATGTCTGGAATACAACCATGGCAGCTGTGTCATCTTCATCTCAATTGTTTCAGTGGTGGAGCTTTCATTTTAATGGTAGGAGCTCCCTTGGCTGGCAAGTTCTCATGGTTTGGAAATTACTCCTGATTTCCCAGACTAAATTGTACTTCTCCAACCCTTCCAATGATTTTATGGGCACTTAAATCCCTTTCTAAATAAATGCAGGGTGCTTTTGTGTTTCCTATTTACTGTGTAGAACACTAACTGGTAAAACACTTAAAAATAATCTCACCAGACAATTTCATCTGTCTCCTAAAAATGAATTATGGAAACCAACAAAGTGTAGGCAGTTCAGTTTGAAGAATGGACACACCCTTGGAGAGGCAGCCAGTTAGATCTCTTCTCCCAGAAGAGTTTGGCTTTAGCTGAACCATAACTTCCTTACAGATGCAAGACAAAGAAGGGATGTAGAACAGAACAAACTTTTCCAGACCCACTCAAGTAGTTAGTGGAATCACCATCCTCTCTGTGACTTTGAACCTGGATCACCCAAAGCTATCTTTTACCAACACATTCATATCCCTTCTGCTATTACATCTTCATTTGGAATATGGGCAATAAGGAATTTAATATGTAATGATGGGATTGTTTAAAATTTCCAGAGATAGGAAAGTCAGGAAGGAAAAATATATTAATCAGTCTAGTTTTCTAGTTAGACTTCATTATATCCATCATAAGATGCTTTATTTACTTTCTTTTGCTCCACTCAAAATAATGGAAGATCTACTTCTCAGAGATGACTAGATCTCACTTAGTGATTAAAAAAAATGTGATAGCATTCCTGAAAACTTGTTTTCTGTTCATTTGTGTTAATTTTTATGGTGGTTGTAATTAGTGAATTACTTAACAAAAATACCTTCTCAATAAACAGGAGTTCATATTTTAAAATAATTACTAAGTTCTTCACAATAAATGGTGGCAAAAAAGCATTTGGAGCCATAAAAATGTGCCATTTAATGAAATTAAAACTCTGGCTTGCCAGAGTATTATACAAAATGACATGCTGCTTGAGGAAGTCCATTTTACTGGGAATAAATAAACACTGATGGGAAATGAATCTCTGTTTCAGATTTCAAATGCAGTTGTTTAAAATATTGCACCTAAGGGTAAAAAACAAATGAGGTAAATGAATTTGTATATATATTCCATGATTTTCCAGCAGTGTTATAATTAAAACTATAAAACATTGCCCTTAGCAAACAGCTATTGTGGGAATTGTTTCACACAGCCTTGTGCACGGCAGCCCCATTTTGTTTGTCTTGATTTCCTCTGACAATGATTGCAACTGTCTGCTGAGAGAAGGCAAAGTGTAATTTTTCTGTAGAATCATTTACAAGAAAGACAAATGCTATCAGGATTAGCCCACCCTGATTAGCTTCTGAAAAACAGAGACACTTCAAAGATTCAAAACTAAAGTTCCATCATAGACCAGAGAAAAACCATGTCTGTGTTTTGAATGGAACCACTGAGGCCCTGATGGTCACTGATCAGGGTCTCAGAAAATTATATATCATACATAGAATTACACAGATTCTAAGATAGGTGGGTGGGTTTAGTTGAATCTCTACACGGTCAATATCTCTGTCAGTCTTTTGTACCTAATCCATGATGTGACTATATATATTTCATTTTTAGCTAAAATACAGACTACTGCCACATTTTATTCCAATATTAACAACCCACATCCAACCCTTGATGTGATAGCGGGAGCCGATTTCCCGAAACTCATGAATGTATTATTTCCTACGAGATCTGTGTCTCCTCCTACCCTGCACACTGCTCATTCTCTTCTATTGGCCCTTCCCCTTCCTTTTGACACTGAGCTATCAGCATTTCTCAGAGCTCACTTCTTGTGTTTCATCTCTTCTTCATCCACACTTGTACTTTGGATAATTTTACCTATGCCTATGGCCATAAATACCATCCTTATCCTATGATCACCAAATAAATATTGCCAACCCAGATTCTCCCTTGGTTCTAAACTCCTCTATTTGATTGCCTACTTATCATGTCACAGACATTTTAACATGTTCAAAAAAGAACTCCTGATCTGTATCACCAAACTCACTTCCTTCCCCTGAGTCTTCACCATTACTTTTCACCAGGAGCTCTGGTCAAAAGTCTAGGCTCATGTTTGTTTTTCTTTTTCTTTAATAACCCAAGTCCAATCTGTCAACAAGTCCTGCTAAGGTACTTCAAAATATATCCAGAATCGAATCACTTTTCACTGCCTCCGTCACTGCTACTTTGTTCAAGTGACCATGATGTCTACTGAGAGCACTGTGACATCTCCCAACTGGTCTCATTCCTTCCATCCCTCCCCTCCCCACACGCGCCCTCCCGACCACCCTCACCCTCAAGTCCATTCTCCACATAGGTTAAAAATGTTCATCAGAGCACATTAAACTCAAATTTCTATAGCATTTGGGATAATTGAAAGTCTTTTTCCCGGCCTAAAAGATCCTCTGTCATCTGAACTGTGACTATTTGAGCGACCTGGTCTCCTCTGAATTCTCTTGGTTCGCTCACTCCCAAACTCACTGAATGTTTAGCTGTTTCTTGAGCCCTAAGCCTGCTTTGTAGAATTTACATTTGCTTTTCTTCTCTAGTGCCATCTTTTCTAAGAGACTATACCTGATAATCCCATCTAAATAGCATAGGAAACATATATACTCTGTCTCTTATTCTGCTTTCTTTGTCTTCATAACTCCTAGAAATTCCTCTTTAGGAAGAATTTTATATTTTATATGTGTATTTTTTGTTTGCAAATGTCATTACTTGTCAATCTCCTTAAATAGAATGTAAGGTCCATAAGTACAAATTCTTGTTCTTGTTTCCCACTGTCTTTGTGCCTCAATCACAGCCTGGCAAATAGTAGATGGTCAAACATTATTTACTAAATAAATAAGTAAAATTTCCTTTAGCTCTTTTTTTTTTTAACATCTTTATTGGAGTATAATTGCTTTACAATGGTGTGTTAGTTTCTGCCTTATAACAAAGTGAATCAGTTATACATATACATATGTCCCCATACATCTTCCCTCTTGCATCTCCCTCCCTCCCACCCTCCCTATCCCACCCCTCTAGATGGTCACAAAGCACCGAGCTGATCTCCCTCTGCTATGCGGCTGCTTCCCATTAGCTATCTATTTTACATTTGGTAGTGTATATATGTCCATGCCACTCTCTCACTTTGTCCCAGTTTACCCTTCCCCCTCCCCGTATCCTCAAGTCCATTGTCCAGTAGGTCTGCATCTTTATTCCCGTATTGCCCCTAAGTTCTTCTGACCATTTTTTTCTTTTTTTTTAGATTCCATATATATGTGCTAGCATACGGTATTTGTTTTTCTTTTTCTGACTTACTTCACTCTGTATGACCGTCTCTAGGTCCATCTACCTCACTACAAATAACTCAGTTTCATTCCTTTTATAGCTGAGTAATATTCCATTGTATAAATGTGCCACATCTTCTTTATCCATTCATCTGTTGATGGACACTTAGGTTGCTTCCATGTCCTGGCTACTGTAAATAGAGCTGCAGTGAACATTTTGGTACATGACTCTTTCTGAATTATGGTTTTCTCAGGGTATATGCCCAGTAGTGGGATTGCTAGGTCGTATGGTAGTTCTGTTTTTAGTTTTTTAAGGAACCTCCATACTGTTCTCCATAGTGGCTGTATCAATGTACATTCCCACCAACAGTGAAAGAGGGTTCCCTTTTCTCCACACTCTCTCCAGCATTTGTTGTTTGTAGATTTTTTGATGATGGCCATTCTGATTGGTGTGAGATGATATCTCATTGCAGTTTTGATTTGCATTTCTCTAATGATTAATGATGTTGAGCATCCTTTCATGTGTTTGTTGGCGATTTGTATAACTTCTTTAGAGAAATATCTATTTAGGTCTTCTTCCCATTTTTGGATTGGGTTGTTTGTTTTTCAGATATTGAGCTGCGTGAGTTGCTTGTATGATTTGGAGATTAATCCTTTGTCAGTTGCTTCATTTTCAAATATTTTCTCCAATTCTGAGGGTGTCTTTACACCTTGTTTATGGTTTCCTTTGCTGTGCAAAAGCTTTTAAGTTTCATTAGGTCCCATTTGTTTATTTTTGTTTTTATTTCTATTTCTCTAGGAGGTGGGTCAAGAAAGGATCTCGCTGTGATTTATGTCATAGAGTGTTATGCCTATGTTTTGCTCTAAGAAGTTGATGGTGTCTGGCCTTACACTTAGGTCTTTAATCCATTTTGAATTTATTTTTGTGTATGGTGTTAGGGAGTGTTCTAATTTCATTCTTTACATGTAGCTGTCCAGTTTTCCCAGCACCACTTATTGAAGAGGCTGTCTTTTCTCCACTGTATATTCTTGCCTCCTTTATCAAACATAAGGTAACCATATGTGCGTGGGTTTACCTCTGGGTTTTCTACCCTGTTCCATTGATCTATATTTCTGTTTTTGAGCCAGTGCCATACTCTCTTGATTACCGTAGTTTTGTAGTATAGTCTGAAGTCAGGGAGCCTGATTCCTCCAGCTACGTTTTTCTTTCTCAAGATTGCTTTGGCTATTCGGGGTCTTTTGTGTTTCCATACAAATTGTGCAATTTTTTTGTTCTAGTTCTGTGAAAAATGCCAGTGGTAGTTTGATAGGGATTGCATTGAATCTGTAGATTGCTTTGGGTAGTAGAGTCATTTTCACAATGTTAATTCTTCCAACCCAAGAACATGGTATATCTCTCCATCTATTTGTATCATCTTTAATTATTTTCATCAGTGCCTTATAATTTTCTGCATACAAGTCTTTTGTCTCCTTATGTAGGTTTATTCCTAAATATTTTATTCTTTTTACTGCAGTGGTAAATGGGAGTGTTTTCTTAATTTCACTTTCAGATTTTTCATCATTAATGTATAGGGATGCAAGAGATTTCTACGCATTAATTTTGTATCCTGCTACTTTACCAAATTCATTGATTAGCTCTAGTAGTTTTCTGGTAGCATCTTTAGGATTCTCTAAGTATAATATCATGTCATCTGCAAACAGTGACAGCTTTACTTCTTCTTTTCCAATTTGGATTCCTTTTATTTCTTTTTCTTCTCTGATTGCCGTGGCTAAAACTTCCAAAACTATGTTGAATAATAGTGGTGAGAGTGGGCAGCCTTGTCTTGTTCCTGATCTTTGTAGAAATGGTTTCAGTTTTTCAACACTGAGGACGATGTTGGCTGTGGGTTTGTCATATATGGCCTTTATTATGTTGAGGTGAGTTCCCTCTATGCCTACTTTCTGGAGGGTTTTTATCATAAATGGGTGTTGAATTTTGTCGAAAACTTTCTCTGCATCTATTGAGATGATCATATGGTTTTTCTCCTTCAATTTGTTAATATGGTGTATCACATTGATTGATTTGTTTATATTGAAGAATCCTTGCATTCCTGGGTTAAACCCCACTTGGTCATAGTGTATGATCCTTTTAATATGCTGTTGGATTCTGTTTGCTAATATTTTGTTGAGGATTTTTACATCTATGTTCATCAGTGATATTGGCCTGTAGATTTCTTTCTTTGTGACATCTTTGGTTTTCTTATCAGAGAGATGGTGGCCTTGTAGAATGATTTTGGGAGTGTTCCTCCCTCTGCTATATTTTGGAAGGATTTGAGAAGGATAGGTGTTAGCTCTTCTCTAAATGTTTGATAGAATTCACTTGTGAAGCCACCTGGTCCTGGGCTTTTGTTTGTTGGAACATTTTAATCACAGTTTCAATTTAGTGCTTGTGATTGGTCTGTTCATATTTTCTATTTCTTCCTGGTTCAGTCTCAGAAGGTTGTGCATTCCTAAGAATTTGTCCATTTCTTCCAGGTTGTCCATTTTATTGACATATAGTTGCTTGTAGTAATCTCTCATGATCCTTTGTATTTCTGCAGTGTCAGTTGTTACTTCTCCTTTTTCATTTCTATTTCTACTGATTTGAATCTTCTCCTTTTTTTCTTGATAAGTCTTGTTAATGGTTTATCAGTTTTCTTCTCAAAGAACCAGCTTTTAGTTTTATTTATCTTTGCTATTGTTTCTTCACTTCTTTTTCATTTATTTTTTGATCAGATCTTTATGATTTCTTTCCTTCTACTAACTGTGGGGTTTTTTTGTTCTTTCTCTAATTGCTTTAGGTGTAAGGTTATGTTGTTTATTTGAGATGTTTCTTGTTTCTTAAGGTAGGATTGTATTGCTCTAAACTTCCCTCTGAGAACTGCTTTTGCTGCATCCCATAGGTTTTGGGTCGTTGTGTTTTCATTGTCATTTGTTTCTAGGTATTTTTTGATTTCCTTTTTGATTTCTTCAGTGATCTCTTGGTTATTAAGTACTGTGTTGTTTAGCCTCCATGTGTTTGTATTTCTTACAGATTTTTTCCTGTAATTGGTATCTAGTCTCACAGCGTTGTGGTCAGAAAAGATACTTGATATGATTTCAATTTTCTTAAATTTACCAAGACTTGATTTGTGACGCAAGATATGATCTATCCTGAGAATGTTCCATGAGCACTTGAGAAGAATGTGTATTCTGTTGTTTCTGGATGGAATGTCCTATAAATATCAAATAAGTCCATTTTGTTTAATGTATCATTTAAAGCTTGTTTTTCCTTACTTATTTTCATTTTGGATGATCTGTCCATTCGTGAAAGTGGGGTGTTAAAGTCCCCTATTATGATTGTGTTACTGTCGATTTCCCCTTTTAATGCTGTTAATATTTGCCTTATATATTGAGGTGCTCCTATGTTGGGTGCATAAATATTTACAATTGTTATATCCTTCTTGGATTGATCCCTTGATCATTATGTAGTGTCCTTCTCTGTCTCTTGTAATAGTCTTTGTTTTAAAGCCTATTTTGTCTGATATGAGAATTGCTTCTCCAGCTTTCTTTTGATTTCCACTTGCATGGAATATCTTTTTCCATTTCCTCACTTTCAGTCTGTATGTGTCCCTAGGTCTGAAGTGGGTCTCTTGTAGACAGCATATATACGGGTCTTGTTTTTGGACCCATTCAGCCAGTCTATGTCTTTTGGTTGGAGCATTTAATCCATTTACATTTATGGTAATTATCAATATGTATGTTCCTATTACCATTTTCTTAATTGTTTTGGGCTTATTATTTAGGTCTTTTCCTTCTTTTGTGTTTCCTGCCTAGAGAAGTTTCTTTACCATTCGTTGTAAAGCTGGTTTGGTGGTGCTGAATTCTCTTAGTTTTTGCTTGTCCGTAAAGCTTTTAATTTCTCCATCAAATCTGAATGAGATCCTTGCTGGGTAGAGTAATATTGGTTGTAGGTTTTTCTCCTTCTTCACTTTAAATATGTCCTGCCACTCCCTTCTTGCTTGCAGAGTTTCTGCTGAAAGATCAGCTGTTCACCTTATGGGGATTCCCTTATGTGTTATTTGCTGTTTTTCCCTTGCTGCTTTTAATATTTGTTCTTTGTATTTAATTTTTGATAGTTTGATTAATATGTGTCTTGGCATGTTTCTCCTTGGATTTATCCTGTATGAGACTCTCTGTGCTTCCTGGACTTGATTAACTATTTCCTTTCCCATATTAGGGAAGTTTTCATCTATAATCTCTTCAAATATTTTCTCAGTCCCTTTCTTTTTCTCCTCTTCTTCTGGAACCCCTATAATTCGAATGTTGTTAGGTTTAATGTTGTCCCAGAGGTCTCTGAGACTGTCCTGCATTCTTTTCATTCTTTTTTCTTTATTCTGCTCTGCAGTTTTTATTTCTACTATTTTATGTTCCAGGTCACTTATCCGTTCTTCTGCCTCAGTTATTCTGCTATTCCCTTCTAGAGAATTTTTAATTTCATTTATTGTGTTGTTCAGCACTGTTTGTTTGCTCTTTAGTTCTTCTAGGTTCCTGTTCAACGTTTCTTGTATTTTCTCCATTCTATTTCCAAGATTTTGGATATCTTTACTATCCTTATTCTGAATTCTTTTGCAGGTAGATGGCCTATTTCCTCTTCATTTGTTAGGTCTGGTGTGTTTTTGCCTTGCTCCTTCATCTGCTGTGTGTTTCTCTGCCTTCTCATTTTGCTTAACTTACTGTGTTTGGGATCTCCTTTTCACAGGCTGCAGGTTCGTAGTTTCCATTGTTTTTGGTGTCTGTCCTCAATGACTAAAGTGGTTCAGTCAGTTGTGTAGGCCTCCTTGTGGAGGGGACTAGTGCCTGTGTTCTGGTGGATGAGGCTGGATATTGTCTTTCTGGTGGGCAGGTCCACGTTTGGTGGTGTGTTTTTGGGTGTTTGTGGCCGTATTATAATTTTAGGCAGCCTCTGTGCTAATGGATGGGGTTGTGTTCCTGTCTTGCTAGTTGTTTGGCATAGGGTGTCCTGCACTGTAGCTTGCTGGTCGTTGAGTGGAGCTGGGTCTTGGCATTGAGATGGAGATCTCTGGGAGATTTTCGCGATTTGATATTACGTGGAGCTGGGAGGTCTCTTGTGTACCAGTGTCCTGAACTTGGCTCTCCCACCTCAGTGGCACATCCCTGATGCCTTGCTTGAGCATCAATAACCTGTCCTCCACATGGCTCAGAATAAAAGGAAGCAAAGAAAGAAAGAAAGAAGGAGATAAAATAAAATAAAATAAAGTTATTAAAATAAAAAATTATTAAGAAAAAAATTTTTTTATGTAATAAAAAAACAAACGGACAGACAGAACCCTAGGACAAATGGTAAAAGCAAAGCTATACAGACAAAATCAAACACAGAAGCATAAACATACACACTCACAAAAAGAGAAAAAGGGAAAAAAAAATCTATATCATTGCTCCCAACGTCCACCTCCTCAATTTGGGATGATTCGTTGTCCATTCAGGTATTCCACCCATGCAGCGTACATCAAGTTGACTGTGGAAATTTAATATGCTGCCCCTGAGGCTGCTGGGAGAAATTTCCCTTTCTCTTCTTTGTTCTCACAGCTCCCGGGGGCTCAGCTTTGGATTTGTCCCCGCCTCTGCGTGTAGGTCACCTGAGGGCGTCTGTTCCCCGCCCAGACAGAACGGGGTTAAAGGAGCAGCTGCTTCGGGGGCTCTGGCTCACTCAGGCCAGGGGGAGGGAGGGGTACGGATGCCGGGCGCGCCTGCAGCGGCAGAGGCCAGTGTGACATTGCACCCGCCTGAGGCGCGCCATGCATTCTCACGGGGAAGTTGTCCCTGGATCCCGGGACCCTGGCAGTGGCGGGCTGCACAGGCTCCCGGGAGTGGAGGTGTGGAGAGTGACCTGTGCTTGCACAAAGGCTTCTTGGTGGTGACAGCAGCAGCCTTAGTGTCTCATGCCCGTCTCTGCGGTCCGCACTGTTAGCCGCAAGCTGACGCCCGTCTCTGGAGCTCCTTTAAGCAGTGCTCTTAATCCCCTCTCCTCGTGCACGAGGAAACAAAGAGGCAAGAAAATGTCTGTTGCCTATTCGGCAGTTCCAGACTTTTCCCTGGACTCCCTCCCGGCTAGCCGTGGTGCACTAGCCCCCTTCAGGCTGTGTTCACACTGCTAACCCCAGTCCGCTCCCTGGGATCCGACCAAAGCCCGAGCCTCAGCTCCCAGCCCCCGCCCGTCCCGGCAGGTGAGCAGACAAGCCTCTCGGGCTAATGAGTGCTGGTCGGCACGGATCCTCTGTGTGGGAATCTCTCCCCGCTTTGCCCTCCGCACCCCTGTTGCTGCTCTCTCCTCCGTGGCTCCGAAGCTTCCCCTCTCCGCCACCCACAGTCTCCGCCCACAAAGGGGCTTCCTAGTGTGTGGAAACCTTTACTCCTTCACAGCTCCCTCCCACTGGTGCAGGTACCGTCCCTATTCTTTGTCTCTGTTTTTTTCTTTTTTCTTTTGCCCTACCCAGGTACGTGGGGAGTTTCTTGCCTTTTGGGAGGTCTGAGGTCTTCTGCCAGCGTTCAGTAGGTGGTCTGTAGGAGCTGTTCCACATGTAGATGTATTTCTGATGTATTTGTGGGGAGGAAGGTGAGCTCCGCATCTTACTCTTCTGCCATCTTGAAGCTCCTCCTCTCCTTTAACTCTTTTCTCTAAGCCAGCCTCCTCCTGAGTATACAGACCTTAGCACACAATTTAATCCTCTCTTTAAAAAAGGACCATTAATTTTTACTTGCTTACTCTGAGTCACTGTCACTCCTAAATTCCCACAGACTTATCACCTGAACTTTGCTCTCCTTTTGGTTGTCAAATATTTAACATTAAAGAATGATTATAACTCCAAGGAAGAAATTATTTTTAGTCTGAAACTATAGTTTCTGGTTGAATAATATATTGATGCCAGGAAGTGAAAAACAGAATAATTTAAATAAGGATAACAGTTTCCTAAACAAAAACATAGCTTTAGTTATAATAATTTTGTTTCCAAATGGTTGTCCTTTATTATTTTATTTTCCCTTTCCACTTATGCTGAACATAAGTCTATGTCTTCATCGCAGTTATAGAGTGAAGTAAACAAAGGAGGAATCTATTGTTATTATCAGTGTTTTAAGACTGATACTTTGTTTTTACTCTCTCCGTGTCCATTGTCTTTTTTTTTTTTTTTCTTTTGTGGTACGCGAGCCCCTCACTGCTGTGGCCTCTCCCGTTGTGGAGCACAGGCTCTGGACGCGCAGGCTCAGTGGCCATGGCTCACGGGCCCAGCTGCTCCGCGGCACGTGGGATCTTCCCGGACCGGGGCACTAAGCCGTGTCCCCTGCATCGGCAGGCGGACTCTCAACCTCTGTGCCACCAGGGAAGCCCTGTACATTGTCTTTTAAAGTTTAGAACTTGGTACCTGCACAAATACCAAAATGAAGATGATGTGTTTTGTTCAAATTCGTAGTCCTCAGAGCTGACCGAGGTACTTTTTTTTTTTTTTTTTGCGGTACGCGGGCCTCTGACTGTTGTGGCCTCTCCCATTGCGGAGCACAGGCTCTGGACGCGCAGGCTCAGCGGCCATGGCTCACGGGCCCAGCCGCTCCACGGCATGTGGGATCTTCCCGGACCGGGGCACGAACCCGTGTCCTCTGCATCGGCAGGTGGACTCTCAATCACTGAGCCACCAGGGAAGCCCTGACCGAGGTACATTTGACTGTGCTCAATAAATTTTTCTTCTTCCAGTTTTATTGAAATATAATTGACATACAGCACTGTATAAGTTTAAGGTGTACAGCATGATTTAATTTAAATATATCATGAAGTGATTATCACAATAAGTGTGGTGAACATTCATCATTTCATATAGATATAAAATTAAAGACATAGAAACAAACCTTTTTCCTTGTGATGAGAACTCTTAGGATTTACTATCTTACCAACTTTCATATATAACATACAGCAGTGCTCATTATATTAATGTTGTACATTATGTCCCTAGTACTTATAACTGGAAATTTGTACCTTTTGACTGCCTTCATCCAATCCCTCTGCCCTCCCTCTGGTAGTGATGAATCTGATCTCTTTCCTATGAGTTTGTTTTGGAAGTATAAAGGATCTATAACATTATATTAGTTCCAGGTACACAACATAGTGATTCAATATTTTTGTACATTTCAAACTGATCACCACGTTAAGTCTAGTTATGATATGTCACCATACAAAGATATTACTTAATGACTATGTATTCTCCACACTGTTCATTTCATACCTATGACTCATTTATTTTGCAACTGGAAGTTTGTTCCTCTAAATATCATCACCTATTCCTTTACTCTCCACCATGCCTCACAACTTTGGCAACAAGCCGTTTGTTCTCTGTATCTATAACTCTCTTTCCGTTTTGTTATGTTTGTTTTGTTTATTAAGATGCCACATATAAGTGGAATCATGCAGTATTTGTCTTTCTCTGCCTGACTTACTTCACTTAGCATTATACACTCTAGGTCCATTCCGTGTTGTCACAAAAGATTTCATTCTTTTTCAAGTCTGAGTAATATTCCATTGTATATATGTGCCACATCTTCTCCATTCGTCTATTTCTTGATGGGCACTTAAGTTGCCTCCAAACCTTAGCTAGTGTAAATAATGCTGCAATGAACATAGGGGTGCATATTTCCTTTCTAATTAGTTTGTTTTCTTTGAATAAATACCCGGAAGTAGAATTGCTAGACCATATGGTAGCTCTATTTTTAATTTTTTGAGTAATTTCCATACTGTTTTCCATAGTGGCTGTATGAAATTACATTCCTATCAACAGTGCACAAGGGTTGCCTTTCTTTCTGATAGTTCATTATTAATGTATAGAAATGTAACAGATTTATACTTATTAATATTGTATCCTGCAATCTTACTGAATTCATTGATGAACTCTGATAGTTTTTTGGTGGTGTCTTTAGGATTTTTTACGTATGTATGTATTTTTATGTATCATGTCATCTGCAAACAGTTTTACTTCCTCCTTTCCAATTTGGATCTTTTAAATTTATTGTTCTTGTCTTATTGTTGTGGTTAAGACTTCCAATATTATGTTGAATAAAAGTGGTCAGGGTGGGCACCCTTGTCCTTTTAGTGATCTTAGAGGAAAAGTTTTCTTCTTTTCACTGTTGAGTATAATGTTAGCTATGGGTTTATTATATATGACCTTTATTATGTTGAGGTATGTTTCTTCTATACCAAATTTGTTGAGAGTTTTTTATCATAAATGGATGTTGAATTTTGTTAAAAGCTTTCTCTGCATCTATTGAGATTATCATATAATTTTTATTCTTCAATTTGTTAATATGGTTTATCACATTGATTGAGTTGTGGATTTTGAACCATCCTTGCATCTCTGGGATAAATCCCACTTGTTCATGGTGTAAGATCATTTTGATGTAATGTTGAACTTGGTTTGCTAATATTTTGTTGAGGATTTTGTATCTATGTTCATAACTGAAATTGGCCTATAATATTCTTTTTTTGTGAAGCATTTCTTTCTCTGCAATATTTTGGAATAGTTTGAGAAGAATAGGTGTTAACTCTTCTTTAAATGTTTGGTAGAATTCACCTGTGAAGCCATCTGGCCCTGGACTTTTGTTTGTTGGGAGTTTTTTTAATATTATTGATTGAATTTCATTACTGGTAATTGGTCTGTTCAAATTTTCTTCCTGTTTCAGTCTTGGGGTGTTGTACATTTCTAGGAATTTGTCCATTTCTTCTAGGTTGTCCAGTTTATTGGCTTATAACTATTCATAGTTACGATTCTTTGTATTTCTGTGGTGTGGGTTGTAACTTCTTTTTCATTTCTGATTTTATGGATTTGGCCTCTCTCCCTTTTTTTCTTGATGAGTTTGGCTAAAGCTTTATCAATTTTATATCTTTTCAAAGAATTTGCTCTTAGTTTCATTATCTTTTCTATTTTTTTTAGTCTCTATTTTATTTATTTATCCTGTGAGCTTTATGATTTCTTTCCAGCTACTAACTTTGGGTTATGTTTCTTCTTTTTTCTAGTTCCTTTTAGTGTAAAGTTAATTTGTTTATTTGACATTTTTCTTATTTCTCCAGGTAAGTCTGTATCAGTTTAAGCTTTCCTCTTCGAACCGCTTTTGCTGTATCTCAAAGATTTTTGATCATTGTGTATTTGTTTTCTTTTATCTCCAGGTATTTTTTGATTTCTTCTTTGACTTTTTCAGTGATCCATCCATTGTTTAGTAGCATATTTCTTAGCCTTCAAGTGTTTGTGATTTTTTGCAGTTTTTTTCGTTAGTTGATTTCTAGTCTCATAGTGTTGTGGTTGCAAAATATGCTAGATACAGTTTCATTCTTCTTAAACTTACTGAGACTTGTTTTGTAACCTAGCATGTGACCTATCCTGGAGAATGTTCCATGTGACTTGAAAAGAATGTGTGTTTTGCTGCTTTTGGATGGATTTTATATATACAATATCTATCTATAAAATCTATATCTATAGCTATCAATCTATCTTCTATCTCCCTATGTATCTATTTATCAGTCTATATAAAGTCCATTTGGTTTAATGTGTTATTTAAGGCCAGTGTTTTCTTAATGACTTTCTGTCTGAATGATCTGTCCATTGGTGTAAATGGGGTGATATAGTGCCCTACTACTATTGTGTTACTGTCAGTTTCTTCCTTTATGTCTGGTGATATTTGCTTTATATATTTATTGCAATATTTTTGCATCTAATACTATTTTAAATTAAGTTAATTTGACATGCTCATTAATTGATGGAATGTTTAGCATCACTAAATATTTATTACAATTCCGTTATGTTTATGACACAGCCATTTATTTGAGGTTTACTTTTTTTTTTTTTTTGGCGATACGCGGGCCTCTTACTGTTGTGGCCTCTCCCGTTGTGGAGCACAGGCTCCGGACGCGCAGGCCCAGCGGCCATGGCTCACGGGCCCAGCTGCTCCGTGGCATGTGGGATCTTCCCGGACTGGGGCACGAACCTGTGTCCCCTGCATCAGCAGGTGGACTCTCAACGACTGCGCCATCAGGGAAGCCCTGAGGTTTACTTCTTAATATTTTCTTCCTATTGAATAAATCATTTTTATAGTGATACAGATTTGTTCCCCAAGGGCTCTGGACATTTGGTTTCTCCTTGACAGTTTATAAATCTATCAAGTATCTTCTTGACAATGAGCTGTTAAATACATGGAAAATTAGTGTCCTTTTATTATAATTGAAAAAGAAGTTCTATCAGCTCTATAATGTTTTTAAGTTTACAAAGAATAGTCACAAACATTATTGAACTTGTTCTTGACATTACCACTTGGTAATCAGTGATGTTCTCTCCAAACTGTCTCTAAATGAACAGTCTCTGATGAATTAAACCACTTCCCCAAGGTTATACTACTAAAGAGAGGAAGAATAAAAAGTTTAAGTTCATTTCAACTAATTTCAAGTCCCAAACTGTCTTTTGGTAATATTTTAGGAGACATTATTAACCATTATTTTCCCTTCCTGGTTGTCTTTCTGCTCTGGTCAGACTTTAATGAGTTATCAACCTTTTAAATTAATTTTAAAAATTCTCAGTGTGGTTAAAATTAAGCTCTCGGGGGCCACAACAGTGAGAGGCCCGCGTACCGCAAAAAAAAAAAAAAAAAGCTCTCTATCAAACCCTTGCTCATAGGAGAATATAGTTGGAAAAATAAGTGCCTCAGAGAAATAATAATTTTTTTCTGCAGAAAAGCCTAACTGGAAGGATGAGTGAAAGCCCAATATGTAGGTTTGCATCTGATTATAAACTTTTCTGACAGATGCTTAACTGTGTTCACCCTTATACTAAATAGAGCATATGATACTCATATTCATCATACTAATACTTTATTTTTTCTAAGATATGATGGCTTTGGTAACTTATCCCCCAATAAATCAGAAGAAAATGAGAAATAAAAAATATTAAAGCATTTCACAAGCATTAATGTAAGCTCCTATTCATATATTTTTTAAATGGCTCAGATAAATTATAAAGCAGTTTCTCCCATCAAACAGCAACATGTGGGATCAGGTTCCTTGGCATATCTGAACTTTAATCAGAGGAAATAATTAGGAATTTCTCACTGTAATAACTTATTTCTAGCAATTTGAAGTGTGTCATACATCAACAGAAACAGACTAAGTGAAGGGCAATAGAGATAAATTATGTTCATAAAATGTTCATAATATTAGTAAAGGAGCAATGATTATTTTAAGTACAGATGTAAAAGCAAAATCCTAATTATGCCTTAACTCTTGCACACGATGTAGGTGCTGCATATCCACAATCTTTAAATTGTTTTCCAGTAAATGCTTCAATACTACTAATTGGATTGTTTTTAAGACACAAGGTTCTTACAGCATTACAGGTATAATCTTAAAGGCCAGAGGAGACTTCTCCATTGAACCACACGATTGGTTCTCAGTGTTTTGCCTGAACAACTAAATGCTGGGAAATACTGTTATTTATAATCCCAGAAACCTTTCTCATCATAGTGTACTCCAAAGGACTCTGCTGAATGGTATGATGTGTGCGGGGCACAGCCGAAACAACTCTGTACAACAAATGAGAAAAATTACCAGTGGTTTGGGAGGGGAAGTTATGAAATAAATGACAGCAGGGGCTTGAGAAAAGGGACATCAAATGAGATTATATGTGCATATGGTAATACTCCTCCATGGTTTCTTCTAGAAAACTTATAGTAAAATATAAATTGTTTTCTGTCACACAGGTAGGCCATGGCCAGGGCTGTTGCATTGAAATTACAAATAGACAAATTACAAATAGAATTAAAGAAATGTGTAACTGTGGTCAGATAAGAATTTTCTTCTGTGGAAACAGCATGAGTCTTTAAATGCTGATGTGCTCCAGCACTCTAGTTAAGTGGCATAAAATTCCTGTTTTTCTGTGATGGGGCCAATTCCCCCTTCTATGCCCATACTAAGCCTGTCCAATTATTGGCGTGCCTCCCTAACAAACATTAAGAGGCATTAAGGGGCTCTGTGTACTCTTTTTATTCTTAACTGTAGACATTTTGAATTGCTTTTGACAAAGTGAAAGTAATGAGTCAAATCTAAGTCATCTCTCTCCAAGAGCATCAAATCTGAACCTGCCTTTGTGACCTGGCCTACTTTACCCTTAAACCGGACATTCTCTGGAGAAATATAAACATGTATTCTGCTTCAGTTGTAGTAGGTGGGTGAAAACAGAGGATACAGCTGAACTGTGGGAGGAACTAAGCTTCCTTAGCCTTCGCCTTATTTGCTAAACAGCTATAAAGGAAGCTACAGGGAAAGAAAGAAGAATATATTTACACTTTAACTCTGGCCCATCTGATAGACACATACAAAAAAATTATAAAGATTAAGGAGAAGAATGAGAAAGAGGAAGAAGTAGTGGGTAGGAGGAAAAGGGGAGGAAGGAAGGATTGAAAAATTAGTGGTGCTTAAACTTTTAAATCTCATTGTGATACATATCAGACTTGCTATATGTTGTATTATCTATATGCTGTTGACTCCACATTTATCTCCAACTGGAATGTTTCTCATGAATTCTAGACTCATATACCCATATATAGGAGATACTCTACATCTCCTCTGGCATGTCTCACTGGCATCTCATACTTAACAGTCCAAAACTAAACTCTGGGTATTTTCTCCCCAGTGAAGGATGCCTGTTGTGAGTTCCCCTACTACTCAGATGTCAAAACAATGTAAAGTGAATCATTGTGTTGACATGGACAGATATTCTATGCTTTGGTGTGCTTTCCTTTCTTTACCTACCTTTTTCTCTTTTTATTCTTTCTTTCACTATTTTTATATTTCATCAAGAAATCTATTGGCCTAAAATATTAAATGATGCCAATGGAATGTAAACAGTCTGAGGCCTGGCATTTGGTAAGATTTGTTCCCTGCTGTATTTCTGACATCTAGAGTAGTGACTCAGTGCTCAATCAATATTTACTGAAGGTCAGGTATCAGTTGAATCCATATATTTTTATGATTAGGTTTACAAATTATATTCCGTCGCCATTGGGATATATGTTGGATGAAGACTGGATGAATATGTAAATTTTCTAAGATGTCCTAAGTTTGGCATGCTTTCATTGAAAGGTATTTAAAATGCAAGGTAGTGTTATGAATATAAATTTTACATATTGTGATTAATGTGCATTTCTGACTTTGTCAACTACTTACAAAATTTTTTTATTTGCTTTTATATTTTTTATTGAGGCATAGTTGAGATACAATGTTATATGTTAACACATGTACAATATAGTGATTCACAATTTTTAAAGGTTATACTCCATTTATAGTTATTATAAAATATTTGCTATATTTTTTAAAAATTCAATTTACTTAAACTCAAAAAAACCCACAGTTCACCCATTCTCCCACCTACCACCTCCTGCTTCTGGCAACCATCAGTCTGTTCTCAATCTATGTCTTTTAATTGGAGAACTTATTTCTTTACATTTAAAGTGATTATTGATAAGTAGGTGCTTATTGTCATTTTGTTAATTGTTTTCTGAATGTTTTTGTAGTTTCTCTCTGTTCCTTTCTTCTTCCCTTGCTCTCTTCCTTTGTGGTTTGATGACCCTTTAGTGGAATGCTTATATGTTCTTTCTCTTTAACTTTTGTGTACTTCCTATAGGTTTTTGATTTGGGTTACCATGCGGATTACCCATAGCGAATTGTAACAGTCATTTTAAGTTGATAACATCTTAAATTTGATTCCACTGTAAAGTTCAATATTATTACTCCCCCCACCCAATGTTTTATGTTTTTGATGCCACATCTTACATCTTTTTATCTTGTGTATTCCTTAACAATAGTTATTGTAATCATAGTTACTTTTACTACTTTTGTCTTTTAACCTCATATTAGCTTTATAAGTGATTAATCCACTACCTTTGCTATACATTTACCTTTCCAGTGGCATTTGTTCTTTTCTATGTATTCTTGTCACTAATTATCGCCCTTCTTTTCAGCTTAAAGAAAAGCCTTCTTAATTAAAATATTATCCAAAATTATGTCAATACACTTTCTGGGAAAAAATGCAGCATAGAAAAAAGATTGAAAGGATTTTCACAGGTTTTTAAGATAGGAACACTGACACCTTATCTTTTATTTATGTATTGGTCAGGTGCTGAGATTGAGTCTGAGGTTTTGCCATTGTAAAGTTACTCTTTTCTCCTTTTTCCATACTGTACTCATTGAAGGATGTCACTATGCACAGTTCACACTTACGGAGTAAGGAGTTACTCCACCTGTTTTAGTCACTTAATGCTGCTAAATTACCATAGCCTACGTGACTTAAGCAACAACAGAAACATACTTCTCATGATTCTGGAGGCTGGATGTCAGAGATCAGTGTATTAAGATGATCAGGTTCTGGTGAGAGCCCTCTTTCAGGTTGCAGACTGCCAACTTCTCATTGTATTCTCTTGTGGCAGAAAAAGAACTAACTAGCTCTCTGGCTTCTTCTCATAAGGGCACTAATCCCATTCATGAAAGATTCACCCTCATGATCTTATCACCTCCCTAAAACCCCACCTCCATATTTCATCACATTGGGATTAGGATGTCAACATATGAATTTGGGGGGTGGGGTGACACAAACATTCATTTCATAACACTATGCCCTTACGGGTGTGTATTTACAAAAATTATGAGGATGACTTTTGTATGGGAGACTTTTCATGATGCTTTTATCCTCCTGCATAATCTTTGTCTTATCTGCTTTTTTCTTTTAGTTCTCTATTTTTAAACATTGAGGCTTTCCTTTAAATGTGGTGATCCTTGGCTGTTTTCTAATAAGTAAGAGTTGGGGAGAAAAACTAAAAGTTATAAGCTTTGTGTGTGGGGTTGAGGTTTATTGACTATGGGCTTCACTGTTATGGGTTACCTGAGTAGGTATATCAGTATCATTAGTTCTTTTTGTTTGTTTAAATGTTAACGCTTTGGGATGGTCTGCTTTCGTAGTCAAAAATACATTTACAATCTCCTCCTTAGAGGGTATAAGTAAATTTTAGCTACGAGTTTAGTGAGTTTCTGAACTGAGTATTGAGGAGGTTGAGGGTGGAGGTAGCTGGGTGTGGGGATGACTCAGCCTTTGGTCTACTGCCAGGTTTTCATTAAAGCCTATGAGACTCCAATCCTCAGGCTTCAGCTGTGCTGTCTCTAGTATAGAGAGTCTTTCCCCTGCTTTGCAGGAAGTGAATGAGATCTGGGGGTCCAGCTGCTTCTCCCCCCCGCCCCCAGCCTTTCCCCATCTCTTATTTAGAGCTCAGATGCCTGTGAATTTAACTATTAAGCAAATATCAATCAGACCTATTGTTAGATCTACCTTCATCCCTGCTTTCAAGGACAACTGCCTTCTGGAATCCTGAGCCTCTTGCTGGTTTTGAGTTGTGAATCAAGTTACTTTTCTTTTTTCTTTCATTTCTCCCAAACTGGCTTAGAATTCAACTTTTTCTTAGTTGTATCAACCAGCTTCCTTTGTTTCTAGATTCTAAAATACTGTTGCTATATGTTCTTGATCTTAGGGGGTATATGACTTTAAAAATCCATTCATTGTTACTTCAGTGGAGCTTTTGGAACAGGTGAAGGTAAATGCATGTGTAAAATCTCCTATCTTTAGTTAGCTAGGTTTTATCTTCATATTGATATAATGGGCTTGAAAATACTATTCTCCATTTATGGTTTATCATAAGTTTTTAAAATGCCATCAGTAAAAGGGAGGAGAGAGAGCATGGAGATGTCTGGTCCTGCAGCTATCCCGGAGTGAGGTTGTGCTGCCAATCATTGGAAGCTACATTGTAGCTCCTCTTGAACATTTTTTGCCATTATTATTAAAGGATAGTTGAATAAATAGCATCACCATTCTTTGCTGTGGCACAGGCTATAGACTTAAGTGGAGTTTACCAGCAGCATCAAATGTTTCAGCTTTAAAAAATAAAAGTAGGGTACAACTTACTGTTTAGTTCTAGAAAATTTGTGCAATATGTTCATAACAATGGCTGTGGTTGCCACAAAGTGGCTAGTTTACCTTTCAATACTGTTAATGTGTCACGCATGCAGATGGAAGGGGTGGAACTGTGCACTAAATTGGGGGCTTTAACTGCAGTGTTTGGCAGAGTTGCCTTCTACCCTGCCAGTTCAAAAGTTCAATTGGTTTTCATATAGACTATATATACTAAAAAATTTCGGTCTGTTAAACAGCCTTACTCTGATTCAGCCTCTTCATATAATCTTGTGCCGTGCAGCAGTGGCTCTGTGTGTAAACGCTATGCACTGAGGATACACAAAAAATTATATATGTAAAAGATAATGTCTCATACCAATCAGATGTCCATTTGTTACAACCCTTTATCTCTTAGTGTTATAATCTCCACTTAAAACTGATTAAAGTCTCATTCTTGTCAAAAAAAAAAAAAAAAGAGGCAATGAAGTCTCTTGGGGCGGGGAATACACCAGAACTTGGATGAGAGGGGTGAGCAGCAGGACAAGAGAGAACAGAGAGTGAAGCAACTTGAGAGATCAGAAAAAGTTGAGTGAAATTTTAACAGTTGTCATGAGTGGGGACATTTGAGCGAGGGTGCAGGTCAGTGTTTACAGATAATTTCTGTGATGTTTTAGATGTAAAATTTCCTATTTGGTGTCCCAGGATTGCCTTTTTAATTAACCAACAGGAGTGATTTTCAGTGTTCTTCAAGATACTTAAAGTAATATTTACATTTCTTTTTATGTGACTTTGCTGAGATTGAACTAATGTTGTCCTACTTTCTAGTCAGGTAATGCATATATTTCAATTATAATACACTTGCTTCCTCCAAAATAGTTCTAGATAACATATTAAAAAATGCAGATATATTTATTTACTCTATCTACACATATAGGGTAAAATTCAAAACAGATAATAAATAGGTGGGAAAAAACATCTGACTGACATCATAATACCTCTTTTTGAGGAAAACTAATATAGCAAGCTCTCATTTCCCTGTCAAGGAAGCATGATACTCACAAAAATCTTATGGGGAAGAAGGAGAAACAGATGATTTTGAAGGATATAAAAAGAGCTCATAGACATATTAGTTTTCTATTGATGCTGTAACAAATTACTGCAAGTGTAGGGGCTTAATACAAATTCGTTATCTCAATGTTCTAGAGGTCAGAGGTCCTAAAATTAAGCTGTATTTCTTCTGGAAGCTTCAGGAAAGAATCTGTTTCCTTGTGCTTTTCAGGTTCCAGAGGCCACCTACATTCCTTAGATTGTGGCTTCATCATCTTCAAAGCTGCAAAGTAGTATCTTCAATTTGTCTCTCTGACTCTGACCTTCTTCTTCCACTTAGAAGGACCCTTGTGATTATATTGGATCCACTCAATCCAGGATAATCTCCATAGCTGAAGTTTTCGAACTTAATCATATTTGCAAAGTTCCTTTTGCCATATAAGGTATATTTAAAGTATTTAAAGATTTGGGGTCTTAAGGCATGTTTGGTAGAGCAAGGAGACATTACTTTACACATCATAGATACATAAACGGTGAAAAAATAATTTAGCCTAGAGAGTATGAGGGTATATTTTGTATGAGTCCAGGTAAAAAACTCAGGATATAATAATATTCCATTTCACACTTGCAGCCATCTGTTCATTTCTTTGTTCACTAGTAAAATTGTTAAATCATAGCAAGCAAAGAAGGGAGAAAATACACCAGGAAAAGGCCTGAGAAAAAGCTGAAAGGGTGGCAGAAATGGGTGGATTATGGTTGGGTGGGTTGTGTTTGTGTGTGTTGTGTGTGTGTGTTGTGTCTTAGAAATGGTGTTAGAGACTTACAGAGGGTTATGATCTAGGAATATAGCCTTCTGACTATATCTGGCTTTATAGAAAGAAAATTCTGCCAATTGTAGAGCAGGATTATTCTTAGTATTATTTTTGATTTATGTACAAGTTATACAAATATTACAAATATTTCAAGCAATTGCCCTCTTCTGAGTGTGAATTATAAACAAATAAATGAGTAAGTTTCCAAAATAACTCTTAGCAAAAACATTAAAACAGGCATTACTGAGGAAACTTGAATGGAATGTATTGATTCAATCTGATACAGTAGAAGTTGTCATTTTTTATATGTTTTAACTTGATGTGTGAGAGGCTTGGAACTAAGTATAAATGATTTAGAAATAATAATTAATCTTATAACAATCAATTTGAAGTACTAATGAACTAAAGTGCCTTCATTTACAAAGTCATTACAACACCTCATCATTTAGGATGGGTAATTGCTTATACTGCATCATTTAAAATGGGTAATTGCTGTGATTTGGCAAGTATGTGAGTGTGGACAGTTTGCTAAGATGAAAACAACATTCACAGGTGGTTTTCACTGATCTAGTGTCTTGCTTTCAAAATAAATATAGGACATCTTTAATTAAGTCCAATGAAAAGTCAACTATTAAAATGACTCTAAGAGCTTTGTCAAATACTTATAAAGAAGTAGAAAATAATAGAAGAATGTTTACATTTCCTAGTTTACAATAGTAAGTAGTTTTACTAGGAATATTTCCCTCATGTTTATAGATAAACACGCATAAATATAGACGTTCGTCATAGGGCCAGATTCCTAGCCATGTGTGCTTATATAACAAGAGTGGAGGAGAAGTAAGAAACCACATTTGAGCTAACCTTGAAAATCTACGTTCAGAAAAGTTGGGGCATCTCAGCCTTCTTGGTCAGCAGCAGTCACTGTTCATACTGCAAGCAGAACAGCGCTTTGCAGAAGTTTTCCTTTGGACTATTTCCTCAAAATAGAGAGGACCTATACATTATTTATGTTATTTTATAATGGTTTCATAACCAAAACTGATCAAACTAAAACATTTTAGAGTGAGGCAGAGGTAAAATTCACCATGCTACACTAACCAGTGGTACATTTACCTTTGGCATTTACTTGGGTATTCAGATATGACACTTGATACTGCGTACAGAATTGCTGTCAGTGTACGGCATTGATGAATCTATATTTGTCATCCCTGAAACATTTTTCATAGGGTTGGTAAACAGTCGTGCATGTTTACTTCCTCCCTTGGTTACATAAAGCTATTTAAAAATATTCTCTCCAGAATACGACATTTCTTTCTCAATTTATTTTTCTCCCCAGTAATTAGGACGGTGTTATCATCTATCTAAAGAATCTTTATTCTATTTCTCTTTGTATATACTGTATTTTATTATTGTATTGCGTTATTTTTCCTTTTTCCCTGGTCTCCTTTAATTTTCTCTGTGCAATAACACTCTATTTAATATGCATATTATATATAAATGTATTATAAAGTGTATTTTCTGAAATATGTACCCAACCTTACAGAGTATGTAGTTTTCTTCATGCTGTTTTCTATCATTTGAATTTACTAAGAACGCTGGTCTGTTCAAGATTCCCACTTTTTCAAGTTTGGCATTTTACAGTGACTCCAGTAGTCATTCCTCTGGTCTATGTTAATAAACTCACTGATGTATAATATTAATATGTCAATTCATAATTCTTTTCATCTTAAAAGTCTGTATTATTTCTGGTTTTCATTTGTTTTTTCTTCTTCCATCTTCTTATTTTTATTCTTTCCCAGAAGATTTTCTATGTTATTGATTTTTCCAAAGATTTTCCTTTTTATCCTCGTTTAAAAATATACGTAATTGGGAATTCCCTGGTGGTCCAGTGGTTAGGACTCCGTGCTTTCACTGCCAAGGGCGCGGGTTCAATCCTCGGTCAGGGAACTAAGATCCCGCAAGCTGTGTGGTGTGGACAAAAAAACAATAAACAAAATAAAAGTATATAATATATATGTAATTAATTTCTGCTCTCATCTAATATTTCCTTTCTTCTCTACTCTTCTGCTTTTCTTTGTTGCTCTCTCACTGTCATCTTGAATATTCATTTCTTTTCTGTTATTTCTTTGTCTTCTGGTAAATGAATTTAAAGCTGTAACTACACCTGTAAGGATTACTTCAGATGTATCCCATACATTCAATTTGAGTATTTTTGCTTTAATACATTTCTGAGCGTTTTGTAATTTTCTTTTGATTTCCTATTCAATAAAAAGTTTATTGATTAGTTTTCAAAGTATGTACTTATTTCTTTAGTAAATATTTTTGATTTTAAGTTTTATTACACAGGGTTGGAATACAATGTCTGTGTTCTGTTAAAATTTCAGCATTTATAAAAGTTTCTTTTTGGACTAGATCATCAATGATTTTTGCTTATGTTACACATGTATCTGGAGTTCTTTCCTAATCAACTGTATGTAAAGTTTTATCTTTCTTGTGATTCATAATTGCCTGGTTATCTTTTTCTGCTCATTATTTTCATCCTTTCTTCACCATTTTATATGCTTTCTATAGCACACATTGCTGGATCTGTTTTAAAAGTTTTCTATTAACCTGAGCATCTCTGTGTTTGGTAAGTGTATTTAATCCACTTATATATGTTGCAAATACATTATATTGGGATATTTCATCTGTCTTATTTCATTTCTATTTACTATACTAAAAAATCATTTTTAGTCCTATCTTTCCTCCCATTAGCTAGACTAAAATTTTCTCTTCTGTTTTAAAGATAATACCGTCAAATTAAATTGTGTGTGTGTGTGAGATTATCTATCACTTACTAAGACACATAGTCATGTTCATGTTATCTTGTTTGTTTCTTAAAATTATTAACATCTTGATCTTTAGACAAAAACAGATAGATGTTTTAGAACACTTTACTTTCTTTTGGTCCCTTACCCGGGGCATGTTTTCTTCTGTTGTATCTCAAGGATCAGCCTAAATAATAGAACTTGTATCTTGTGCTAATTTACCATCCTCCCAGCGCTGGCAATCTATGAGGTCGCTCTAAAAAAAGGTATTTGAGAGGTATTTGAAGACTTTAAACTAGCATATAAATGAACAAACCAGTAAATAAATAAAATAATATCTCTCACATCCTAAATTTCTTAATTAGAAGTATACTTTGGATTTAAGCAAGAAATACAGGAACATATTCCAGAATATGCATGTAAGATGACATGTGCTATTAGTGGAATGAGGGTAGGTGCTTAGAACTTTCATTTACAAATGTATTTTAATTAAAATTTCAGTTTAAACATATTATGGTACCCTTAATGAATAAAATGGAAAGAAAATAAAACTTTGGACAGAATATGACAGGGCCTTTCCTAGGAAATCCATCAGCTACTTGTCACATATATATAATATACATACGAATATATGTATGGGTAGAGGAGGGTGCACAGGAAGGCAGGCTTTATCTACTGTTCACTGGGAGAGGAAATTTCTGTGGCAAGTAGTGAAATTATAATCCTATCACTCTTGTATCCAACATTGATTTTTTTCATGCAACATGAATCTTTGTAAGTATTAGAACCACTTACATAATGCTAGTATAGAATATAAATGTAGAATAAAGTTATTAACAATTAGACCACCCAATCTGTGGACTAGAATTAACAAAGGGTATCTCTAAATTGTTAATGGTTCATAATAATAGTAATTTGTTATTCTGATTAACATAAAATCCACTGTCCTCTTCTTTTAAAGCAAATAAGCAAAAAAAAAAAAGTTCAGCTTCCTTCCATTTATTGTTGTGTAGCCCTTCAATTATTTTTATGGCATTTAAATATTTATGCAGTTTCTGTCTGATCAGCGTTACTTTCTTTCTCTTGTCTTCCCTCCTTCCTCTTCATTTAGGGGCTGTTCCTTTTTTTTCCCCAGCTGCTCCAGTGGAAACCGTCAAATATGCACACAACCCACTTTCTGGCCACATTTGACTGGGACTGAGGTGTATAGTTACCAAAAACCAATTATGGCTGCTCTCTGGGGCTGTGAAGCTGGGAGCTAGAAAAAGGAGTCAGCCTTCTGATGGCAGAAACCATGGGACGTGAGGTTCTCAAACTGTTTGGACCTGTGTTTCCCACTATGTGGAGAAACAAAACTGACATCCTTTAGAGAGAGAGAAAGGGAAGGAGGGAGAGAGAAAGAGAGAGAGAGATGGAGAGGGAGAGTGCTTGGGAGAGAGAGGTTGTCCTGTCAAGGTTCTGGTCCCTGTCTCTAGTTATTCCCACAGCCCAACTGCTTCTCTGCCACCCTTACAGTTTGTTTGTCCTTCCCTTCCATGATCTCTGTAATGCAATAGCTTCTCTTTATTCCCTATGCTAGGTTGAGTTCAGTTTCTGTTACTTGCAGTCAACAATCAACATCCTCCTGACTAATATGCTTAATCTTTATGCAGCAGAAATTTCAAACATCTTATTAGGTGATATTTCATAAAGCTAACAAATGGTCATAACTAAGGAGAAACAAGTAGAGACTTTCTAGTTAACTAAGTTGAGGGATAGCCCAACTAAGTGGTCCTCTGTTTCATATAAGTGATCATCAGTCTACAGGTCCAAAAGAAATCCCACAAGGAAGGTAGGAAATCATACACAAACATGTACACTTTCAAGTAAATACACATGCATACAAATAGATTGTGCTTGTGTGTGTGTGTGTGTATAATGTGTTTGAGAAGCTTAATGACCATCTAAATAACAATTGTTATTAATCCAGATTCTGGCATAGAATCATGAATAAAATCCTATCTTTTCCATTTACCGGAGAGAAAATTAGGCATGTTACTTACCCTTTCTGGGTCTTGTTATCATCAACTATTAAATGACAACAATTTGAGTACCTTTTAGAATAGTTGTGAGGTTTAAATGACTGGATACACATAGATAGAGATGTGGGTATGGATATAGATATATATCAATTAGAGAAATGTCTTGGAAGAGAAAGTGCTGTACAATATCATTTATTATTGTCAGTGACTGCTAAGTGCTAGCCTCTGTATTTTCCTCCTATGACAGAAGCTATACGAGTATCGAATAATTCCCATTCTTTTTTCCAAAAGCACACTTAGAATTCCTATCAACAATTCTTTCCCAAGCTGTACCCTATCACCATTACCTGAGGTGAAACTCATAAAATGACAAAACAGAAAAATAACATTGGCAATAATCACCAAAATTGCTTTCTTGTGACAGTTGCTAGAGGGTATTTATTAACTTCATTTTTAACTTGGGATTTTATCATGACATTATCTTGTATCTGCATGCTGTGACTTGCATGATTTATCCTTCTAAAACACATTAATGACAAGCTATACATATATATTTGTTTTGTAAAATTGCAGAAAGAATCCACATGTTTAGCTTTCAGTGTATGATGTCCACTGTGAACAGAATTGATGGATATTTAATAGGCTGTACTTAACAGTGAAAACAGGCTAGTGCTAGTGATTACATTTCTTAAACCAAATTGAGAGTAAACAGACCTGCCAATTCACTTAATATATGTTATTTAAGGTGTATAATATATTTTGAATACTTTAAGAATAAATAAGTTTATAACAAAATTTTAGAAGGTCATCTTTGTCTCGGGACATTTATTTTGTATTATATAAATCATTATGTATTACTTTCTATCTAGTCAAAATGTAGCAGTAGGAAAAGATTGAAACATTATCACCATATGGAATTTCGTTAACTTTACAAGAGTCGAAATAGAATATGAGTGTTTGTCTGTTGTGTGCATATGACTTCATATATCTATAATATGATTTTATGTCATTCAAATGCACATATATTTATTAAGGACATGTATTTCCATGGACTAATTTTAAGACATTTAACATAAATATGACTAAATTAAAGAAAGAATTAAATGATTTTTTTAAATGGGAGAAAATTTAAAAATAGAGAAAAATCTAAGTAAAAAAGCTTAAGAACATCTGGGGAAAGAAAAGGGAAGTAGAATCAGGGAAAATGCAACAAATCTATGCCAAGATTGTGTTATGATTAATGTTACAACGTTTGGAGAAGGGGTTTATGGAGTAAAAAACAATTAGAGCTTTAGTGATTAGGAGACTGAGTGATGTGATTTATGTCATTCTCAATGTAAGATTTACAGTGAATTTTGAATATGTAAATATGTGATGAGAAAATTTCATAAAAGGACTGAGCAGATCAAATCAGTGCCTCATGGATTTAACTACAGAGCCCTAGTTAAGAAATGGTGTCTATTTTTAGCCCAGTGAAATATACACATCTTCTTACTTCATATTCTCAAAGTGAAAGCCTCAAAGACCTTTAGAGCCTCCATTTATATGTAAATAGTGTTCAAGTCTCCTCCTTTCAACCATATACTCCCTGTTAGTTTTCTTCAATATTTAAAAACAATTTTTGCTATATATAATCTGATTATTTTAGCTTGAAATGATATTCATACATGAGAGAAAAACTGCAAAATTTCCCTTTTGCTGTTAAAATTGTATCATCTTCAGTAAATTTTTAAACACTTAATTTAGAATATTCTTACCCAGTCAGATGTGTGCCTTATTTTCCCAATATACTTGACATATCTGTAATAGCCCATGTGATGAGAAAGTGGAACAGTGACTACAGACCTAAATTTAAATACTGCCTGTCAACCTAATACACAGTCTGGGAGTAAAGATAATTGATGTGTGTAGGGCAATCAGAATAAGCCCAAATACTAAATTATGTATTTGTTGCTGCTGTGCCACCAAGTCTGTTATCTGGTGTGTTTATAAATTTTAAATTCTCCTTGCAGGGAAGATGTGCTTCTAATAACTCTGGCTTCACGGTGAAATTAGGCTTTCGAAACATGATTCCAATATGTACTTATTTTGACTCTACATAAGAAGATAATCTTTCTGTATCCTGGGCTAAATATTTCCTGAGTATTAAGTATTTAAAGTACTGTATTTCTCAGTAACACAGCCAGATAGGAAACTGCCAACAGTCCTAGAATATTTTCGTATGAATCTTTAGTCCCCTTTTCATTATTAACTTGAAAATTGGCATCGGCATTGGTGCATTTAAATTTCAACAGGTGAAGATATGGAGCTGGTGAAGAAAAACACACAGAGACAAATGGTCGAAAGGGAACGAGAGAAGATATAGTACATGACTTCAAGGTAGCTTAGCTCTAACTCTCCTTCTAGGTTGTGAGTTTTTAATTAATAATATGGGTCAGAGAAGAGCTAGAGGGGTAGAGTAAGTACTATTTAATTTGTCCATCCCTAACAGCCACTACTGAAATCTCTTCAAAATGTATTACTGTCAGTCCACCTCCAGCCTACAAACAGGCTAGATTATCAAAGTTCATTTTGGTTTGTCTGGGTGTTTTGAAATGCAAAATATATTTTTCTATGAAAATATAATAATGACATTATAATGTTAAAATGACAATTAATTTTCTAAGCCAGGCAGCGTAATCTAATTTATCTGCTATATAGTTTAATAGTGGGGCTAAAGAGTACTATAGAACCTAAGATTTATAAAATTAATTCCATGAAATGTATTCTCAATTTCTAACCTGATCTTTGAAAAACATATCTTTTCTCCTGACTTGGCAGTGAGACATCTAGAATTGGTAGTTCCAGTGGATGATCTACAGATTTGTATGATCTATAGATTTGTATGTTTAAAGTGATTTAGAACTGAAAGTAACCATGAATGAATCAACTCAAAGGCAAGTCATTGTTTCCTCCTGCTACTGTGTGTTCCAGTCAAGATGATGGTACTTTCGGTTGGCACCATTGTGTAACAGAAAACATAACCCACAGTTTACAGATGAAGAACTAAACACAGGGTGATGAAGTGATTTGCCAAGGATCATAGAGCTAGTAAAACGGTAGATCCGGGGTCTGGGCCAGCTGTGAAATAATTTGAGGGGCCCAGTGGAAAATAAAAATGTGAGGCCCCTTATTCAAAAATCAGAAAGAAAAGATTTTTCCTTTCTTCCAGTTTGTCTCTCCAACTGTCATGATGGTTTTTATTTGCTGTTTGATATCAAGCTCCTTAGGGCATGGGGATATTCATGAGGCAAGTTCAGGAGACCTTTAAAGTGCCACCCGCCCTGTAACAGTGTGTGGAGATCACACGTCTAGACACGCTCCCTCCTCCCCCCTCCATGGGTGGAGGGTGTCAGCAGTTGCTGGGTGGTGGTAGCAGGTGGCAGAAAACCTACTCAGGAGAAGCAAGGGGGTGGGGTGGCCATGGAGGTAGGACGTGGGCGCCAAGGCATACATGCTCTATTGTCTCATCAGACTTCACTTGCAAAACACAGATTCAAAGATAAAATTATTAAGAATTTCAAGACAGCTACTGCAGAGCATCAACTCCCAGGTTTCTGAGCATGTGTTCCTGGGAAGGTCACATGTACTTGAAGCTGATCCTATCCACAACACTAAACCTGATTACTTTATTTCAGATTTTTATATTTTCTACCATAGTAACTGCCTTTCTATGTTGAAGCCTATTTGTACAGTGGCCTTCTTAAAGTTTAACATTTTCATGGAGTGGGCCTGAGATTTGAGGTCTTAGGATAGAGAGCCCTGGACAAATGGTTCATAGATTCTGGCTTTTGAATTTACTCCAAAGGTATGCTCTTCATAGCAAAATGCATACTCTTTACATTCTTGTCATCAGTAACTGTTGACCCCTCTTAGCAAAGCAGCCTCTGTGCTTTGACATAATAAAACTCACTAGGCACAAAATATATATTGCACTTGTGACTTCTTGACAATTACTTATTGAAAGTGTCAGAAGTAGATGTTACTTTTCAGTTTCATGAATGATGCCTTTTTTCTTCCAGCAGGCAGCCTTTGCCTCATCTGGCTTTGAACACTTATTGGCTGGTTTGTTGAAATATATTAGATCCATTAGGTACCCCATCCATGTTGTAGCTTTTAGTTGTATTTGTATGTGTGATGGGACATAGGTGCAAATTGGGAGAAGGAACATTATTGGGAGAAAGAAAATGTTATTCATATCAGTTTTAATAAATGAACCAACTAATATAACATCTTTCTTAAGAAGATATTGATGAAATTTATGTTGCTGTTTGTTTTATCAGTTAACATTCACGTTCTGACAGAAAGGATTTAAGATAAGTGCAATGGAAACAGGTATCTATATTTTCTCTAGGAAAATTTTTGTCTTTTGAAATATCAGGCATCTAAATATACTGTCAATGTGCTAATCAATAGCTTCTCAGCTACATAAGCAGTTTGTGCTCATCTTTGCTTTTATCATAAAGGTGACAGGTATTTCAATGGTCCTGTCTTGATCTAGAATATAGTTATAGCTTTTTTCCTGTCTCTCAAAAGCACTCTAAATGTTTGAAAGTAAAGGAAGATAGTTAAGATTGACTGGGTTTTCCAAATTTGCTGAGATAGAATTTTCTAAATATTTTATGTACTCAGGTACATGTGAAAAGTTGTAGAACTGCAGTATTTGTTTTGGAATGAATTAAAAAGGCAGCTCCATCTATGACTGATTCTAATTGTTTCTATTTGATAGAGGTAGGTATTTGAAGGTGGTACAGCTTTGTCATCTTTCCATAATTTTTCCTCCTAATTACCCAATTGATCTATCTTAGTTATATAAAAAAGAAGCCTCCATTTTGAATGTCCACTCTGTATTATCTCTGCAGACCCACACACACACACACAAATTAGGAGGGTAGAAATGAAGTATAAATGATTCTCACTTCTTGAGATTTATTCAATCAGAATATTCAAGAGTAGGGAACCAAGAATCTGCATAAATAATTCATTTCCTTAATGATTACTATGTAGTCATTCCAAATCTAGCATACTTTTTCATTCAAACTCCTGGAATCTTTCTTGTTCTATTCTTCCCAAGATCATCACATGATTGCTTTCTTATATCATTCAGGTCTCATATCCAAATTCCCTGTGTTGAAGTATTTTTCCTGAACAATCTAGATAAATGGGCACCTTCATTCCATATCCTATTTGGGTCAAACTCCATTACCTTGTTAACTTTCTTTCTTTGTATTAACTAGAAGTTGTCTAATTTATTTATTTGTTTATATGTTAATTATAAAAATCCCATGAGAAATTAAGTTTCATGGGAGATCTGTCTCTGTTGTTCATTGTTGCATTTCTATAACTAGAATTGATCTGATTCATAATAATTCTCTTAAAAATTGTTATTGAGGAAAGTGATGTCAACATTATGGTGGCATAAGACTGAATAAAAAAATATTAGAACTAAGCATCCAATTCAGTAAAGTTGCAGGATATAAATTCAACAGTTAGAAATCAGTAAAGTTGCAGGATATAAATTCAACAGTTAGCATCTCTAATATACTAACACTGATTTCCTGTGAAAAAGAAATAAAGAAAATGATCCTGCTCATTAGCATTAATAGCAATAAAATATTTAGTAATAAATTTAACCAAGAAAATGAAAGATCTGTATAATGAAAACCTCAAGACTATGATGAAAGAAATTGAAAAAGACACAAAAAAATAGAAAGAAATTACATGTTCATGAATAAGAATAATTAACATTGTTAAAATATCAATACCACACAAAGCCATCTATCTATATACTCAAAGCAGTCCCTATCAAAATTCCAATGGCATTTTTCACAGATATAGAAAAAAAGAAAAGAAAACAAAAGTCCTAAAATTGGTGTGGAACCACAAAAGATTCCAAATAGCCAAAGCAATCCTGAGAAAGAGAACAAATCTAAAGGCATCACTTTCTTATTTCAAACTATACTACAAATCTATAGTAATTAAAACAATATGGTACTGGCATAAGCATAGACACATAGGTTGATGGAACAAATTAGAAAACCCAGAAATAAGCCCCCACATGTATGGGCAACTAATATTTGGCAAGAGAACCAAGATTACTCAAGGGAGAAAGGATAGTCTCTTTAATAAATGGTATTGAGAAAACTGGATAACCACATGCAGGAAAATGAAATTGGATTAAAGTCTTAAACATAGGATCTGAAACTATAAAACTCGTGAAAGAAAAGATAGGGGAAACATTCTTTCACATTGATATTGGCAACAAGTCTTTGGATATGACACCAAAAGCACCAGCAACAAAGTAAAAATCAGCAAGTGGGATTACATCAAAATAAAAAGTTTCTGCACAGTAAAAGAAAACAATCAACAAAATAAAACGGCAATGTATGAAATGAAGAGGTATTTTCAAGCCATATATCAGGTAAGGGGTTAATATCCAAAATATATGAAGAACTCATACAACTCAATAACAACAACAACGACAGAAACAAATAATCCAATTTAAAAATGGGCAGAGGAACTGAATAGATAATTTTCCAAAGAAGATATCCAAATGGATGACTGGTATATGAAAAGATGCTTAACATCACTAATCCTCAGGGAAATGCAAATCAAAACTGCAATGGGATTATCACCTCACAATAGAAGGGCTATGATCAAAAAGCCAAGAAATAACAAGGGCTGGCAAGGATGTGAAGAAAAGGGAACGCTTGTGCACTGTTGTTGGGAATGTAAATTTGTTCAGCCATTGTGAAGAACAGTGGGGGTTCCTCAAAAAATTTTAAATAGAATTACCATATGATCCAGCAATTCCACTACTGGGTATATATCCAAAGAAAATGAAAAACATATATTGAAAAGATATTTGCACTCCCACATTTATTGCAGCATTATTCACATAGCTAAGATTCAGAAACAACCTAAGGGTTCACCAACAGATGACTGGATAAAGAAGATATGATCTATATCTATAATTGTATCTATATATCTATATATATGTACATGTCATATATATATATCAAATTCATGCATGAGAAAGGACATCCTGGTGTTTGGGACAACATGGATGGATCTTTAGGGCATTATGCTAAATGAAATAAGTCAGAAAAAGACAATTACTGTATGATATTCCTTGTATGTGGAATCTAAAAAAGCCAAGCTCATAGAAACAGAGAGTAGAATGGTGGTTACCAGGGGCTGCGGGGTGAAACTGTAGAGGTGTTGGTCAAAGGATACAAATATGCAACTAGAAGGTAAATATGTTCAGAGGATCTAATTAACAGCATCGTGATTATAGTTACCAATACCATATAATATACTTGAAAGTTGCTAAGAGACTGGATCTTAAATGTTCTCACCACATGAAAAAATGGTAAATATGTGATGCTTACACTGTGTTGGTAATCATACTGTCATATATAACTGCATCAAGTCAACATGGTTTACATCTTACAATTATAAAATATTATATGTCAATTTTATATCTCAATAAAATAGTCACTGAATGAATGAGTGAGTTGTATAACTGTACTGCATTATTGACAACCACAAGCAATTTTTCAACATTCATACAAGGCAACCCTACTTCACTGATTTTTCTGCTTGGAAAACAGTGACATAAGGAGAGCAAATGGTTTCTCTAATATCTTATCTTGGAGTTAGAGTTCTACATTTAATGTAAAAATGAAGGCCAGATAAAATATGCCATTAAAATGGAGATTGTTAGAATAAAAATAGAAATTATGAGATTATTTTGTATTATTTCTTCACTTAATAGATTATCAAATAAGTTCAGAATGAATAAATGCCTCATTTAAAGACAGAATGATCTATAGGAGAACTAAGTCCAGGGCTTAAATTTACCAATTTGCCAACCTAGCAGTATTTCTACAGCTTTCTCTTGTTTAATGAGAATTCTTAATGTTAGAAACCCAACTCAAGCAAAGGGAATTTGCCTACCACACAAGAGGAAGAGAGTGCTGACTTTAGTCTTTTTGTGAGCCTAGACCTCATACACAGTTGTGCATGCTTTTTCTCTCTATATCCATCTCTTCTCTGCTTCTCTCAGTGTGTTGGTCTTAGTTTCTCTAACTTGAGATAAGCTTTCTTTAATGTGGCTGAAGATAAGACCTATGCTCACCCTATTCTATAAGATTCCAGGTTAGTAAGTAATCCAGTGAAAGACAGCATTTTCCCCCAGAAACATGTATACGTAACATCATACAAGGCCTCTAAGGTCCCTGCTTGAGTGTATATACTTCTCTGAACCAATCACTGTGGGAGACAGATTAGTTGTGTTTAGCTCACAGAGGTATAAACTCATTTTTGTGTCCAAAAGAACAAGGTGTATTAATAAAACTAGGAGAAGAAAAAAATTATACAAAGGGCCCACAAAAACCATAGCTACCACAAGCAATTATTCACAATTTGTGTTTTTTACATACACATGACCTTCCACATATATAAAGTTTATATAAAAAGCATTTTCCAAATGCCTTCTGCTTGATTATTTATCAGCTCTAAATTCAGCTATTTCTTTGTAACTATCAATAAAACTTCTGACACCTCTTTTGAGATTATCGTGTATTTTCTTGATGATCCTTTCCAAGATACATCTCAAAAGAGATAAAAAATTTTGTATTGTTTGAATATGCACCATAATTCAAAAGGAGCAATTGAATACCTTAATAGAAGAGAAAAAATGTAAAAACTAATTTCAGCTAGTAAGCATTAATCAATTTTATTTATAGACGAAGGAAATGTTGATTTTTTTTTCAACCTTACTCCCAGCAAGGGATTCACAGTCTCCTTAATTCTTCACAGGACAGTCAATTCTAGTCATCACATTTGACAAGAATTTCATGCAGGTCTAGAATTCTAAAGGGGAAGTAAATACATCTTGTAACTACTGCAGACTGTCTGCTTTTAGAGATCCTTAATGTGTCACCTCCCTGCCTTGCTCCTGTACCATAACTATGTGGCATTGGGAGGGATCTATACGTTGCCATGTTTCAGAATCCAGAAAAAAAAAAAAAAATGACTCCAATACTTAGAAATGAAGCACTTTCATTTTAGTTGAAGCCCAACCTCCTGAGTCTTTACTTCCTGGATGATTTCCCAGCTAATTTGCAATGGAGAAATCTAATCTTTTTAAAGAAATCTCACCTCCCACAAGACTGCAGTCAGGGCTTCTGCAAGTATATCCAGGGTTCATGTTTGAATTGGAAAAAGGCATCTTGTTCAGCCAAAGAGAAAATGTGCCCCTCAGAGGATCAGAGCCACATGGTTCACAGCTCTGTGAGCAGATTCTACTCTGTGTAAGCAATACAAAACAAAAACAAACAAACAAAACAAGAATGCTCCTTCTTCTGTTGGGAACCAGTTCTGTGCTAGGCTTCATTTCAATCTCCATCTGTTCCAAGACAGGCTGCTTTTTCAAGGTGCACGAATTGCACAGCTGTGCATAGCAGCATGGGTATGGTTTTGCCAGAGTTATCAAAACAATAATTCAACATAGTACATTTTCCCACTATGTAAGAAATTCAGTCAGAAATAATAGCACCAGTGTCCTCTGAGCCTACTAAGTTGTCATTCTGAGCCAGGCTGTGCTTGGCATCCTTAGTTCCTGTTTGTTTACATCAACTCCTCTATGAGAGAAGGTGAAGAGCATATCAGTTCTGGAAATCCTATTGTTTTAAGGGTCTGCATTTCAAATCCCCCAGGAACAACTCTTTGAACAGCAGAATGCCCAACTCTGTAAGAACAAGCCATAGGATAGTTTAAATTCTTCTTTAGAGAAAAACATTAATCTAAGTGAAGCCTATGCAGGAATATAAATCTGCTACAACAAACAGTAAATTTACATTACTAAGTATAACTCTTAAATGTTTAAGTCATAAATTCTTCCTTTCAGTTGATTCCCTGCATTAAGGTCTTGCCTAACTCACGAGGTTCTACAGACTGATTTATCTTTCACTGTCCAAGAGGAAATGGCACAAAGATAAATTCGAGTTTCTTAGTAAACAGAAATTTCTTTCAACTTTTCAGTGACAGTCTTCACAACTTAAGACAACAACATCCACTTAGACTGAGTTCCCAACTAGGAAAATTCCTACATTTCCAGAGAAAATCTTAATCAGAGACATAAAAAGTAAGTAGGAATGGATTCATTAACTTTCTAAAACGATCTTGAGAATAACAGAGCTGTTTCCTCTCTCTCTCTCTCTCCCTCTCTTCTTTCTCTTTTTCTTCTTCTCTCCCTCATTTCTAATGCCATTAACTATGGAATATTCTCTTCTAAATTTTGTCAGCTTTCATAAATATGCACCTGAGGAAAAACACTCAAGATAATCCTGAATTCAATAGAAATAAGAGGGTGATCCCAAGATATGGATTTAGTTATCTCCCTATTTACAATTAATCAGAGCCCCATCTGTGGTTTAGAGTTGATCCCTTGGGAACTGATCTCCATAATGAGTGTGATTTGGCATCCGTGGGATAGAAAGGAGTTTTTCTAACGTGAATTCTGCACAAATACTTTCACAATAAAATCCAGTTTTGCCTCAGCCCTATTTTGATTCAGCAGAATGCTAGGGTGTCCAAGGAAAAAAGGGATAGCAGATTCTCTAGCACCTTACTTTACATATGACCCCTATCTGGAACAAACAGAAGAATCTGTTGGGGGATTTTGAATTTCTCTTAAAATATAACTATTTCCTTCTCTTTAAATGGATGAATCCTGCTAACTACCAAATTTGTGCAATTTTATTAGAATTTAATATTTTTAGCCATATTTTTCAGATAGTGTAATTATGGATATCTAGAAGAGGGCAAGTTGGGCTGGAATTTTAATCCACACTTCAACTATTTTAAATGGGTACATCACATCTGTTGGTATATCAATGGAAGAGAAGAAAATATAAAATTGAAGAGACCCTTTATGATTGAACTAACGTTGCTGGCTGGATACATATAAAATTATTAACCTACTTCTGTACAGAGAAGTCACTAGCTTGGTGTTTTTCTTTAATATTTATAATGCAAATTGGATTATTATTTGTAAGCATAAAGCAATGCTCAAAGAGCACCACTAAATTACATCTAACAAGACCAACAGTTGAGGACATGCCAGTTTCAGCAAATCCAATTGCAAGCCATTTTTATGAACTCTTGCTGATTTACACTGTTACAATTATTTTCCTTATCTGTAGAATAAGAACAGTAAAGTTATTTTTAATTTGCTAAATAAAAAGGCAGAAATAAAGTACAGAAAAAAAGACAGAAATAAAGTAAACCCCAATTATTTTCTTGAATATTGTCTACATTTGTTGCCCTCATAAACTTTTCATCTGTTGAGATTGTCTTATTTATTAATTTTGTATTTGTTTACATTCTGATTTTACCAACTGGAATGTAAATTAACAGGTCAGTTTTCTGCTCTCTTTAACAGAGTGTCTCTAGCATCTACTGAAACTTTGACACATACTATACACCTCATAAATGTTTTTTTGAATAAAACAGTGGATAATGAATTATACTACATTCTAGATACATAAAACATTTTTTCATTAAATAAACACGTATTTGCACCTATTAGATGGAAAGTACTCTTATGAAAAATTTTGTTATCTTGCAATAGACATGCAGAAAAATATCAGATATATAGGCTTAGTTTTCAACCATAGTGAGACTTATTTTACTTGGATTAGCGTTTAGATTTTTGATTTAAAAATCGATAGAGATCAGGAAACGCAACAAGTGTTAGTGCTAGATAATCTAGTATTAATTCTGATTTGAGAAATTTTAAATAGAATGGAAAATATTTTTTTAACTACAGATAGCTTTAAGAAACAATGATAAAACTATTTCTTTGAAATACTTAAAAATGATAAAAATCTCACTAAGAAAAAGGAATGTTATGACCTCCAATCTTTGAAAAAGGACTACGTCTACCTTAAAATAAAGAAAAACAACACTTTCAGCTGAGATATCTGGTTTACTTTCAATTCATTTCGAACTCTGGTCATTCATTAAAACCACAGGTAATTAACATTCACCTCATTAGCAAACTAACTCTCCTATGAATAATTGTTTATATGTATATATCTGTATAATCTCTTAACAGTAAATATTGGTCCTTCTACTTCCCAAGTCTATAACACAGCTAAAAGCAATTTCATGTTAACTTAATAGTATCATGAAAACAGTGAATACATTTTAATGTATTTGTAATTATCTTTATGTTCTCATTCATCTTTAGTCACATATTGTCCATACATTTGTTGAGTGCCTGCTCTGTGTCAGTCATTTAAAAGTTTGCTATAAGCAATAAATATAACGAGTATATCCTGTAACAAAATCCCAAATCCTACATATTGATAATTAAAATAAAACAGTATACTCTAAAATAAGGAGGGAATATCTATTTACAATGTACTCTTTCCCAATGTGTTGAAGTATAAATGAACTTACTTTAATTCTGAATATTTTGGATAAAACTGGTCAGTGAATTAATTTCTACAATCCTAAAAAAAGACTATATATGAAAACCTACAATACTTACAACATTAGATTTTTGTTCTTCATTAGCTACTCCTCAATTAATAAACATTTATGGAATAGCCAGCAAAAACTACCTATCAGTAAAACACAGATTTATATGTGTTATAAGTATTTCATTGAGTGTAAATAATAACTCTCTTTCACTGAGGTTTATGATTTGCAGTGGGTTACTGAAAGGTATTATAAAATTGATGTCATTGGATATAATTACAAGTAGGATTCTCAGGAGATAGTTTGTATGTGATGCTCAGGAGAGGGAGACATCTATGTTATTTCCAAGGTCGTGTCTACTCTCTATGTATGGCAAACACGTTTTTAATATACCATAACTCTAAAAAGTGCTGGATAGAGGTTTTACCAGGTCACAATTTCATCATCCAAAATCAATGGCTGCTGTCTAAAGATTTGCTGCTACAGCAGAGACATTGAAATTTGTTACAACTGTCTTAACTGTTACCATTCCAACTTCTGCCATATGAAAGGATTAATGCTGTGCCATTAAAAAAATGTTTTATCTTGCATTAACTTTCTTGATGATCTGTGGAGCTTTAATCAAGTAGGATGGAAAGATCAGCTATTCAAACTACTGAATACTGAAAAGGTCACAGCATTGCTACACACTTCCATAATTTATTGTCTCCCAGTACATACTATAAAAATGATCACATTCCCTTCTCAAAGACAAAACACTAACTATTTGACATAAAGTCACCATACTCATTGAATTCAGATCCAATTTCAGTCAAAGCTGATAACACTATGCTACCTGTATAAAAGCATTGCTCTGAAGAATATAGCATAGTAGAATTATATCAGAGGATACCAGATTCAGTTAACAACCATATATTATTAGGAATGTGAAATTGAAAGTATCGTGTGTTTATCAGTAATACAAAATATGTTCAAAAAAATCCTAGATGGCACCTGTGTGATGGCTAGAACTTTTCACCATTGCAATGCAATAGTCATCCAAGAGATTCCCACATATGCCTTTCTGTTAAAGTTAGCTTTCTCCAACCAGTGCATTGGAGATTCTCCCTGGATCCCGTTCTTGGGATGATGTCCTGAAATTTTTCTTACCTCTGTTGACTCTTCAATGATGTTCTCAGCGTTACTCATACAATAATAGAGTACAACTTATAAGTATTATTAATTTCCATGTTCATGGTTTCATTTTTCAGACACATTATCCAGAACTTAAAAATTACCTTTTTTTTTTGCTCCCAGAGTAGTCGATTTGTTTTAATCTTCCCTGGAGCATTTGAGCAGTTTCACTCTTCCATTCTCCAAGCGTAACCTCTGATTGTAGCTGCCTTCTCTGCCATTTTATTGACCCAAGACTGGAAGTTTAGTGCTTCCCAGAAACATCATTTTATCTCTCTTTCTGAGAAATTATCATCCTGTAATTTAGCTGAGAAGAAAAAAATTTTATATTTCAAATAATATAAAAAAATAAGTTTCAAGAAGAATCCTAAGTGTCCGTCTTACACTGTAAACAGATTTTTGATAGGGATTTTAAAAAAATGATTTTGTTTTCAGTTTTTTCAGAGGGTCACAGAAGGTTTATGATGAAAAGTTTCAGTTTCCTCCCTTACGCCAATCCCATACACTAAACAAACACTTTTAATCCTTTTAATTCTTATTTTTTCACTGGCATTCCTCTAAATAATATGCTGATATTGCTCTTTCTTGATTTATTAACTTTAGCCATTCCTGATTTTTATTTTATTTTATTTTTGATTCCTGATTTTTTATTCTGGTAGGTTAAGATTAAGCACACTTCTACACTCTTCCTCTCCCCTTCCGACAATACGTACCATTATTTTAATTTCTTTATTGCATACTTCTCTCATTTTGAAGAATACACTTATTCAAAGTGTATTCCACCATAATCTTGAGACAGCATTCTTTTCTTTTATGGCCATGTTACGTGACTTGTGGGATCTTAGTTCCCAGACCAGACCAGGGATCGAACCCCAGCCCACTGCAGTGAAAGCACAGAGTCCTAACCATTGGACCACCAGGGAATTCCTGAGAGAGCATCTCTTGACTCCTCATATTTTGAAAATATATGGTGAGCACTTGTATCCCTCCACTTCTCTTTTATTCACTGCTTTCAACTTTTGTTCCTTTGTGTGTATCTATGTATTTTTAATATCATGGGTGAATGTTTCATATGTATGTATTCATACTTGGATCTATTACTTCCTAGATCCCACGTTTCTTCTTTCCTGTTTATCCTCAATTTACTAGAACATATTTTAACATAACATTTTAATAAAGACGTATGTGAACACGTGCTTTATTGAACCCCTTTAATCGAGCCCCTTTAATTGATAGTTTAGCTGAACATTGATCCAACTCACTAAGTTTCCATAGTGTTTGTACAAACCCTAAATATCATTAGGATTTGTCTTTTTCCATCATTGTTCAGAGTGTGGTGGGACCACTTCAAATTGAAGACATATCTTTAAACATTGTTTTCTTTATTAATTATTTGCATCTTAAATGTAAACTGTCTAATCTTAATGTGCCACATGGTATTTCTTCTGGCTAGTATTTCTATGCCACATATTTCCCCATCTCTTTAAAACTTTCATATTATGTTTTAGATGTGCCTTTTATAAACTACTTAGAGCTGGATTTCCATTGAATCCAATTTGAATCCTCTAAATTTAACAGGAACTCTCAATTCATACACATTTATTGGAATTACAAATATATTTTGACTTATTGTTACCTTTTTATTTTGTTTTTGCTTATAAGGTTAATTTTGTCTCACATGCATAGATAAAAAAATATATATATGGCACGTGCAATATATTCTTCTAGGGCTGCCATAACAAGATATCAGAGAATGGATAGCTTAAACAACTGAAATTTATTTTCTCATAGTTCTGGAGGTTGGACGTCTAAGATCAAGGTGCCAGCATGGTTGGCTTCTGGTGAGACCTCTTCTGACTTCTGCATGGCTGCCTTCTTGTTGTATCCTCACATGGCCTTTTCTCTGTGCACAGGCACTTCTGGTGTCTCTTCCTTTTCTTTTAAGGGCACCAGTCTTATTGGATTAGGATCCACCCTTATTATCTCATTTAACCTTAATTACCTGCTTAAAAGCCCTATCTCCAAATACTGACACGTAAGGGGCTTAACGTAAGAATCTGGGAAGGGACACAATTCAATCCATATCCGTGTGTATTCTTTGTGATTTTCAGTTCTCAGTTACTCGTATGTTGGCCACCTCCATCTATTGCTTATCATACTCCATAATTTTTGTTATGAAAATACGCCTCAGTTTATTTATCTATTCCATGGTTGATAGATATTTGAGTTTCCAGTATTTTACTATTACCAAAAAAAATGTTCTTAAGAACGTTCTTATACATGTGTCAAATGCGCATGTGCAAAGTTATCTCTATGGTACACACCTGCTGCTGGAACTTCTGAATCTTGATGTACGTATACCTTCAACTTTCCTGTAAATTGTCAAATATCTTCCATATGATTTACCAACTTCACTACAACCAGAAATTTCTGAGCCTTTTGTTGTTTCATATTTGTTAAAATCCAAGGTTGTCAAACTTTTAAAATATTATTACCATTCTGATGGGTGTATGATTGTATCTTACTGTGGTTTTAATTTGCATTTTTTGATTACTAACATAGTTGAACCCCCTTTCATATTATTGGCTTTTTGGATTTCTGTCCTGTGAAGTGCTTAATTAAATCTTTTGCCTATTTTTCTACTGTGTTTTCTTTTTTAATTGATCTATGAGTTGTTTATTTAAATTATATTTTGCATATTAGTCCTTTGTTGGCTAGATGTTTGGAAAATATCTCCTCCCAGTCTGTAGTTTGCCTGTCCACTCTCTTAAAGATGTATTTTAACTAATGTAAATACTTAATTTCAATTTAGTTGAATTTCTGAGCCTTTTACTTTATAGCAAGTACCTCTTTACTCACACTGATGTCACAAAGTAATTCCACAAGTTATCTTCTAAAAGCTTCATGGTTTTGATTTTATGTTTAGGTGTTCAAATTGCCTGGTGTTAATTTTTGTGAATGGTGGGAGGTAGGGGACGAATTTAACTTTTTTTCCTAGTATGGTTGTGAAAATATTTCAGCATCATTTATTAATAACTTTGTGCTTTTGCCAGTAATCTTTAATCTGTAATGCCAGATTACAGATAGCTATACTTATCTGGATATTTATTGTTAATATATTTTAAAGTTTTCTTCATACATGTCTTACATATTTGTGTTATATTTAGTCTAAGCTATTTTAAATTTTTAAGCTATTTGAAAAAAATATATTTTTTAAGTTATCTTGTCTAATTCTTTGATGCTGGTAGGTAGACATACAATTGATTATTAATCAGTTATTAATAACTGGTTTTGTAACATCAGTCTTAATAAACTTGTTAATTCTAATAATTTATCTATATATACCATTTGATTTTCTTTGTAAACATTCATATCATCTGTGAATAATGAGTTCTGTGTCCTCATTTCCAATCTTCATACATTATATTCCTATTTACATGCCTTACTATTTGGGCTAAAGTCTCCAGTGTAATATAGAACAGAAGTGTTTGTAGCGTGCATCCTTGTCTTTTTCCTGATAACGCAGAGAGAACTTTTGAAGTTTCACTGTATGTTCCATATGCTTTGTGGTTTCCTTATTCTTTAGTTTGTCAAGGTTTTTTCTGGATTCTCTGATGCTGCTGCATTCAAGGGTGAGAGAGGAGAGTTCAGTATAACTTGAACAACTGCTTTGTGGACAGCACTTTTGTTTATCAACTTGATTTCTACCCCTAGTCCCTTTTCTTCCCTCTATACCTGCCTGCTGCAAACTGGGAGCCACATCACTCTTTTGGCAGAAAAGTGGCACTTACAGCTGCTGACAACTTCTTCTTTGCATGTATTGGGCTGAAATTATCCATATTATAGCAATTATATTCTATCTCCCAGAAAGTCATCAATGTCCCAATCCAATAGTATTGCCCCCTTCTGTTTCTCAGTGCCATCGTGAATGATTCTCTTTTATGATAATACCATCAATAATATATAACCTTCCTGAGCACTTAATAAGCATCAGAGACTACACTAAGAGTTTTATATCTATCAACTCATTTAACTTTTGCTCATTTCTATGACTTTATATGATTTTAATTGGATTCTGGCAGAGTGGAGTATGCTTAATTCATCTCTTAAGCTGGAAGCTCATTTAAGTTTTAAACTGTAATTCTATTTTTCTAATAAATTTTTACTTTCAGTTTTCTGTTATTTAAGTTCTTACCATAACAACTATTTTGATATACAGTTGACCCTTGAACAACACAGAGGTTAGGGGCACCAAGGCTCTCACAGTCCAAAATCCGTGTATAACTTTTGACTCCCAACAAATTTAAACTACTAAAAGCCTATTGTTGGCCAGAAGCCTTACCAATAACATTAACGTTTTGTTTTACATGTTTTGATTAACATATACTTTGTATGTTATATGAATTGTATACAATATTCTTACAGTAAATTAAGCTGGAGAAAGAAAATGTTATTAAGAAAAACGTAAGGAAACTACATTTACAGTACATATATGCATTCACTGGAAAAAACTCACATATAAGTGGACCTGTGCAGTTTAAACTCATGTTGTTCAAGGGTCAACAGTAATATGATTTTTATTTATGTATTTGTAACTTCTCCATATTTATTGCCACTATTCCAAGACTGAAGTATACTAAGTTCAGCAGTAGTCCAAATCCACAATTTTCATATTGACTGATTTATCTTAGTGTATTAATGAGAATTATGATATAGACAGACTCTCACATTTGATAATAGTTTTGCTTTTAAATATCAGTAAATAACTAGAGGGACTTCCCTGCCGGTCCAGTGGTTAAGACACCATGCTTCCAATGCAAAGGGCATGGGTTCAGTCCCTGGTTAGGGAACTAAGATCCCACATGCTGCATGGTGTGGCCAAAAAAAAAAAAAAAAAAAACTAGAGAACACACCAACCAATATCAAATTAATAATAATAATAAAAAAACTTTGGCTTCTGGAATGATACCTTAAATTTTAAGCTAAAATACAAAATCAAATATTAAACTAAAACAAATTGAGCAAGAGTTATACATCCTATAATAAAAAATTCTATCCCTAAGAAAGCGGTTCTAAACATTGGCTATACATTTGAATCACCTAGAGAGTATTAAAAAGTCCTGATGTCTTGGTGCTACAACATACCAATCAGAATCAGACTCTCTGGGCTTTGGAATCCAGCATTAGTATTATCAGAAGTTCCCAGGTGATTCTGTAACTGAAAGTGGGGTCTGGCTCCTCGTCGTTCAAAGCCATTAAAGAGAGAAGATTGGTGGGAAGGAAAGTTTGCTTTATTTCAGTTTTGCCAGCAACTGGGGTTGGGGGGAGAGCAGACTCGTGTCCAAAGGCTGACACCCCTCCACTGACAACCAGTGGGCAAGAGCTTTTACAGGCAGAGGGAGGGGCTACATGCAGAAACAGCACACTCAGCTCTGGCAGTCATCTTGAAATTGGTCATGCGGTGGTCTGATCAGCAACTTCTTGATTGTTTTAAGTACAATTAACCTTCAGTTCCAGGGTCGGTTTGTTCCCATTTCTTTGAGGCCAGTTCTCAGAATTGTGGCAGCTTATGTCATGGCTACTGTCTGGTCATCATGCAGTTAACTTCTTCCACCTGGTGGGAGTTTCAGTATCCATAAGACAGCTCACAGGATATGGCTCAGAATATTATCTATAGCCCTTAGGAAGGGATTAAAGGTCCTTGACTTTGCTTAATGACTAAACTATTATTGTTTTGTTCTGTTTGACTGCTTTTCTTTGCTTCTGCATTTTCTCACTTCTCTGATTAAACTTATTCTTTGGCTAAAGTTTTTCCACAGACAAAAGGCAGGCTGAGGACATGGGGGCAAGGGCCATAGTGTCCTGCAATTCTAATGTGCAGTCATGGTGGGGAAACCCTGACGTAAGAGACTCACCCAGGTGGGAATGGGTGGGAACAGGCCCATGTTTTCCATCCTGTGTGTCTAGTGACTGGCCACCACAATCACATCCCCATCATGTGCCACCTGGCTCATTGATGCTGTAACGCCATTAACTTTTGCTTCCCCATGACAATGGTATGAAAAAGTTCTTCCTCTCTTACTTGATATTCATCTCAAATCTATCTCCTTTCCCTGCAGAGGATCTCCTTTCTACAACCTTACATGAAATCTCTTTGTCCTGTCTGATGGACCTTTCTGAATTAGTTCTTAAGCAGAGCTAATGTTCAACATCTGAGTACAATGTCTGTTTCTCTTGGATTTCCTTTGAAGGCTTACCACTTAGATATTCCCAAGGCAAAGTGGAATATTTCTAATGATCTTTGGTGATTATTTGAATAGATATTATGTTATGTAAGACTGAAGAAAAAAACCCACTTTTCCATATTGTGTAATGAGATAATATCTCATACAGATTAGTATAAAGGCTTATTGCATATTTCTATTAGTTATCTGGAAGACAAAGTGAATGCATTCTCAATAAGATTAATAAATGAATTATGAGACGTTATAATCTTTAATGAGGACCAGTAATATCAAAGAGATATAAAATTTAATAAATTAACATGATTGAATTCTTAAATTAGAATTCTTAATCAAAGGCCTTAAAATAAGAACAGAATGTTACAACAAAATAAACTCTTTCGTTAAATGTTTAGTTAGAGGTAGAAACACTAAAAGATCTGTTTTAAATATGCATGTTGATTTAATGGAAAAACAAGGATTGCAACAACAATGAACCCAATTTTTGTCCTACATTAAAAGCAAAACACTTTTTTGAGACCAACACTTGCTAAAAGCTTTTGAATTTAATTATCAGTAAGGCTATAGTGAGAATAATTTATTCCATTCTGGGTACCTCATTAAAAAAAATATTCAGATGAACTAAGGACACTACATTATGAGAAGATGGTAAAACAGGTCATATCACCGTACAGTCTAATCTATAAATCTGTTTATAGCATAAAAACTACTTGCATAGAACAAGTTAATTCAACGTGGTTAATGTAAAAGCAAGTTGGTTTCAATCAAAATTATCAGGTATCAAGATAATGAAAATTAAAATAAAATAAAGCCTTTCCAAGTTTGAGGTCAGACATGAAAGGAAGTTAGGATATTTTAAATACTATTACTCCTCTGAAAAATATATTTTCAAAATGTCAGAATGTCAAAATGTTTATAAGTCATATGTCATAGAATTTATACAAAGAGAGAAAAGTAGGAAGGTGTCCAATGACCTGACTCAAGACATTCCAAAATGACTCTCCAAAGACTTTCTAAAATCCAAAAATGCTTACCCTATAGAAAGTAGCCCTGGTTGTTATTCTGACTTCACCTCCTGCCCTTTCCTAACTATTTACCCCTTCCCAGACACACTGGTCACCTCAAACTCCACTAACCTGATTTTGGCTATGCCTTTCATACATTTTCTCTTGTCTGGAACATCTAGATATCAGCATTGCTGGCTCTTAAACTCAAAGCCTTCTCTGACAAGCCCTCTGAAATAGCCATCTCTCCCCACACTCCCATCACCATCAACACTCTGACCCTGCTTTGTTTTTCTTCAAAGAATTTAATTGATATTATTATATATTTGGTACTTATTCACACCCATCTCCCCACTAGAATGTAAACTCTATAAAGGCGAAGACTTTGGTCTGTTTTTTATTCACTTATTTTCCTCAACACTTTATTGAAATATAATTTGCATACCATAAAATACACCTATTTATGTGTAAAATTCAATCATTTTTAGTAAATTTACAAAGTTGTACATACATCACCACAATTCAGATGTAGAATACATCTTTCTCCCAAATAAAATTTCTTGTTTCATTGCAGTCAATCTGGTTCCCACTTCCAGTCCCAGGCAATCATTAATCTGCTTTCTATATGTATAAATTTACTTTTCTGGACAGTTCATATAAGTGGAATCATATATTAATATGCAATGTTTTGCAATTTTGTCTGTTTTATAAATTGCTGTACCCTACTTAAAACAAGGCCTGGCACAAAAATGACCCTAAGTAAACATTTGTTGTATAAATATAAGAATGAATCAATCCAGATTGGGCTAAAATTCATAAGGCTTCAAATTTACATCTAGTTCAGTTGTAAATTATCTAGATTAGCTATTTTAATAGCTAAAATTTAAATTTTTTAATAAAGGGAATGATGGAATAAGACAAGGGAGGACAGAGCAAGCCATAATTTAGAGTAATAAGAAGTACTGCATGGTGGGATAAATTTATGAATCTTAAATATCCATTAAAATATTGGGTTGGCCAAAAAAGTTCATTCGGATTTTTCCATAACATCTTACAGAAAAACCTGAATGAACTTTTAGGTCAACCCAATATGTAGATTCAAGAAATTTTAAGGATATCAATGCATAATTTTTGACTAAAAATCTGAGACTGTATAGCAGTTGATTATTGTAGCAATAGGAAATGCTAAGGGCTACAGGTATAAAAATGAATATTCCCTTGTTTACCTAGAAAATACATAGCATAGATAAATAATTTCTATGCTTCTGCTGATAAGTATCTCAAAAACATCAGCATGTCTTTATAATAAGGCAATTCAAAGATCAGTAGTTTATTTTGGTCTTTTTATGTCATTTACCATAGTTATAAACTGCAATTTTAAATGGTATTATGTGCAGGGTGGCTAAAACAATCCTTTAAGCTCTATTTTGAATCTTTCTTGACTAAATATGGCTCAAAAATAATCTTTTGTGTCCATGAAAGTGTCAAAATTTAGTTCACACATTGGAGAATTTTTTAAAAATGAAACTACATTCAGAACAAGACCAGTCACTCTGATGTTATTTTTAATACCTCCTGAACAATATTTTAGTTTCAAATAGTCAAGCTGTTTTTCTTTTACCTTTTTTCATGAAGTCCATGGCCAAACATTCGGCCCATGGCTGTGGAGAGCCTGAGTTTAAATTTAGGTAAGCAGTTCATTGTCATTTTCAGTAATCCCTTATATCACTTGAGAGATTAACAAACACAATTTTTCAAATTCCTGACACTTTCTTTTTCTTTCCAAGAAGCTTGCTTATGAGGAAAACCATCATGTGAAAAAAGCTCATTTATTTTTACTACTGTCTAAGAATTCTAGTTATTTGATTCTGTTAGATGCTTTGCTATGTTATTTTATTTGAAAATATTTCTGCTTACAGGCAGTAAATTACTGTTATCCATGAAGTTTTTAATAGGATTTTTAAAGAGTCTATTTCAGGGAAAACAGTTGAATGGTAAAGGGAGATATACAATGGACAGGAATGTTGACCACTTAAGAACTACAGCTTAACTTGCTTCTTTTAATATTGGTCAGACCATGTAACTGCCTTAAGTTTTGTTGATTTTGTCCCCATTTTCTCTAGCTGTAATATAGAGAATGCATTGAAAATTGAATGTCATAATTAATAGAGGAAGGTAACCATCATAATTACAAGAAGAGACTTGTTAGTAGGAGCATTATTAAAAGACAGAGACTAGAATTTATTATCTACTAAGCTCCATGTACTCTTATGGCATTTTAATAAATGCTATTTTACTCAAATAATAATCTTGTGAATAAGTATGATTTCTATATAAGCTATGAAGAAAGAAAACAACTGATAGGTAAATTTATTGACATGGATAAACCAGTAAGTAGGAACTTTATCAATATTATTGATACTTTCAAAGAATGAGCTTTTGGTTTTGTTTTCTTCATGAAATTACTATTTTTAATTTGATGATATCTATCTTTATTCTTTCTCTTCTTTTTCTTAATTTGCATTAAATTTGCTTTTTATTTTTCTAATTACTTAAGGTGAAAGTGTAGATCACTGATTTTAAACCAGGGATTGAAACAGTAAGGCCTTCAGGACAAATTTGAGTCATGCCTTTTTTTCCTATGACCCTTGAGATAAGAACGGATTGTATATTTTTAAAGAATTTTAAAACACACATAAACAAGTAAACAAAGGAGAATATGTGACAGAGATTTTAGGTGGACCACAAAGCCTAAAATATTTACTATCAGACCCTCTACAGAAAAAAATGTGCCAATCTCTGGTTTAGATCACTTACATTTTATGTAATTATCATATTGCTGATATGAAGTCTACTGTCTTTCTATTTGCTTTTTATGCATCTCAGATACACTTAGTTATTTTTATCCTCTTTCCCTGCCATCTTTTGGACTGAGTATTTTTATGCTTCCATTTTATCTTCATAAACTATAGCTATAACACTTCGGTTTAACTTTTAGTTATTGCCCTAAGGTTAATAACACATGTATTTATTTATCACATTTCCCTTCCAAATAATACTTCAAACACACAAATAAATTTGTACAAATTTTTACAAAAATTTTACAAAAGTAAAATTTCACCCCTCCTGTCCTTTGCCTATTGTGGTGATATATTGCATTTCATCATACTAGGAAACACACAATAAATTTCATTATTTTTGCTTAAACTATCGGTTAATTTTAAAATATGTTAAAAATAAAAAGTATTTTATGTTTGCCTATAAACTTACCAATTCTGTCACTCTTCACTCATTTGTATAGATAAAAATTTCCATCTAGTATCATTTCTCTTATTCCTGAAGAACTTTAACATTTCCTTTAGTAAAGGTCTGATTTCAATTAATTCTCTCAACTATTTTGTCCAAACTCTCTTTGTGTTCTTCATTTTTGTAATATTTTTACTAGCCAATATTTCTAGGTTGACATTTATTTCTCTGCATTATTTTTAAAATGTTCCATTGTGTTCTGAATTGCATAATTTCAGGTGAGAAATTTGCTGTAATTCTTAGTTTCTTGGCACAAAAAGTGTTCTCCTTACAGTGGAGGCTTTTAAATTTTCTCTGTATCAAAGTTTTTTAACAATTTTATTATAATGCAACTAAATGTAATTGTTTTATATTGCTTTTACTTTGGTTTATTGAACTTTGTGTGTCTGTGGATTTATAGTTATTATATTTGGACAAGTATTTTTTATCTCTGATTTTTTTCTATCCACCTGTGCTCTGTTCTTCTGGGGCTGCTTGGTACTTTTTCGGATGTCATTGAGTCACTACTCACTTTATTTTCAGGCTTTATTCTCTCTGTGCTTCATTTTGGAATGTTTCAAAAAGTACAACTTCACTTAACTTCACAAAGTCAAGTTCACTGATTTTCTTATTCTTCAGTATCTAATCTAACGTTAAATACTTCCAGTGTACCTTTTATTTCAGATTTTTTCATTAAATGTTTCATAGTTTTTTCTGAATTCAGTTTTTTTTAACCATTTTTAACTGAAATATAGTTAATTTACAATGTTGTGTTAGTTTCAGGTGTACAGCAAAGTGATTCAGTTTTATGTATATATATATATATATATATATATATATATATATATACACATATATATATTCTTTTTTAGAATCTTTTCCATTATAGGTTATCACAAGATATTGAAATAGTTTCCTGTGCTATATAGTAGGTCCTTATTATTTACATATTTTATATATAGTAGTGTGTGTATGTTAATCCCAAACTCCTAATTTATCTCTCCCCACCCCCACATGCTATCCCCTTTGGTAACCATAAATGTTTTCTGTGTCTGTGAGTCTGTCTCTTTTGTAAATAAGCTCATTTGTATCATTTTTTTAGATTCCACATATAAGTGATACCATATGATCTAAGTTCAGTCTTTATTTCTGAAATAATTTTCATCTTTGTAATTCATTACTGAGATTTGTCAGTTTTTTTTTTTTTTTTTTTTTTTTTGCGGTACTCGGGCCTCTCACTGTTGTGGCCTCTCCCGTTGTGGAGCACAGGCTCCGGACGCACAGGCTCAGCGGCCATGGCTCATGAGCCCAGCCGCTCCGCGGCATGTGGGATCTTCCTGGACAGGGGCACGAACCTGTGTCCCCTGCATCGGCAGGCGGACTCTCAACCACTGTGCCACCAGGGAAGCCCAGATTTGTCAGTTTTCATTCTGTATCCACTTATTGATAATTGTAACATTTTAAAGATTTTTAAGTCAATTTAGATTAATATCTGTATTTTTATTTCTTTTATTTTGTTTACTTTTCATAATGTGTATCTTACAGATTTCTGAAGGAAATTGTCTCTATATTTGTTTTACTTTTTATTTGAATATTTAAACTTTTTTAATTTGCTTTCCTTTCAAATGTTTCATCTCTTTTAAACATTTCTTTAATCATACTTTAAAATTTTAGGTCACATATTCCATTTGCTTTTTGAATATGGATTATTCTTCTTGCTGCTTAGAATATCAATATGTTCAGTTTTCTAGTCTTTAAAAAATATTTATAGAGATTTAAATGTTGTGCATTTTAAGGTCCTATGGTCATACTACAGGCATACCTTGGAGATATTGCATGTTTGGTCTCAAACCACTGCAATAAAGAGAATACTGCAATAGAGTGAGTCACATAAATATTTTGGTTTCCCAGTGCATAAAAAAGTTATGTTTACACAATAAAGTTGTCTACTAAGTGTGCAATAGCATTATGTCTGAAAAAACAACGTACATACCTTAATTAAAAAATACATTGTTGCTAAAATGTGCTATCCATCATCTGAGCCTTCAGCAAGTCATAACCTTTTTGCTGGTGGATGGTCTTGCTTCAGTGTTGATGGCTACTGACTGGTCAGTGTTGCTCAAGGTTAGGGTGGCTGTGGCAATTTCTTAAAATAAGACAACTATAAAATTTGCCTCAATTATCTCTTCCTTTCATGAACAATTTCTCTGTAGCTTGCAATGCTGCTTGATAACAATTTACCCACAGCAGAACTTCTTTCAAGCCTTGCTGCTGTTTTATCTACTAAGTTTATGGATGTGATTTTTAGCACCCCCAAATAATTACAATAGTAACATCAAAAATCACAGATCACCATCACAAATATAATAATAATAATAAAAAGTTGAAATAGTGTGAGAATTACCAAAATGTGACATAGAGCAAATACTGTTGGAAGAATGGTGCTGATAGACTTGCTTGCTGCAGGGTTGCTGCAAACCTTCAATTTGTAAAAACCACGATATCTGCAAAGTGCAATAAAGTGAAGCACAATAAAGTAAGGTATGCCTTTACATGGCTTCTGTGGGTTATTAAGGAGATTTCTGAAGGAAATTGTCTCTAAAGGACAATCTTTGTTAGTCTCTAATGGGTTAATTTTTGTTAATTTAAACCCATTGGTTTGATTAAGACTTTCTCAGAAATACACAGCATCACCAATTTTCTACCCATTACTTCTCCATGTCTGAGTTTTTAATTTTCATTCTTTATTGTTGGCATTTTATTTCTAAATAGGTTGTTCAAAGGTCCCAATATTCTTGATGAGTTTTATCTCAGGGAGTTGTACACCTTGCTCAAACAGTTTTCAGCTTGAAAACCATCATGGTCCTGTTAGAGCAATTTCTTTACACATGTTGTTTGGTTAGAATCCACCATTAAAAAGCTTTTTTATTATACTTTTCTTTCCTTCTTTCTTTTTGCCTCCATTTTGTTTCATTTTAAGTTATTCATCTTCTTTCACTTAGTGTATTTTTCCAGTTTGAAAATGCTATTTATTGGCTTTATATTTGAATGATGATGTGTTGGACACTTTCTTTCCCTCAAAACTTGTCTTCCAAGTTTGAATAATTCTGTTCTATCAACAGTATTTTATCCATACTTGCTTTCAAATTTTCCTGAAATTCATGTCACTTTAAATTTGTGTATTCATGTCTTCCTTTATGCTGTGGTGGAATTGTGTAATTTTGATTTAAAAACCTATATTGTGCATGTGCTACTGTTTTAAATATGAAACATTATTTATTAAATATGATGATTGCTTTTGAAAGGTAGCTTTTGAGAACAACTCCTCTCAAATTTGATTAAAGAACTTACTGTGCAAATAGTATCAAGAATTCTCAGAGGCAAGTGGTTAGTTATGAAAAAACAGATATCACAAGCTAAGACAGCAATCATATTTAAATCTGTACTCTTGGGTTGAATTGAAGAAGGAAGACTCAGATACAATTTACTCTTAAGATCCAAAGGATGTAGGAGAAAATCTGTTTAGTTAGTAATATTTGACAGGCTTTGCCTAGAATTTTCCATTTCTGTACACAGGTTATTTAGCTTCATTATCCTCTTTTTCACTTGTAGCCTTTTAAATCCTTTTTGTGTCTTTTCAAAATTACATGGAATCTTTTCTTCCTCTCCTAGATCCTTTGAGAACGTGTTAAAGGGTTAATATTTTAATTAGCAATAAAATGTTATTGAGAAAAATCCAACCGGATAATTACTTACCAAATACTTACTGAAAAAAATATTACCAGTTATTATCATTATGGAAAATCCTTGTGCTAGGAACTCGACATACTTTATTTTATTAAACTTTACATAACTCCTACAGCTATTAATATCTCCAATCTAAGAAGGAGAAACCTGGCTCAGGTAATGAAGTAACTTACAAAGTCTCTTACATCTAATGAACAGCTAACTTTGTATTCAAAATCAAATTTACCTGGTTGCAAATATTATGCTCTTTTCATTATGCAATGTTGTCTTCCAAAGAGGAACAGGACATGTTTTTTTTCTTCAAAGAGGTTTCAGTCAATTAGAGCATTACCAAAGCAATAGAAAGGATTATGACAATTTTAAAATGTATAAAGTCATAATTTACTAGTCTTAAGCACGTCACCTATCAGTGTGCTGACCCTTGATTCTGACCCTCGGTTTTCCACATTCTATAGCTGAAACTCTTAATAAACATTTCATACTTATGACTTATTTTTAATGTTTGCTCCTCTTTAGAGCATCCTACAATGTTCCTGAGGATGCTTCTTTCATAATATTTATAAATTATAACACATAAAATATACAATTGAATAAGTTTCTTTAGCAGTTCAGATATTGATTGATATAAAATTGCATCATTTTTCACAGGACAAGTGAAGCAGTATAATGGAGAGTTTTCTGGTGAAAAACATTTTATTTTATGTTTCATTTTTAAATACTTAAATCAGTGCTATGGAGTCATTGGGGGTTTAGTAAAAAACATCACCAGGGAGTCAAAAAATTTTTAAACAAGGGAGTGACTTGATGGATTTGAATTAGAAAGATTGGTGGAGAGAAGGAGGGATTGGATGGAGGGCAGACTGTAGGCAGAGGAGATATCCTAGCAACAAATGTTCTGGAGAGAGATGAATGCCCAAGGTAAAAATTTGGTGAGGATTTAGAAGAGGGGGCACATGCAATAAATGGTAAGAGGGTAGAAATGACAACACTTGGTAATAAATTAGATCAGCAGTTCTCAAGTCCTGTACGTGTGTGTGTGTGTGTGTGTGTGTGTGTGTGTGTGTGTTCAGTGAATTTGTTGAATTAAAACTGGTTAAGAAGCAAGTAAAAATTGTACAATTCACATAATGTGCAGCTAACTTTTAAAAAAATTTTGCAGCCCTCAAAAAATGAAGCTACTCACAGGGGTGTCAGCATCCTATTTAACAGATGCCTCTGAGATGTGATGGGGAGGAAAGTTTGAGAACAGCTTGATCACATCTAGTGGGAGATGGAAAACCAGATGTCCAAGATGATTCTGTAGTTTCCCACTTCAGTGCCCAGACTACATGGCTAACATCTATCAATATAAGACGAATAGAGGAGAAATAAGTTGGTGGGGTGGAGATCGAGTTTCTACTCCTAGAATTAGCAACTTGAATAGTTAATGGATATATGAATAAAAGAGCCAATTCATATAGAACCCTTCCAGCTGTTAGATTTGTATTATTTTCTTCTGACAAGCAGGATGCTATCTTCTACATAATATAAGAAGCTTCTGAGAAGATGATACTTTAAAATCTTTGTGACTCTTTCCTAAGCCCTTTATCACTGGGCTTGTAAACCTACTTTATAATGTCATTTTCTTTTGGAGATATTTACTATTTGTCAATTACATCATATATGATTCTTCCATGTTGCTTCTTCAGCAGTATAATGCCATAATTGTTCAATTACAATTGCAAATTGCCTAATTTTCCTGATTATTTTTAAAGTAATCTTTTTTATCCCATATAGTGTGTTGAAGTAGTCCCTCTTGTGGGTGTAAGGAACAAGTAGTTTTCTCTCTGGAACTTCAGAAAATTTGGAAATGTGCATCAAGGAATATTTTCAAGTATTTTTTTAAAACTGCTTATAAATGATGCCTCAGGTTATTTTTTTCACTAAGACTGAGTTCTGCCTTAATATGAATTTCCAAAATACATAGTAAAGGCAACGGACAACAACAAATAGTGATGAAGGCTAAAAACCATTATGTGAGTTGTTATCAACTTGGTTAGCTCAGATTGACTTTCTTCTATGGGCACACTTACATTTTCTACATTACCAACCACTGGGATATTTAAAATTTCAGATTTTTAAAACATAAAGAAAATGTAGAATAGGGAATATAGATATTGAGTGTAAGGAAATGTGCTGTGAGAATTTTAATTATTGAAGAGAAGACAAAGAAAGTACAACATCTTCCTACTAAAGTTACATCAACCATGGTTCTCAGATTTCAAAGACACCTTAGAAACTTACCAGTCTCTTTCCATTTAAGAGAACAGAAAATTGAGATATAAGAAAATTTATGCTGAGAAATAATCCTTTTTAGCTACAATGTTTCACTTGCGGCAGTATTTCATTCTGCTTGGATGCACTGAAATCATACAGAACTGAGTCAGACCCCAGCTCTGCTATTTACTTGGTGCCCAGACCAAGAACCTTATTACCCTGTTTCAAATTCATGCTTTGGAAGTATTTTTTTTCCTAAAAAGTAAGTGAAAAATGTACACAGAGCACCAATAAGTATAGTAAGACCTTGGTTTATGAGAGCTATAACTAGTATTACGGTTTATTTTCTTCAGGATTTGGGAAAGTTAGAAGTTAAAAGAAAGCAGTTTTGAAGTAAGCTTGATAATTGGATCAAAGAATGACACATTTTTGCCTATGATAGAATTGCCTAGATCCGGGTGATTTGGAAACTTTCAAGAATATAGATAAAGACAGTATTTGGTCTATACAGATCTTGAATTATGATCTTTTTTTTAGTTTATTTGCTGCTCTTATTGACTAAAGCCTCCTTGATGACAGGGACTATGTTCTGGTCCTCTTTAGAAGGTAATGCTGTGTAGAGGCTCTAACATAGAATTTGCACATAGCTAGCACCCCTCTCTCTCCAGTTCATTGATGGGGTGCCTTTCTCTTTGGATAGTAATAAAATCTACTACTAAGGAAGAATATGCTTTCAAACCCATACATTGAAATTTTGGTTTCTCTTTATCAGCTCAGTATCCAATATAAAAATTCATTATATTTTCTGACTTTCTATATTGTACTATTTTGGAAGTAATTCAGCAAACTCTAATCACAGCCTTTACACACACTAACATGGATAGTGAGGGTATCTATCCATCATAGAGGAGCTAAGTCACTTACTAATTCTCCTTCTTACACAGGAATCAGGAGCAGAGAGGGAGTGCTGGAGAGAAGCCTGAATGGGCTCTGGGATGTCGTCTATCTAAAATGAAACCAATTATGGGAATATTACAGCCACTTAAAAAAATTTTTTTAGGATAGGTTTGTGTTTTTCAGAGGGTAAGAGACACATCAGTAGCTATAGCTTTCATAAACACTGGAAAAATAGCACAGAACAGCAAAAATCAATAGTAATAGTTTATTCATAAGGCAAACAGTATAATTAGTTGAGAGACACTTTCTGTGTATCACAAATGTCATGTTCCACTGAGGACTGGCAGATTAATTGCACAGAAACTTTAGTCACCAGATTCTCTTTCCATGAAAAGTTGTCAAAGAGACAAACACTTCTTAAATGTCCTCTTTTTGTCAATTACTTTTAAAATTAAATTGTTGATAAACTGCCAATATAAATGAATTATTAATTAATTTTTAATGTATTTTTATGAATATGCTTTTTAAAATATCTCTCCTGGTTACATATTTTCATATTCCTTTTCCTACTTTTTAAGGAATGTCCTTGCACAACAGAGAATTTTCAACCAATTTTTAAGTATCTATTAGCCCATAGGGTGTACTTCAGTCAGTTTATCCTTTTTAAAAAAAGCAATAAATCACAGGTTAAATGAAGCTGTAAACATCTTTGAAGTACAAATGATATGTGGAAAGTAAATGAAATGGAGAATACTTGCAAGTGAAATATGGGGAGTCGAAGAGATTAAAAGGTGAAAGCCAGAATTATTTATGGCCATCGTCCTGGGTAAGCCTTAGAATCGCATCCTGGAAGCATCAAGTTCGTGTTACCATCTGGCCCTGTATCTGAAAAGACATCCCTGTCTTGATGTAGTCTGCAGACATATCATCAAAACCTGAAAGCACTTAATGGCAGTAAGTCACTGCCTTTGCAGATCATTAAAAAAGATGGAATCCTACTTAGCATCTAGATTACATCTGCTTAGTTTCAGAAGGTCTTACTGCAGGGTTACAGGAGGAATAAGCATCTGGTTACATCCAATAAACTCCATACATTATGGCTGATTCTGAAGGCATCTGGTTCTACTATATTTGCTCAAAACTCCGCTTTATTTTCAACAAATGATTGTTTATATTGGTTCCCTTGTAGCCCATGGTGATGGTTTAAAAGGTGTTATGTTATTTTTGTTTACTTGAGTAGATATTTATACATATACTCTTTGGCTTCAGGTATTTTCATTTTATTGTTAGAAATTTGATATGCATATGCAGAGAAATGTTGATGAGTCACTGCACTTATCTATTGCTCAGAGGGATGATTATGTGTCGTAAACCTAGATGTTAAAACACAGCTAGAAGAGTTCATTCTTTTGGGCTTGATCCCTGCATGTTTTTCTTACCTGCAAATAAAACAGGCAGCAGAAGGGAGTCAGATTAATAACCTCTTACATATAATATTTTCTTATATCATTGTTATACCATCAAATAGAACAAAAAAGTCAATGCAATTGCTTATATTTATTGAGTCCTCACTCTGTGCCAGACAATTCTCTAATGTTGTATGTGAATCAATGCATTTGATCCTCAACAACACCCTATGAGGTAAATACTGGTATTATCCTGATTTAGAAGATGACATAACTAAAGTACACAGAATATAATAATTTACTCAACATCACACAGTTGGTAAGTGGTAGAGCTGAGATTCACGCCAAGGAAGTTTGGCACTAGAATCCATATGGTTAGCTACCATGCTATGCTGTCTCTCAGTATAACTTGACACCTGAAAGTGCAGAATGATTTATTTTGAAGGAATGAGTGTTCATTTTGAAGAAATTTGTGAGAATTGTCCATCCAAATCAATTATTACAAAACTTGTCTGATTTATAAAACATTGTAAAGTACAGGGATTGGTAAATCTGAGAACAGGTTCTGGGAAAAAAAGGAGAAAAGAAACCATGCAAATGTTTTCAAAAAGGCTGTAAAAATTTGTAGTAAATACTACAATCATATACATTAATTAAGATTGCTTGTTTTTTATTAAAATTTTCAATATCAAATTGATATAACAGAATTATAAAAAGTAGCAGACAATAACTCATGGAAAATTTTTCAAAAATACGAAAATACTACATCAAAAGCCACAATGTGTTTACATGTCCACTAGTGAAATCTTCCCAAGTTTGAAGAGGAATATAATTATCAAGTTACATTATGTGTTCTAGGTCACAAAAACAATGTGATATTAGCAAATTCATCACATAAAGTTAATATTATCTTAATCCCAAGCTCAGTGATAATTAAAAATAGAAAACTGTATACCAATTTCACACATGTACATAACAAAAATTTTAAGCAGAAATTCTAACAACTACAATTAAACGTGATTCAATATCACCAAAAAGCATTGCATCCAAGAATGCAAATAAAGGTGAGCTAATGAGATATATTACTAGGTCAGAAAATTATAGTATCAGTTTAACATATGCCCAAAGTAATAATTTAAATGACTCATCTCATTTTAAATTTGAATTTAACTGTATTAGAGGATGATTCTTATTTAATAAAATATTTTAAAATGAAAATTTAAAAATTTCTCCTTATATTCTGGAAAAATGATTTCTGCTTTACCATTATTATTTAGTATAATTTGGAAATTTTGGTCTGGTCAATGATATAAGTAAGAAAATATCAGTAGTTATAAATAACGGAAAAGGAGAGATAAATATATTATGCAGAGATGAGGTTATTTTATCCCTAAGAACTCCAAAAGGCATCAGATTTAATTTAACCCACGTTTAGTAACATAGTGGGTAATTTTATCAAAGTCAGTATGCTAAGTGACTACCATAGATAGTGGGCAAGCAAAGATGTGAGAAATCCACATCATATTGCAATGCTTAGAGAAGCCTTCCTGCAGAAGATTACCAGGAAATTTGAAGGGACACAAGAATGAGCTAGTTGAACCCATGAAGGAGGGCCTTCTGAGTAAAGAGAGTGCAAGTGAAACTTGGCATTTGATTGAATCTCTCTCTTCCTTTTTTTTTTTTTTTTGAGGTTTTTGTATTGTAATACTGCTCTCCTTTCTCTGACTTTCCTTTGATAGTGTCTCCTATTTGTTCTTACATGTGAAAGAGTTTACCAAATTCTTCACGCAGCTGTTATCCCAATACTATTAAACCCTATATTAAATTATTTGGAATTAATAAATATATTTATTTTGTAATTAAAGTTTTTGAGACACTGTAAGTTACTCTGAATGTAAGTTCAAATAAGGTGGTGTTTTGTTTTTTTTTTCAAATAAGGTTTTTTTTTTTTTTTTTTTATAAATTTATTTATTCATTTATTTATTTTTGGCTGTGTTGGGTCTTCGTTTCTGTGCGAGGGCTTTCTCTAGTTGTGGCAACCGGGGGCCACTCTTCATCGCGGTGCGCGGGCCTCTCACTGTCGCGGCCTCTCTTGCTGCGGAGCACAGGCTCCAGACGCACAGAGCTCAGTATTTGTGGCTCACGGGCCCAGCCGCTCCGCGGCACGCGGGATCCTCCCAGATCAGGGCTCGAACGTGTGTCCCCTGCATTGGCAGGCAGACTCTCAACCACTGCGCCACCAGGGAAGCCCTCAAATAAGGTTTTATATTTCTTCACTTTCATGGCTATGAGTGGACAAGGGCAACCCAGTCATTCTTGGAGTGGTTTCAACTTCATTTTGTTACTCCTGGGTAAAATTTCTCCATTTTGTTTCCTATCTGTGACATAGTAAGGGGTGAATAGACTTGTTACAAAGTGGCAAAGAACTTGGCTGAATTGTGTTCATGCTCTACGCTTCTGTGGAAGGTAGAACTCGTGAACAACAAAACTGGATGTTTAGCAGAGGAGCTTTTTAAGCAAATTATTGAAGGTGTGATTTGGGACCCTCTTACTATTTATAATGAAATGTGAGAAGATAGAGATGAGTTGAAGAAGAAACTGCTAAGCAAAAGTGAACAAGACTTGAAGATTTAAGAATTCTCAGCTTATCCATATTGCAAAAAATTGAAAAAGCTTGTTCTGAAGAGAAGACTAAGGGTGTGTTTAAACAGCAATTTGATAAAGAAATCATAAGTAAGACTCATGGACTCAATCAGCCATCTTAGCAGAGGCCAGGAGTAGAGATGGGATTTTATCATCTCTGCCAGCTGGCACCAAAGGAAACAGAGAAAATGGTGGGGACTGAAGGAGAGGTGTGAACATACACTATCTTTCAAAAATGACCCTGAAGTCCAATCAGAGATCATCAGGACTGTCATTAACCATCTCAGGCCCAGAGGACAAGGCTTCCTCTTCCTAGGTTTCAGAAACCTGAGCCCTTGCAGAGATCTATGTGCATTAGACCACCCCACAGAGCAAAGGGGCGAGGGCACCTAGGCAAGCTGTAGGGGTGATGCAGCTACCCCAGTGGACTTGGAGGGCAGAGCATTGGTCCAAAAAGGATTATTCTCCAGCCTTAAGATCTAATGGTATTTGCTTTGCTAGGTTTTGGACTTGCTTGGAACCCATCACTCCTTCCTTCGTTTCTATTTCTCCCTTTTGGAATTGGAATGTCTATCTTATTCCTGTACCATCATTGTGCACATGTGCACATAATTTTGTTTTGATTTCACAGGTTCACAGCTGGAGAGGAATTTTCCCTCAGGATGAATCATACCTCTAGTCTCACCCATATATGATTTAGAAGATATTTTGTTGAAACTTTGGGCTTTAGACTTTAGAGTTGATACTGGAATGAATTAAGTCTTTGGGGATTGTTGGGATGGAATGAATCTATTCTTCATGTGAGAAGGACACAAATTTCGGATGTCAGGGTTGGAACGTTATGGACTGTGTCCCATCAGATTCTTATATTGAAGCCCTAGGCCCCAAAATGATGATATTAGGAACTGGAGCCTTTGCGATATAGTTAGGGTTAGGTGAGGTCAAGAGGGTAGAGCCCTCGTGATGAGAGTAGTGTCCTTATAAAAGAAGAAGAGACACCAAAACTTCCTCTGTCTACCATGTGTGGATACAGCAAGAAGACAGCCATCTGCAAGCCAGGAAGAGGGCCTTCACCAATAACCAAATCTTCTGGCACCTTGATCTTGAACCTCCAGAACTATGATAAATAGATGTCAGCTCTTTGAATCTAGGACATTTTGTTATAGTAGCCTGAGCTAAGACACCCATCTACAAATTTCAACGGGCAGAAATGAATCCACTGATGGATAGACCTGAGATCATGGAAATGATAAGGCTAAAGTTGTAAAAAGAGTCACCAAGTTTCCAAGAAGTCCTGAAGAACACATTTGGATAAGCAGGGGATTATTCCATGTGAACTCTCTAATAAGATTTCATTTGGCATTTAACATTATTAGCAGTAACCAGGCTTTTAGGCCCTGGAAAGAACTTTAATTCTTACTTTTCTTAGATGGAAACCCATTTGAGCATTTGAGCAAAGAAGTGGCATCAACTTATTTATGCTTTTCTTTAGAAACATTATCATGGCTGGAAGTGCAATATCTAGTAAAGTGTCAGGAATGAAACAGGGAATTTTTCCTTAAAGTAGTTGCGGACGATTCAGGCACCATGACTGGTATATAAATATCTATTTCAATTACATAGGAATGTTTTGGGTTTTTTAAATTAATCAATTTATTTTTGGCTGTGTTGGATCTTCGTTGCTGCACACGGGCTTTCTCTAGGTGCAGCGAGCGGGGGCTACTCTTCATTGCGGTGTGCAGGCTTCTCATTGCGGTGGCTTCTCTTGTTGCGGAGCACAGACTCTAGGCGCGCGGGCTTCAATAGTTGTGGCGCATGGGCTTAGTTGCTCCGCGGCATGTGGGATCCTCCCGGACCAGGGCTGGAACCTGTGTCGCCTGAATTGGCAGATGGATTCTTAACCACTGCACCACCAGGGAAGTCCACATAAGAATGTTGATTAAATCCAGCATACCCAGTGAAACAACCTCCTATATGTAATATTTATAGACTAAAGAAAAAAGTTCCTGAGTTTTATAAATGTCTACTTTAGGAGGATATCAATGATCTCAGGAAACTTACAGATTCAGAGTACTTCCGTGTATCCTTATAAAGTTCAAAAATTACCAATGCTATCTCCAGTTAGTTCCTTTTATAAAGAGTTCTGTGTGCTCTAAAAGTATGACCTATTCATTTCATACTCATTAAGAAATCAATTTTTCAGAGCAAATGTTGCAAATGAATATTTAATTTAGTTGCAATTAAGAATGTGTATTTATAGAACATTTCTTATTAATTAACACAAACCAGAATGGCTAAACATAGAAAAGTTTGACCTTCTACTATAACCATTCATTTGGCTTAGCATGATTTTCAAAAGCAGCAGAGCTGGATCCAACCTGATCATGTCTCCCTCTGTAAACACGTCTGTTCCTAATGAGGTTCCACTCCCCAGGTGGTCTGCGGAGGTTCAGTTCTTTGCATTTCTCTGCAAAGGGTCAGACACCTAAATCTACAGTTGATATTGAGAAAGATTCAATATCCAGAAGCCATCCCAATAAGCTTTTATAAAATGTCTTTCCATTACTACTCAAAATGAGCAAAAATGAGTGACTTTCCTCAAAATGAGGCCTTTAGTACAAACATGAAAATACATTTAGATATGCACTTGACCTCTAGCACTAAGAATCACAAATCACAGGAAAAACTGCATACTAATTTAAGTAGGTCTTTATCACCTTTTTCTCCTTGGGCTTTTCTTCTAATTAAAAGCCAAGACTGACATCAAATAGTTGCAAACTATGTTGTAAAATCTTTACTAAACCAGTCAACTAATTTCTGAATGCATGTATTCACTAAAGCCAGGTGAATAAAAACAGGTCCCAGCATGCTCCTGGAAGCTTAAGGAAATCACCTGTGTTCTTCTTCCTGACCTTAACTGACAAAAAAAGAGATTATAAACATATTCTTCCCATGTTACCCTAGCTAAGATATGGAAACAACCCAAATGTCCATTGACAGATGGACAAGGAAAATGTAGTATATGCATACAGTAGAGTATTACTTATTATGCTAAGTGAAATAAGTCAGTCACAGAAGGACAAACACTGCATGATTTCTCTTATATGAGCCATCTAAAATAGTCAATGGTATAGAAATGGTACAGAATGATGGTTACTAGAGAATGGAGGGAGAATAAGGGGAGTTGTTGTTCAATGATTAGAGTCACAGCTATACAAGATGTATAAGTTCCAGAGATCTGTTGTGCATAGTAGTGCCTGTAGTTATCAAAAAGGTATTCTGCACTTAAAAATTTGTTAAGAGGGTAGATCTCATGGTAAGCATTCTTACCACCACAACAAAAAAACCATAAATAAATCCACTGTTCTAATAAATCCACTAAAATCAAATCATTTGTTTTTGGCCTGGAAATAGACCAATAGACCAGAGGAATAGAATGAAGAATTTAGAAATAAACTGTAGAATTTATAAGAATATACTACGTGGTAATCATGATAATTCAGTTCAGGAGGAAAATAGATTATTTAATAAAATATGGTGGCACACCTGGCTAGGGCAAGGGGAAACCTTAGCTAAACTTGAAACCTCAGAATTTGATAAATTTTTTCTTAAAGGAGAACATACAAAGAAAAAATATATATAAAGGAAAGATACATATGTATGTATATGTGGAAAGATATATAGGCAAGAAAACATATACATTTAGCTATATTAAATTTTTAAAATATGTACAAAACAGTTAATCATTAGACAAATGCTAAAGCTAGAAAACATGTAATACAGAAGACAATGAATTAATATCTATAATCTTTAAAGCACCAAATTGACAAATGGATAAAAAATGGGAAAAACGTATGTTTAGACAAATCAGTAAAGAAAATCTTTAGAAAATAATTTTTTAAAAAAGGTGTGTGAGAAAAAAGTGGTCATTACACTCAGAAAAATGCAAAAGGAAAAGTAGCTTTATAATTTTTATATGTATCAGACTAGTAAAAATCAACAAAAGCTATATTACCTATTCTTGGAAGTGATGTGTGGAAAAGGGGCTCATACATTGCTAGGAGAAATGTGTTACAGACTGTTCAGAAAGCAATCTGGAAACATCTACCAAAAAAATACATATACCAGCAATCACAACAATCCTACTCCTAGAAATTTTGTCCATAACCGTGATCGATCAATTGATAGATATAGAGGTATAAGAATATTTTGGTAGCATTGTTTTTAGTATCTAAGAACTGAAAGAAAGTAATGAACAAGGGGATCACAGAATAACTTATGATATATGTATACATTTTGTCATATTATGCAATTATAAAAAGAGAATGAATTAAACATATTAATTGACTTGAAGGATATCCCACTAGAGATTGGTAAGAAAACTGCAAAAAAATATATTTGATGTGATCATATTCTTTGTAAAACAGTGACAATATTTTTATATTTTGTGAATATATCAATACATATATGTATATACATACATAAATATTTGCTAATATTTGCAAAATATTGTGTTTGCAGAGAACCAAACACACACAGACCCACATCCATGTTTGTACTTTTTTTAAATGAGCTAATATTGGTGAGGAGGGAATGGGAAAGAAGAGCCAGATAAAATAGTCCTTATGAGGGAAAATAAATACCACATATGAACATGTTTATGCACTTATTTAAAATTATGGGGTCATAAATAATAAATTAAAAATTATTATGAAAGGATGCAAAACTGACCACTGCATAAGTCGTTCTGCAGATATTGCGATGGAAAAGGAGGGAGGTATGCCTGGTGGCATATATTTTTTCATCGAAGTACATATATTCCCAAACCTTTAATTACCAGAAAATAACATGGGGCCATGAAGTTCTTTTTCCTCACATTTCTTCCAGCAATGAGTATTGTCAGGCTTTCAAATCTTTGCTAACCTGACACTCTGGAAATACGATCACATTTCATTTGCATTTGCTTGGTTACTACTTTGGGAAGCATATTAGTTTTTACCACTGCTGTAACAAATTACCCTCGACTTAGTAGCAAATGGCATACAAATATATTATTTTACAGTTCTGTAGGTTAAAAATCCCACATAGGTCTCACTGGGCTAATGTCAGGTGTTGGCAGGGCTGCACTCCATTCTGTAGGCTCTGGATAGAATCCATTTCCTTGTCTTTTCCAGTTTGCAGAGGGCACCCACGTTCTTTGGCTTAGGGTCCCATTTCAACCATCTTCAAAGCCAGCAACATCAGATCATATCCTTCTCACAAAACATCACTCTAGCCTCTCCTCCTGCCACCTTCTTCTATTTCTAAGGATCCTTTAGATTAAATTGAGCCCACACAGATAATCCAGGAAAATCTCTCTACTTTAAGGTCAGCTGATTAACAAATTTATTTCCATCAACAACCTTACTTCCTGTTTTGCATGTAATATATTCATAAATTCCAGGGATTGGAACATGAACATCACTGGAAGGCCATTATTCTATATACCATCATGAAGACAGTTTTACATGGGGGGTGTGTGTGTGTCTCTTATTTCTTCTGTTTATATCCTTTACCTTGAGATATTTCCCTTTTTTATTGATTTGCCATTGAAATCACTACATGATTTCTTCATACAAAAATCATCTTAAATTTTGCTATCTATTATGAAATTAACTCCTGCCAAATAAACGAAATTTGAGCACCTTGAAATAGCATCCAGTGTTAGTGAAACAGAGAAGTACGTAGTCCCCTCCCATATTTTCATTGGTCTGTGTGAGCAATAGAACATGTCAGAAATGATGGTATGTCACTTTGGAGATTAGGTTATAAAATCCACTTAGCTTCTGTCATTCACTCATATTCTTTCTCTCAGATCACTTACTCTGGGCAAAACTAGCTGCCTTATCTTGAGGACATTCAAGTATCACTGTGGAGAGTCCTACATGGTGAGAAACGAAGGCTTCCGGCCAAAAGCCAGAAAAGAACTGAGGGCTCTTTATAACAGCCATGTGAGGGAACCTTTTTGCAAATAGATTCTTAAGCCTCAGTCAAGACTTCAGGCGATGCAGCCCCGTTGACAGATTGACTGCAACCTCATGAGGCACTCTCCACAAGGACTACTCAGCTCAGTTGCTCCAGGATTCATGACCCTCAGAAATTTTGAGATAACAAATGACTGTTCTTTTAGGCCATTAAACACTGAAATAATGTTATGTAGCAATAGTAACTAATACAATTACTGTAGTTACAAGATAAAACAGCCATAGATTTGCATTTCCATCTTAAAGTGGAGATGATAAGAATAGACAACACAGCATTTTAAGATCAATAGAGAAAAGACCTTTTATTTATTTATTTATTTTTGCGGTACGCGGGCCTCTCACTGTTGTGGCCTCTCCCGTTGCGGAGCACAGGCTCAGCGGCCATGGCTCACGGGCCCAGCTGCTCCGCGGCTCGTGGGATCTTCCCAGACCGGGACACAAACCCATGTCCCCTGCATCGGCAGGCGGACTCTCAACTGCTGTGCCACCAGAGAAGCCCAGAATATATTTATTTTAAAATTTTAGCCAATATCACTTGTTTTATGGGAGAACAGTATATTTTAAAAACATTAAAGGAAGACCTTGAACCAAAAGTTAATTGACTAAATGGTTTGCATTTAAAAGCTTTTACATATTTTTCATCTTTTGATCTCCTTATAGTTCCTGTCACATGAGACCAGGCCTTTGGTAATTCCATACAATATCAGCTTTCAATGTTACCCCAGAGTCTGGCAGGTCAGGATATGGAAATCATTTGGGGCAGTTCTTTGCACAGCTCAATGACAATATGGCTTTCCTATTTCTGTATTCTTTTAATCCTACCACTGTGATATCAGTCTCTTCCTTGTTTTCCTTCATTAATCATAGGTACTAGTCCAGCTTCTGCTGGGAATCAGACTGGTTTTAATTCTCTTCCTCATTCTGTTAATTTACCATTTGTTAAGTGTTCAGGTCTTCATGGAATCAGACTTAAAGCCAGGCCCATGCATTTATTGGCCAGAAGGATCCCCTTTCATGTAACAACCCTTCCCTGCAGTTTTTTCTAATGATCTTTCTATATTTACAATCCAACTCTTAACATTCATCTTCAAAGGCTAGCAAACATAGATGGAAAAATGCCATGTTGGGCAATAGTAATTGGATAACACAGATTTATTCTAAAAAAAATGCTTAACTAAATTCCTGGTCTCTGCCAAACTAGCAATTTGACAATTTTAAAATTTTGTGTTCTTAAGTAGTAAGTAATTTTGTCACTGAAGCTGGGAAGCATAGTCTTCAAATTTCACCATCCTCTAGTGTACAAATTTGGTCAGTCATTTTCGTTACCATAAACTTTCAGAAGTTATTTTGGGGGTTAATCTAAATTTGTAGTCATCTATTTACTGTTATTTATCTTCATATTCAAGAAAATGCACAACATTTATGGGTTTATCAACAGCTTTGTTTGTACAAATATAATTCTATTATAGGAGATCCCTGAGAAAAAAATAAAGGAAATTTAGAAACACAAAACCATTCAGCATGCTCCAGTGGCTGCATATAGGAATTTAAAAATAGTCTTCAATGTCCCCTTCAATGTCACAAATTCATTTGTTTGTAAGTTTTGTCTCTCAGAGACCTTTGATCTGAATCCTATTTCCCATCTTACAACTTCAATATATATAATGTTGATTCATTATTTTCTGACATTTTGCTTCCTAGTGAGCAGGTGGAACTCTAAAATGACATATAAAAGCAATTTCTACTGGGTTGCCAACACCTAAGAGGCTATCTATTTTTCAATGACTCATTTGAATGTAGAATCTTATGTTTGAGGCTCTGAATTGAAGATTTCATAAAAATGTACACATTTTTTACATTATTATTCAAAGGGGTTTTGATGATTTAAAAAAAAAAAGTCTCCTCTTAGTGTGTGAATGTAAATTATTACTGTGAGAATTAGAGAGTACCCATAAACGCATTGGCTGACATGAAGTTTGGGATGGCATCACTGTTGCCCTGAGCATGTTTATTACTTTATAGTGAACAATACTGAATTTCATAATCTTTCCCAGGTTTCACTGCTTACTGAGAACATGAAACATAAAGCAAATCACGCTTGATTAAATATCAAAATGAAAATAGTGATTGCCGTTTAGTGTGGTTAAGAAAAAAAAAGAAAACTTAGAAGCTGGAAATTAGGCAAAGGGGGGGTAGCATGAACTTACAATGTCTTACTTGGGCATTGTTTAACAGGGCTACCTAAGGCTTATTCAACTCTCTAGGAGGATGTGTCTGTGTTTGACTTTGCCATTTACCCTTGATTAGAGCCCACATTCTATGGAATTATAAATTAACTTGTAGATTTTTGTCTGCTAGTTATGCAAATGATCTATTTCTGATAGAAATCATAATGTCAAAGGTTATAGTTCTGATTTCATGGCCTTGTTGGTTATTAACTAGTTTTATATATAATGTAACAATTTTATTCTCATGTTTATTTTTCATTGCTTGTAAATTACTCATTTCAACAAATAATATTTGAATCAGCTTTACCATCTTGATAGTTTATTCATGAATAAGTTAAATAACTATTTGACAAATTTATGGAATAAGTTCAATATGGTTCACTAAAAATTAGTAAAATTAGTGAAATTAGGTCATGCTACATTTATATAATAATCTTTTAAATTTTTTTTTGAAAATTATAATTTGGCATTTTCAATCATAGTCCATTAATTAAATCTCTTTAAATTTGATGCAGCCATTCTGAATTTATTTCACCATGGAAACTTGTCATGTAATAGGCATGAAATTCCATACTATTAGTAATGTAAATTGCCTGGAATATGGTTACAATGGCAACCTACTGACCCTACAATTTTTGTGACACCATCGTTACCAAAGTAACTAAATATCTTGGTCATCACAGTGTATCTCCTAATGCTTTGCTAATCACTTGCCCTTCCTTTGATGTCATCCTATTAATAATTTGTTTAATTGTTCCCACACATGCAAGGATTGCCAATGTCTCATTTCCCTTAGCAAGCAAGTTATGAGCAATCTTCAAATACGTGATGTTGTCAGATATTACCAGGAATAATTGTTACTCCTGGTATTAATTATATTTTAGTTTACTGGCAGGAAAAAGATAGATGCTTATAAAATATAAATAATGAGAGAATAAGTTAATGGATTATTTACAAAGTATGGTCAGGGTTAAAGGAGACCTGTAAGGAGTGTTGAAGTATTCCAGGACTTGCAATAAGAGGGAGCCATTGCCTAAAACCCAGTGGTAAGAAGGCAGGGAAGGGAACCCCAATCTCTTGCTGGTGACCATTGGAGGTCAGGAGTCAAGAGGATTCAGTTGATGCAGTCCACAGAGGTCAGCTTCACAGGGCATGGAAAAGAATGGAGAGTGGAGATATAAGGGCAAACAGAGAATATCCAAAATATTCAGAATATTACCTGAAATTTGCACAAAATTCCCTTGTCAGACGTGTCTTAATTTTTATTTCAGGTCATTACTAAAGAGGACCATCCAAACTCAAGTTATAATTTGATAATCCCAACATTTGAACTATGAGTACATGATTCACAAAAAACCTGTCAATTCAGAAATGAATAATATTTGTTTAATTTTTGGACCAAGTTAAGATCTCATGTTGTGCATTTTGACCCTGGTATAAGAGAATCAACAACTATAAAAGCAGCTGAATTGACAAGAGTCCTTCCCCTGGAACATTACACCTTAGAGAATTCCAGAAAATGGAAGAAGCAGGGCAAAACTCCCCCATCCCCATGAAAAAGAGGCCCCTTTTTTCAGATGGGGACAGAACTTGCCGAAATAGTGAGATATTTGCTGGGTTGATTTTATGAATGCCCTTGATTGATTTCTTTTTCCTGAATCTTTTGTTCATTTGCCATTTGAACCTTCTCTTTTTATAGGAATAATTTCTCCTTTTAAAATTTTAATGATTGGGGTGCTCACTGATGTCAATGAGGAGATACCAGAGAGGTGAGAATGGAGCTGTAACAAAGCTAGTTTAAATTCTATGAAGAAATCCCATGAAATGTTCTTCATTCTTTCTCCTTTTTCACTCGTATCTTCTCATACGACCCATACTCACCCTACTCCTTCAAATCTTCTGTGGCTCTATTGCCCTACAGTAGCATCAAGCTGAGCCTGTACCATTAAAGAGTCTCCTAGACTATAAAATACTCTTGACCCCTTAGTACATGCAAAGTGAATAGTAGCTTCATGCAATTTACACATGTGAATGTAACTTTCCCTATTTAAAAAAAATATATTCATGAGAATTCTTGGTAGGCAAATGATAAGGATTAGAAAACTCTGAACAGAGGCATTTCTTCTGGTGTCTCCTTAAAGATCCTATAGTCTGTTCCTACTCACCCTTCTAGCACATTACCAAGAAACAAGCAAATACATAAAACAAAACAAGGTTAAACAACTGTCATCTGTGAATTCAGGAGAGAATTTTGGGCCAGTACGAAAGTTCTGTTTCCTTGAAGGTACACTGAAAGTTTACTGTATCCTTTGAATACATATGAAATGCATATGAAAAACAATCCAAATTCTCTTTCTATAATCAACTGACTAAAGAGTTGATCTAGATCTGTAGAATCCTGAATTGCATTTTTGAAAATTGTTTCTTAACATATGTATATTTGTTTTTAGAGCTATTAAGCTTTGAAGTTGTTTTTTTTTTAATGTTTAAAAATATGCTTCAGTAACTGATTCTGGAAAGACAAAATTTAAGACTCTAAAAGTTCTTTTTGGATTAATACAGCCAGGGTTATAACAAATATGATGCTATCCAATTTGAGCAGAATACAATAAAGATTTTGCCATGTTATAGGTACTCCCACATGTTCCTCTGATGCCATCTTTGCTGGTTGCAGCATCATATGTTTTCAATGCCCAGGTGAGTTGTGGTGTGGGAGTGGGTGGGTCAGCTTTCCCTGAGGCAGTAGTAGAGGAAGACTCCTTTTCCCAAAACAGACACACCCACCAACAGCTGCCAGTGGTATCATTTTGCTTTTCTTAGTGTTTCACTTTCATGGGGCATAATAGTGTCTGGAGAGAGAATGCAAAGTTTTTAACCAATTATTTTAATATTTGGTACTAGCACATATTTGCTTTTAGTCCCATTAAATCTGAGTTTTAAAAAAAAGTTAGAATTAAGATATAGGGACTTGATCCTTTGCATAGAGCACACTGAGTTTTGCAAATAGTTGAGCCCAACTTAGAAATCTTCATTTCCCACATGCAGACTAAAACTGATACAGGATTAGAAGAAAAGGGATGTCTTAATTAAGGCTCTTTTGTCAACATATAATTGAAAGCCATCCCAGCTGTTTGTTTATTGTTTTACAGCTTGATCGAAGTAGTATTTCTATACCATAAAATTCATCCATTGTAAGTGTACGATTTTTCAGTAAATTTATAGGGTTATACCACTATCACTGCAACCCAGTTTTTTTTAACATTTCCATAGCACCACAAAATTTGCATGAGCTCTTTTACAATTAATCCTCACTCCCAACCCAGGCTGCTGGCCATTGATGAGTTTATTTCTTCTGTATTCATCAATTTGTAGTTTTCTGAATATTTCTCATAAATGGACTCTTTGGTATCTGTCTTCTTTCACTTAGCATACTGTTTTTGAAGTTCATCCATGTTGAAACATCATTCATCAGCATTCCTTTTTATTTGTCTTTTAGGGCATCATTCTCACAAACATGAAAACATGCTGTAATTTTCCCAGTCTTAAAAAAGAAACAAGCAGAAAACCCTCCCTTGACACTGCATTCTGTCCCACTATTGCTCTCATCACACGAAAGTCTTCAAAAAAGATGTCTCTACTGTTATCTGCATTTTTCATTTCCTTTTTCTCATGAAACACTTTCCAGTGTGGGCTTTTCTCCCACCTGTCCAAGTAACTGCTATTTCCACAATCTGCAATGGATTAAATATCAATTTTTGTTTTATTTTACAAGTTTATTCTTAATACAAGTAGAAAAAAAATCCTTTTGAAATGTAAGTCTAATCTCTTCATTCTTTTACTTAAATTCCTCCAATTCTTTATCATTTCAGTCAGAATAGAAGTTAAAACCTCATAATGACCTATTATGCCCTACCTGATGTGAGCTCATATTACCTCTTTTTTCCCATCTCCTCTTCCTTGTGCCTTTGAGCATCTATAAGAAGCATCGCGGCCTTCTTGATATTTTTGAAAGACATTATTTCTGCTTCCACTTTTCAACTGGCTATATCCTCTTTCTGGAAGACAACTCATACATATATTCTCATGACTTAACCCTTTCTTTCTTCTTATCGATAAGGATTTCCCTGAATGTAAAACATTCCATTATCACCTTCTTAATTTTTCTCCTTAGTACTTATCAACATCTGACAAACGATATATTTTACTTATTTATGTTATATTGTTTTCTTGTCCCACCACTAGAATGTACACTCTGATGGCACATATTATTAGGTGCTTAATAAATATAATGATTGAATGAATAAATTTTAATCATTTTTTTTCCAGTAAAAAGATACTATTGAGGAAATAAAAGAAATCAAAATCCTGTGGGAAAATAATAATAAGATCATGGAATACTGTTTTCATTAATGGCACTGATTTTTCATGAATCTCTAAATTCTCTCCATTTGGCAGTTGCCATCCCAAATTGACGCTGTGCTTGGCCATGTGAATAGCCGTGGCTGATGGGATGGTAGCCCACTTGATATAAGTAGATACTAGAAAAGTACTTGCATACTTTTATCTTCTATCTTGTTCCACTGCCTGCTTTACTAGAACTTCCTCAGGCCAGCCTGCTGGAGGATGAGACACAAAGAGCAGAGCCCAGTCAACACCAAAGCCCCAGCCTAAGGCTCCAGACACGTGACAAATCCCAACCAAGATCTTCAAAACTACCCAGTCAAACCTCAGCTGAGAGCAAATGCATGAGTGAGCCAAACTGAGCCCAACCCAGATAAAAACAACTGACTAGACAATCCACAGACTAAGGAGCAAATATAAGCATTTATTATTTTATGACACTAAGACTTTATGGTTGTTTACTGTGCATCATGATAATAGCAATAGATAGCTAGATAATACAAGAATGATTTTATACTAGAGTATCTGAAATATAGCTGAATACACCAAATATTGATGTACAGATACTGACTCACTAGATTTGAGGATGTAAAGAATAGAAATAAGATACAAGTTGAAACACATAAAGTCCAACGCTTAAAGAGAGCTTTGAGGGCCATGTGATGATAAAGAAGGAACAGACTGAAATGTTACCTTTAAAACTCAGAACTAAAAATGGAAGTATCTATTTTTGGACATAACTTGTTCAAAAATTTGTATATACATATAAATATTTGTGCTAGAAGATATACAATAGGCCTAAATGAACAATAATGCTAATATATCAAATTAACAACACAAATTATTTTTCCTTTACAAAAAATAGGAATCCAGGCTTCAACTTAAGTATTTCTCATACCATTTAATGTTAAGAATAAAAAATTTAAAATTTCTTTATAAAACAAGGAAAAAGTGTAACAGATGATGGGACTTTAAACTTGAGTTGATGATCTGATTTCTTAATCAATGGAAGTGCATACTCCAAAATCCCAAATGTCTTAAAACAGTAATACAGATTGAGAATTGTGAATATGACAGCAGCATATGGGCAATGTCTTAACCATAAATGTCTGCCAACAGAGTTCGAATCTATACCAAAAAAGCTCAGATAATGAGCTCTCAACTATGGAGAGAAAAACACAAACCTATGCTTTAGTTGATTAACTTTTTTAACATGCAAACAAAAAGAATCTCAAGCTAATCAAGTACATCTCTGTTTAATAGAATAGATTGCTCCTTTTTCATAGCAATATTCTGTTAATTGATGACAAGAGATAAATTCTTTTTTTTTTTAATTTATTTGTTTATTTATTTATTTTTGGCTGTGTTGGGTCTTCGTTTCTGTGCGAGGGCTTTCTCTAGTTGCGGTGAGTGGGGGCCACTCTTCATCGCGGTGCGCGGGCCTCTCACTATTGCGGCCTCTCTTGTTGTGGAGCACAGGCTCCAGACGCACAGGCTCAGTAGTTGTGGCTCACGGGCCCAGTTGCTCCGCAGCATGAAGGATCTTCCGAGACCAGGGCCTGAACCCGTGTCCCCTGGATTGGCAGGCAGATTCTCAACCACTGTGCCACCAGGGAAGCCCAGGAGATAAATTCCTATCATGATCTAAACCAACATGTTAACTAAATTAGGAAAGGTATCACAATTAGTGTGATTTGATCTCACTATGAAGGTTAAATAAGGTGGGAGACAAATGAAGAAATACAGAAATTGGGATCTGTGGAATTGCTTTGAAGTCTGCTTACTAGCTTATTATCTTTTTGTCAATACAGCATTTAGAGAGTTAAAAGATTGAGGAAGTTCTATGTAAAACCAAGATCTTCAGGTCAGCAGGTGGCCATAGTCTTCTACTTTTATGGTTCTGGCATCCTCTCCCTTTATTTGTAATGTCTTTGAATCATACTTATCATCAAGCATCAGAACAAATTAAAAATGCACTAAGGTCCTAAATTTTGACCACCCTACCACTGGCAGCCAAAATAGTGATATAGGTTAAGATTTACCTGTAGAACTCATTCAGAGTTGTCCAGCTTTTCCTTGGTATGGCTCTTCTCTATTTTCATAGTTTTAATAGTTATTTCATGTCATTTTTTTAAAAGGCTATTCCAAATAGTCTCATATAAAAAAATCCAAACAAATATGTTTAGGGACAAGGGACAAGTATGCTACTTTTCTAGATAGTTTACTTTTTAACATATTTGCATTTTGTTATTGGGCTTTGATGGGTTAAAGCATAAATATTTGGGGATGTATAAGCACTTTAGTGAGGATAACTACTCTGTGACTAGGCGATGCTTTTTTCCATTAATCAGAGTATGTAGCCATTTTGAAGACTGGGTGATTCTAGGCCATACACCAGCAGATATAACTCATTCCCAGTAAAAAATACAACGCCTTACATGGAGAAAGTGCTTTAGAAGTAAGAGTAACACCGTTTTAATAATAGCATCATTCCCATACTCTTAGAAAATAACAAATGATATTTAAATTTGTCCTCCCTTCAGTTTTTAAATCTCAATTTTTTCTCCTCATTAAATTATTAACATTTGTTTCATTTATTAACTTTTATCGTTTTGCTTAGTAGAGAGATATTAAAGGAAAAGCTCTGGGTTGCCGTAAACTTCCATGAAATTAAGTCATTTTATTTCCAAACTAAAATAATTTGCAATATACCCCATTTATTTCAGAAATTGTTATTTAAAAATAAAACTCCAGAACAAATGGGATATAGAAAAAGTAAAAAAACAAAAAAACAAAAAAACAATGAACTAATGAGCAAGTATACAAATAATTCAATATTTATATACCTATGTATATTTTAATGAATTGAAAATTTTCAGACTTATAATTTGCTTACTTTTGCATAATGAAAAGCACTTTGATTATATAAGAAATGTATGGTAGTTTATAAGAAATGTATGGCAGTTTATAAATTCAAATTGTGATTTATAAATACATAACTGTGATATTATGTCTATGTATGACAACTTATTATTGAAATTGATAGAAAATCATTTTTGGATTTCTACATACTATAATACAATCACCTTCTTATAATTCAGCACAATGTGCTTAAGTAGACTTAAAAAAACATAATGTCTTGCAGAAAAAAAAATCTTACCAATAAAATGGAGATGTTCACATTATAAAAATGTTTTGCAGTGACTCCACTACCCTCTAGAAGATAGTATCTTTTATTATAACTTCTTTAAAAATTCCTTCTAACATTCTTCATTTTTAATAAGTTAATTCTTATTTTTTAAAGTAATTAAAATGCATGAGTGTATTTAAAAATTCAGAAATATGTCCCCAAATCAACCATTTGTAAAGAGAACTTCTATAGTTACTTCAGTCATATGACTGAGTCTGCATTTATTTAAGCTCACTGTTGGAATGTTCCAGAAGGACAGAGTATATGCACATAGGAATGGAAGTCTGTTCTAATTGGAAAGTATAATAAAAATACTAATTCTTTTTGTCAAGAGAAATTAATGTTTCGACACATTTTTAAAGATTGTATTGGGAAATAAACTTAAAAGTTGGAGGAATAGAAAATTGATATACTCTTTACCTAGATTCACTATGATAAACTTTGTATGCTATTTGATTTTAATTGTGCTTTCTTTCCTCATTTTCACTTGTCTGGTGTTTGATCATGATTAAATTCAGTTTATTCCTGGCTGCAGTATTAAAACACAAAACTCTGTGCTTTGTGGGTATTACATCTGGAGACACACTATTTCCATCTGGCATTTACTGGTGATGTTAATTGGTCAAGGTGTTATTTGATTTCTCCATGGAATAAGTATTATATTTTTCCCCTTGTAACTACTAAGCAATCTATCAGGAGAGAAATATTCCTCATCAAAATTTCACCCTAAATTTATCATCTGTCCATGATTCCTTTCTAAATGACTTTTTAAGATGTTGGTTGCAAAATGGGTATTTGCCAGTCCCACTTCTTCCTTGTTAATGAATTAACACTCAGCATTCTATAGCCAAGGAGGTCTTCCTTTTCCCTTTATCTATCAATCTATCTATCTATCATTTATCTACCTAATCTAACAATCATCTATTATCAGTATAAACTCATGAAATACTACTTTTCCAGTTGCTTATAATCCATTTCTCTACCTAATGACTTTGATGTTTAATCTGATTTCCCAGATTTACCCATAGGAGCTCCTTTAAGCTAGCTCCTGCATCCTTGTGACAAGTGCCCATCATTTTTTAAGCACTTCCTTTATTTCTGGTATAACAAAATACACCCAGCTCATTTTGTACTTAGCCTGCCATAAATCTGAAAACAGCAAATTCTTCAAAAAGCCCTCATTCCTTTAGTTGGAAATAACATTGGAGACCTAGATCTGAGTGCTATATTTGCTCATTATACTGCAAGAATTTGCCCATTCAGTGGACAGTGCAGGAAAATTAATGCATGTATTAATATAAACTCTATAAATACATATACATGTGCACATTGTTAAAGGATGAGTTTTTTTCAAAAGGCAAATTCAGGTTTCCCATCAAATATAAAATGAATACATGTCAAAGATTTTATGTAATTTATTAATCAGTGAGGGCACTATGTATTACAATTTGTTCAAAAGATAATTCAAAGAGCAGAGATATATAGAAAATAAGTTATTTTACAAATAGAGGCAAAATACATCTATCAATAGGACAATAAGCAATTGCATTCCTTTGGACACTGAATTTGCACTTCTATTGATAAAAATCTTTCACATTATTACCAGTTTTCAGAAACTTACAGATTTGGAAGTAGACTTGCATCCTGGGGTGGGCATAACAGTCTGGCTTCAACTAATGGGATAATCTCTCTTAAACCACAGAAATAAATGCAGAGAAAGGCATGGAAACCTAAACCAATCTAATCAGACTAAATCCCAGGATTTCAATTTGAAAATTGGTGGCAAAATTACGTTCTTTCTCTTAAACAAGAATGAGGAAGAATTTATCCTAGGAGTCATTGACAGTACTCATGCATCCAAAAGTACAGATATTAGATGAGTATGAATCCTATGCTAAGGCAGAGGAGCCAAAATAGAAAAGCATTTTTTCAAAGCAAACACTATTTCTGACGGTCCTACAACTATTTCTAACTACTCATTCTTAGAAAATTAGATGCTGGGTTAGTACAAAAAATAATTTGATATTGAACTAAAAGTTTTTGCCACCCAGGGTTATTAGGTATTGCTGTTGTTAGTTAATTCTGTGACATATTAAAATACTGTGCTGTGATTTTCTAAAGCATACTTTTAGTCAATGCATAGTATTTCCTTTGAAGTTTTGTGGAATAAAAGTTTATTCTAAAGAGTCAATGAAGCTAGAGAAAAACTATATTTTTGAAGGTACTTAATGGGAAGTAAGCCTTTAAATTTAGTTTTTAATGAACCGAAAGTATAGTGTTGAAATTTTCTCTTCCTCTCTCTTTCTCCATAAATATATTTAGAAAACTTGAAAAGAAATAGCAGACTAATGTACTTGTTGTGAAATCTACATCATCTTATAAAATTCCCCAGTTATCCATCAACATACAGGAAATCATTGATGAATCAAAATTTTATTATTTACTGATATTTTTGTTCTCAGAAATTTTTACAATTTCATTTAAGATTCACTGGCAGCAGAATTCCCTGGCAGAATATTAGCAAGCGACTTATATAATAAGAAGTATAAAATCAATTATACTTCTAATATGATTTGTTACTTTTCAAGAGAGAATTGTGTTAATTATGATTATCACATTTTGGCACCAGTTAAGGCCAATCTTACTTTGCTATTGTTCTTTTCCATGTAGTTTATACAAGCACAATTTCCAAAAGAAAATCTTACTTATAACTAGAGCAGTTTTCCTCACATAAATTAATGCCATTCTTGGGCTTCCCTGGTGACGCAGTGGTTGAGAGTCCGCCTGCCAATGCAGGGGACGTGGGTTCGTGTCCCGTTCCGGGAGGATCCCACATGCCGCAGAGCGGCTGGGCCCATGAGCCATGGCTGCTGAGCCTGCGTGTCCGGAGCCTGTGCTCTGCAATGGGAGAGGCCACAACAGTGAGAGGCCAACGTACCGCAGAAAAAAAAAAGTTAATACCATTCTTTATTTAAAGAAGTCAAATTATTTTATCTAAGTTATTGCAAAGCTTAAAGCTGATTAACTGAAAAGAAAATGTGCCATGGCCTTAAGGAAATTCTTTGATCAGACCTCTTTAAATTCTACCTGCGCTACAAAATTTTCAGTAGAGAAGTGAGTATGCTATTGACATTGTGCGTGTCTCGTAAAAAGATACATGATTAAAAATTTGAGTAAACCACAGAACTTAAAACTTCAGAGCCACAAGATGTGGCTCAACAAGAACAGAAAACTTAGAACTATGTCGGCAAAATCAGAAAATGAATTTGGTAAAGTACAAACACGCAAATAACTCTCTTTAGAATTTCAGTAAAGTAGGAGGCTAGAGTAGAATCTGGCTTTCTGCCAAAAGAGCTTTTTAATGCTTCTGAAGTGATTCATTTTCATACATGGAAGAAAGCAAAGAGAGCATGATTTCCAGCCCTGGAAAGATATCATCACTGCATAGAAGTTTCTACACTTTTTAAATTAAACCTTGTAGCATATGGACATAAAAATGTATCCATAACAAAGATCTAATCTTTTAGAAGATTTGGGATGACATAGAAGGGAAAGACTGGTTAAAGTTTTCACTGCTTCCCTGAAAGGGGATTAATATTTTAATTTGAATTCCTTTTGTCCAGAACTGTAAATTTTAGTTGCTGAGTAATGCTGACATCTTTTGTGAACACCCAGAATAGACTTGAAACCAGGTCTTCTTATGTCCTTTCTTGTTCCCTTTTTGTCCACTGAATTCCTAAAGAAACCATGAAAACAATCATTTTATTTAAAAAAATACTAAGGACAAACAAACAAACTTTATACACATGGTGTTTTGAAAAGTTGACCAGGCTTAAGTTTGGTGAAGTACCTTTGGAAATGAATCTAACTTAAAAAAAAGACTATTTCCATGGCATAATATACTTTTATTGTATTGAATTTTTTAAAAAAGAGAAAGCCTGTGAAACATTTAAAAATGTCGTTACTTTTATGTGTGGTAAGATGTCACTGAAGTTATGCTTAATTCTTTTAGATGCCTATTCCCATATCAGAATTTAATATAACCTCTAGCTCTTACTTATTGTGTTTGTTTATTTATTTATTTTATTTATGTATGTATGTATGTATGTTTTGGTCCCTGAGCCCCAAGAACTTTATTCCCTTACCTGGAAATGTATTAAATCAGTGTTTTACACTACAGTGAATTATTACTGCCCTTTTGCTTCTCAAAGTTCTGATTCATCCCCTGGGTGATCTTTAGATACTGAAGAGAATATATACTCACCATTTTTTTTAACAAGGTATGTTTTAATGGCCGTTATTTCAAAAAGTTTTGTTTTTCTCCTCATATTTTTTCAGTCTGACTATATCTCTCTATGTTCCAATTTCTTGCCCTGTAAAATAAATATAGTAACTTGCCTCACAGCATTGACATAAGTCTCACATGAAGGTGCATAAATTGTCTAGCACAATGCCAAGAACAAAGTAAGTATTCTGTAAAAATATATGTGATTACTTTTAACATCAGGTTTGGGAGGATTATTTGAGACGTATCTCCAACCAAAGCATACAATAACATCTGATACGCTAAGAAAATGAACTGATCTACTTGTTTTTAAATAACCAAAACTTACTGTTGAGTCAATTTGTTAAAATTTATTTTAAATTGGAATTTTTCTAAACTGTGACATGTATTTTTTTTCTTTCTAAGTCAAACAGCATATATAAAAAATAATTACAATTACTCTTGATGATGAGGTCTTTTAGGAGAAGTAAAATTTAAAGGTATCTTTAGTAGTTGCTTGCTGTATGCCATGCCTTATACAAAACACTTTGCACAGATTTTCTCATTTAATCCTCATCAAAAGCCTACAAGTTAGGTATGGATAATACATTTATAGGCAACATAACTGATGGTCAGAAAAGTTAAGAAACTTTCTCAGGGTCAGAGACAAGGAGTAAATAGCACAAGCTACATTTTTAAATCCAGTTTTGTGCAAGTTGAAAACTTGTAGTTTTGATTACTATGAGTAAGATTTGCTAAAATTTGAAATAAATAGTAAACACAATTATTTCATGACATTTTCACAAAGTGCTTTCCTGTATATGAGTTTTTGTGGACAGGCTAATAGAATTATGCATGCTTCATTTGCATAGTGGGAAAATTGCAGTTAAAAAGAGAGTATATGTCTTGCCAAGTGTAATCAGTAACTGGTAGATATATTGTCACTTTTTTCCAGTATCATATGTGGTCTAAATAAGACACAGAATGTGTTAGGATATGTGGATCCAGTTTTCATTGAAGTTAATGAGAAACTGTAATTTTGAATTAAACTGATTCTTAGTGCTTACTCTTGGTGTAAAAACTCATTGTTAACTTGGACTGTATTGATACACATATAGTGTTTGGGTTAAGGAAGTCCTTTGTTCCAACGTACTAAGTATAATATTTACTGCTGTTGGTATAATTTTCAATAGAACACAGACAATGAAGACAAATTAAGAGCAGTGTGAACAAGAAAATCAAATGTTTGTAGTTCCTGTTACTGAAAAACGTTGGCAGATACTGAAGATTCTCAGCTTCAGAGGAGTTGGCAGCATGATTTCTGCTTTCAAGTATTTGAAAATCTGAAACCTGGAAGAGGAATTGGAATTGATGTTCCCTAGAGCTACAGGAATGAGTTAGAACAATTGAATGGAAACAGACTTCGATTTCAGTATAAGGAAGAGTTGCCTGGCTGAGCTATTCAGCAATGTAATGAGTTGCTTATATGATTAGGAGGGTCTCATCCCTAAAATGTTTTGTCTTCTCAATAAAATATGTTGTAGGTTGTATAAAATTTAATAGTCTGTAAAATGTATGCTTAGGTGACAGTTCAATTATTTTTTTCATCCTAAACATCAGATATGTGCTTATTACTCTCAACACTCAATTCCCAGTAGAAATCAAAGTAAGTATAGCACATTAATGAAATCTAGAACAAATCCCCAAATCTCATTTGAACTATTAAATTCCAACCTCCTTTCTTTATCAAAATAATGAGTCTAACAGTAGTAGGTACCTCATAGAGACCTTATAGTTCTCTAAAGGGCATTAAATGCTTTTGATATGTTAAGCATCTAGCATGCCAGGTATTATATAAGTAAGAGATACTTTGTTTAATATTTAGATGCAGACAAACGCCTTTCATAACTTTCACACTTTTCCCCATTTCTTCCATCTATTTTCTCTTTAGATATAAAAATTTAGGGCTCACAAAACATGTGTATAGGACCTAAAGGGAAGCATTTTCAGCTGAATGAATTCAAATTCTCCATATGCACTAGGTGTAGAATGATATAATCAAATAAGAAAGACTGTTAGTAGAAAAGCTCATCCAGCCTCTTTCTCCATGAAAACCTATGAATACAATAAATTATGCATTCACAGCTGAAAATCAACGGGCATTATAAACACTTACAAAGTGGGTTAAGAAAATGTTTTTCTTCTTATGGGAGCTGCAGTTTAGAGGACTAATGATGCAAGTTATAATAAGTAGCTGGTAAATGTTTCATCAAAAACACTGACCCCCACTCTCTTAGCAGGTGCTCATTAAATGTGGTAAATTTTACTCTTAATAACAATTTACTGTCTTGTAATATATATATATATATATATATATATATATATATATATATAAATATATATATATATATATATGTAGTAAAGGAAAAGATAGCATTCAATATTTTGCTGGAGAGACTCATAAGGCTGTGATAACTAACATTAATGCTGTCATAAATGTTTTCATTTCTCAGGCATGATACTAAAAGTTGTCTTATATATGCATACCTTTCATCCACAAAATGATATTAAGAGAATGCCATTTTTAGGTAAAGTATTTAAAAGCTCTAGTTTTCTATAATTCTAAAAGTTATATTAATGAATATATGATTGGACAAGGGACATCTTGGAAACGACTATCTCAGTTATTGTTTTATTTTATTTATTTCGGATTTATAGCACAAATTCTTCTAAAACAGAATGTAAGGGCTGAGTTAAAATTCTTCATGTTTAATGTAGACAAAAATAACCAGTTTTAAAAAATATGTAATGCATTCTCTTGGTTAAAAAATGAAATCGTACACAAATGTTTAAAGTGAAAATCCTCATTCTCAACACTGCCCTCTCTCAGTCCACTACTTAAGTAACTAATTTTATTAATGTCTTTTTCCAAGGAAATATGATCATAAATAATCATACATTTCTTTCATTTCTTTCACAAAAGTTAATATAACATGTGCATTGTCTGCATCTCCTTTTTGTTTGTTTGTTTTAGAATTAGTATAAACCAAATAAAACTGCCCAAGTACTATTATATTTGACTCACCAATTTCATATATCTTGAAAATCTATTCACATTAGCACATAGAGAGTTTCCTTATTTTTTTTCTTCATGTTTTCAACAGTTGCAGGCATTCCATTGTGCAACAATTTCATAGTTGACTTAATCAGTCCCATATTAATGAACACTGGTTTGTTACAATCCTTTGACCAATCCTTTGGAGTTATAAATAAAAATCAACTAATATGCTCTCAAACGCATTTTAATCATATGCCATAATATCTGAAGGATGTACTCTTAGAAGTAGAGTTAGGCAAGTATATTTGTAATTTTGATAGAAACAGGTAAGATTAATATTTTCTATCAATTATTAGCTAAACAGTTAAAAACTGAAGCTGCAGCACAATTGTAGCAGCATCCCCCTGGCTAATGCTTCCAACTCCTGTGTAAGTATCTTCCAGATGGAGCTGGAAGTCTCTAGGTTATACTTTATTTGGCCTAGTATATTGTGAGAGTCTTTCTGGGAAAAACAGCTAAAATTTCTGATATTTTTTTCTGTTCGTGTGTCTAGTTTAAAGTGAAACTTTTCTAAACTACTAAAATATTTTCATGAAGGAATAGTTCATAAGAAACAGAGTATTCTTCATATTGTGGACACATAGGAACTCAGGTCTAAACAAGTACTGTCTAAATTAGGTGTTTAGGGACCTGCTTTTAGCAGATGAGGGAAATCAGAAATTAGAATGTCTTTGTTTCCATATAAAATGGCACATCAAATTCTGTTAACTATGTTTATACTGTCAATTTTAAAGTAAAGTCATTTTCCCTAGGTAATTATGGATTCCTTTCAAATTATCACAAATTCTGACTGAATGGGGTTCATATTAATAACTTCTATTCAAGGAAGAGTCAAATGATATACTGCCTGCACTGTATACACATTGACTTCTGAAGTATGACTTCAACTTATAAATTCTATTGCATAAGATTCCAAGGGAGGAGCCATTATGTCCTCTACATGACCTCCTGCAGCTGGATTTTAGCTTGGACAAACAATCTCCCTGCCCCACTGTTGGTCCACCACTGAAAAGAATGATTACCATATGGTTGAAATGGTCTTGGTGCTCTGGTCTGGCATCAGGCCTGAGCCTCTGAGGTGGGAGAGCCGAGTTCAGGACATTTGACCACCAGAGACCTCCCGGTCCCACATAAGAGCTCTCCCAGAGATCTCCATCTCAACGCTAAGATTCAGCTCCACCCAACGGCCAGCAAGCCCCAGTGCTGGATGCCTCATGCCAAACAACTAGCAAGACAGGAACACAACACCACCCATTAGCAGAGAGGCTGCCTAAAGTCATACTAAGTTCACAGATACCCCAAAACACACCACGGGACACAGCCCTGCCCACCAGAAAGACAAGATCCAGCCCCACCCACTGGAACACAGGCAACAGTCCCCTCTACCAGGAAGCCTGCACAAGCCACAAAACCAACCTCATCCACTGGGTGTAGTCATCAAAAACAACAGGAACTACGAACATGCAGCCTGCAAAAAGGAGACCCCAAACATAGTAAGTTAAAAAAAAATGAGAAGACAGGGAAATCTGCAGCAGATGAAGAAGCAAGGTAAAAACCCATAAGACCTAACAAATGAAGAGGAAATAGGCAGTTTACCTGAAAAAGAATTTAGAGTAATGATAGTAAATATGATCCAAAATCTTGGAAACAGAATGGAGAAGATATAAGAAATGTTTTAAAAGGAACTAGAAGAACTAAAGCACAAACAAACAATGATGAAGAACAAAATAAATGAAATTAAAAATCCTCTAGAAGGAATCAATAACAGAACAACTGAGGCAGAAGAACGGATAAGTGACCTGGAAAATCTAATAGTGACCTGGAAAATACAATAATTACTGCAGAGCAGAATAAAGAAAAAAGAATGAAAAGAATTGAGGACAGTCTCAGAGACCTCTGGGACAACATAAATGCACCAATATTCTAATTATAGAGGTCTCAGAAGAAGAAGAGAAAAAGAGAGGGTCTGAGAAAATATTTGAAGAGATTATAGTTGAAAACTTTCCTAACATGGGAAAGGAAATAGTCAAGACCAGGAAGCACAGAGAGTCCCATACAGGACACATCCAAGGAGAAATATACCAAGACACATATCACTCAAACTATCTAAAATTAAATACAAAGAAAAAACTATTAAAAGCAGCAAGAGAAAAGGAACAAATTACATACAAGGGAATCCCCATAAGGTTAACAGCTGGTCTTTCAGCAGAAACTCTGCAAGCCAGAAGGGAGTGACAAGACATATTTAAAGTGATGAAAGGGAAAAACCTACAACCAAGATTACACAGCAAGGATCTCATTCATTTCAACAGAGAAACTAAAAGCTTTACAGACAAGCAAAAGCTAAGGGAATTCAGCACCACCAAACCAGCATTACAACAAATGCTAAAGGAACTTCTCTAGGAAGGAAACACAAGAGAAGCAAAAGACTTACAATAACAAACCAAAACAATTAAGAAAATGGTAACAGGAACATACATATTGTTAATTACCTTAAATGTAAATGGATTATGTGCTCCAGTCATAGACTGACTGAATGGATACAAAAACAAGACCAGCATATATGCTGTCTACAAGAGACCCACTTCAGATCTAGGGACACATATAGACTGAAAGTGAGGAAATGGAAAAATATATTCCATGCAAGTGGAAATCAAAAGAAAACTGGAGTAGCAATACTCATAACAGACAAAATACACTTTAAAATAAAGACTATTACTAAAGAAAGACACCACATAATGATCAAGGAATCAATCCAAGAAGAAGATATAACAATTGTAAATATTTATGCACCCAACATAGGAACACTTCAATACATAAGGCAAATGCTAACAGTAAAAAACAGGAAATCAATAGTAACACAATAATAGTAGGGGACTCTAACACCCCACTTTCACCAATGGACAGATCACCCAAAATGAAAATAAATAAGGAAACACAAGCTTTAAATGAGACATTAAACAAGATGGACTTAATTGATATTTATAGGACTTTCCATCCAAAAAAACAGAACACACTTTCTTCCCAAGTGCTTATGGAACATTCCCCAAGATAGCTAATATCTTGGGTCACAAATCAAGCCTTGGTAAATTTAAGAAAACTGAAATCATATCAAGTATCTTTCCCAACCACAACACTATGAGACTAGATATCAATTACAGGGGAAAAAAACTGTAAAAAGTACAAACACATGGAGGTTAAACAATATGCTACTAAATGACCAAGAGATCACTGGAGAAATCAAAGAAGAAATAAAAAAATACCTAGAAATATATGAAAATGAAAACACAATGACCCAAAACCTATGGGATACAGCAAAAGCAGCTCTAAGAGGGAAGTTTATAGCAATACAATACTACCTCAAGAAGCAAGAAACATCTCAGATAAACAACCTAACATTACACCTAAAGCAATTAGAGAAAGAAGAATAAAAAACCCCAAAGTTAGCAAAGGAAAGAAATCATAAAGATCAGATCAGAAATAAATAAAAAAGAAACAAAGGAAACATTAGCAAAGATCAATAAAACTAAAAGCTGGTTCTTTGAAAAGATAAACATAATTGATAAAGCACTAGCCAGGGTCATCCAGAAGAAAAGAGAGAAGACTCAAATCAACAGAATTAGAAATGAAAAAGGAGAAGTAACAACTGACACTGCAGAAATACAAAAGATCATGAGAGATTACTACAAGCAACTATATGCCAATAAAATGGACAACCTGGAAGAAGTGGACATATTCTTAGAAAAGCACAACCTTCTGAGACTGAACCAGGAAGAAGTAGAAAATATAAACAGACCAAACACAAGCACTGAAATTGAAACTGTGATTAAAAATTTTCCAACAAACAAAAGCCCAGGACCAGATGGCTTCACAGGCGAATTATATCAAACATTTAGAGAAGAGCTAACACCTATCCTTCTCAAACTCTTCCAAAATATAGCAGAGGGAGGAACACTCCCAAACTCATTCTACGAGCCCACTATCACCCTGATACCAAAACCAGACAAAGATGTCACAAAAAAAGAAAACTACAGGCCAATATCTCTGATGAACATAGATGAAAAAATCCTCAACAAAATACTAACAAGCAGAATTCAACAGTACATTAAAAGGATCATACACCATGGTTAAGTGTGGCTTATCTCAGGAATGCAAGGATTCTTCAATATACACAAATCAATCAATGTGATACACCACATTAACAAATTAAGGAATAAATTCTATATGATAATCTCAATGGGTGCAGAAAAGGCTTTTGACAAAATTCAACACCGATTTATAATAAAAACTCTCCAGAAAGTAGGCACAGAGGGAACCTACCTCAACATAATAAAGGCCATATATGACAATCCCACAGCCAACATCATTCTTGATGGTGAAAACTGAAACCATTTCCTATAAGAGCAGGAACAAGACAAGGTTGCCCACTGTCACTGCTATTACTCAACATAGTTTTGGAAGTTTTAGCCACAGCAATCGGAAAAGAAAAAGACATAAAATGTATCCAAATGGGAAAAGAAGAAGTAAAACTGTCACTGTTTGCAGATGACATGATACTATACGCAGGGAATCATAAAGATGCTACCAGAAAACTACTAGAGTTAATCAAAGAATTTGGTAAAGCAGCAGGATACAAAATTAATGCACAGAAATCTCCTGCATTCTTATACACTAATGATGAAAAATCTGAAGGTGAAACTTAGAAAACACTCCCATTTACCACTGCAACAAAAAGAATAAAATACCTAGGAATAAACCTACCTAAGGAGACAAAAGACCTGTATGCAGAAAACTATAAGACACTGATGAAAGAAATTGAAGATGATACAAACAGATGAAGAGATATACCATATTCTTGGATTGGAAGAATCAACATTGTGAAAATGACTATACTACCCAAAGCAATCTACAGATTCAGTGAAATCCCTATCAAACTACCAATGGCATTTTTCACAGAACTAGACCAAAAAATTTCACAATTTGTATGGAAACAAAAAAAGACCCTGAATAGCCAAAGCAATCTTGAGGAAGAAAAACAGAGCTCAAGGAATCAGGCTCCCTGTCTTCGAACTATACTACAAAGTTACAGTAATCAAGACAGTGTGGTACTGGCACAAAAACAGAAATATAGATCAATGGAAGAGGATAGAAAGCCCAGAGATAAACCCACACACATATGGTCACCTTTTTTTTGATAAAGGAGGCAAGAATATACAATGGAGAAAAGACAGCCTCTTCAATAAGTGGTGCTGGGAAAACTGAACAGCTACATGTAAAAGAGTAAAAGTAGAACACTTCTTAACAGCATACACAAAAATAAACTCAAAATGGATTAAAGACCTAAATGTGAGACCAGACACTATAAAATTCTTAGAAGAAAACATAGGAAGAACACTATTTGACGTAAATCACAGCAAGATCTTTTCTGATCCACCTCCTAGAGAAATGGAAATAAAAACATAAATAAACAAATGGGACCTATTGAATCTTAAAAGCTTTTGCACAGCAAAGGAAACCATAAACAAGACAAAAAGACAACTCTCAGAATGGGAGAAAGTTTTTGCAAATGAAGCAACTGACAGGAGATTAATCTCCAAAATATACAAGCAGCTCATGCAGCTCAATATCAATAAAACAAACAACCCAATCCAAAAATAGGCAGAAGCTCTCAACAGACATTTCTCCAAAGAAGATATACAGATTGCAAACAAACACGTGAAAGGATGCTCAACGTCACTAATCATTACTGAAATGCAAATCAAAACTACAATGAGATATCATCTCACACTGGTCAGAATGGCCATCATCAAATATCTACACACAACAAATGCTGGAGGGAGTGTGGATAAAAGGGAGCCCTCTTGCACCGTTGGTGGGAATGTACATACAGCTACTATGGAGAACAGTATGGAGGTTCCTTAAAAAACTAAAAATAGAACTATCATATGACCCAGCAATCCCACTATTGGACATATACCCTGAGAAAACCATAATTCAAAAAGAGTCATGTACCACAATGTTCACTGCAGCACTATTTACAATAGCCACGACATGGAAGCAACCGAAATGCCCATCCATAGATGAATGGATAAAGAAGATGTGTCACATATATACAATGGAATATTACTCAGCCATAAAAAGAAACGAAATTGAATTATTTCTAGTGAGGTGGATGGACCTAGAGTCTGTCACACAGAGTGAAGTAAGTAGAAAGAGAAAAACAAATACTATATACTATCACATATATATGGAATCTTAAAAAAAATAAATGGTACAGATGAACCCATGGGCAGGACAGGAATAAAGACATAGACGTAGAGAATGAACTTGAAGGCACAGGGAAGGAGAAGGTTAAGTTGACACGAAATGAGAGAGTAGCATTGACATATATACACTACCAAATGTAAAATAGATAGCCAGTGGGAAGCAGCTGCATCACATGGGAAGATCAGCTCGGTGCTCTGTGTGACCACCTAGAGGGGTGGGATAGGGACGGTGGGAGGGAGATTCAAGAGGGAGAGGATATGGGGATATATGTAGGCATATAGCTGATTCACTTCGTTATACAGCAGAAACTAACACAACATTGTAAAGCAATTATACTCCAATAAAGATGTTAAAAACAACAACAACAACAAACTTCTACCCAGACAAAAGAAAAGGAATTAATGCTGCTGAGAATTTTATGCCAATGAAACGTTTGAAGGAAGTCATACATTATTTTGAGGGCATGAAAAGATAATTTAATTTACTTAAAACCCAGTAATTTATATTCATGAATAATGGCAAGATATTTATAAGTTTTTCAAGACTCAATTATTGGATATTTAAATTAAATTATGTATTCATTTATTACATACAGAAATTGGATTGAATGCAGTACAATGTTTCTTATCAAATATGTTTTATTCAATAAATTATAGTTTAAAGCAACCATTAATTTGTTAAGTCTAAGCATTTCTATGCCTGCATGCAGACCCTGAGCTTTATTAAGTATTCTCATGGACACATATACTATGGCAGTGGTTCCCAGCCTTGGTTAAATATTAGAACCACTTAAGGAAATTTTAAAGATTCTGGTGCCAATTAAATCTCTGTTTGGGCGAGGTAATTATGGAGAAGTATTTGTAAAGTTTCCCAGGTGATTATAATGTAGAGCCATAGTGGAGAACCACTGTAATGTAAACTATCCTAAATGAATCATAACCAAGGTCTCTCTGGTCTGTATCAGGATGCTCAACATAGATAAATTCACCTACCAATTACATCGTCAGAGAATCCATAAATGAGAAGTGCATGCACTTTTCATTCTCATACTGTTCAAATGCACCTCATTTCTGAAGATGTCGTCAATAACTCCAACTTTGTAATTTTTCTGGAATCTTAAAGAATTTTATTTTCTTCAAGAAATTTTCAATACATTTTTATGGAAACATACTATGTAACAGGTACTCTACTATTTCTTCCATACACTAATTTTTATGCCTTGATATCTGTCCTTTAATTGAAGTATCTAACATCTCCAATAACATTGTAGTCACTTTGAAGGCATGGATCAGCATATTTATCTCTATAAAATAGCACAGTGTAGGGCTTCCCTGGTGGCACAGTGGTTAAGAATCTGCCTGCCAATGCAGGGGACACGGGTTCGAGTCCTGGTCCGGGAAGATCCCACATGCTGTGGAGCAATTAAGCCTGTGCAGTACAACTACTGAGCCTGCACTCTAGAGCCCACAAGCCACAACTACTGAGCCCACGTACCACATCTACTGAAGCCCACACGCTCTAGAGACTGTGCTCCACAACAAGAGAAGCCTGCACACCGCAACAAAGAGTAGCCCCCCGCTAGTCGCAACTAGAGAAAGCCTGCACACAGGAAAGACCCCACACAGCCAAAAATAATAAATAAATTTTAAAAATAGCATAGTGTAGAGGAACAGTATAAACTTGGCTGTGGAAAAATATGGAATATGGAATCAAACATGTATGAGTAAGTGTCCCAGTTTTGCTACTGTGGAGTCTCAGATAAAATAATTTCTATGAACCATGGTTATCTGAACTATAAAATATAAGTGATAAATGGCTTCATCAGCAAGCCAAGAAGATCAAATGATGTATCAAATGTGAAGTATTTACCATAGATTTGAGCATGAAAAGCATGCATTTGTACATCTCTCCATTTATATAACAAATATTTGAGTGCTTGTTCTCTAACAGTCCCTTTTTTAGATGCTAAGGACACTGAGGTGAATCAAAACATATTAAATCTCTGCCCTGATTGTGCTTAAATTCTTATGAGGGAGTCAGACAATAGTAAAAGAAACAAGTACACATATTTTATAAGAAAAGTAAAGCATGGTAAGGAAATGATAGTTACAGAGTATATTATGTTACCTAGGTTTGTTAGTGAAGAGCTTTTTGAAAATAGGACATTTGAGCAAATGAAACAACACAAAGGAAAATTTGAAGCATACATCTTTGAGAAGACTTCTGTTCAAGGAAGAAGGAAAAGATGACATAAGGTCCCTGCCATTTGAGTGAAATCCACATTTTCAAAGAACAACAAGGAGATTACAATAGTTTAGTTGTATCAAGGGAGGCACAGAATGGTAAGAAATGAAAGTTGAAAGTTCATCACGGGTAGATTATATGAATTTATAACAAATATGCATGGTAGGTGGAATAATAGTCCCCAAAGATGTCCACATCCTAACCCCCAGAATCTGTGAATATTTTGTTATATGATATGCAGCAATTAATATTTAAAATGGGATTAAGTTTGCTAATCAGATGACCTTAAAATAAGAAGATTATCCTGAATTTTCTGAGTGGACCCAATGCAACGACAAGGTCTTTAAATATGGAAGAAGAAGAAGCAGAAGAATCAGGGTCAGAGTGTTGTTGCAGGAAAAATGTTGACTGGCCATTGCTGACTTTGGAGTTGCGAGGAGGACATAAGCCAAGAATATGAGCAGCCTTTAGATATTTATATTGATATTAGCCCAGTGAAGCTCATTTCAGACTCCTGAACTCCCAAACTTGTCATAATAAACCCATGCTGTTTTAAGCTACAAAAAAGAAAAAAGGATTTCAAGGGAGGATTTGCTTTTAATTGAAATGGTGACTTTTTTTACATCTAATAACAGGTGGGTATTTTATTTATTTTTATTCCCTATCATCTTCCACACAAGGAATTGCTGCTGATATATTTGTAAATAAAACAGAAAATAATTTACAAGATATTAACTTATAATATTTAATGTTATAATACAAGATATTAAATTATAATTCCAGAAAAATAAATCCTCTTCCTACTGTGACTCAAGAAATTAGACTTCTTCAACCTTGCTGCTCAATGATGCTTCAATAACTTAGTTCAGGAGAATGACATTTACATCCCAGGTATCATGTTCTAAGCAGCAGGATGGAGGAAGAATTGAAAATAAAATAGTAACACTTATGCCAGTGGTCTCGGAAGAAAGTTTTCTGGAATCTGCTACATGGTAATTTTCACCTCCTTCCCACTGACTAGAACTTAGTCTTTTGGCCATGTTAACAGAAAAGGAGGCTGGGAAACATAGGTTTGTTGTTGAGAAGCCATTTTCCAAGATGAATATTAATATGATTGAATAAAGAGGCAAACAGATATTGGGGGCAACCAGCAGTTTCTTCCCCATGTCCCTATACAGTTCTCGAGAAACTATTACATATATATAACTGTATATTAAGGCATCTCAAAGCAGTCATATAATCCTAAACAAAACAAATATATCTTCCAAAATAAAATATTGTCTAGCAGTCTGTGAAGTTCTAGCAAAACAGGGAAGGAAAATAAAAAGTGAAAACATTAAAAAGATAGAAACTCATGAGAGCATCAAAAATTAACATGTCTGGTTACACAAATTCTTAGAGTCCAGGAAGACTTTCCTTTAACAAAAGAGCTTCACTGGGAGACACGTGGCCAACTTAAACACATTTTCTTATTTAATTCCTGCCACCCAGAACTAGTCAGGAAAACTTGCCATCATTACACAAGGTTTTGAGTATTTATGTTCTGCTCTTGGTCTCCAAACTTTCAGAGTAAAATTCCCACAAAAATCAAAGTGGTGGACCTGCCTATGGCACAGTGCAAAGGAGGAAATGAAATCCTCAGAAGTAAAGTCCTGTAGGATTCAGTGAAAACCTTGATAGGTCTACATGAGGGATTGTAGGTATTCTGTGTGTGTGTGTGTGTGTGTGTGTGTGTGTGTGTGTGTGTTTGCTGAGAAGGTGGTTTTGTTTACTAACTTCACGTGGTCATAGAAGTATTCAGTGGAAAAAGAGGAAAAGTCTACCTCAGATCAGTAAAGATTAATATCTTTACTGATATATACTGTTAATTGGACCAGAAGCTGTGCATATCAGCTGATTCTTCACTTAACTATCTAAGAATGAGATTTTATTATTCATCTATTCAAGAATATTATATATTGAGCTTTTTTGCTAAGTACTAGGTATACAGTGGTAATCAAAATAGCTGTGGTCCCCACCCAAGTGAAAGATACCCTCTATTTTGTTGGGCAAGAGTTAATTTACCTGCTCCCTCCCCTTCATTGTTTACACACATTGGCAAACTCCCGTACTAGATAAAATGTTTAGTTGAAGAAAATAAACCACCGTGGGATCTTTGTCACAAAGAGTGTCCTATGCATGAAGATACAGTAATACATGTATGAGAATATGGATAAACAGAAACCCTTTGATATATTTTACTAAAAACATCAGGAGAAAATTGTAGAAAGTTCTATGATCTAGGATGGATGAAAAGCTATAGGAAGCAATAAAGAGAAAGTGGATTGAAAATCACTTTCAATCTAAAGTGGGAAAATTTGCTTGGGTTCATCAAAGTATTTAAGACAACTCAAAATTCACTGACTACAGAAAATATAAATCAGAAATTGTGGAATATAATTAACTGCAGAAAATAGAAAACTAAATGCATAGAAATTTTGTGGAAATTTTCTACAAAAATAGTGATAAAAGAAATATTAAAGAAAATGATTAAACAAGAGAGACACACAAAGAAGACAGAGAGAGCAAAGTCAGCATAAGACTTACATATGCCTAAATGAGTTGCAGTTTGAAGAAAACTTTAGCAGCTAACATAGACCTGAGGGTTTATTGTTTTGGGAGCAACATTAATAAAAAAGACATGATCATCATTATTTTCAGGCTGCATTACTTGATCCATAGAAAGCCAGTGGAAATCAATGGGAACATTTCTTAGAATTATCGAATTTATGAAAGTGAGTGGTAATGAGATAAACACTAATAAGCACATACACACAGGGCACATCACACAAAAACAGCAACAAAACTTTCTTACATGAAAACAAAGGTAGAAAAATGAAAATAATACATCCATTCAGAATAGAAAAAATAAACATCTTTAAATAAGTATAAATCTATCCAATCAGAAATGAGTAGATCTTACAAAGACAATTACAGAACATTAATAAACTCTCCATAAGAATATTTCAATAAATGGAAAAAATATTTCTTCCTCAAGAGCTCTATGACCATGAACTACCTTTCCAGACTGGACCATGTAGATATCAAAGTCAATTTAGAGCTCACACTAGTTTGCTGTGCTTCCTTTACTTTCAAGTAAGTTGTACTCACAACTAGATTAAATCTTCCATTCCCATCCACCTTTGGTCTAATCTCTTTTATCCATTTTTCTGCTGCTGCAATTCAGGTTTTTCATGGCCAAGCCTACAAAAGTGAAGGAGTCTGAGAAAAGGCAGTCAAGGTACAATGCTAGGACTTAAAATATGCATATATTTTTTACTTAAAAGACCTCTCATTTCCTCCAATGAAAACAACTTCCTCTAAAGTAGATGAAAAACAATGTAGGTATCAAGCACCTAAACATTGAAATTAGACCTCTGCTGGGTCATGGCTCACCACCCACTAATTTCATTATTTTTAAAATTTTACATAGGCTTTCTAAGCCTCAGTTCTTCCTTTATAAAGTGAGGATAACCATATGTATCAAAATTATTACCTAGAATTGTTGTTATTGAATGTCATAATTATCAACCCTTGCTTTTTTGGTAAAAATAAATCCATGTAATACTGAAATATTTGTATTCATTATTCTTGATTTCCTGCTAACAATTTTGTGATATTTCCTAATTTTTTGGAAGTAAAGCTCTAAATCTTTGAAAAATGTATAGATATGGAAGAGGCAAAGGTAACCCAAATTCATCACCTTTGGGAGAGAACCCATTTGTTCTGTAGAATATTGGACATGCCAAGCTTGATGTGATGAAGCAAGAACAAAACAGTGCTACTTGATAATTTTAAAATCCTATCAAAATATGACACATTCTACATAGTTTTGTATTTAGAATGTGTGGTACAAGAGCACAGACATCATGTTGATAAAATTACTTTTATGAAGCTTTAATTCCAGAGGCATTTGTGTCTTCTATAGTGGTTGGTTCAATAAGAACCTAGATTCATAGATTTAATTATATACTTTTATGTAACAGGAGCTCTGTTAAATCTAGAAATACTGAAGCAATGTCTGTGACAAATAAAAGGTTAAGATACATTATGAATCTCACTTAAAGAGATTGGGGTAAGAGCAACAAGTAGGCCACTAGCATCAGAAGCTTTACCAGAGAAAATGGGATATGAGGGCAAGGGAGTGAGGACATTAATTGTTCAATGATTCAGGAAGAGCAGCAACTGTCTCTGATAAGGAATTAATGTATATTCCTCAGATTTCCTTAGGGCTTGGAGAGCTAGACTTTTGTAGGTGTAGGAATTAAGCAGTTGGGAGTAAGAAACAGTTAAAACAGTTAACAGTACATGGTGGGGTCTGGTGTTTAAAACTGCTAAATTAACTTGAAAAGTTTCATTACGAACAGACTGAATTAATTGTAGTGTGACTCCTGATTCAGGAATCTGTGATCAATTCAAAGTTAAATAATATCATCATGGTTACATGATATTGACTTAAAGTTGTATAATGGTTAGACAGATAGCATACTTTTAAAAAGCATATATATATATATACACTAACCCTAACTCTTTCCTGTTTTACCTTAGATTAAAATTGCCAGAAAAAACTTCCCTACCTATGTGGATTCATGGTTATAGTCTCCAACTACATCCTTCATACCCGTCTATCTAGTATGATAACCACTAACCACATGTGGCTATTTAAATTTATTGAATTGAAATACAATTAAAAATTAGTTTCTCAGTTGCACTGGACACACTTCAAATGCTCAGTGACCTCATGTTTTATAGTGGTTATAGTTTTGTACGGCAAAGGTATAGAAAGTTTTCATTACTGCAGAAAGTTCTATTTCACAGCACTGTTCCATATCATTCAGCAATTCTTTTCTGTGTCTCAAACCTTCTCCTATTTCCAGTGTTTACTTTAAATATTCTCCATCCTTTCCAAACCTCAGATTCCCCCTCTACTGAGCAGATTATTTTTTTAATACTTCCTAGGGAAAAAAATGCAAACCATCACTTATAAATTTCTTTCTCTTCTTATCCCGAACCTACAAAATTAAGTAAATTCACAGCCAGAATCTCCTTATACTTGGAGCTCCTTTCAATGTTTGTTTTAAATTGCCATATCTTTTTCCCTTCTTAAGGCACTGATACTTAAAACATTTCTCATTTCTCTATTTTATCTTCAATTCTCTCTCGACTAGCTCATTCCAGCAGTATTTGCATTCTTAACTTCTCTCCTTGTTTGAAATAAAACAAAAATGGTTTTCTACCTTAGATCTATGCTTATATCTACTATTTTTTCAAAGCTGTACTCATTCTAACCCTAGTATAATAAGAATTGCACACTCCTTTCCTTCACATCTCTACCAAATCTATTCCTATTAAGGTGACTAACAATTTTCCCAGCCATTGAATTCGGTATTCACATTTCAATACTTATCTTACTCAAGCTGCACTGAATATATAGTTTTCCATTTTTCTCATTCTTCAAATACTTTATTTCCTTGGATTCCATGACACCAGACTTTTACAGTATACTTATCTGACTAACATCACTCTGTGAAGATAGGAAACTTGTATTTCATGACCATTACGCTTGACACAGTTCCTGGTGCATACCAAACACTCTATAACTATCTGTTGGATTCTAAAGTTGAATGTATATCTCTTCATAGGTAAAGGTTTTCTAGAAATTCCTGGAGAGGTACTTCTAAATCACCACTTAACAATGGGATGGACTTTAAAATGAGTATGGGAAAATGATCAAATGTGAAATCTTGATGGGATACTGATTATAGCCACTTAGTCAACCCCTCTTTTTTTTGGAAGAGGAAAGAGTTAGTAGCATAGCCTCTACCTGATATTTAATATCAATATATATATCCTCCTCTCTCTCTCTGGCAAACAAACTTATAATAAAGCTCTTTCTTCTGCAATCAGAAAGTGACCAAAATCTTATCTAGATTGCCTTTTATGTGCTAGACTCTGTCCTAGTTGCTAGGATAGTAAGAAGAAGTAAGAATTTTCACAAGAAGTTTATAGTATAGAGTGAGAGACAGTTAATGGATGCAAAAACAAATACATGTTTAAGATAATGGCAGATATTAATGAGTGTTATGAAGAGGATTCAATAAGATGCTCACAGTGAGGCTCAGAGTAGGTAGCCAGAGAAGGCTGTATGAGGAGGAATCATTTGAATTGAGACCTGGGCTAGGAAATGGAAGCAGCCTTGCAGAAAGAGTTTGAGAAGCAGGAAATGCAAATTCATGGACCCCGAGATGGCAACATGCTTTTCATGATTAAGGAGAGTGAAAAAAAAAAAAGCTAAAGTTGCTAATGCATAATGACAGATGGGAAGAAAGGAGGAAGAATTTAGAGAACCTATATCAGAGGATGGGTAAAATTCTGGCCATTTTTAAGGAGCTGGATTTTATTTTAAGAGTAATAGGAAAACTTGTGAGGGTGTTCGGTGAAACTGTCAAGCTCTGATTTATATTTTAGAACAATCATGCTGGCTCACATTTGAAGAGACAATAATGGTAGCAAGATCAAGTGTTAGGCTATTTTTATGTTAGATGTTAGAAAGGATGGTGACTTGAACTATAAAATTAGTATCTGAAATTTTGAGAAATGAATACATTTTGAAGATATAAATAGTATGACTTGTTAATATACTGGAAAAAATAGAAAAATTTTGTGAGAAAATTATAAAAATCAAAGATAAATCAACTGAGGGCATATATGTGTACATATAGCTGATTCACATCATTGTACATTAGAAACAAGCACAACATTGTAAAGCAACTCTACTCCAATAAAAATTAAAAAGAGATAAATCAACTGACTGAATCATGGTATCATTTACTGAGTCACAGAAGACTTAAGTGAGAATTGCTGCAATGAGAAAAAGATTAAAACTTCTGTAACCATCATGTTTAATCAGAGATGATTATTAATCAATAACATGGAGCATTAAAATAAATAATTGTAATATATAATTATAATATATATGTTTCAGGAGCTCAAGGATCAGGAGAGAGGCTAGAATGGAAATATAACCTTAGAATCATATTTGAAGTTGCTGAACTGGATAAACTAATTAAGAATGCAGAAAATAAAATAGAATGCAGATGAAAAGAAAAAGGTAGAACATCAAATATAATATCCTGGTTATCATAATATTTAGAGGATTAGTAGGGACAAAAAGCCAACAGTAAAAGCCATGTGTAAGAAGGAACCTCATGGAAAAAATGAAGGGACTCCATAAGAATGTGTTATCCTGGAATTCCAGAGAAGAAAGTATTTAAATGAGGGATTATCATCTGTGTCAAGTGTTGAAGAGGGTTTGAGTAAGATGAGCCAGAGAATATAGAATATGTTATCTGAGATTCAGGAGAACAGGAAGTGGTGGAGGGTTAAGAATGAGATTGTATAAATAGTAGTAATAGATTGTGAGAAAATAAAATCTTAAGCAAAGAACAGTAATATTTTATATTAGTATTATTTTCAGTCAAAACTTCTGTATATTTCTATACAGCAACTTCTGGCTAAATAGAAATGAGATCCTGGCTTTAACTAGGGTTGGAATTTTGTCAGGTGAAAAAGAAAAAAGGAGAGATAAGGGAAGAGTTATAGGTTTACAAAGGAATAAACATAGTACAGGACCATAGAATTTGGGATGGGTTCAGAGGGAACTGAGGACATGTGACTTTAATGTCTACTGTAAGAGTCACTGTGTCTTTTTTTCTTTTTTTAAAAATTTATTTTATTGTATATTGAAGTATATACAATTATAGCTTATTGAATTATAGTAATATTGTATTGTAGTATAGTATTATATTGTAGTATAGTATTGAAGTAGTATTGTATTGTATTGTATTGTAGTATAGTATTGAAGTATAGCTGATTTACAATGTGTTAATTTCTACTGTACAGCAAAGTGATTCAGTTATATATATATATATATATATATATATATATATATACATTCTTTTTCATATTCTTTTTCATCATGGTTTATCACAGCATATTGAATATAGTTCCCTGTGCTATACAGTAGGATTTTGTTGTTTATCTACTCTATATAAAATAGTTTGCATCTGCTAATCCCAAACTCCCAATCCATCCCTCCCCCACATGCCCTACCCCTTGGCAAACACAAGTCTGTTCTCTTTGTCTGTGAGTCTGTTTCTGTTTCATAGATAAGTTCATTGTGTCAGATTTTAGATTCCACATATTAGTGATATCATATGGTATTTGTCTTTCTCTGTCTGGCTTACTTCATATAGTATGAAAATCTTGAGGCCTGTCTATGTTGCTGCAAATGGCATTATTTCATTCTTTTTATGGTTGAGTAATATTCCACTGTATATATATACCACATCTTCTTTATCCATTCATCTGTCAGTGGACATTTATGTTGTTCCCATATCTTAGCTATTGTGAATAGTGCTGCTATGAACATTGGGATGCATGTGTCTTTTTGAATTATAGTTTTGTCCGGATATATGCCCAGGAATGGGATTGCTGGATCATATGGCAACTCCATTTTTAGTTGTTTAAGGAACCTCCATACTGTTTTCCATAGTGGCTGCACCAATTTACATTCCCACCAACGGTGTAGGAGGGTTCTTAACAGGCATCTTTTGATTCAACATTATTTACAAAAATAGGCAGCCAGTCAGCAGGCTGTAGTTTTCTGATCCTGGTTCAAGAGATACTTTCTGAAAAACACAAACCAGTCAAAAAATAGGCAAGATCTGAACAGGCACTATGTAGAACATAATGTGCCATTAGCTAGTAAGTATACAAACAGTTCAATCTCTCAAGTCACCAGAGCGTTTGTGATCAAATTCCCTCCCTGACAGCCCAGGAGGCCTTCAGGTACTTCCCCTAAGAGGCAGGAGGCAGCCATGCAAATGAGATCACCGATGAGAGCATCTTGGGGAAGCTCTCCCCACCCAGAAGGAGGGGGCCATCCCTGTCTACTCTTTATTTACATTGAGAGTATTCAGGACCCTCCTTGGAGCCTTCAGATACACGGAAAACTGTATATCCTGCTGTTGAGCAAGTAAGGGAGACAAGACTGCATCTGGTGAAATCACTGATACGATGCAGAGAAAATTTCCAGACCATCCTTCCTGAAGGTTAAATTCTTTCCTCATGAGAGAAGAATTGGACAATGAGATCACAGAGCAGACGCAGAGATGTCCAAAGTCCTTTCTGCTTGGTCAGCTGTAATACGCTTCCTCTGACCATTGCTCATCTCAAACATTTTATTTATTTATTTATTTTTAATATATCTTTATTGGCGTATAATTGCTTCAGAATACCATGTTAGTTTCTGTTGTGCAGCAAAGCAAATCAGCCATAGGCATACATATGTCCCCATATCCCCTCCCTCTTGCGTCTCCCTCCCACCCTCCCTATTCCACCCCTCTAGGTCATCGCAAAGCACCAGGCTGATCTCTCTGTGCTATGCTGCTGCTTCCCACTAGCTATTTTACATTTGGTAGTGTATATATGTCGATGCTACTCTCACTTCACCCTCCCTCTCCCGTGCCCCTCTTCCCACCTCAAGGGAGGGACATTCTCTATGTCTACCTCTTTATTCCTGTCCTGCCCCTAGGTTCATCAGAACCTTTTTTTTTTTTTTTTTAGATTCCATATATATGTGTTAGCATACGGTATTTGTTTTTCTCTTTCTGACTTAGTTCACTCTGTATGACAGACTCTAGGTCCATCCACCTCACTACAAAAAACTCAATTTTGTTTCTTTTTATGACTAATATTTCTTTGTATATATGTGACACATCTTCTTTATTCATTCATCTTGATGGACAATTTAGGTTGGTTCCATGTCCTGGCTATTGTAAATAGTGCTGAAATGAACATTGTGGTACATGACTCTTTGAATTTGAGTTATGGTTTGCTCAGGGTACATGCCCAGTAGTGGGATTGCTGGGTCATATGGTAGTTCTATTTTTAGAGTTTTAAGGAACCTCCATACTGTTTTCCATAGTGGTTGTATCAATTTACATTCCCACCAACAGTGCAGGAGGGTTACCTTTTTACCACACCCTTTCCAGCATTTATTGTTTCTAGATTTTTGATAATAGCCATCCATACTGGGGTGAGGTGATACCTCATTGTAGTTTTGATTTGCATTTCTCTAAAAATTAGTGATGTTGAGCATCTTTTCTTGTGCCTCTTGGCCATCTGTATGTCTTCCTTGGTGAAATGTCTATTTAGGTCTTCCATCCATTCTTTAATTCGATTTTTTTTTTGATATTGAGCTCCATGAGCTGTTTGTATATTTTGGAGATTAATCCTTTGTCTGTTGTTTCATTTGCAAATATTTTCTCCCATTCTGAGGGTTGTCCTTTTTTTTTTTTTTTTTTTTTTTTTTTTTCGGTACACGGGCATCTCACTGTTGTGGCCTCTCCCGTTGCGGAGCACAGGCTCTGGACGCGCAGGCTCCAGACGCGCAGGCTCAGCGGCCATGGCTCACGGGCCCAGCCGCTCTGCGGCATGTAGGATCTTCCCAGACCGGGGCACGAACCTGTGTCCCCTGCATCGGCAGGCGGGCTCTCAACCACTGCGCCACCAGGGAAACCATAGGTAGTGTTTTAATTTCATTCTTTTACATGTAGCTGTCCAGTTTTCCCAGCACCACTTATTGAAGAGGCTGTCTTTACTCCATTGTATGTTCTTGCCTCCTTTGTTGTAAATTAGGTGACTATACGTGTATGGCTTTACCTCTGGTCATTCTATCCTGTACCATTGATCTATATTTCTGTTTTTGTGCCAGTACCATAATGTCTTAATTACTGTAGCTTTGTGGTATAAATAGTTTGAAGGAGGGGAGCCTGATTCCTCCAACTCCATTTTTCTTTCTCAAGATTGCTTTGGCTATTCAGGGTCTTTTGTGTTTCCATACGAATTGTAAAATTTTTTGTTCTAATTTTGTGAAGAATGCCATTGGTAGTTTGATAGGGATTGCATTGAATCTGTAAATTGCTTTCGGTGGTATAGTCATTTTCACAATTTTGATTCTTCCAATCCAAGAACATGTCATCTTTGATTTCTTTCATCAGTGTTTTATAGTTTTCTGAGTACAAGTCTTTCACCTCCTTAGCCAGGTTTATTCCTAGGTATTTTATTCTTTTTGTTGCGATGGTAAATGGGATTGTTTCCTTAATTTCTCCTTCTGATTTTTCATTGTTGGTGTATAGGAATGCCAGCGATTTCTGTGCATTAATTTTGTATCCTGCAACCTTATCAAATTCATTGATGAGTTCTAGTAGTTTTCTGGTGGCATCTTTAGGATTTTCTATGTAGACCAAAAAGGGGGAAATTTTGAAATGAAACACTGATGTAGTTATGGAGGATAACACAGAGGGTAGGTAGGTGGTTAACTGAAGAGATCAAGAAACTATGTTATACAGAATGAATTTTAAATGGACCTCAATGTTCAAATCACCATGAATATTGACCTTAACAGTGGGGCAGTAGAGAGAGGGTGTCAGTGATATAGGTGTGGAAATCTTTAGTGAAGGATGGAGAAGGACTGGAAGTCAGGAGGCACCAGTAGGCAGAAAAGAAATGGCTTATTTCTGTTGGGGTTAGGAAACAATCTGCTAAATTTCTGCCTCCTCTTAAAAATTGTGAGTCTCAAATTTTCAGAGAAAGATGAATGCCTACACAGATGTCTGTTATTAGTTAGAATCTGATGATATATTTTAAAAACATATATAGAATTTCAGACAAATGGAAGTAACCAGTTAACTTTTTTTTTTCAATCTAACTATAAGTAAACATTGGAATTGCTTAGGAACTCAGACTCTACTTTCTTGATGTTTTCGTGTTAACTGATTATTATGCGGGCATCACTCTGATTCAACCATGACTAAAAGCTCTCTAAAATATAAAAAGGCACCTGTCTGTCTTAGACAGCATGAAACATCAAAATATATCTTTAATAGTTGAGAATGTTTCAGTGCCTGCAATTATGATCTGAGCATGAATTTACTTATACAAGTGTATCATAATGAATCTGAATCACTATAACTTCAAAATTGTTTTCCTCAAAAGGTATGTGATGTAATTAAAAAAAAAACTTACTGTTATTATTTCAGTGAACCTGAACAAAACTCTAGATTATTGACACTCTTGTTAATCTTTGAAATACATTGCCTTTGGAAACAGAGGATTTCAGAAGACAAGAACCTTTTAAAAATTTGTGCCAACTTCCTAAGTTCATTCTATTAAAGTTCATTCTATTAAAATGTACCAATCACAGCACATAAGGATGAAGAGTAATTTTCAGCTTTAATATTATGACATTTTGTTTTGAAGCAACTTATCAAAATATTGCTATATCTTACTAGGACAACAAAATAACTTAAATTTTTATTCTGAAAAATGATAGTGGTACCAGTGTGATGTCACTGGTATGTGCATGAGAAATGCTAATGTAAATATGGTGGATGAAACTGGAAAAATACATGAGAGACTGGCAAACTTATTTCATATTAACATACAGAGACTGTCTTCAGTTTGGTTATTTTGACAGGTTGAAAAAATACTATTTCTAAAGTGTTTTTGTATGTTCAATTTTAAAGTATTTTTTTCATTCCTTGATTTTCCCTATCTTTAGACTTCTCATTTGAATCAATACCATAGTAACACCTTATACTGTTGTAACTGCTTTTCTTAGTGAATTACCTTTTTCATTGGAATGTGTTCAAAATTCTGGTTTGTTAAAAATTCTTGGTTATTTTTTCTTCTAATTGTATGAATTTGAAGAGAATGAAACTCTGAAATCTCTTGCCTGGAGAGTTAACTTTACCCCTTCTAATTAATAAATTTGATGTGCATAAAATAAGAGCTTTCCAAAAATAATTGGATTATTTCATTGAAAATAAAAATTAAGCCTCATTATTAAACCTGGTTTCTTAGTCACACCCATGTATTGATCCCTACAATGTGTCAAGCAAGCATTGTATCAAACATTTCACATATTAGTGAATGCATTCTTTGTGGTTTCTGTAAACCAAGAAAAAAATTATATTACCCAATAACAACTTATATTAATAGCTGTGTTGTAGATTAAAGAAAAAATGTCATGAATATGCTTCAAAATAATTTGAAAGTAATTTGTGTTCCTGAAGAAAAAACAGTAAATCTAGGCAAATTAGGACATTACTGTGTCTTAAAAAATAACAATTGTTCTTTATTCAATTAATAAGAATGCTTCAGAAACAGTGAAGTGAGTACTCCAAATTATTGAATATGAAAGTATTACTCAGAAAAGAAGTAATTAAAGTGGAGAATGTACTATATGCTACACGTCTCTTTTTTAATAAAGTGTAGTTAATCTACAATACTATATTAGTTTCAAGTGTGTAACACACAACTGATTCAATATTTTTATAGAGTATACTCCATTTAAAGCTATTACAGAATAATGGCTAAATTTCTCTGTGCTGTACAATACATCCTTGTTGCTTATCTGTCTTTTACATAGTAGTTTGTGTTTCTTAATCCCATATCCCTGTTTTGCCCCTTTCACCTTCCCTCTTCCTACTGGTAACCACTAATTTCTTCTCTATATCTGTGAATCTGTTTGTTTTCTTATATACATTTATTTGTTTTATTTTTTTAGATTCCACATATAAGTGTTAACATAGAGTATCTGTCTTTCTCTGTCTGACTTATTTCATTAAGCATAATAAAATAGGTCCATCCACCTTGTTGCAAATGGCAGAATATTTTATGCCTGAGTAATATTCGTATATACATATATATGAATATTATTGAATAGACTTCCTGCTGCTGGTGTGGGTGACATGGTGATGGCCACAGTCAAGAAAGGCAAGCCAGAAAGAAGGTACATCCATCAGTAGTAATTTGACAATGAAAGTCATACTGGAGAAAAGATGGTGTGTTTATTTTGATAATGCAGGGGTCATAGTAAACGATAAAGGTGAGATGAAAGGTTCTGCCATCACAGGACCAGTTGCAAAGGAATGTGCAGACTTGTGGCCCAGGATTGTATCCAATGCTGGCAGTATTGCATGATTCTTCAGTGTATTTATAAAAAAATTAAAATATTTGCTCCCCCCTCCCATATATATATATATATATATATATATATATATATATATATATATATATATATATATATATATATGGGAGGGGGGAGCAAATAATTTTAATATATCTATCTATCTATATATAATCTATATATCTCAAATCTTATTTCTCCATTCATCTGTTGATGGATACTTAGGTTGCTTCCATATCTTTCCTATTGTAAATAATGCTGCTATGAACATTGGGGTGCATTAATGTTTCTGAATTAATTGTTTTGATTTCTTTGGCTGTATACCCAGGAGTGAAATTGCTGAATCATACAGTGGTTCTATTTTTAACTTTTTGCGGGACCTCCATCTTGTTTTCCATAATGGCTGCACCAATTTACATTCCCACCAACAGTGTGCAAGTGTCCTCTTTTCTCTGCATCCTTGCCAGCATCTGTTATTTGTGATCTTTTTGATGATGGCCATTTTGACTGGTATGAGGTGATATTTTATTGTGGTTTTGATTTGCAGTTCTCTGATGATTAGTGATGTTGAACATTGTTTCATGTGCCTGTTGGCCATCTGTATGTCTTCTTTGGAAAAAGTGACTATTCAGGTCTTCTGTCCATGTTTTAATCAGTTTTTTTTTTAAATTGAGCTATATATACCATTTATATATTTTGGATATTTATCCCTTATTGGTCATATCATTTGCAAATATTTTCTCTCAGTAGGTTATCTTTCATTCTGTCAATGATTTCCTTTGCTGTGCAAAAAAGCTTTTAAGTTTAATTAGGTCTCATTTGTTTATTTTTGCTTTTATTTCTTTTGTCTTAGGAGAGAGATCCAAAAAATAAAAAAAATATTGCTATGATTTATGTTAAAGAGTGTTCTGCCTATGTTCTCTTCTAGGAGTTTTATGCTTTCAGGTCTTACATTTAGGTATTTAATCCATTTTGAGTTTATTTTTGTGTTTGGTTTGAGGAGATGTTCAAATCTCATTCTTTTACATGTAGCTGTCCAGTTTCCCCAAAACCACTTATTGAAGAGACTGTCTTTTCTCCATTGCATAGTCTTGACTCCTTTGTTGTAGATTAATTGACCATAGGTGCGTGGGTTTATTTCCAGGCTCTCTCTTTTGTTCCATTGATCTTTGTGCCTGTTTTTGTGCCAATTTCTTGCTGTTTTAATTACTATAGTTTTGTATTGTAGTCTGAATCACAGAGTGTACCTCTAGCTTTGTTCTCTTTTCTCTAGATTGCTTTGGAAATTGAGGTCTTTTATGGTCTTATATAAGTTTTAGGATTATTTGTTCTAGTTCTGTAAAAAAAGTGTCATGGGTATTTTGATGGGGATTATATTAAATCTGTAGATTTCTTTGGGTATTTCTTTGGACCTTTTAACAATATTATTTTTTCCAATCCCAAACCACTGAATATCTTTTCATTTCTTTGTATCATCTTTAATTTACTTCATCAGTGTTTTATAAGTTTCAAAGTACAGGTCTTTCACCTTCTGGTTAAGTTTATTCCTAGGTATTTTATTCTTTTTCTTGCAATTTTGAACAGGATTGTTTTCTTGCTTTCTCTTTCTGATAATTCATTATTAGTAAATAGAAAAGCAACAGATTTCTGTATATTAATCTTGTACCCTGAAACTTTACTGAATTCGTTTATTAGTTCTAGTAGTTTTTATATTTTTTTGGTGGAGACTTTAGGATTTTCTATATACACTATCATGTCATCTGCAAATAGCGACAGTTTTACTTCTTCCCTTCCAGTTTAGATGCCTTTTAATTCTTTTTCTTATATGATTGCTGTGGCTAGGACATCCAATATTATGTTAAATAGTAGTGGTGAGAGTGGGCATCCTTGTCTTGTTCCTGATTTTAGATGAAATGCTTTCAGCTTTTCATCACTGAGTATGATGTTAGCTGTGGGTCTGTCATAGATGGCCTCAAATATTTGTGTATTCTAATCAAATATTTATCTTTTACCAATTTTAGAAAGCATGTATCTCAAAAAAGAGGAAATAACTCCACTCAAAGGAGTAAATCTCTATTACCTGAAACAGGTAATTTCAGGATGGATATAATACTCATGGGAATCTTAAGTAGTGTTAAAAACCTGAAAATACAAAATCACATTAAAAGTATATAAATACAAGGTAGATAAAACATTGAATTTTTCCAGGTTAACATTTCATGTGTATTTACATGAATCATCAAGTTAGTCTGGCTATCTGAGCTATGTGGTATATTGGTCAGGCCCTTTCCCTTCTCTGTACCCTACCTCTAACTCTACCTACAGCATTCAACCTCCTGAAGCAGAAGATAAATGAAATCAATGAATGAAGCCAAGGCTTTTTCTCTCTGCCTCTATGTTCTTTATCTAAAGCCAAGAGAGCTGCCTCAGAACAGCATTCACTGATGCCTCCTTTCTTGATTTCTTTGAATTCACTGGTGTTTTGATTTTCAAATTTCTTAATCTATAATATAATATTATACTTTATTTCAGTAGATCCTTATTATTTATCAATTCTATTTTTGCAAATTTTCCAACTTGCTAATATCTATTTATAATCCCTATATCAATCTTCACTGGTGATTTTGTGATCATTCACAAACATGCATAAGGTGATGAAAAATTTGAGTTACTTGATGCTCATGTTCCCAGCTGACGTTGAACAAGGCAATACTTGGCCTTGTTTTAACTCTCAGAATGAAGACAAAAAAATGCCCTTTCTGTGATCTATTTAGTGCAGTAATTTCTACATTTTTGTGCTTCTTGGTTGATTTTGTTGTTTAAAATGGCCCACAAGCATAGTGCTAAAGTGCTATCTAGAAGTTCAAGACGTCTAATGATAAGACTTCTAGAGAAAATATGTGTGTTAGGTAAGCTTCATTTAGGTATGGGTTACACTGCTTTTGGCTGTGAATCAACAAATCAGCAACATATATTAAATAAAGCATCTTTAAATAGAAAAACACACAAAACAAAATTATATATTGATTGGTTGACAAAAATGTGACTAGAGACTCTCAGAATCTAACTTTGTATTTCCCCAAAGAAGAGTGGCTCAGTATTTACTAATTCAGCAATCATGGTAACTGTATAGAACATAACTACCACAAATAATGAGAATCGATTCTATATTGTTTTATGTATCACTATTAATAAATAATACTTCATTTTGCTTTCTAATTCTTTTTTTTTGTTTTGAACATCTTTATTGGAGTATAATTGCTTTACAATGTTGTGTTAGTTTCTGCTGTATAACAAAGTGAATCAGCTATACATATACATATATCCCTATATCCCCTCCCTCTTGCGTCTCCCTCCCACCCTCCCTATCCCACCTCTCCAGGTGGTCACAAAGCACCGAGCTGATCTCCCTGTGCTATGCAGCTGCTTCCCACTGGCTATCTATTTTACATTTGGTAGTGTATATATGTCAGTGCTACTCTCTCTCTTCATCCCAGCCTTACCCTTCTCCCCACCCCATGTCCTCAAGTCCATTCTATGTCTGCATCTTTATTCCTGTCCTTCCCCTAGGTTCATCAGAACCATTTTTTTTTAAGATTCCATATATATGTGTTAGCATATGGTATTTGTTTTTCTCTTTCTGACTTACTTCACTTTATGTTTTTGTCTACTGTCAATTACTGTAATCACTTAATGTATTTGTCCTGTTGTTGCTGTGATTTATTTTCATTGCTGTGAATGTTTATTTTTATATTTGAATGTTTATCTATTTTAACTTATTCAGTCAGTGGAAAACTGGTAGTTTTGAATTGTCTAGTGTGTGTAGGCAGGAAAAGAACCCATTGATTTTCTCGGGTGTCATTGTTCCTTGGGGGGAAAAATGAGCCTTGTTCAATATCAGGTTCTGCATATACACAGTTATGCTTAATGGACTTGAGAAGCAGAGAATAGGTCGTAAAGGAAAGTAGATTACTGAACAATGGAATTTATAATACAAAAAGTGCCAAAGATGAGAAAAGGTGTGCCTTAGCTTTAGTATCCTCATGTTGTAAGGGACCAGGGATTCAAATAATGCTGCAGACATTTATTTAAACCAATCCCAACTCAATCTTCTGTCAAGGAACATTCCTATATGGCCTACAAAGGAGATGTTTATGAAGTAAAATTGAAAGAACGGTGACTTTAGTAGTACAGGAAATTCTATGGTGGGACTCTCTTAGTGCCATGTAATAAAACTATAAGAGCTAAATTACTAGAGTGAATAGATGTACCAGATACCTGTTGCAAAACACTTCAGATCCTCTGGAGCCTCCTGTCTTTTGTTCCAGACATAAATGCCATAACCAGCGAAATGAAGGCATTGATCAGTATCACGAAGTTTCACCTGACGATACATTGCCAAAATTTTACTTCCTGCTTCCGACTTTCCTGTTGATGTTGTTAAAAAAAAAAAAAACAAAAACAGAGCCTGACAAGAAGTGGTAAAAACATAGTTTACTTAGGAACTCTTGCAAAAGGGGAAAAGAGACATTAGTATTGAACTGGGCTTAATTCTGAAATCAGTATGAACAAATGAGATTTATATGCAAGGAGGAGAGGAATGGGGTCAATGGATGGAAAATTACTAAGAGGAAACACCAGGGGTAAGGAAAGATTCTGGTTAAACTGACTTGACAGAATCCTTGCTGCAAGCAGTCCACGATGATCAGATATCACCTGGGGCATTTGGGGATGAAGAATTTGATCATCAGGATATCAAGTGTGACCAGATATTGAGAGTGGAAAATTCTTCCTAAACTGCCTTGGCAGGATTCTTGATCTTGAGGTCAAGTCCCAAGGATAAAGCTTAGTTCAGAAAGGGCTTAGATGTACCTGACTAAAGTTTGGTTAAGGAGAGAGTTTTTGTCAGTGTAAAGGCTTGGGATACCTTGGGATCCTGCCTGGACCCCATGTTTTTCAACCCAGAAATATGGAGAAAATAACTTTCCATGGGCTGAAAATTTCACCAATAGAAAATAAGATCTGATGGATGGATTTACCATACACATCCTTCATCACTGTAGACTGTTTTAAGATATAGTTCATGTGATAACCTCTAAGAAGAAGATCCTGAGCTATTAGGACAGTCACCCCTAGAGGCCTCAGGTTCGTTCTTCTTTGCCTGTCATTTTCTTTACTCCTCACATTTGCTTCCTTGGGTTCCATTTCTAATGAGATAGTGGCAAATAAGCATTTTCCCTAGAGTTGGCTGTCTGAGGATCACAGGTTAAGCTACCCAGAACCTTTTTTTTTTTTTTGGCACAAGTTATATAATACCTAACCCAAGCTATCTGATGGTGTGGAGGCTTCAGAAATGACTCAATTCAGGACTCAAACGTTATCATCAAACAAGATTTCTTTCCAATTCTTGGTTCCGGTTTCTTAAGTGTCATGTGCAACAGAATGATCATGTCTATTTGGTTCTTAAACCCCAGGTTCCAAAGAAGAATCAAGAGATTCGTTCACATAATATTCTTCCAAAAGCTTTTGTATTTTATTGTCCTGATTGAGTCATATTTCCATCACAAAACTAAACAGTTTTGTAATATTAGATTGTTTCAGTCATGTTCTCATTCTGTGAGTTAAAAGTGGTGTCAGCTTCACTTGAACCTTAATGGCCTGAGAGTGGGTGAATGTTGTTTTCCAGAGGGAAATCAAAGTTTGTGAGTAGATGCTGCAAAGTCAATGTTTCCTTCTCCTCACAGAACACAAGCTATTATGTTGCAAAATGCCACAAGAGATAGAAAAGGCATTTTCCTAGTTCAAACAGCTTCTGATAAAGCATCTAGGGACATAGCTGTAATTGGTGAAGCAAAGAAAAAAGACACTTTTAGGTGAATCAAAATCAGGGCAGATCACTGTTATTGCCTACATGGTTGAAGAAGAGCATGGAGGCCCAATAGACTGGTGCATTAAAGAAATGAGAAAAGAAACATCTGCCAACCATCAAGAGAGTTGCTGGAAGCAACATTTGAAACAGATGTAAAGTAGAGACAATGTCACCAATTTGAATAATATGTTTAGAAGATCTCACTGACTCTCAGACTAAAAAAAAAAAAAAAGTAAATCAGCTTAAATTATTTGGCAGGTAAAATATATTGAGTTAGTGGATTTAAGCATAAACTGCTGAATAACCTTATCTATACTCTTAATATCACCAGATGCAATTCATCAATTCAATTTGATGAAACTTATCAAAGGCTTAGTTTTCATTTATTTTTATTTTACATTTATTCTTACTAACTTGCATTTCAAATTCTCTTCTATATTTTCGTTCTTACAGAGTTTAGATTCCAGATCTGCTTATCTATAATCATGAGAAAATTATTTAATCTCTCTACCTCAGTTTCCACATTTGTAAAATGAGACTAATAATACCTATTTTATAAGATTGCTTGGTTAAGAGAATGTGCTTTGGAGACAGACTATGTGCTTCCAAATCTTAGCTCTGTTATTTACTAACCATATGATCTTGCACAGTTTATTCTCAAGTGTTCAATTTTTTCTTCTATAAATAGGGATCATAAAAATATCTATTTTGTAAGTTGTTATGGTAATTAAATAAATTGGTATTAGTAGTGTTTAGAAGAGTGCCTGGCATATATAGGTACTATATTGCTTGAAAATGATCAATACACATTTGTTTCCATTCATCACAAATTATGTAAATTGAAAAGTTTAATTAATGGAAACAACCTCTTTAAAAAATACTAATTAATTGGTAAAACTTAATATAGATACTGTTTTTGTTATTTATCTGTATGCTATCAAGAATCCTAGAATGTAATATTTCTATTATATATCATTTGAGATCAGGTGGAAAAAATGGTAAAATAATTTAGATTAAAAATCAAGACATTGCATTGTGAAATGAGTGTATCTCTATAATACAGAAAAATACTAGATCTAGTGTGATCTTTCTTTAAGCCTGAGTATCCAATGATGCTATGGATTTCCTTGACAAATAGTGAGTTTGCCCTCTCTAGAGGTATGCAAACATGCACTAAACTTTATGAAGTTATTGTTGTGGAGTCCATTCAAGAAACTGTTGGAGATTGGTTCAATAATTTTTAAATTCTTTTCTATCCTGGAATATTTATGATAATGTAAATTCTTTCTCTCCAGATTTAAATAAGTTACACCTTTGAAAAAAGAGATGTCAAGGATAAGGGCAAATGTTTAACAAAGGAATTGAATCTAAAACTAATTCTTGAGCACAGATGTCAAAGCAAGTGCTCATCTGTTTTTTGAACTTTTTGAGTGATCTGAGCTATCCTTTAAGGTAAATGAAGCATTTAGACACTTTAGGAGGACAGTTATGTCAATGAGATGCTGCTACTTAACATTGAGAGCGTTTTTCTTCTTATGCTTTGCTGAATTACTAAACATGTCTCACATTACAGCTCTAGTGATTTAAACCTGTTTCTCTGTGACATGCAAGTAAGGAAAGCCATTTATTTTCTTCTTTAAACAGAGCCACTCATGGGGTGGGAAAGCTCTCACAATTTTAATTTTCTTTTCTTTGTTTACATAGAGCCATAATCTCCTTGGAGACTCGTAGGCTTTCCAAGGGCTGCAGATGCAGAAAGATAATAAAAGCAACTTTATGTTTGAACCACTGCAGTTATTATAAAGAAAGTCCCTGAAAATCTCCTCTTCTATTATTAACACATTTTACTTTTCCTATTGAATTTTCTATGATTTAAGATCTAGGGACAATAAACAACTGTGAAATAAATTCCAAATATAAAATATAACATGCCTATCCATGAAAACAGTTAGTAATATCCAAAAAGGGTTAACAATGTCACCACCCCCAAAAATGACAAAGCATTTATAACAAAATAATAAAAGTGAAAAACATGAAAAGACCAATTCAAATTAATAAGTGAAATGTGTACTCAAGTCAAGTACCTACAAATGTGTCAGTTAATTTACAAACCAATCTTCACTACAACTCTCCAAATGTATTATTTCTTAAATAAATATTTATTGAGCACCATTTATGTGCTGTGTTGGACTCACAGCAATAAGCGAAAGAGGTATGATCTCTTTTCATATGGAGGTTCTAGGCTTATAGTCTCAGTTGTTCCATGATCAAATATACAGTCTCAACAAATTTGCACCATTGCCCTCACTTTCAAAATAAGGCAACTAAGGCTCAGAGGAGTATTGATATTTTCCTGATGTAACACATCTATTGAGTGCAGATATCAGAGGTGGGATTTAAACTCATTTTTTGAGGGGGAGCATTAGAGTCTAGTTCCTTTCATTCTTAGTTTGGGGTTTCTACCTCAGCATCATTTTTCTTTATGTCTTCCTCTTTGATTCTGGATTAGAAAAAATATGATCCTTTTGAAATTTCAGAAAAAAATGTGCCTATAACTTTGATTTCCATGAATATTTTACCCTGAAGAATAGGAAACTACTAGTCAAGTCAATGTTAGATAAATAAAAATACAAATGAGGAAGAGAAACTGAGTTTTAGATATGTATTAACCTTCACTGAAAAATCACAGACTGTAAACTATGGCCACTGAAGAAAAAGACAGACCTATGTAAAGTCAAGAAAATGACAAACACCTCTATTTAGTAACCTCTATTTAGTGACCCTTCAAGAGAGGTTTGTTATTCTAGCTTAAAAATTCTAAATTGTGCTCACATTCAACAAGTGAATTTTAAAATACAGACAATAATTCTATCTGTTCATGGATTTGCAAAGTTCAACAATGTCAACCAAGAAAAAAGTCTAATAACTGAATCGGGAAGGAAACTACATATGGGTGTGAATGTATGACTGAATGCACTAAAGGAACTTGAAGTTATTTTTAACGGTTTTGTTATCAAAAACGTTTCTTAACTTGACTACACTCAGCTGAGTCAAGTGTATTTCTTTTGAAGGCTGGCAGAATATGTCACTGTAAAATATACTAATTACTCTTGAGGATTATTTTGAGCTTAAGGAAATTGAGAAAAAGCAGATACATGGAAATCTCTCTGCTTTCCTCCTCTTTACCTTCCTCCAAAAGCAGGACATACATTTTTCAAAGACGGTCCTCCTCCCTTCCCTCCCAGGATGGACAAAAGTTAATTGTCAGAGATAACTTTAGGCCCCAACAACCTGGAGAGGACAACAGCAGAATCTACATAAGAAACTTTACTAACATTGCCCACAATGTGCTTATATTTGCTTTCCCACAATGTGCTGCCCCTAGAGACTCAAGGCTCTTTTCCTTTGTCTTCTTGCATCTCTAAAAATGTATTGTTCCTATGCTAAGATACTATATAAATTCAAGTTCTAACCAAACTTTTGAGTTACTTATTTTTCCCTGGGTATCTTTCATATGTACATGAATTATACATGTTAATAAACCTGTTCATTTTTCTCTTGTTAATCTGTCATTTGTTAGAGGTGTCCCAACTGAGGACTTAGAAAGATAGAAGAAAATTATTACTTTTTCTCTCCACTTGTTTATATTTAATTGACAACTATTCTCAACAAGTCTTCAGTGCTGTGTCAATGTAACTATCATTGCTTCTCTAAGATCTGTCATAGTGCCTTCCAACTCTAGATATTGGTTAAAGGAAAGACATTTTCAACATAAACTATGAAAAATAAGAAAGAGTCTCCTGAGTACATGCTGACATTGGTATGGCCTCTGAGATTCTAAAAGATGAAGTGAAATATCTGTTACCTTCTGGTATAACTTTCTTTTTTAGTGCATATTTTCATACTTTAGCTTATTCACCCTTTACTGATTCATGCATGCATAGAAACATTTGTTTAACCTATTAATGAGGCCCTCCTGTTGACTAGGTACTGTTCTTTTGTTATAGATAGGAAATAACAACAACCAACATTAGACTATGCTTAGTATGTCTCAAGAGTTACATATACAAAATTCATTTCCAAACCCTGAAGAATTCCACTGCTTAGAAAAGAAACAGACAAGGCATTGTGATTCAACATGACATGTTAAAATAGGTATTTGTGCAGGGAAAGGATTTGGAACAAAGAAGTGATTAGCTCTCTTTTGGAAGCTGATTTGGAGGTTACATGGAGAATTTTTGGTTTTGGGTTTTTTTGGGGGGTTACCAGGAAAATGAGGGCATTCTCAGGCTCAAAGCAGAGAAATAAAGTGGTGTGTTTGAAGAACAGCATGTAGTTCAGTATATTTGTTGCATAAAACATTGTTGACTTAAAAAGCTATTCACAACCTAAAAGTTGAGGGTTCTATTTTATTTGGCAGGAATTCTTAGGACTTTAAGCCCAGAGGCAGCATCGCAAGTGACCCTGAGAGAATTTCCCCAAGGAGGCGATGGGGGTATCCAGGTTATATAGAAGTTTCGTGACAAAGGACAGGTAGTCTGAGTGTCAAAAGATGATTATTAATTAAAGGAAAACCAGATATCTCAAATGAAGGAATAGCGCTTTTCTATGTATGGGAAGATGCAAGAGTCTGGGCTCACTGAAATCATTCCTTTGTTGTACACCTCAGCTATCTGGGGCCAGTATCCAGTGTTTTCACATCCTGAGTTTCCTCAGGGCTCACTGTAGGGAGTGGCTGCAGTCCAATGGCTGCTAGATGGCAGGTATTTTTTTCAGCCCTTAGTTTCCTCAGGGCTCACCAGCTCACAGTGGAGGGATGCAAGTGCTGATAACTATGACATCCTTTGTTTACTGATATGGCAGGAAATATTCCATTTTTCAACATGAGAAAGTTATAGAAGGAAAACGAATTTTTGAGCTCTACTTAAGTAATTCGGGTTTTTCCAAAACTGGGGTGCAAAGTTTAGCCATTGAATGATTGCATAGGAAGATGACACATAATTTGTATGGCATTTTAGAAAGATCATTCTGCTTGTAATATGGTGAATTGAGGCAAAAACAGTTGCAGGAAATTAAAAGTCTACTGTTACAACCAGGGATGAACTGGAAATCGTCTGAACAAAGGAAGTAGTAATAACCTAAGTAACCTAAAACTTTGGTTTCTTCTCCATGTAGCCTCCAAATTCCCTTTGAAAACTTTAAAACAAGTGTTAAAGAGTTACATTTGAAGGAATTAGTGATTTTTTAAGAAATGGGAATGAATAAGAATTGAATGTCAACTATATACCATGAACTTGTCAACTGAAAAAAAAAAGTACACCCTAAAAGTTGAGAGTTATGTTTTCTTCAAGGACCTTACGAGGACTATAGCCTGGGAGGGAAGCCTTTCAGATGCTCTGAGAAACTGTTGCCAAGGGATAAGGGAGGAGCCAGGATGTATAGGAGTTTTTGCTGAAAAAAAGCCCATGTAGTCAGATATCAAATGATTACCGCTAATCACAAAAAACAGACATCTTGTTAATGACTTTAGTGCTTTTCTATGTATGGGAAGATGCAGGAGTTTGGGATCATTGAAATGATTCCTTTGATGTGCATCTTAACTATCTAGGACCACTATCCTGCTTTTCTCCATTCTGAATTCCCCTCTGGGCACACTGTCAGGGGCAGCTGCAGTGGTTGATGGCTTAATGGTGGGGAATATTCATTGTTTACCAGAATGGTAGGTAATGTTCTTTGTTTGCTGAAATGACAGGCAACATTTTTGCCCACATACTGTTCTTGGCAGAAAAGGAAAATCAAATGAATAAAGAAAAGTAGTTCGAAAAGAAAGCAAAGAGTAAAGTGGTAGTTAGACCATATTAGTAATTTCATTGAATGTAAATACACCAAACATTCTAAATAAAAGGTAATTTATCAGAACGAATAAAACCAAAAAATAGCCTTTTTATATGACACTCGCTTTAAACACAAGGGCACAGTCAGAGGTTGGGATATTTAGATTTCAGAAGTGGAAGAGAGTAAAATGAAGCCAAGAGGGATACAATTTTTTTTTGAAATGTACACTTGTGACTTTCATTTAAATATTCCTTCAATATAACTTTTAAAAAAATATTTGTTTATTTATTTATTTATTTGGCTGTGCCAGCTCTTAGTGGTGGCACACGGGATCTTCGTTGCCACATGTGGGATATCTTAGTTGCCATGTGGGCTCTTAGTTATGGTATGTGGGTTTTCGGTCCCTGACCAGGGATCAAACCTGGGCCCCCTGCATTGGGAACACAGAATCTTAGCAGCTGGACTGCCATGGAAGTCCTACATGACTTTTTTATTTAACTGAAGGCCTTGGTTGCCTTGAGAATGATGAGTAAGCTAATGAGAAAAGAAGAAAAGAAAGAACAGTTGTTCTTTTCCAAATATAAGGTTAGATAAAGAGTTGAAATTCACATACCTCAATTATAGAGAAGTAGAATCCAAAAGGACAACTAGAAAGGATCAAACCAGACAATTGTTGGCATCTTCCAATAAGGCCTGTGACCCCAAGACCCTTTTCCTTATTAGAGACCTTATGAAATTAATTATATTAGAATATTGAAACTCCTCACATCAGCCTGATTGACACTCTTGAAATCTTTGGTCGCCAGCCAAACAATGTAACCTTATATTATTAACAGTTATTGGAAGTTAATTTCCAAAATATAAACAATAATGTTAGGTCATCAAAATAAAGATAAATGTTATAACAACAGAATTCAGATTAAAAAAATGGATGGGAGTGAAAAAATCACTGGACTGGAAAACAAAAATTTATTGATTGCTTTGGCCATGGTAACTGAGTTCTAGAAAATCTCTAGACCTGAATATTCTCATCTAGTATTAAGAGAGTCAGAGAAGCCAAGGCCTTTAAATAAACTGATGGTTTATAATGAAAATTAAGTGATCTAAAACATCCATGCAAATGTAGTCAACTGATCTTGGGCAAAGGAGCAAAGAAAATACACACAAAAAAGATAACCTTTCAATAAATGGTGCTGGAAAACTGGATATCCACCTGCAATAATATAGAATCTAGACACAGGTCTTATATCTCTCACAAAAATTAAAATTGATATAGACCTAAATGTAAAACACAAGGCTTTTAAACTCCTAGAAGATAATAGGAGAAAATCTAGATGACCTTGGGTTTGGCAATAACTTTTTAGATACAACACTAAAGTCATGATTCATGAAAGAAAGAATTAATAAACTGAACTTTACTAAAATTAAAAACTTCTACTCCATGAAATACATTATCAATAGAATGAGTAGACAAGTCACAGACCGGGAGAAAAGATTTGCAAAAAACACATCTGATAAAGAACTGTTATCCAAAATATACAAAGAACACTTAAAACTCAATAAAAACACAGCCAATTAACAAATGGGCTATAGATATGAACAGACACTTCACCAAGGAAGATAGACAGATGGCAAATAAGCATATGAAAAGATATTCCCCATTGTATGTCATCAGGGAAATGCAAATTAAAACAACAATGAAATACCACTATATACCTATTAGAATGGCCCAAACTCAAAACACTGACAATATCAAATGTTGGTGAGGATGTGGAATAACAGGAACTCTAATTCATTGCTAATGGGAATGTAAAATGGAACAGCCAACTTGAGAGACACTTTGACAGCTTCTTACAAAAGTAAACATATTCTTACCGCATGATGCAGCAATCACATCCCTTGGTATATACCCGAAGGAGTTGAAAACTTATGTCCACACAACAACTTGCACACAGATGTTTATACAGCTTTATTTACAATTGCCAAAACTTGGAAGCAACCAAGATATCCTTCAGTAGGTGAATGGGTAAACTGTGGTACAACCGGACTATAGAATATTATTCAGTATTAAAAAGAAATCAGCTATCAAGCCATGAAAGACACGGAGGAAACCTAAATCTTAGTAACACATATTACTTAAACTTAGTAATGCATATTACTTAGTAAAAGAAGCCAATCTGAAAAAGCTATAATGATTCCAACTCTAAGACATTCTGGGAAAGGCAAAAGTATGGAGATAATAAAAAGATCAGAAGTCGTCAGGACTCAAGGAGGAGAGGGGGAGGGATTGTCAGAAAACAGGAGATTGTTAGTGCAGTGAAACTACTCTACTTGATACTATAAAGGTAGATATATGCCATTACACATTTGTCAAAATTCAATGAATGTATAATACCGAGTGACCCTAGGATAGGCTAAGGACTTTCTATGTTAATAATGGGTCAATGTGGGTTCATCCATTGCATCAAATGTACCACTCTGGTGCAGGACATTAATAGTGGGAGAGGCTATGCATGTCTTGGGGTAGAGGATGTGTGAGAAATCTCTGTACTTTCTTCTTAGTTTTGCTCTGAACCTAAAACTGCTCTAAAAAATGAAGTCTATTAAAAATATCAAATAGTACAAATATTTTTACAAAGTAGATTTGCCAATGTATAATCACTGCCATTCTCTAATTTTAGAGCCTCACTCTACTTATGTATAAATGTTGCTGTCTTTGACTATGATTTATCTCACTCAAATTCACCTAGCAAATAAGAAGCAGCCACAACATCTTAGCATAATACAGATTGCAGTGATATATTTTCAATTAAATATAGTTTAAACTGAGGAAGAACTTTTTATTATAAAATTATATGTTTAATTTTATTTAGTATTATTTATTTTAAATAATATTTTAAAACAGGAGACATTTTCAAATAAATATATTGAGAATTGATCTAAAGACTGTGAGAAAATATTTTTTGTTTTGTCTGGTTCATTCACAGGATATCCTCTCTTTATTCTTGAGTATTTTTATGCTAATTCCAAATACTACGACAAAATATAAAGAGAAAGAAAAACTTAGTTTGCTTTGTGCCTTATATTTTCACTTTCACTTAAAAATTGAAACAATCTTGCTATGTCCATAGGGTGTGTTTCTGTTCTTCATTTTCAGATTAGGGAAAAGATGTTTAGAGATGTCAATGACTTCTTCTAAGCTACGTGATGAATGCATGGAATACAAATCCAGATTTTTACACAATCTGACTTTGGCTCTCCTGAGGCCCTCCTACTTCGGTGCTGCACTTAGCTGCTTGAGTAAGCTTTCTTGTTAGGATTCCCGCCTGTATGCTAAATGTCATATTGACATTTCTTCCTCATTTGTAATTCCTTAATGGGAAAAGAGAAGGGTAACATTAGGGAAAGAGAATAAAATTATATGTAATTGAAAGGCAGTATTCCTTTCCTATTGAATTTCAGATTCCAGCCTTTTACCTTTTATTCTTCCAGGAAAAAATAATGAAGTTGATGTAACAATCCAAGCATTACTTGAATGCTCTCACAAAATTGTTCTCTTTTTAGAGACTCAATCCCACACTCTCATTGTGCATTATATTCTAGGACAGTAATTTACAAATATTTTATGATTTTGTAGTTATTTCAATTAAAAAAACTGAGTGCACACCTCAAATACATGTGTATTTATTTATAAACAAAATAGATGTTCTATTAAAATGAATGCTGAATGTATTATAAAACATACGCAAAATGTATATCTTAAAACTTATATTAAATTATAGGCAAATATAAAAAAGTTCATGATGAATAACTCTTAAATGATAAAATGTGAATATAGATGTAAATTTATATATGCATTGATATGTTGCCCACTACTCAGTTGAAAACCAGTAGTCTAGGAAAGTGAAACAAGGTGGTATCAATCAAACTTAGAGACACATTAACTGTTTAATTCAGATAAACACAGATTTGTTCATTATTTGTATATTACAAAGCAACAGGTACCAGATTCTGAGGGGAATAAACAAATCTTTTCTTCAAAAGCATACTCCTAGAGGGTATTAAGTCAAGTACATAAATATCAATTATATGAAATTTTGACAGTAGCATATGAAAGAATCAAACATCATGCTGTGGAGTTATAAAGGGGTCCCAGGCTGAGAAGGGATCCTCAGTCTCTCCTTGTGTCCCCCCGGTTGGTGACAAGAAAATTGCTCTTTTCTTCAGAGTGAGTTTGCAAACTACATCAATGACAAATAGGACTCCTTTAGAAGGGAAGTCTATGCTGACAGCAATCACTGCCCTTTCAAAATGAAGAAGGGAGCAGGAGGATGAGATAACTGGCTGAGAAAAATATTTCTCTAGACTGATTTCTCAAAATGTGTGCCAGGAATAAGGGAAGGAACTGGATTAAATACAAGTAAACCACGCAATGTCACTGCTTTTCCCATTAACACTATACCTTGGTTAGAGTACCCAACACATGCCTAACTCAGGCTCAGGGCCCTTAGGGGTTTCAGAAACTTAACACATTTCTGATTTAAAGATAGATTTGCATTCTTACTTTATAAATATTGACATTAAAATTTTTATACATCTTAAAAATAAGTGTTCTATTCTCTGACCTAGGGATTTTGATGTTCTGGCAGGGTCTGTGTTGAAAGCTGTGAATTACTAGACGAGTGAATGCATAACATCTTGACTGACAGATTTTCTTTACTATGTAGATAAAATTTAACATTGAAAAAGGGAACAAGATGCTTCTGGTTTCCTATTGACCTGCAAAGACCATTAGTGAAATCAAATTGTGAAATATTTGTATACACCACAAAAGGTCTGAAAAAGTCATAATACTGCTCATGGGAGATGTCAATTACCTAAATAATGACCATGTAACAGCTAGGCAGAAAACGTAAGAGTGTGTTTCTTAGAGAAAATTCCATTTGTTCATAATTCAATTTGATGAACAACTATTCTAGCAGAATAGAAAGAATCAGTTTGTTATATACCATAAGACTCTCAGCCAGGAATTATTGGTAAATAAATATGCAACTGGGATCTTTGATTGCATGATAATAATCATGATACAGTTCACACACACAAAAATAAGTTACAAACCTATAGATTATAAATGCTGCTTCATTTTCTTCCGTTCTTACATTAAATTTTCTGCCCAGGAAAGGCTATATTCAACTAAGGTCCTCAGTCAATTGTCTCTATGTTTCTAATTTTATGTGAGATATAATGTGGAGTGAGTTAGAAGGAGGGAAGGAGAGAGAAAGAAAGAGAGAGAAAGGGACAGAGAAAACTGAAAGAAAAATTTCAAGTCAAGTTCCTTGGGCAGAGATTTCTCTTGGTGCAATCAAGCATCTTTTCTATACTCCCATTTCCTCCTTCTCTCCAGGTATATGCCTGATACTCTCAGCTTTTCACATTTAGAAATCTTATTAGAAAATATACCAATGGATTTATTTTCTTTATTTTGTGAAAGACCGATTTGTTGTAAAGGACCTCCCCACCCCGCGTAAGGATATTTAAATTCTAGTTAGTCAACAAGGCACTAAGCCAAACAGAGAAAGCTGCAAAAGCCAAAATTAGAAATAAGAACCAGAGAGCACGACTTAGAATAATAGCAACAAATGAAAGAAAGGAGAAATTGAATTGGAGCAGAGCCTGATTCAAGGCTGATTTGCTAAGTGGGTGTCCAGGGCGCCAACAAATAAAGAGGATTAACTACATTGTTGGGAGTTATATGGAACCTCTCTTATGATAAGAATGATGCAAATTAAAGCTACCCTGAGATGCCATTATTCACTTATCAGATTTGTAAATATTCCTAAATTTGGTAACACACTCTTGGCAAAGCAGTTAGAGACTTACTACATTGCTGGTGAGAGCATGAATTTGTACAAGTCCTATAATCATAAATATAGCAATATCTATCAAATTTTTAAACGCATATACTTTTTTATTATTTATTTATTTATTCAGCTGTGTTGGGTCTTAGTAGCAGCATGCAGGATCTTCGTTGTGGCACACGGGATCTTTCGTTGTGGTGTGCGGGCTCTCTAGTTGTTGCACGTGGGCTGTAGAGTGGACAGGGTTAGTTGTCCTGTGGCATGCGAGATCTTAGTTCTCTGACCAGGGATCGAACCCATGTTCCCTGCATTGGAAGGCTGATTCTTAACCACTAGACCACCAGGGAAGTCCCCTAAACACATATACTTTTGATCAAGCAATTCTGCTTCTGGGAATTGAGTCTACATACGTGATGTACATATGCAAAATGACTTTATGTCATTTTTATTTTTTTATATTTATTATATTATAACATATTTATTATGTTTGTTGGTTGCAGCATTATTTGTAATAGCCAAAGAATCAAACCACCCAAATTACCACCAAAAAGAGAGGGCTTAAGTAAATTATGACACATCCATATAATGGATAATATGTGGCTAAAAATGAATGAGCAGCTAACTGTGTACTGATGTGGAAAGTCCTCCAAGATATATTGTAAGTAAAAAATCATGTTCAGAGCTATGTGCATAGTATACCACCTTTTGTGTAAAAATAAAGAAAGTAAGAATCTGCGTCTATGCTTTTTTGGCATATATAAGGAAACTGAAAAGAGGCATAAAAATCTAATAACAATGATTTTAATAGTGGGGGGAGGGGAATGGACAGAGGAACAAGCAGGAAATGAAGGAGACTTTTCACTGTGCACCAGTTTATACTTATACATATATTACTTATTGGAAAATTAAATGGATAAAGCTTTTATCAAATGTCATTGGAATAAAATTGGGAATGTGGAATCATTTAACTTTTCCATCTGTACAAAAGACAAACTGATACAACTCCCACTGACTAAACAGTACATTTTAATTAAAAAAAAAAGGAAGAAGAAGAAGTGTTCAAAGAACAATATTCATTGTATTAGTCAGGGTCCAGTCAAGATAGGTTAGGTTGCAGTAACAATCCCCCACAAAGCCTTAGGGCTTTACAAAAGAGGTTTCTTTCTTTCTCATGCAATATGTCTGCTGAGATCTGCTTCTGTTCCTTCCCATATTGTCTGCATTCCAGGTCAATGTTGATGGAATTGCCCCTATGTGTGAGTCTCAAGTTAGAAGGAAAAGAGGGAGATAGTGAACCGTAAGATCATAAAGATTTCTTAAAAAGTGATAGACATTACTTAGCAACATTTTATTGGTCAATGCAAGTCATATGGCTGTTTCTAAATTCAATAGGACAGGATGTATAATCTTCCCATGAAGAGGGATGCATCTCGAGACCATAGCCAAGCCTAAATTAATGTCAAAAGGAACTATAAATCTCCCTGAAATAGGAAATATTTTGAAAAATGATACCAATTACCATAATCATTTGTTAATAAAAGACCTTCGTTTTCTTCCTGTCCCCATTCAGTGCATGCTGAAACGATCCTAACACTAATTCAATATTAATTCTATCCTCGAATAATGAATGTAAGCTGTAAGGATTCTGCCTAAAGTTCCTACATATCTCATTGCTCTCTAGACAGGAACAGGCCTTGAAATTATTAAAATTGCCAGGAAAAGTTGTACTTTGATTTAAGTGAATTGGTCCTGTTTCTTAAGTCAGTTTTCAATGTGTTCTAATAGACCACAGCACCTGGTTAAGCCCTCAAATGTACTAAAGCATCATTAAGAATGTGTGCCATTCAACAAATGGGATCTATGTGAAAGATTATTTTTAACTGTGGATGAGCAGAGTTGTTTTTAACCAAATGAATGAATAAAGAAATTTGCATTTGAATAATCATTCCTGAATATGCAAACTTTTTCTCATACTGAAGTAACTGATTGAATATTATCCACAAAATATACTTAAATTAAAATTTTAAACTCTATTATTTAATTCCCTTTAGGCCCTCTTTAGTTATTCTCAGCCTCCTATACCTTAGTCAGAAAAGAAGGACATATCTGCTGTAAAATTTGAATACCATTAAAATTCTAGATCTTTCTGTAGAATTATATTATCTATGACTCTGATGAGCAGGTAACATCTATGTGAATTTTACTACCAATAAAAAGCATAAACCATTTTTGATTCTAATAAAATCTTCATTGGGAACCAAAAAAGTCCTAAACATAAAAGAACATTTTTCATTTTAAATCACCACCTAGGAAGGGCTGCATGATCATGATTTGAAAATGGCCAGAGACTTGAATTTCATTTTAATGCTACATCTTAAATTATCTATGCTGCTGTGATTGAAACTGAGAAGTGGATGAAATTGCATGACTGGGAAGAAACATAAAGTCAGGAAAATGGTGTGAGCTTAGGCTTAGATGTAAGATCTAAGAAGGTGTATTGAATAATAAGAAAAACAGTCTGGCTGAAATAAAGGGATTATGATGGTAAGTATTGAGAGGCAGCTTTGGAAAAATAAATTAGGATCAAGTTGTAGAGAACTTGGAACTCCAGCTAATGGCCCTGATGGAAATGAGTAGATAGGACAGGTTTTCAAATAGGAGACTGAGAGAAAGAATTTAGAAGGAACGTGTTGCAAAGCAGATTGGAAGGGCATCAGCAAGAGAAGAATTAGAAGCAAAGAAAAGTATAAATGAACAGAATTTGAATAATTTAATATGAAATAAAAAGGAGAAAGGAACCGAAATTGATGGATTTTGAGGCTTGAAAAATAAGACAGTAGGTGACTGGGAGAAACAGATCCACGGGAGAAAGAAGATTGAAGATCAGTTTTGGAGGTTAGAATGGGAAAGGTGTGTGCATATATATTTTTCTTTGTAGGGAGAGATTTAAAAATTTGCCTTTACTAGTGTTGAAATTAGATATGAGATCATACAAATTAAAACATCAAGTAGATATTTCAAATGTGCAATTCAATTTTCAGAGAAGGGCCAGGGAAAATTTAATTTTCTTTCTTCCCCTCTCCTCTCTCTAATCATTCTGGCTGTTCTGTGTGCACTTGATAAAGACATTAGGTACAAAACTGTAACATCTTGAATCCCTGCTCCATTAATATGAAATGACCTTGTTTATGCCCAGTAATATTCTTTGCTCTGAAATTAACTCTGATATTAATGTAACTACTTCTTCTTTTAAAAGATTAGTGTTACCAGGATTTATCTTTTTCCATCCCTTTCCTTTTAATTTATTGTTCCTTTATTTTTAATGTTTCTTTTTTAAGTTTGCATGTGGTTGGGTCTTACTTCTGTGTATTTTCTGACAATTTCTGCCTTTTAATTGGCATGTTTAGTCCACTTGCTATTAAAGTAATTCTTGAAATTTTATATTGTCAGTCTGTAGTCTACCACTTTGACTTTTTTTCTATTTTCTCATCTATCTATTGCTTTTTTGTCTCTTTTTCATCCTTCCTTTGAATTATATTTTATGAATCCATTTTATCTCTTGTGTTGGCTTATTAGCTATAACCCTTAGCTATAACCCTTAGCTATAATTAGCTATAACCCTTTTTGTTGTTGATAATTTAGTGGTTGCTTAAGGTTGTAGAGTATACATTTTTAACATCGTATTGTACCTTCTATATATACCATGTCACTTCAATTAGCATCGAAAAATTTCTAATAGTATACTTTCATTTTTCCCCTTTCAGGGATTATGATAATACTTTTGTATATGTTATAAACCTCAGATTCTATTGTCATTAGCTGTTTAGAAAGAGGTTTTTTTTTAAATAAATCTTTACTGGAGTATAATTGCTTCACAATACTCTGTTAGTTTCTGTTGTACACCAAAGTAAATCAGCCATATGCATACATATATCCCCATATCCCCTCCCTCTTGAGCTTCCTTCCCACCATCCTATCCCACCTCTCTAGGTCATCACAAAGAACCGAGCTGATCTCCCAGTGCTATGCTGCTGCTTCCTACTAGCTAACTATTTTACATTCGGTAGTGTATATATGTAGATGCTACTCTCATTTCACTCCAGCTTCCCCCTCCTGCCCTGTGTCCTCAAGTCCATTCTCTATGTCTGCATCTTTATTCCTGCCTTGCACCTAGGTTGATCAGTACCTTTTTTTTTTTTTTAGATTCCATATATATGCGCTAGCATACAGTATTTGTTTTTCTCTTTCTGACTTACTTCACTCTGTATGACAGACTCTAGGTCCATCCACGTCTCTACAAATAACTCACTTTCACTTTTTTTATGGCTGAGTAATATTCTGTTGTATATATGTACCACATCTTTTTCCATTCATCTGTTGATGGACCTTTAGGTTGGTTCCATGTCCTTCCTGGCTATTGTAAATAGTGCTGCAATGAGCATTGTAGTTCATGTCTCCTTTTTAATTATGGTTTTCTCAGGGTATATGCCCAGTAGTGGGATTGCTGGGTCATATGGTAGTTCTATTTTTAGTTTTTTAAGGAACCTCCATACTGTTCTCCAGAGTGGGTGTGTCAATTTACATTCCCACCAATAGTACAAGAGGGCTCCCTTTTTACCACACCCTTTCCAGCATTTATTGTTACTAGATTTTCTGATAAGGGCCATTCTGACCGGTGTGATGTGATACCTCATTGTAGTTTTGATTTGCATTTCTCTAATAATTAGTGATGTTGAGCATCTTTTCCTGTGCCTCTTGGCCATCTGTATGTCTTCCTTGGTGAAATGTCTATTTAGGTCTTCCACCCATTTTTTAATTGGAATTTTTTTTGATATTGAGTTCCATGAGCTCTTTGTATATTTTGGAGATTAATCCTTTGTCTGTTGTTTCATTTGCAAATATTTTCTCCCATTCTGAGGGTTGTCTTTTTGTCTTGTTTGTGGTTTCCTTTGCTGTTCAAAAGCTTTTAAGTTTAACTAAGTTCCATTGTTTATTTATTTTTTTATTTCCATTACTCTAGGAGGTGGGTCAAAAAAGATCTTGCTGTGGTTTATGTCAGAGTGTTTTTCCTATGTTTTCCTCTAAGAGTTTTATAGTGTCTGGTCTTACATTTAGGTCTTTAATCCATTTGGAGTTTATTTTTGCGTATGGTGTTAGGTAGTATTCTAATTTCATTGTTTTACATGTATGTCTAGTTTTCCCAGCACCACTTATTGAAGAGGCCCTCTTTACTCCATTGTATGTTTTTGCCTCCCTTGTAAATTAGATGACCATATGTGTATGCCTCCCTTGTAAATTAGGTGACCATATGTGTATGGGTTTATCTTTGGACGTTCTATCCTGTACCATTGATCTATATTTCTGTTTTTGTGCCAGTACCATACTGTCTTGATTACTGTAGCTTTATGGTATTTTGAAGTTGGGGCGCCTGATTCCTCCAACTCTGTTTTTCTTTCTCAAGATTGCATTGGCCATTTGGTGCCTTTTGTGTTTCCATTCGAATTGTAAAATTTTTTGTTCTAATTTTGTGAAGAATGCCATTGGTATTTTGACAGGGATTGCACTGAATCTGTAGATTGCTTTGGGTAGTATAGTCATTTTCACAATGTTGATTCTTCCAATCCAAGAACATGGTATATTTCTCCACCTGTTTATGTCCTTTTTGGTTTCTTTCATCAGTGTTTTATAGTTTTCTGAGTACAAGTCTTTCGCCTCCTTAGACTGGTTTTTTCCTAGGTATTTTATTCTTTTAGTTGCAATGGTAGATGGGATTATTTCCTTAATTTCTCCTTCTGATTTTTCAGTGTTGGTGTATAGGAATGCCAGAGATTTCCTTGCATTAATTTTGTATCCTGCAACCTTACCAAATTCATTGATTAGTTCTAGTAGTTTTCTGGTGGCATCTTTAGGATTCTCTATGTATAGTATCATGTTATCCGCAAACAGTGACAGTTTTACTTCTTCTTTTCCAATTTGTATTCCTTTTATTTCTTTTTCTTCTCTGATTGCCATGGATAAGACTTCCAAAACTATGTTGAATAAGAGTCGCAAGAGTGGACATACTTGTCTTGTTCCTGATCTTAGTGGAAATGCTTTAAGTTTTTCACCATTGAGTATGATGCTTGCTGTGGGTTTGTCATATATGGCCTTTATTATGTTGAGGTAGGTTCCCTCTATGCCCACTTTCTGAAGAGTTTTTATCATAAATTGGTGTTGAATTTTGTCAAAAGCTTTTTCTGCATCTATTGAGATGATAATGTGGTTTTTATTCCTTAATTTGTTAATGTTGTGTATCACATTGATTGATTTGTATATATTAAAGAATCCTCGCATTCCTGGGAAAAATCCCACTTGATCATGGTGTATGATCCTTTTAATGTGTTGTTGGATTTTGTTTGCTAGTATTTTGTTGAGGATTTTTGCATCTATGTTCATCAGTGATATTGGTCTATAATTTTCTCTTTTTTTTTCATATCTTTTTCTGGTTTAGGTATCAGGGTGATGGTGGCTTCGTAGAATGAATTTGGGAGTGTTTCTCCCTCTACAATTCTTGGAAGAGTTTGAGAAGGATAGGATTTAGCTCTTCTCTAAATATTTAATAGAATTGGCCTGTGAAGCCACCTGGTCCTGGACTTTTATTTGTTGGAAGATTTTAAATTATGGTTTCAATTTCATTACTTGTGCTAGGTCTGTTTATATTTTCTATTTCTTCCTGGTTCAGTCTCAGAACGTTGTGCTTTGCTAAGAATTTGTCCATTTCTTCATGGTTGTCCATTTTATTGGGACGTAGTTGTTTGTAGTAGTCTCTTATAATCCTTTGTATTTCTGCAGTGTCAGTTGTGATTTCTCCTTTTTCATTTCTAATTTTGTTGATTTGCGTCCTCTCCCTTTTTTTCTTGATGAGTCTGGCTAAAGGTTTATCAATTTTGTTTATCTTCTCAAAGAACCAGATTTTAGTTTTATTGCTTTTTGCTATTGTTTTCTTCATCTCTATTTCATTTATTTCTGCTCTGATCTTTGTGATTTCTTTCCTTCCACTGACTTTGGGTTTTCTTTGTTCTTCTTTCTCTAGTTGTTTTAAGTGTAGGGTTAGATTGTTTATTTGAGATTTTTCTTGTTTCTTGAGGTGAGATTGAATTGCTATAAACTTCCCTCTTTGAACTGCCTTTGCTGCATCCCATAGGTTTTGGGTCATCCTGTTTTCATTGTCATTTGTTTCCATGTATTTTTTAAATTTCTTCTTTGATTTCTTCAGTGATCTCTTGGTTATTTAGTAATGTATTGTTTAGCCTCCATGTGTTTGTGTTTTTTACATTGTTTTCCCTGTAATTGATTTTCAATCTCATAGTGTTGTGGTCAGAAAAGATGCTTGATCTGATTTCAATTTTCTTAACTGTCCTGAGGCTCGATTTGTGACCCAAGATGTGATTTATCCTAAGAATGTTCCATGTGCACTTGAGAAGAAAGTGTAATCTGCTGTTTTTGGATGGAATGTCCTATAAATATCAATTAAGTCTATCTGGTCTATTGTGTCATTTAAAGTTTATGTTTCCTTATTAACTTTCTGTTTGATGATCTGTCCATTGGTGTAAGTGAGGTGTCACATTCCCCCACTATTATTGTGTTACTGTCTATTTCATCTTTTATAGCTGTTAGCAGTTGCCTTCTGTATTGAGGTGCTCCTATGTTGGGTGCATATATATTTATAATTGTTATGTCTTCTTGGATTGATCCCTTGATCATTATGTAGTGTCCTTCCTTGTCTCTTGTAACGTTTTTTATTTTAAAATCTATTTTATCTGATATGAGTATTGTTACTCCAGCTTTCTTTTGATTTCCATTTGCACGGAATATCTTTTTCCAAGCCCTCACTTTCAGTCTGTATGTGTCCCTAGGTCTGAAGTGGGTCTCTTGTAGATAGCATATTTATGGATCTTGTTTTTATATCCATTCAGCCAGTCTGTGTCTTTTGGTTGGGGCATTTAATCCATTTACTTTTAAGGTTATTATCAATATGTATGTTCCTATTACCATTTTCTTAATTGTTTTGGGTTTGTTTTTGTGGGTCTTTTTCTTCTCTTTTGATTCTTGCCTAGAGAAGTTTCTTTAGCATTTGTTGTAAAGCTGGTTTGGTGATGCTGAATTCTCTTAGCTTTTTCTCCTCTGAAAAGCTTTTGATTTCTCCATTGAATCTGAATGAGATCCTTGGGGGTAGAGTAACTTTTGTTGTAGGCTTTTCTCTTTCATCACTTTAAGTATATCCTGTCACTCCCTTCTGGCTGCAGAGTTTCTGCTGAAAAATCAGCTGATTAACTTATGGGGATTCCTTTGTATGTTATTTTTTGTTTTTCCCTTGCTGCTTTTAATATTTTTTCTTTGAATTTAATTTTTGTTAGTTTGATTAATATGTGTCTTGGTGTGTTTTTCCTAGGGTTTATCCTGTATGGGACTCTCTGTGCTTCCTGGACTCAGGTGACTCTTTCTTTTCCCATGTTAGGGAAGTTTTCATTTATAATCTCTTCAAATATTCAAAACATCATCAAAAACATCTTCAGATGTTTTTCTATCTTCTGGCCTTGATTGTTTATCATGGGAAATAATCCATCATTATTATCTTTGTTCCCTTGTATATAACATTTTTTTTTCTGGCTGTACTTAAGATTTTTTTTTTGTCATTGGTTTTGAGGAATCTGATTAGAATGTACCTTGGCATATTTTTGTTTTTCTTTTCATGTTTCTTTTGTTTAGAGTCTTGACTTTCTTGAATCTGTCCATTTATAATTTTCATCAAATTTGTAAAATTTGGGGACTTTATTTTAACAAATATATTTTTAAATTTTTCTCCCCTCCTTTGGGGACTTAATTTGTGTGTAGATTAGGCTGCTTGAAGTTGTCCCACAACTTACTGATGCTCTGTTCATTATTTTATATCTTCTTTCTGTATTTTCTGTTTGATAGTTTCTATTGTTATGTTGTCATGATAAGTAACTTAATTTTTGCAATATCTGATCTTCCCTTCATACTATCCAGTGGATTATTTAATCTCAATCATAGTTTCTATCTCTAGCAATGAGATTTGGCCTTTTAAAAAAATATATCTTCTCTGTCCCTACTTAACATGTTTATTCATTCTTATAGTTTTTTGAATGTGTGAAATGCTGTTGTAATAATTGTGTTATGATGCTTGTCTAGTTTTTTTTTTTTTTTTTTTTTCGATATGTGGGCCTCTCACTGTTGTGGCCTCTCCTGTTGCAGAGCACAGGCTCTGGACACGCAGGCTCAGCAGCCATGACTCACGGGCCCAGCCACTCCACGGCATGTGGGATCTTCCCGGACCGGGGCATGAACCCGTGTCCCCCGCATCAGCAGGCGGACTCTCAACCACTGCACCACCAGGGAAGCCCTTGTCTAGCTTTTGTTTCAGTTCTGAGCTGGTTTTGATTGGTCAGTTTTTCTCCTCATTATAAGTCATAGTTTCCTGCTTCTTTCAGTGATCAATAATATTTTATTAGATGCAAAACTATTAATTTTGCCTGTTGAGTACAATTTTGCCTTGAATGCTGGGTATTTTTTAGTCATATAAATTTTCTTGAGATTTTTCTGAGAATTGTTTAAGTTATTTGTAAATAGTTAAAGCCTTTTGGAGTATGTTATTCGCATACTTTATGTGGGATAAAAGCAGTTATTAGTCTAGTACTCATTTCTCCCCACTACTGACAAAAGGTCCTTTTGGTGTACTGCCCAATTCCGTGTGAATTGTCAGGTTTTCCAGTCTGACTGGATAGCAAGCGTTATTTCTATATCATGTTAGCTTTAGTGCTGTTTCTTCTGATCCATTGGGTGGTTCTTTACATGGCCTCTGGTAGTTTCTCATACAAGTGCTGAACAGCACTCATTAGTATTATAGAAGGATCCACTGCAGATTTTCAGAGTTCTCTCTCTGTTTAGCTTTAAACTTCCAAGTAATCTTCCCTGCTAAGCATAGCTGTCCTTGTCTCCCTGAGCTCTCAGTTCTGTCTCACCAACTCAGAGCATCCACTAGTCTCTCTTTGGTTTTCTCCTCCCTGGGACCACTTCTGGGGAACTTTCTCATAGACATATGCCCTGATAACTGCTAAGCTTATCTCATTTGCTCCTTATCTATGAGAAAAAGCTGTCTTTATTGCCTAATGCCCAGTGTACTGAATATAGTTATTCCATACATTTTGTCTGGTTATTTGTTCTTTTTTTTCAGGTGGATTTGTAAAATCCTTGCATGATAACACTATTTTATCTAGAATCAAAAGTCTTTTTGGTTTTAAGTAATAGAAATCCACAGAAGGAAACAATTAAAAATTGAATTCATATAGGAACACAGGATAGAACTTGGAACCAGACTTCCTGGGTTTAAATCTTGGCTCCATCAGTATAACATTTAGGCAGTTTTCTTGAATGTCTATGATCATTTAACTCGTGTAAAATAAGGGCTACACAAGTAACTACTTCACTAAGTTGATATGAGGATTAAAACTGTTAGTATATATGAATTGCTTGGAATACTACCTGTTTCATGGCAAACGTTCAATAAGTACTTGTTATTATCATTGTTGGTTGTAGTGGTAAGGAAGCTATTTTTATTGTTATTACTAAGGGGAGAGTGCGTGATAAGGCCCTTTAGGAACTGGAGAGAGAAGATGGAAATGCATCAGTAACCAAGGTTACTCTCTTTCTTTCCAACAAGGGATGTCCCTCATCTTTCTTTCTCTCAATGTCTTCTTCATTCTCATCTCTCTCTCTCTATAAACCAACTTCCTCTGCTCCTTTTAGTGATTGTGTCTGAACACTCCTGACCTGAGTTGCTAAGTTTCTAAGTTTCTATATTAAGTTTCTATTAATGCCCCAAATTGACTAGCATCATTGAAAATGCTGCTGGAAAACTACACAGGGATGATGTAGTGGGAGAAGAATTCTCAGAAAAGGAATATTGTGAGCTAGAGGGGCTCCTAGTTTTATAGGAGCTATTGTCTCCTATAAAGACAAAGTTCTACTAACGATTGAAGAACACACTAGAGTCATTCATCTGAGTCTGTGTGTAAGGGGTTAGAGTACTCACCTTCCGAGATTTTGGTTTCCTTAAGATACGAGAACTCAGAGGTATATGATTTGAAGGTGGTAAAATAACAAGACTTAACAGGTGAATTGGGAATAATCTGGAAGCAAAGACCCCAGAGGTGGGAACCTGTGCTTTCTGTCTACTTAACAAATACCTCCTTCCTTTTTATTATTCAGTAAATCTCACTGCAAATGAATAGGTGTCATTGCAGTAAAGCTCTATTTCTAACTAGCTATGTAATTTTTCAAAGAGATGAGTGAATTTTATGACTAATAATTAATAAGTGGCAAAAGTTAGCTATGAGTTTTTGAAATCATTTTTATGGAAAGAGATAAAATTTGCTTCCATTATTTGATTTAAAAATCCTGTTGATTCCTCTTTTCAAAGAGAAATGAGCTGTCTTCAGTTAACATTTAGAAAAGCAAATTCATTGAGGTCCTAAAGACATTAATATTGGTCTTCTCAGTGTTGTTTGTATTAGATCTTATTTTTTTAAGAAAAAGTCTTTTTGGACAATTTACTTATAAGTACATACTGAAGTATTATTATAACCTTTCTGCAAGACAAAAAGCCTATAACAGATCAATTCAAATATTTCTCTTTTAGTAGATTTAGTTATGGAAAAGGGAGTTCAGAAATATGACTGTTAGAAATAAATAGACAAAGAAAAAGTGGCTGATTAAAGTTAGTAGGCTCTTGACTGACAGCTCTCTTGGTGGATGGGTTACTGCTTCCTCAGAAGACGTTTTAGGCTAATTGTTGTTCATAATAAATTACTCATTCTACCAGAAATACTATTTTCTTCCCATAAGTAATACGTGAGTTTTTTCACCCAAGTAGTTCATCTGAATGTGTTTTTTTCTACAAGTCGTAGAGAAAAGAGTTCCCAGAAATCTAACTTCTTGTCTAGTAAAAGCTCTGATAAATTTTCTTTATCACATGTTGATAAAAAATATAATGTATTATGTAACACTGAAATTAAGTTCAGTTTCAAATGCAAGAGGAACTTATTAAGCAATCTATGGGTGAATCCTTCTGTAAAGGCAACAAATTCTTAGGTCATTCAAACAAACTTTTTGATAGGCCAGACTGGGTAGCATACTAGGATGGCTTATAGGAAAAGACATAAAGTATTTGAAGAATCTGAAGGTTTTGTTGTCATTGTTTATTTATTTTGTTGCTCTTTTTGTTTCCATTTTTATATTTTAATTATTAATTTTTAAATCTGCCACATCATAGGAACCACAGTCAAAGCCATGGTCTAAGCTTGACTCACATAAACCTATGTTCACAAGGGTTTTATAAAATTACACATTAAAGTATTCAAATATTTGTGCTTCTATATTTTCCAAATCAGAGAGACTGATTTCTAACCAAGCAATACTGAAAGTGATATCCTAAATCAACTTACAAGGTAAGAAAGGAAAGCATGAATACTATTATGCAAATGACCTTATATAAAGGTTTTCAGAGTTATGCCGTGTAGAGAAGAAAATATGCGATATCGAAGAAAGGGGCAGACCCAAAAATTTTGGCTCATCTAATTTCAAGTCTAATTGTTTGCTAATATTTCTTTTCTGATTGGATATCAATAATCACTCTTTTAATCATCTGTTTGGTAAATTTGTGTTTCTAGGGTTTTGATGTTGTTGTTGTTGTTGTTTTTGCTATTTTTAAGCAAATAATTGTTTCTTTTCATGACAATGTAAGTTCCCTGAAGGCAAAGATGTTTTGACCACTGTTGTACCTCTTCAGTCAAGAACAATATCTGACTTATAGTAGATTTTCAATAAAATATTTGTTACTGGGTTGAATTGTAACAGGGAAGAGCTGAATTGGACTCCATGTTCAATCTGTTTCTTTGACTTTAGCTTTTGCTTTTCGTTGCTTTTGTTACTATAATCATACATAATGGCCTGCCTCAGGGAACCCTGCCCCTCTGCCTGAATGTTAAACTAAAGTGCACAGCTCACAGAGAGACAATCTGACCCTGCCCTCCTTTGAATGGCTGCAAGAAGGAAGAAATTAACACATCCCCTCACCAGAGGCCAATCATTCCAGGAGATGGTTTGCAAGACTGATGGCCCCTTTACATCCTCACTGCCTCTCCCTTCCTGATTCTATAAAAGGAACTGGCATCCAGTCCCTGATAAGATGGTTTTTCAGAGACACTAGTCTGCCATCTTCTCTGTCTGCCAGCTTTCCGAATAAAGTCGTATTCCTTGCCTCAACACCTCATTTCCAATTCATTGGCCTGTCATGCGGCAAGCAGAGTGAGCTAGGACTTGGTAACAGAATGACTTTACACTTCTTGGAAAATCAAGGAAACAGACTCCCTACTACAGTTCCCAGAAAAAGCAGGGAAAGGAGGAGAGAGAATTACTACCAAGCTCATAAATGTATTGAGTATAGAGAAATCTATGTGATGTGCATTTGTATATCCATGACATAAAAACCTCCAGGAAAAAAGCATGTAGTTCTGAACGTAGAAGATAATCAATAACTATTATTGATGGATTTTCCTCTAATAAGTCATGTCCAAAGATGAAACATACAGAGTATTTTGAGTGCTTTCCTTTTTTACAATATAAGCTCCAAAAGACCAATTCAAGGGCTAGATCCCTCATACCCTTCTTCTTCATAGGTTTCTGAAGAGAACAAAACAATCCAGGGACTAGGAGTTTCACACTGCGTTTTGAAGCTGATTGGTATGGAATTTCACAGCTTTTGCAGGAATAAAGATTACTTTGAGCATTCCCTATGAGGAAATAAGGCTTATATTTTCTTTTTGCATGACTGTCAGCACAGTTTTTACAAAAATAAAATGTTTAAAAATTACTTATTGACTGAATGAATGCTAATAGTAATTGTACAGTAAACCTCACCATAATAGACTAGGGGAGAGAATAGAGAGATACATCCTTCACTATCATAGATAATCCAAGTGTCACTTCTATTTGGCTTGTGGTTATCAATTTTTAACCATCATTTAAATATAAATAAGCCTAAATTTTGAGGCAGTTGGACATAATAGAAACAGATCAACCGTCACTATCCTTCATTGACTGATGTACAATATCTTGAAAATCATTTTTCCTCTTTTTTAAAAAAATATACATTTTCAGGAGGAAGGGTTTTTCTGGCTCCTAATTATTTCCTGTTGGCTAGAAGCAGAAGTTGGAACTATTTCTGAAGACTCAGTTATGCACTAGGTGATATCAACACATTGAAAATTTTGAGTAACATCAGCAACCAATACAGTGCTCCTTCTCCTATAGCCAGGGTTCACAAGTCAGAAAATCTAAGAATTAGAAGAGGAGTGGCTCTTCTCACTATTATCTATATTGATGCTCTAGTAAAAGGTTTATTTTCTCTCCCTGAGACTTTAGGATCTGCATGTCTAAGAGAAGATAGCTTCCAGTAGAGAAAATATCAGTGGCTTTTTAAAATTAGATTTGAGACCGCCACAAGATACCTAGGACTTTTCATGCCAGGGAATAAAGAAGCAATAAAGGGGGTTACTGTACTAGTGGTGACCATTGATTTTTATTTCCTTATGGATAATTTGTTTCTCCTACACAATAATGATAAGAAGGAATATGTGTGTAATGCAAAAATCCCCTGGGGTGTTTCTTAGTACTCTCATGTCCATGATTAAAGAAAAACTATATAACACAATTCAAGCAGATCTAATGGTGGTCCATACACTTCAAGAAGGAAGGTTTGGATCACTCTCCATCAGGCAAGGAACAATGACAAACCAAGGTTTTTTGCCTGAGTAAGGCAAAAAATATTGAAAAGAGGCAGTTGTGAATATCAGCTAGGACTGTGGAATCAGTTGTACAAAAAAGGACTATAATATCTATGAATGTTTCTTACTTATTCTAACCTAGATAAACTTATGCATATATTAAGCAGTTTTTTCCTCTTCCTCTTCTTCATTTCTCTGTCATCTATCATTAGATGTGTTAATAATAATTACTCTTAGGTCTCACAATTAAAATTACAAAATATCAAAAGGGAAGTATTTCTCAGCTAGATAAAAAATGAATGTCACCCACAAATAAAGAGACTTTGTGTCCTTTTGGGTAGAGATAGTTGGCATATCTTCAATTATACAAAGGAGAGTTGTAAAAGTTAGCAGAAGTGTGCTTTTGCTATTGTCTTTATTTGAATGTTAAGTATCGATAAAGGAGACATATATATGGATATAAGTTGACAAAAGGTGGATTTGTATTACGTCAACTTAGCTAAGCTGAGATTCCATTTTCCAGAATTCCTTTCCCTGCATTGTTCACTATTAGTGTGGGCCACAAAAAGAGATGTTTCATACAAGATTAGGGAGGTAGAAGGGCAGCAGTCTTTGTGTAACCTGCAAGAGGTCAGTGAAGGCGCAAGGAGCTGTTGAAGCTCATGCAATGTGCTCATCGTCTGCTGGTTCCCCTTGTTGGTATTGGGTAGTAGCTGGGCCTGCAGTGACTTCAAATCATGGCACATTTTCTTCTCTAGCTTCTCCAACTCCTGGCCCGGGTATGAGTTTAGTTAGGTGAGAAGGAGTGCTAGCATGTTCTGTTAAAACTACCATCTTTGAGTTTGTAGACTTGGAGAAGTGAAACAAGTTCTAACTTATCTTCATGGATTCTAGCTCAGAGATGGTTTCCAGCCCATCCTCACAGGTTCCAATTTGTTCTTTTTTCCTACATTTCACAGCTGTCCAAGAAGTAAAGTAGAAACCCATTTAAAAATGTAACAGAGTTTTTGAATGTCTTATGGGACTGAAGCGACAAAATTTAGAATTTGAGACACCCCCCAGGGGGTCCATCGTGGGAAGAAGAGTTCTGTTAAGCACCATAGGCTCTCTGTTGAAACTTCTGGAGTTGGATGAACCAGAGGTAGACAAAGCTTACAAAACTGAAGCCTAGACTTAAGTCAGCTCAGTTCCTAACTGAATTACCATGATGTTACCCAACTCTAAGTGCCTACTAGAAGATAAGGTAAACTATCCGTGGAGGAAAATCACATTATTCAGATTCTTAGAAATTTTTATACACAAGGTTCAATGTTCAATCAAGAATGATGAGCCTTATCAAAACTAAGAACAAAAACTAAGAAAAAAGCAGATGATAGAAACAGATTCACAGATGACCCAGTTACTGGAGCTATAGCATAGATTGAAAAATAACTGTGACTATTATTCAAGAAAATAGATTATAAGAGAGAGCATTTCACAGTTAAGAAAAACCTATTATCTATAAAAAAAATCAAATGGAAATTCTGCAACAGGAAACAATACCATAATTAAAAATTAAGACTCCAGTGAGGAATTCAGCAGAAAGTTGAGCACAGTAAGAGGGGTTTAATAAGCAGGATTATAGGACAAAGTAAAATGCCCAGGTGGAAGTTTGAGTAACTAAGAGGACAGAAAATACTGAAAAGAGTAAAGAGAACTTTCAGACATGGTGACAACGTCTAACGTGTATTTTGGAGTCAAAAAATTATAGGTCAGAAGTAGAATTTGAAAAATAATAGTTCTGGGAGAATTTTTTTTCCAAACTGATTACAACCATCGAGCCATAAATTCAAAGCATCCTGCTCATAGTCACGTGTGGAATAGATTATGAAAGCAGGGAGACCAATTTTTTTTCTATTATAAAGGTCTAGGTGACAAGTTATGGGGCTAGGTGGTTGCAATAATGTAAAGGTGGTGGAAAGTAGGGTGGACCTCGATATATTTCAAAGCAGAGAAGGAAAGATATGCTGATAGATTAGGGCATTAGGTTTAGAGAAGAGGATGACAGCAGACTGAGCAAACAGAACAACTGAACTGTTTTTACTGAGATGGGGGCAATTGCAGGGTGACAATTTGGAGTTGGAAAGGATATGGAGAATTTGTTACAAGATAGTCACAGATACTCGGTAGGAACTCTATTAAGAATAGGCAGCGGGCTTCCCTGGTGGCGCCGTGGTTGAGAGTCCGCCTGCTGATGCAGGGGACACGGGTTCGTGCCCCGGTCCGGGAAGATCCCACATGCCGAGGGGATCTAGGCCCGTGAGCCATGGCCGCTGAGCCTGCGCATCCGGAGCCTGTGCTTCGCAACGGGAGAGGCCACAACAGTGAGAGGCCCGCAAACCGTCCCCCCCCCCCCCCACCCCGCCAAAAGAAAAATGGAATAGGCAGCACTAATCAAAACCACTAGCAGCACAATACCTATAATGAATAAAGTTTCAATCATAACCGTATTGAATAAAGTTTCAAGAACCTGTGGTCATAAAAAATAATCAAATAGATAGAGGGTTCAAAACTATATTCTAAGGTAATGAATTAGAAGCTAGCTAACTGAAAAAAACCACAATTCCCCATTTTCTGGAAGTCTGCAAGTTTTTAATTGTGTTTGTTCAAAAATGTCATTGATTCTCACTTGCTCTTAGCTGGTCAGAGAATTTAACTGGTTGAAATTTATCTGGTAATAGAATTCTACAGAGAAAATTATTTACCCTCATCATTACTATATTATTTTATTGTCTTCTGACATCGACAGTGGATGGGAAATCTGTTACTAATCCAATTGACATTTCTTTGCTGGGAAACTTTTTTGTTTATTCTATTTGCATTTATTGCTTTGCAATTTTATTGAAATGTGCCCTTGTTGGGCAAGTTTTATTTTTTCCGCTTTGGGGTTGGAATAATTCTTAAATTTGTTCTCAATTCTTGAAAATTCTTAGTCATTACCTTAACCCAATTCTCTATGTTCTCTCTTTAGAAATTTTGTTAGCTACATCTTGCAATATTTCATTCTAGCCACCAAAACTCTTGGACATTTTATTATATCTTATAGTTTTAAAAAATCACTTGGTTATCCAATTCATAAATTCTCTCTCATGTTTCTCTTGCTGATATCTAATCCATTTATTGTTTTTGTATTTTAGTAACTATATGTTTTTATTTCTATCTAAATCTTTTGGCTTAAAGTCAATTATTTTCTGTTCTACAGATGTTAGTCCTTTCATTTGTTATATCTAGTGACTCTTACAGGTTTTTTGCTGCTTATATGGTTTTAATTTTTGATCATCTTCTGGGGTGGGGGTGATTATGATTTGATATAGCTAGTACTTGAGAAGCGGACCCACTGGAGTTGTCTAGGTGTCAAACTTGGATGACATGCAGTATGGAAGAATGCCTATTTAATTTATGGCACTTAAAAGAAAAACAGTTTTGTCATCATTTGTGCATGTGTGTGTATGTGTGTATAAAAATAAAAGTGACAGAGATAAACAGATAGAAAAACAGAAAGTAGTAAATGTGTGCATAGAATTTGATGGTGAGTGGATACTGGCTACATTCACCAGGAAATGAACATTAGATTTGGATGTATTAAAGTTGAGATTTTTATAGTATATTCATAGGAAGTCTAATGGACTTTCAGAATGAAAGTCAAGAACTGTGCTGTCCAATACAATACCTACTAGCCACAAATGACTATTTAAATTTAAAATTTGTTTTTTCAGTTGCACTAGCCACCTTTTAAGTACTCAGTAGCCATATGTGGCTAATGGCTATTTTTCAGCATTTAAATAGTATTTCCATCATTTTAGAGAGTTCTGTTGAATATAAAATTAAGGATAGAGTTCAGGAGAAGATATTTAAAATAAGATATTGACAAAGATGTACTTGGGCTATAGGAAAATGAATAACCTTGGAGTATAGCAAAAGAAAAGAAGAGAGTAAAGAACAAAACTTCAGTGAATGTCTATTTTATATGAGACAGAAAAAGGTCCTTTGTAAAATTATTAAAAAACAATATGTATATTCATTATTCCTATTACTTATGCTTAAAGGTTGCTAGAGGTAGAGGATTCAGGAGGAGAGGAAATCAATAGCTTATCAATATAAATCCAAAGAAAATAGACTTGCAATAATAAAAAACTGAATCAAGTTAAATTGTTGTTTTTAGAAGTCTAATTTGAAAACTTTAAATTCTGTGCTTTTATTAAGGATATTCAGAATAGACTCTGAACCCTCCTTTGACTAAAAAATAAAAAATCCTGAAATTGAACAGGGAAGAGGGGTCTGTCTATGCTTTCACATTCTTCCTTTTCTTCTCTGCAATGTCAATAGAGATTTGAGACAAAATCCTCTATAGATCTTGGTTTTAATCTAGTGATTAAAAAACTATGTCTTAGAGGCTACAACAAGGTAGCAAGGTTGATTTTTATTTTTCAGTGAGATAATTCTTAGATTCGCAACTATTTTTTTATTGTGTGGTTATAAAAACACCAATATGGATTTAAACATTTAACTTAAAAACTAATATTTTATAAGAAATTTTTAAATGGTTTATAGTTCATCAGATGATAGTTTTTTGCTTTATTAAGGCATGTAAAGATGGTCCGAAAGTGTATGTGTGTGGTGTGTGTGCTGCTTTAGTTAGGAATAAATTTGTATTGCTAAACCATACTTTAAAAATAGATACACAAAACCTAGGAATTATAAACAGAATGGAAATTAAAATAGTTGTTAGTTCTGTTGCCAAGATGAGCAATAGATATGCCCTCAATGGAATTTTTTGTTTTTTTCTTCTCTTTCTATTCATCATCAGTGTTAAATATACAAATTGTTTTGTTGTTATTCTTGTTTTGATTGCCAAATTGTCATTTAATTCTTTTTTTCCCCTTCATTCCATTATTTTGATGCTGATTCAAGTGTTTTCGTTTTGTTTTGTTTTGTTTTTAAGGGAATGCATCCTAATCTCCTGGATCCTTATATAAAATTCATGACAAGCCTTTCCATTTGGTAACTGAGGCTGCCTAAATCCTGTACCAGATGTGGTATGGTTATTGCTGTCAACCCCATCCATATATAGCTCAGCTGAAATATTCATGCCCTATAAACTGTCATATTCCCTTAAGATCAACTGTCTCAAAGTGTACATTCACATTTTATATGTGGCCTAATGATCCACTTATCTCGACTGCCCATTGAGTCTTGAGCTAAAATAAAGAGAATGTAAAATACTCTCCAACTACTCATTCATTTTTTACATGGAAATAGAGCTCTATTTTAAATGAGTGGAACATATACTTCGTATAGTTCTCATGATGCGAACAAAAATTGAAACATAAAATCCTTTGATAATTTTTGAAGGGACCTTCATATTTCTTTATTCTAACTTCTGATTTTCCTTTATATGTAATTAAGTTAATTAAATTCATCCCAATTTTTTAGGGGTTGTGGTGATAACATATGGCTCTGGGATCATAGCCTTTAACTTCTAGCCTGAGAGAGATTTAGGCTTCTCCTTTGGTGACAGATGTAAGGCTGAGAGCACAGCTGTGTGGTTCATGTTCTCAACAGACATATGAATTTCTACAAGTGGCTTTTTCCATTACAGGACACTTTCATGAATTCTTGACTCCTCTTAAATTCAGTTTGATGAAGCTAGGCTTAATATTACTAAATTTATTTTCAATTATGACGTTTACTTAATGAATCTCTCCAACACATTTTTATAGCCAGTATTTGACATAGCCTGCACTTCTTTAAAGGAAACATAGCTCTATTCACAGATATTAGCTTTTAAGTTTATCTTAACCAAAGTTTGAATGGAAATAATATTAATTTCTACAATGTTCAAAATGCACAAGAGAGTGATAGGGAAATTCCACTGTGGACAATTAGAAATACAGCATCTTTTTTTAGCAGAAGAACTAAGTACTTTGTCAACTCTTAGGTAACAAAATAGTAAAGGATTTAGATCCCTCCAACACTGTTCCTGAAAATATTCCCTCCTAACCCATAAAAATGATATGCTTCATTCCATTTCTCTGCATATCCCTACTTACCATTAACTAAAATAATTGAAATTTCTAGGTTTTCCAAATAGTGTGTACCATTTATTAACCAAGTGACTTTAAGCAATCCTTATCCAAAAAACAAGCATAATTATACCCAACCTGAAGAACTGTAGTTGAGAGAATTAAAAGCAACAAGTTTATAAGCCACTTAACAAAATCCCTAAGGCTATGAAGAGGACCACAGTAAGTACCATCTCTCTTTCCTCACCACTAACACTCCCATTTCAGGGCAGATATAAAGTTAGGCATAATGTAATAGGAAACATGAAAAAGCTGCTTTCCTGAACTACATGGCTCATGTCAGCTCACTGAAGTGTAAAGTCATCCTCTGGTCACTGACAGATTGTAGCCTCCTTGATGACAGACACAGTGGCTAACTCATTTTGTAGTCAGGAACCGCCTCCTGGCACAGAGCCTTACACAAATAAGGTTAATAAAACATGTTCTTATAATTAATGAAAGTAAATGCTCACGTTTAGAATAGTAATTTATATGTTTAAAATTGTAATAACAAGCAAGGCTATGGATAAACACATGAAACAAGGGCTTCTCTTCAACCAGAATGATTGTCTTAAATTTCTTTCTCTAGTTCGTCTTGACAGCCTCTCGAGTGTCATCTGAGACACACTCATTGTGCAAAAGCTTTAGGACTGAGAAAGTAAGCAGGGCACAGCTTCCTCCAATACTTCCCACAGCACCCTCATCTGAACCTGGGCAGAGTACATGATCTTTCTAACCTCAGGACTTCAAATAACCATTAATGATTGTTTGGATCTGTTTCATGTCCTGAAGGGTCAAAATTTGAGTTGCATATGATGTATCTCCAAATTCTTTTCTGCACCATTTCTGTACCAATTTCATCATCTTTAAGATGAAGACAATTGCCACCATTAGCTTCCATCCAGTTATAATATCTATGAGCCCTCAAGGGAATCCCCCAAATATACCTTCAGTCTGGTTAGGTGCTTGTTTAAATTGGAATGTACCTTTTTATCCAGAGCAATCTTTATAAGGCATTGATCATGGAATAGAAGCAACTGAAGCCATTCTTGGGCTAAATTTTAGCTTAATAATTCAGCTGTTATTTGTTTATCTTAAGGGCCTCTGTTCAGTTTTCTCCAGAGAAACAGAACTCATAGGAGTTCTGTTATATGTATTTATAAATCCTAATGCAAGGGCAGAAGACTAATGTGTCAGGTCAAGCAGTCAGGCAGGAAGCGAATGAACCTTCCCTTCCTCTCTTTTTTGTTCTATTCAGGCCCATCCATATTGGGGAGGAAAATCTACTGAATCCACCAATTCCAGCGCTAATCTCATCTGAAAATACCCAGAAATCATATTTGATTGGAGCACCCCATGGTTCAGTGAAGTTTACACATAGAATTAACCTTTACAACTATTAAGACTCCATACTCCTGGATACCGGATCATGTTTTATTGGTAGCTCCATCCAAGAACACAAAATCAAATTAGTGGAAATTGGACCAGATCCCTTAATATATTTTCTCAGTTATTCTTTAATAAGGAATTAAATCAGCTAGTACATAGTTCAAGATCACATAACACTTTGTGAGACTATGTGAACTACAAAATCTTGCAAAAGACACTTTCTTACCCATGCAGAGACCAGATACTTTAAATGGGAAGATAAATCATATGTCCTTAAAATACCTAGTGGAAAGTGCTAGAACAGGGGATATTGCTACATTCTTGATTATCCTACCTAATGAAAACAAATAGAGAGAGGATTGCATAAATCACTCCTGTTGTAAACATTTTCTAGTCTCTGAAATGTCAAACAGAATGTCTTATTTTTAAATTTTATTAAACTCATTCTGTGATTGATGGTAGTAACTCAAGTATAATCCTCAGAAAATATTATCTGTCTTGTCCTCTTGGGCATGGAGAAACTGATCAGCTTGTGACTATTTAATAGGAGCTAATCTTTATGTTAATTACATGAATTTTGCTGACAGCCACATCTTCAGAAGTTAGCAAAGAGGCAGAGGTCAGGGACATGCTACAGGAAGAGATGCCAAAAATATATTTTGACAGTGGGGCTTTCCTTCTAACTAGTTAGTCCCAGTGTAAGTTTCTAAGTTTTCTGCTATACTATATATATGTTGTAGATAAAAATCCTTTTCACTTCCCTTAGACTTTATCATCATTGTCTTCTTGACAGTTTGACAGCTGCAACCCTCCTTAATTTCTCATTTAAAAAAAAGCCAGAAAATTTTCCTCTATGTCTTTTTGCCACCTGTATTGATTTTGCACATGAGTAGCCAGGTAAGAATGAACTTTCATCTGCTCATCTGACCTGATAGTCTGCGAATTCAAATACAGTTTATCTCCCTGCAAATAATAGAGTCTCTAAGAGAAAAGTGCAATATCTCTTAACCTCCTCAACAGGCAGGCATCTCTCCTAATTTTTGGACCATTTGTTTCATTTCTCAAATATACATTGAGTACCTTCTCAATACCAGGCATAGAAGTAGGCAATGGAACTACAGAGTTGAATATGCATGGTATGGTCTCATACTCAAGGATTTAAAATTTTATCTTATGGGCTATGAGGAGTTCACTGAAAGTGCTCTTTATGAAATTTTAAAATAAATTTAGATAAGTTAGATAGAAATGTGAATACTAAATTGGAGTTTGGGCTGGGAGCAGTGCTAAAGGCTGATTGTCAAGGCAGCAGATTAATGAATAGTCCAGGGAAAAAATAACTAAGCCTGAACAGAGGCAGTAGGCTGGGAGATAGAAAAGAGTTATTAAATTTGAGACATATTTCAGAGTTGAGTCAACCGGAATTCAGCGATTTCTTGAATGTAACGGATATTGATTATGAATTCGTAAAATTCTGCCTAGGTTTTAGAGAGTAAACAAATATGATACATTCAAGGACAATAGACCAATTAATTAGCAATCATATGAAAAACAAGTTTAGCCTTTTATTGATTGTTAGCAGTTTGCAGTGGTTTCATATAAAAGTTTTCTTTCCAAGAATCTGCTAACAGGAGCTGAAATCTTTACTATTTTTCCCAGCCTCTATGAATATTTAGGAGGAATTTATATATTGGGGTAAAGTATTTTTGCATGGGAGACATAATGTGCAGAGATGAGGGTAGCTGGAATCATTACCACTAACTATAGACAAAAAGTGAGTTGAATCCAAAGGATGGAACCCAGAATATGAAGTGCAGTAGGCAAATATTGGGACGGACAACAGGCAAGAGGGTTAGAAATGGCTGCTAAAACATCTGACTAAACTACATTTTTTAATAAGACTGTTCCGAATATAACTACCTCTCTAAGAAGTTAAAGTTCTAGTTAACATGTGGACTTTGACAACAAATAAGCTAACAGGTATTTTTTAAAATCATTAAGTTTTCAACTAATTTTGGTGGTAGATATTTTTGGAAATCTAGTGCGATCTGTGTGGGGAGGTGACTTTCTCAGTGGCCATTTTTTCTCTGTATGCAATATATGTTTATTTTTATTATTCACGAGGTAACGTTAATAAAAACAACCTTTCAAGAGATGGGTTTATCTGAAGGTTTTGCTGACATGGATTTAAAAGGGGATTGATTTTGTGGGATGGACTGGCTAAATACCTTTCATTGCTCCCCGTCTCCCACGTTTTAATGTGTTCTCAGATCAATTGCAGAAAGGAAATATGAGCTACTTCCACAAGAATTTTAACTTTGATAAATAACAGTGGTTAATACATAAAAACAAACTGACATTCATTACAGAACCCCACACTTATTTATGATTTTTGGCTTTAGTTCAAAAAGCACATGACTCACTCCTCCTAAGATTCTGTCTCCTCTAAACGGCAGCTCTTATCTTTACCTGGTGTAGGAGGAATTTTCTATGCTTCAATTCATTGCAAAATGTGCAACTCTCTCCCATTAACATCTGTTTGAGTCTCTCCTTGCCTGTACTCCACGTGGAAGTCAGTTTGGAGAATTCGCAGTTATACGGTGGCTCCCTGTTACCTGCATTTGCTTCGAGAGTAAGTTCTAAGGTTTCAGAATCGTCCGAGCTGGCTCTGGCCATGCTTCGTGACTCTCATCCCCTGTAGCATCACATATTCTTGCTTTTAAACGGTTGGCTTAATATAAACAGTGTTAACTACTGTGATTGCAAAGAATGAAAAAAACAGAACTTGACTTTCTTCTATTCTGTCACTCTGTCACCATTTGGAAAGCGGATTTGTGTTTAAGATTTACAACAGTGAAACAGAGTGCAGATTGTGAAGTATAATATTTTTAAGGTGTAAATTTAAATTAGTATGTGAATATTTACTGAATTTCAATATCGTTAATGTTGAGATTTGTTCTTTAAAATTTTTTTAATTGTTTATTTTAAAACTAAAAACACACATCAAGAAGACAGAAACTGTAATGATAAATTAAGTATTAAAACCACCAATATATAGGTAGTTTTTCCCTTTATTTAAACACATTCATGTAATTAAAAATTATTATCCACTACTCTTTTCCTTTTTATATTGTAGTATTTTATTTTTATTTCATTACTGGGATGATTATGTCCAAATTTAATAAATGAGAATTTCCACACACACACACACACACACACACACACACACACACACAATATGACACCTTGGCATAGTGATCATTTAAACTGAAGGAATTTGAGAAATGACAGGTGCAGAAGGGGCTCTCTGACCTTCCCCCTCTCCCCTGAAGTGGGTCATAAGACTCTCTTGTGAGAGATACCCAGAGGAAAGAAGCCTACTTATCTCTGAAGATAGAGACATGCTGAGAGGAATCGGAATGAATGGCACTTGGCAAGTTTCCCCCAGTTTATTACCCTTAGTTCATGTCCTTTCATTCTATCACATTTTTTCATGACTCCCCACTTTTCATCAAACCTAACATAAAAATGCTCAGGTTTAACCATTTCTTTGGGTCTTCATTTCCTTATGAGGTCCCCTGTGTCACATAAAACTTCTATTAAATAAATTTGCGTGCCAATCCAGTAAAGAGAACCTAGGAGAACAATAGGAAAAATGATGTTTTCCTCACCCCTACCTCATACTTAGAGTCTGGAAAAGCTATTACGTTGACCAGTAGGTTGAAGCAGGAGTAATGGCATGTCATTTCTGAGATGGGGCCACACATTTCCATTCTCTCTATTCAATCCTGTCTATGACATCATGAAAGGCTTGGGCTAGACTGATAGTGAAGGTGAGACCACATGGAGCATGGATGGGAAATCCATGCCAAGGTCATCCTAAATTAGCAAGCCCTCAGTGGCTCTGCAAAGTACCCACAGACAAATGAATAAGTTTAACCAAGGTAAGATAAGCCTAGACCAGATCAGTAGCATCACCCAGTTAACATATTGACTCATAAAAAATAATAAATGAGTATTGTCAAATACCACTGAGGTTTTCTGGTAGATTGTTACACAGCATTGTTGGTAAAAGATAGCTCGTAAAGAAACTTAATAATAGATCCTAAATATCACACAAGTCCCATGACAATGTGGGCCTTAAAAAAGTTGACTTTACATTTTGTCTTGTGCATTACTAACCCTGTTGCTAAGGTCTAAAACTTCATCCTTCCTCTATTTTATTTATCTTTAAAAGTCTCATACTAAATAAGGGGGTGGTGTATGGAGAACCCAACATATAATGAGAGTCACTGTTTGGACTCAAGGATCTCTTGCCTCAGGAGAATGCCATGGCCTTTGTTGAAGCATTTGCTTTCTGGTCTCCAAGGCTTTAGTGTCACTGCTTATGCCCTGCTTTCTCTATTTTCCCTTCAAAATATTTATTCTGATGGATTATTTTATAGCCATCAACTTTCTAACAAATTACTACTAGCTAAATTTAGCCCAGGGAAGCCCAGAGGCACTTTCTAAACTTTCTTGTTTATTCTACACGAATCCCACCTAGAACGCCCCAAATATTATTGAATTTATAATTCATATGTGCAAATGCAAACACGACATATTTTAAAGTTTGGATTTAAATTATCTTTATTATATTTTCAAGCTAATATGGTTGAGAGATATGCCTTTATATTTTTACTTCTACACAATATGTAACATATTATGTCATTTGCTAGTTAAAACATTAAGCACAAGTGTACATTCTCCTTTTAGAATAAGGAAAGCTTACCCTCTCAAAAGCTATGACTTAAATGATTCTGAGATACTCTATTTCTTATCATATGTTTATCCTTAAGTGTTCTGTAAATGGAAAAATACCACTTGGATACAGAACGATAGGATTTCTCCCTTTAATACAGCAATGGATATTTTTTTGGACCTGGATTTTTATATACCATGTGGGTACTCAATTTATTCTACTGGGCATTGTTAGATTTAACTTTTGGTTATAGGAATACCATCACTGTCATCTTGGTGGTAAAATCTCCTCTCTCTATACCACAGAGGAGTTGAAGGTTAAAGGGATAGGTGTTATCATGTCTCTAATTGGTTTTTCACCCACAGGTCAATTTTCCTAACCTCAGTAGTCTAAATCAGAGTGTATGTCAAAGCCCATCTGATGATTGCTGTGCAAAAAGGAAATAGAAGTCCATAAAACTACCGTGACGCAATGCAAATATAATATACTGTTTATTGGGGGAAAATTTACAAGTAGAGAAGTAGCAGGGCACAGGTAATCCCCCAAGCTTTAGTCATACAACAGAGATATGTGTTTAGACTGATACTATTTGAACTGGACATACCATGAAAAAGGTTCCAGTAAAGGGACCCTACCTCCATAACTGTAGGTACTTAGAGCAAAAGAAGATTAAGAAACATATAAGAAATTAAGTAATAATAGACTTCCCAGGATAGGAAATAGCGTTATGAGAAAGAAAGAAGACTTTCTTGATCAGCTTGTTCATCCATTACCTAAATAAACCACCTCCCTGATAAACTCAGGATAGGGGAAGAAAACTAGCCTCTAACACCATCTGGATTACTCTCTTTTCAATGACTATGGAATAAAGTTCCCCTGTCATTTTGAAAATATGCCTTGGCCATCTCACATGAAGTTATAAAAGCACATTACTTAAGATTTTAGGTAACTGCCCCGAGAGTAGTTAGAGATCTGTGTTCTAAAGTATTGAAATTGGGTGAGGGGGATAAGATGAAAGGTAATAAGGAGGAAGAAATTAAGCAATGGGCTTATGATTCGCTTCTCTCTTCTTACTGGACAGATGCTCCTGGAAAAGAAAAAAGAAAGCAGATAATCCAATCAAATCTCTGAGTATGCTGACAACAAAAAATGTTTGCTAGAAATAAGGTACTCATCTCTGGAATATTTATAGCAGGATGTCCTTGTTTGAGGATTGCTTATGGTAAATAATTCTAGAGTTTATGGATTTATGAGGAATGGCTTCCTAGAAAAACATTATGTAAGGTCACAACTCCATGAGTATAAAAATGGCAACGTTTCATAATTTAATTCCTCCCTAAAGTGTGAGGTAATTCACACATGTCAATTACTTCATCTATCACTGAGCCAAACAGTGTGAGTCCAATATAGAAAAGGAAAAAATGGGAAGCCACACTCATTGTGTCAGACCTCTCCCTGGGTCTGTGCCTTTCGATTGCTTAGAAACTATTAGTAAAATTGATCCTGGGTAAGATCTACAATTCATGTGAGTCTATTTTTATAATTTGATCCTTTGTCCTGGCTCAAGTTGGAAACAGAATAAGGTATTTTATCTCCTATTCTATTTCACAAATAGGAAAGTTTTCTTTCAGGTTGCTTAGATCTTCAGAATGTGTGGGCCTTTGATTCCTAATGACCCCCATTCTTCCTCTCATCCCTCAAAGGGAACACTTTAAAGTGTTACATTTTTCTCATCTTGGGAAAATATAATTTATATACTTAGAATCATAGTATATCAATCCTTATATCTATCCAAGTGTCTTGTCTAATCAGCAGCCCAAGGCATGAAATACACTAATGATTTTATTCTCTAGACAGCTTTCCTCTGTGGTGAGGATGAATGAGTTCTCAGCTGTGAGTCTGCTGGTTCCACTTCGGAGGGAGAAGAAACTCTGTGGGTATGTGTGTATACCCAGGGGCATGCTTAAGGAACAAGAGGCTTTCATTCCAGGCTGTGGCTGGTTTCCTTTGAAATCAAACACAGATTGTTACCAAAAGGATCAGTTTCCTTCTAAAAACTTCCTATTTAATCTAAATGAGAAATTCGTTTATTTTAAACACTACTTCAAAAAACTGGGTTTTTTTAAAAATAATATACTTGATCTTTTTATTTCCTAAGAAGATACGTATCCCCTCCTTTCCTTGGGTTTCATAAAAAGTGTGCTTTACATAAACTAAAATGAAAGGTCACTAGATCCAAAGTAATTTTCTTCAATCTGTAGATTCCTATCCTGTACATAGGAGAGGAGGCTGAAGTATTCCAGCTCTCTTCGTTCTCCAAGTTTGTGAGACCTTGGGTAAAGGAAATCGGTTTCTCTACTTACAAAACTTCTGACACCAAATGTGTGGGTTTTCCACACTAAGCAACTCTCCACTTCTCTGCAGACACTAATTGGGTATCCTACAGCTTGATTTCTGACTATCTGGAGTTTACACAGATGTCACAGGTTAAGTACTCAGTTGCACAAGACGGCCCCCACTTCAGATGCCAACTCCAAGTAGTGAGGTCTTAGATTACTCACACTTCTTTCTGATTTGGCTACAAATCAGGAGTTCCTACGACCTCCACCTCATATTTGATAATTTGTTATAACGGCCCATTCTGGGAAACACTTAACTTACTATTACCAGTCTACTGCAAATGATATTATAAAAGATGCAAAGGAACAGTCATTTGAAGAAGTACATAGGATGAGGTCTGGAAGGATCCTGAGTGTGGGAGCTTCTGTCCCTGTGGAGTTTGTGGTTTGACACCTCCTGACATGTGTATATGTTCTCCAACCCAGAAGCTCTCCAACACCTGTCATTTAGAGGTTTTATGGAGGTTCCTTTGCATAGACATGATTGATTAAACCATTGGCCAATGAAGATTAACTCAATCTCCAGAGCCTCTTCCTTCCCAGGAGGTCAAGAAGGCGGGACTGAAAATTCCAACCCTCTAATCACATGGTTGGTTCCTCTGGCAACCAGCCTCCATCCTGAAGCTATCCAGGGGCCAATCAAGAGTCACCTCATTAACATAAACTGAGATGTGGTGGAAAGGGGTTTATTATAAATAGCAAAAAATGCTTGTCTCACCCTTATCACTCAGGAAGTATTAGGTTTTAGGAGCTCTGTGTCAGCAACTGAGGGACAAAGGCCAAATATATATTTCTTATTATATCACAATATCACATTGGCCATGTCTCTTAATCTCAGGCTGCTTCCTGATCTTCAAAAAGGAGAGAAGAATTACCCTGCTCCTGCTTCATAGAGCTCTGTGAAGAACAAGTGAGATAATATACCAAAAAGTTCCTTAGAAACCATACAGTGCTTTAAAAAGTAATGGTTGTGGATCTATCCATAAAGTCAGTATCAACTACAGAATGTTCTAGCCCTTTATATCTAGATATGAGTAACTAAAATTCCCAGTACCGTATTCCACAGAAATCCAAAGTAATCCCTAGGGTTTTCCCATCACCTCCAGGCTGACTGTCTCTTTGATCTTTCCTCTGCTATAGCAGTCCATGTTTTATATGTCACAAAATTTGGGCCTTTTTAAATTTTCCACAAGGCAAAGTAGTAAGCCAAGTCATGCCAAGCATTCATGAGTGTGTTAGGCTTTAGTGACTGTTTGGTTGGGCTGATCTTTTTATATAGGGAAAGGTTTACACTGTAGCAATCAAATCACTTGAAATTCAGCATCATTCATCCCTAGTGCTTAAATGTTCTGATTACAAAGTAAAGAGGAAACTCCACTTATCATTTCTCCAAATAGTGCTATGTCTCACACACTCTCTTTGGCTCTTTTCTTTTCTCCCTGTACTCTTTGATGCTCTCTTCTCTCTTCCAACATTTCAGAGGAAGAATAAATTGATCTCCAACTTTCATAAAGAACACTTTGCCCATATTTCACAAGAGGCTTATCAATGTGTTTTCCAAACAAATACATTTCCCTCTAAAAAATAATTATTGGACTAGCTGTTAATAAAATATTGGTTAATTTGTAGATTCAATTTATATAGTCAATAATAGGAATTGAAAACTACAATCTTTCTGACATATTTTCTAATTCTCACAATAACCCTGTTCGCTAACTTATTATCCTTATTTTCGTTTTTAAGACACTGAGTCACAAAGAGATTAAATTACTTGCCATATATCAGTCAAGTAACAAATGGGAGAGAACATTTCAGTGCTAAGCAAACTGATTTCTAGTCTTTCCTCCAATAATTACACTGAAGATATGTGCAGAATTTATTAGACTTTGAAGTTATTTTAGAATGAAAGTGAGAGAGTGGCATGGACATATATACACTACCAAACGTAAAATAGATAGCTAGTGGGAAGCAGCCGCATAGCACAGGGAGATCAGCTCAGTGCTTCGTGACCACCTAAAGGCGTGGGATAGGGAGGGTGGGAGGGAGGCTCAAGAGGGAGGATATATGGGGATATATGTTTATGTACAGAGGATTCACTTTGCTGTACAGCAGAAACTAACACAACATTGTAAAGCAATTATACTCCAATGAAGATATTTTAAAAAATAAAATAAATATAATTAATAAAATTAAAACAACTTTCTCTTGTTTTATTTAGAGACAAGTAAAATTTCTTCATGAAGTCTGAAGATAAGTATTCAGACTTATCTGATCCAGAAAACTGTAACCTTTAGGTTTTTGTTTTGTTTTGTTTTTTTTAGAATAGAAAAAAAAGCTTCTACTTTTAATGGTATATCAATCACCTCATTATTATCACATTAGAAATGCTTATTTATTTATTTTTTAACATCTTTATTGGAGTATAATTGCTTTACATTGTTGTGTTAGTTTTTAATGTATAACAAAGTGAATCAGCTATACGTATACATATATCCCCATATTCCCTCCCTCTTGTGTCTCCCTCCCACCCTCCCTATCCCACCCCTCTAGGTTGACCTTTAGGTTTTAAAACTTTTAGCTGCTAAACTTCCACGTGATGTCATATATAAGTTTACGTAACAATTTAAAGGCCAAAAAAGCTGACTGTAGAGTAAGGTCTTCAGTTGCATAATTGCTTGGAGGTTTAATTTGTTCCACAGCTTATCTTTTTCTAATTGATCTAAGCTGTTTACTCAACTAAAATAAGCAAAAAATTTCCCTTGCAAGTATGCATACTAAAGTCATGATGAACGGAAGGACAAACATATAGATCTTGTCATTTGCTTCATCTGTGGGTAAAAAGAGGAACTGAAATATTCTAAAATAAAGACCTTCCTGTATATTTGCTTTCTTTGGTCCAGAAAGTTTACAGAAGATATATAGTTTTATTCGTAGTTCATCTGAATTTAAAAATTGTAGAGATAATGATGCTTCAGCAGAAAAACTTATAATGAAGATTAACTTTTCAACCACCAGCCATAAAATAGTGTCATTAAGTTGGACCCTGGCTAATACCATTTATGTGGAGAGTCTGGATAACACATATAGTCAATGGCAGATGTGTGCTTTAAAATGAGAAAAAGTTACTACCAACTAATATATTTTCAAAGCAGTAAAAATTGGCACATGACGAATAACTGCTGAGGTAAGGGCATGCTTTACAATTGGAACCCAGGAAAGCTGTGTATTTTTTGATTCACAAAAGTCATTTCAGATATTAAAAAACTTAGAGCTGCCTTGAATATTTTTATACAACCAACATTTGTGATTATAAATTTTCTTTAAACAAAAACTCTCTATGAATAATAAAAGAAGACCTTATGGGGAAAAAATTGTGCTTAATCTGATGAAATAAATTCTAGGACTGTTAAAGGGAAAAACGTTAAGATATGCCAGAGATTTATTATGTTCTATTTCCAGAGCTTGAGAGAAATCAAAGAATGCTCATAGGAACATTATTGACTAGGTGAAAAAAATTATATCAAAGAAAACTGTATAAATTTTATTATAATAGAATATAATAGAATAGCATTTCTATTATTAACATTTCCTGGCAGCTTGTTCATTTTATAAGCTATAGATTTTAAATTAATACAAATAATCGGAAGGGAAAGACTAATCATTTTAGATTATAATATAATAAAAATTAGCTTTCCTTTAAAATTGGTCTATGTTCTAATCTCTATTTATTTATATAAAAAATGGATAACTGAATATACAGGTTATATAACAATATGAGAATAGAAGTTTCTGGTTCACAACCAGATATATCTATATTTCAAATATAGATAGATAGGTACGAGACAGAAATAGACATAGGTATAGATATACATTTATTTGAAATACTATATATAATTTATATTTGTGCTGATAAAAGAACTTTCATATGTTTTATTAGAGCCCTTCAATGTAAATACATTTCTTAATACTACAAAGATATCAAGATATGGATATAAATTAGAGTTCAGATTAATTTGTTTACAAAATGAGAATTTTTCTTTTTAAACTACATCTATTTTGATCTCCTGTCTTATTTTCCCAGTGGAAGTGTATCTCTAAAATAGAGATAATACCTTATGATATTGTTGTAAAATCACAATGGGGTAACGTATTTTTTTAAGTGCTTAAAATAATGCCTGATGCCAGTAGACACTCTACAAGTATTAATTATCAATATTTGAATTTTTAATCTAAATTAAGTAATCTTTGGAATAGTTTTTTAATGCAGTTTTATCCTATGCAACTCTTAAAATGATGACATGGACAATTATTGACATTAAAATATAATATTGATATATTAAGTTTTAAGAGAAGAATTTAAAACAGTATATAGAGTATGATTCTATTTTTGTGGAAGATAATTTATACATACATTATATATGTCCAAAGGAAGTCTGGAATTATATCATCTAGTTAATAATAGTGATTATATACAGGTGGGTAGAATACATTTTTTGTATGTAATATTTTTTGATATAAAAAATATAATTTTAAGCAGCTTTTCCAGAGCAATTACAGATATGTGAGTTGTTCACTCAAGGTCGGCCACTGGCAACCACAGGTGATGTCAGGAACTACAGTTGAAAAAAATGTTTTTTTTAAATGTTGAAATCCTCCAGCCAAATAATCTTTAGCCTTTCTCATTTACTATGTGGTAAATCCTCAATATGAGGGCAAAATGATTTACCGTCAGCTCAAAGGGCAACCATTTTTATTTGCATTTTAAAAATCTTGTTGATGGTTTCCTGGTTTGTATTGAGCTTGATAATTTCTTTTAGGTCTTGGGTCTGTACATCTGTGCTAATATGCAGAAATGAATTAAATGCATTGCACAGGTGACAGTCTTTACAAGATTGTTGGTTTGTTTGTTTTGCAAGTACCCTTTTGTAGCAGGTGAGTAGGAATCAGGGGAAAATGCTTTGCAAAATATGATCCCAAAATATCAGTTGAAAGAGGTACAATATTTTATGGAGTAAAAGGCAAAGGTGTTATAAATTGTACCAAACCACAGATTGTATGGCACCTCTTTAACTAAGAATACTCTTCAGACATGTATCGATGTCTAGGGACAATTTATTCTGGGAAAAGAGTAAATCTCAGATATCAAAGCAGTAGTTGGAAATTACAATGTAATAAGTAGACTTTTTGTTTGTTTTTGCTCTCAGTATCTTTTCCAAGGACTTTGTCTGAGACCTATGGGATGACACAAGTATATATTTATGCTTAGCTGGACCCCAGACTTAATCATTTCTGCTAGTTCTTTTTCTTTCATATTTAGTGGCCCTCCTTAAACTGTGGGAGCCAATTTCCCCATTGTCACAAGTTGAGTTAGATTTAGAAACAAGTCACAGCCTCTAGATGATAGGGAATTCTGATATCACTAGCACATCGCCACTTCTCAGATACTTAAATATTGTGAGGCTTCGTCCCTTTACCACGATGTGGTGCTACCATATTTTGTTCATGTAGAGCGGCGACTGTTTTTGATAATAAACACTGTTCTGTGGATTACTCATTTTGGAGGGCAGCCAAATAAACTTCATCTAATTACTGAGGCTGTCACTTCAACCCCTGACGAATTATGAAATATATAGCATGACTAAAGAGCAAAATGTTGACTTCTGGTTGCTAACAATTTAGACAAGTACTTCAACGGGGATGTTTTCTGAGAAGCTTTCTTACCACATTTTTGTTTTTTTCTTTTGCTCTTTAGCCAATATAATACAGTGGATTGATAATCATTGCAAAACTGGCCATAGGAAAAAAGTAGTTCTCCTCCTTTTGATCAAAATATACATAAGATACAAAAGTATCATATATATATATATCATATATCATATCATATATCTATGATACTTATGTATCTTTTGATCAAAAGGAAGAGAACTACTTTTTACATATATAAAAAGCAGATATATATATATATACATATATATATATATCAACATCTTTCCCAGGGGAAATAAATAATTATACTACATAAATTATATAAATATATATGTGTATATATATGGAAAGATATATATGAAAGACTCATCTTCATTAAATTTTGCTCTTCCATACCTTTATTAAATTAACACAAAGATTCGATAAAAATTAACTGAATAAATAATACCAGAGAATGCATAAAATAAGTAATATGCACAAGATATTCTCAATTTAGAAAACATTATTTTTTTCTGTGCAATTTCTTTCTCTTACTCTTTCTTTTTCTTTTTCTTACTGTTTCTTGAGAAAGATTAATTACTTAGCATGAGCTAGGCATTATGCTAGATATTGAGAAAGAAAGATGAAGACAGTAAGAATTAAGAGTTCAAACTTCGCTTGGAAAGTCAATCATTTACAACTTAATTGCATTACAATTTGATAAGGGCTGCAGTAGGAATGTTAAGAGCATCTCGTGTAAGCACATGTGATAGAGCAAGTAACTGCTTGAGGAATTATGGAGGGCTTCACAGAAAAAGTGATATTTAAATCTCAAATAATTTGACTCTACCTTACAGCACACTATTTTTCACTGTCTTCATTGCTACCATCAGCATCCTAGATAACATCATACGTTGACTAGGCTCTCATAATAGCCCCTTCACTGGTCTCCCTGCCTCAGTCTTGCCTCTGGAGTCCTCCTTACACAGCAAAATGACCCTGTTAAAAAAAAAAAATGTCATGCACTAGTCTCCCAATGAGGAAAATAATGCATGTCTCATAGGTGCTCAGTATTTGTTGAATGAATGAATGAATGAATCAGTGAATGAATGAATGAATCAATGAATGGGAATTTGCCACTGAGCCAATTAGAGAAGGACATACTAAGCTGATGGAAACATATGTAACAGCTCATACTTGTGAAGGATGAAGGTGAAATTTAAAATATTTATCAAATAATATGACATAAGCATTGATCAGAATGCACCTCTGACCAGTCAGATTGAACATTGACCAAACCATCATATAAGTGAATACCAGTTGAATATCAACCCAGTTGAGAGGAATGGTGGATGATGTCTGGTGATGAGGACTAGTTATCCTAGCTGTAGTTTAAGTAATAGGGACTAGAGGAAGATGAAATGGAGAAATAGATTGGTTACCAAGTTTGGGAATCATTGTAGGAAATTTTAAGAGATCCTATTTATAGCCATTATTGCCTTATCCAAAAGGTTAATGCATTTTGAATTTTTAAAAAAGAATTTGCTCTACACTTTCACGTGTTTAAATTCTCCTATCAGAAACACAAATTTGGGGGCTTCCCTGGTGGCGCAGTGGTTGAGAGTCCGCCTGCCGACGCAGGGGCCCCGGGTTCGTGCCCCGGTCCGGGAAGATCCCACATGCTGCGGAGCAGTTACACCTGTGAGCCATGGCCGCCGAGCCTGCGCGTCCGGAGCCTGTGCTCCACAACGGGAGCGGCCACAACAGTGAGGCCCGCGTACCACAAAAGAAAAACAAAAGAAACACAAATTTGGTAAAGTTCTTCAGTGGTACAGTTGATTATGGCTTGAAAAGTCATATTTTCTCTGCTGTTATAGTTAGTAACAGAAATCCAACTTGAAATGGCTTCTGCAAAAAGGAAAACATTTTATAGGATACAACGGTGCTTCGAAGACTTCAAGGACAGAGATGCAGCTGTGTCTCAGAAACAATTGAAAATAAGCCACCGTGTCTCTCTCTGTTTCATATTGCTTCTCACTGCTGGTCTGCTTTATCTTTCATCTTCAGACAAGCTATTTTCCAGAATAATAGCAGAAAAATAATGCCACCAAGGTCTCTTGAATCTATAAGGCATCTCTTCCAGTAAAGAGTCAGAACCCCCAACTCCTAATTTACATTTCTAGAGAATGTCATCCATTGGCTCAGTCATATCAATTTCCTGACCCTGGACCAATTAGATATAGCCAGGGAGAAGTAATACAAGATGGATTGGAATAGGTATCTGGCTGGAAAATCAAATGTGTCTAGGAAGAAAGGTCACATTTTATGAGTCCATAATGTGGAAATTACAATCATAACTTCCCAGAAATGAGTTGACATAGATATCTGCTAAAATTGGACAGTAAACTTCACGGTTTTATCATCAATATCTGGTAAAATGTCTTGCATTCAGTAGCTGCTCAATAAATCTTTACTGGATTGATACAATTTATCATTGCTCCTCCACTAACTGCAAATGAGGAGAGGACTGCCTGATATCACAAATATAATGGAGAGCAATATATTACAATGCTTCATAATGGAAACTTTTTGTCTTATTCCCTAGTTTCTAGTTCTGCATTTTCTCCTTAATAGATGTGTGAACTTAAGCAAGTAATTCTCCTCCCCATAATTTAGTTTTCTCTGCTGTGAATTGGTCATTATATTTTTAGCACTTCATAGGTCTGCCATGAGTATTACATGAGGTGAATCATGTGAAAGAGCTGGCAGGCTGCAAGTGTCCAATAAAAGTCAGTAGCCGTTATAATTGTCACTGGGTATTTTAGTTAAAAAAAAAAAAAAGAAATGAATAGAATTTTACTTTTTGTTTAAATTTTATTGGCTCTTATAAAATCTTAATAAAATTGTTGCTTTTGTGAAACAGTTAAAATGAATATGGATAATTTTGACAGCACCAAGTTGGATTTTTTTTTTTGAAGTTACCTTTGTGATTTGGGGGCTAACTTTAGTGATTAATTTTTTAAAAATTCACTAACTAGGAAAGTGCAATTTGAACTTGTTAATGGAGAGACTTGGAATTGATCAGGTACTAATATTTTGGTAACGGGAATAAGATCTGTGAACAACTTTGATTTTTAATACTGCTGCATTTTTTTGTTACTGTTTTTTAGTTGTTTCATTACACAAATGTCTGTTTGGGGATGGTTTATGCTGGGGTACACTACATCTTTCCAGAACCCATTTTCAACTCCTTGCACTTCTTAGTTGAAAACAGTCAGAAAGATCAATAGGAGAAACTGTAACTTCTCTACAAGGAAGAGGTTTTTAGGATTCATATCTCCCTTTTCTTTGACAAGAGGCTATTCTAAAAAGCTATTTGGGGATTTCTATTCTCAGTGTACTGCAATAATGTAAACCTCAGGAAAGTTACAAAACCACATACAGTCATTACTTTTTCAAGATCAATAACCGCAAATGGTGCTTCATATTTTCAATGACAGAAATGATACCCAAATCCAATGCCAATACATTATTACCTTTTATGCCCCATCTAGATTAATTGATGAGATCTCGGGTATCTACACTTAAATATCTCTGCATAAAAGGTGTTAGAAATTGGATAGACAAGGCCATTGACATTTTGTCTAGTGGACATTGGACAAGTATCTTTGTAATTAATCTATCAAATGCAGTATGTAACATTGTGTTACATGTGACCAGGCAATTAAGGGTTTGGGGTCATTAGGAAAAGACAGGTTAAATGAGCACCATGCTTTCAGAACTCTAACCTTTAAATGAGGAAACAGAGATGAATTTCAAATAAGTATTTTAATTGAAACTTGAATAGATTCTAACCTTAAAAGGAAGCCTGGGGGCAGGTAGGGCCCGAGCAAGGACTCATTGATTTGTAAATGTCATGACACAAAAAAGAAAACATCATTTGACAATTTTCACTAAATGTCTCACTATGTATATTTGAAAAAATTTGGTCAAAAAAAAACATCTACTGGAGATATTTCAAAAAGGGAAGTATTTTAAAATGAAATTAGTGCTTATAAAATTATTAGAAGGATGGGGAAATCTGCAGTTAGCTTTTAAGTTTGCTGCTGGTTTGCAAGGATTTGGAAAACTATAGGTATTTTTTAACAGTTCTACTGTCTGCATACCTGACCAGGTGGATTCCCAGGAGAATGTCCAAAATTGCTGTCAAAATCTCATGTCTTCTGGAGACCATGTATTGCTTGCTACTGCCTGAAGAATGGTTTCTGCTTTTCTTCCTCCTTTCGTATCTCACCTGAGTCCTCTCATGATCAACCATGAGTTTTTCTGACAAGAAAGTATCAAAATATAGCTTCCACATGTCCAGGCCCTGTAACATGGCAGAGTGCAGAAAAGGGAGTGGAAATGACGCTGAGATGCTAACAGATATCTGACCACAGACAGTTAAGTTCAAATTTGTTCTATATTCATAAAGAATTTCAAGAAAAGTTGTAATGAGCATTGAATCGATACCAATTTGAAGACCGTATCTAGGAGGAATGACTCTTCTCTTTACTTGTTTCTCTCCCATCTATGTTTGTAATGGCCCTAGTTATTTGTGCCATTTTTGTGATGATAAAACCATTGGTTTTAAGTTTGTTACTTATATGGTCTCATGTCCATATTTCATCTTTCTGCATTTCTATATGTTCATTTTTAAAATGCAAAAAAATAATGTTAATTTTATTAGAATGTGGTGAGGATTAGTTATATCAATGCCTACAAAATTCAACAAATACAGATTGTTGAATAATTTTTGATTTGATGAATAGTTGTTTCTGTAAATATCCTCACACTATTTCCACCTTTTGTATGTTAGAAATACACAATGGAGAAATTCAGAACGCAATCGTAAAGCTGAAAACTGGTATGTGGAGTATTTCTGATTTTAATGTCTATTATTTGAATGAGAAAAGAGTAAAGAGGACTAATAGAAGATTAGTGTTCAGTTACTGAAATGTAGTTAATGTGTTTAAACCACTAATAAAATACTCAGATATAGCCTTAGTGCATCCTCTGCACCGTTTCCTGTAACTGAATTCTGTTCTTTACAATCATACCAGAAAAATTCAGGTTATGAAGCTCGTTTGTTTAAAATAAAAGTCCCACAATAGACAAAGCAGGAGTATATTATTAATGCAGAAGTGCACATTTCTATGCTAGCTCAATAAATGGCTGCCAGAGGAGGAGATTGCTATAGAAAAGGCAATTTTAATTTAGTTGTAGGTCCATCACTGAAAAGACTGGGAAGGAATCAAAGATTAACTACTTCCCCAGATTTGCTGGATGATAATAATCTACAACTCTCTATATGATAATGGACGATGTGGATACAACATAAGATAGCAGTAGGAAGTAAACATTACAATGCAGACTGCATTATATTCTTAGCACATAAGCAGGCAGTCAGATTTGAGGTATGTTTACACACTGATAGGATTTCTGTACGTATCTAGGAAATAGATTAGAATCAGATAATTGCCTTTGGAAAAATAATAGTTTAAGCATTTGGAGTAGTCTCATAACAATTATTGTAACATTCATCATAATTAGTTTATTTTATAAATAGTATAAGCCTAATACATTCGTTTTTCTTGATCTCAATTCCAAATTGGACTGTGAAATTGCAATACTATTCTCTGTTTTTACTTGTTTACATTAGCCTCTTTAAAAAATGTGATATGAAAACTTCTGTGTGCCTACTCTAAAGTATCTTATTAGACTGAGATGGGTCTTTTTTGGGTTGGTTTTTTTGTTTTGTTTTGTTTTTGTTTTTTCATGAGATAAATGAACATATGTTTGATAACATTACTGGACATGTTCGGCATTCTTTAAACTAAACTAGAGCAAAAAATAATTCAGTTACTTAGATCTTATTCAACAAGTGTTTATGGCAATTGAGTTAAATAGCCCTGAAGAATATAAAAGTCAGAAGACTTGGAATTTCTTCTCAAGTGTGTACATTTATGCTTGAGTTCCCCTAAGTGGAAGTGAGACAGGAGGGAAGGGCGCAGGGCACAACCCTTAAAGAATGACACGGACATTGGGAGAAACTGGTCAAGACAAAAACTGGTTAAAATCGGTTAGGCCCAAGATGGCAGAAGATTCAACTTCCAGTAAACCTTGAGCCTCATTTTACGGTCATTGTAATACATCAGCATGCTAAATGACACACCCACAGGTACCATGACAGTTCTGAGGCTGACCATAAAAGGCCCCAAAGTGGTTAAGTTAGTGTAAAGCAGACATTTGCTGGAATTTTCCTGAACTTAAGATTCATAGAAGTGTGTTTATCTGCATTATTCATTCACACAAATGAGATTCCTATATCAATATTTCCTACACATCTGAATAGAGCTATTATTTCATAATATTATAATGTATTTATTCATCAGTTATATATAATGGAAGGCTGCTTGATATTGAGAGTTAACCTCAGGCAAAATATATCAAATCGATTGCGCCTATTTTATTGTCTTTCCCTCAATACCACTTTGGTTTCTTATCTATAACTGAATTGAAAAGAAAACCAAATTGAAATTAAAACCATGGATATTCACTTTAAACAGTGATGTATGTCAATGATTTCTTAACAAAACTGGGAAAATTTAAGTTAAAAAATACATAAATTGTATTAAAGTCCAAAAAATATAGATATTTATATAACTATTTTAAAATTATATTTATTGATTCCAAATGCAACATGTTTTATCTGGAAGCTATTACAAAGTACTCTGATTTTTTGGATTGTCATCAAACAACTGAGAAGAAATAAATGCAGCATCTTCAATGTAACAAAATATGGATTTATAACAACTTTTTTCTAAAAAGTCAAATTGACTCTTTTAATACACTTTTTTTTTTTTGTGCAGTTTTAGGTACACAGCAAAATTGTGTAGAAAGAGCAGAGAGTTCCCACATACAACCGTCCTCCTTACCTCCACCATAGCCTCCCCACCATCAACATCACCCACAAGCATCATAAGTTTGTTGTGATCAGTGAACCAACACAGACATCATTATTACCCAAAGTCCATAGCTCACATTAAGGTTCACTCTTGGTGGTGTACATGGGTTTGGGCAAATGTATAATGATATATATTTACCATTATAGTATTATACAGAATCATTTCACTGCCCTAAAAAATCTCCTGTTCTCCACCTATTCATCTCTCCCTTCCCCAACACCTGGCAACCACTGATCTTTTTACTATCTCCATACGTTTGCCTTTTTCAGAGTGTCATATAGATGAGATCATACAGTATGTAGCCTTTTCAGAATGGCTTCTTTCGTGTAGTAGTATGAACTTAAGCTTCCTCTATTTCTTTTTTGGCTTAATAGCTCGTTTCTTTCTAGTGCTGAATAGTATTTCATTTTATGGGTTTACCACAGCTGTTCCATTCACCTGCAGAAGGACATCTTTGTTGCTTCCAAATTTTGGCAATTATGAATGAAGCTGCTATAAACATTCATGTGAAGATTTTTGTGTGGACATAAGTTTTCAATTCATTTGGGTAAATACTAAAGGATGTGGCTTCTGGACTATATAATGAAAGTATTTTTACTTTGATAATAGACTGCCAAACTGTCTTCCTAAGTGTCTGTACCATTTTGCATTCCCACCAGCAGTGGAGGAGAGTTCCTATTGCTCCACATTCTCATCATTGTTTGATGTTGTCAGTGTTTTGGATTTTGGCTCTTCTAATAGGTATATAGTGATATCTCATTGTTGTTTACTTGTACTTAATAATTTCAGTTCATTTTAACTGAATTCAACTTTAAATTCATATATATATATATATATATATATATATATATACAATCAGAACATAACTTATACTTTTATTCCCACTCCCATTTTTCAGTGGAAATACATGTAGCATAATTTGGATAAGACTGTGTTTACAAATTTATTGAAGCAAATAATAAAAATTGTAATTGAGTTTAAGTTTTTCTGTTTGCCTGAAATTGACATAAACTTTAATACTTGCAACAAAAACCAATATTCCTGAGTGACACAGTAATATGGCATTTAGCTTGAACACTTTAGTATCTCCTCAGGTAGAATTTGGCCAATACATATGAACTATTAGATGTAAAATATTGGAGTGGTTTATTTTCTCAATTTTTTTTTTTTTGCGGTACGCAGGCCTCTCACTGCTGTGGCCTCTCCCGCTGCGGAGCACAGGCTCCGGACGCGCAGACTCAGTGGCCATGGCTCACGGGCCCAGCCGCTCAGCGGCATGTGGGGTCCTCCCTGAGCGGGGCACGAACCCATGTCTCCTGCATCGGCAGGCGGACTCTCAACCACTGCACCACCAGGGAAGCCCTCAAATATTTATATAACTTGATAAAGCAACAGATATACAAAAAGTTACAGCCTCATGTAATACAGGTTAAATAATTAAAGTTACTCTTCAACATCAAAATTTAAAAATCATCATATAGATACTTATGGAAAGGTTATGTTTAACCACAAACCTAATACGATAGAAATATTTTGGGTGTTTATGTCTTTTTATAACTAGAGATGCATTTATTTTTCCATCTGTTGCTCTTCAGTTTCTCTGTGGTCCTTCCCTCTATGGGGAGAGTTTGTTCCTCTTACTTATCTAAAATTTGCTTTTGTGGGCTTATGTATGTGAGAGATTTACTTCTCTTTTCTTCCTCCACTCTATAAAGTGCCTTTAAGATTTTATAAAACCTTCCTTAAAATAGAAATAGTCATAAGGAAAGTTGTAGCATGCTAATGATACAGTACTGTAAATCCAAATGCAATTGGTAATAAGGCCATACATAACTTAGTTACAAACTGACTTTCTTTTGCTAATTGATTTTACGTCAATCTTGAGTTTAAATGCTATGTATCAGGGACTGAAAATTAATTCGAATGCTATCTTTACAATGTATGTGCTATAATAGTTCTTGCTGCCCTATTCCTAATACAAAGCATTAAATGTTCTCAAGTTTGAGAGTATTGGTGTCATAGAAAACATGATTAAAACTAATCAATAAGGAACTATGAAATAATCTTCTATATAAGTTCAAACAGTCTGTTTTTGGTTGATTGTTAAGAATATAATTCTGTCTTTAAGCAATAACATGTAATATGTGATTTCCACGTTTTTATAAGAAAAGAAAACAAACTCTTGGTTGCTTAACTCATCAAAATTCTACTTGTGTGGGCTTCCCTGGTGGCGCAGTGTTTGAGAGTCCGCCTGCCGATGCAGGGGACGCGGGTTCGTGCCCTGGTCCGGGAAGATCCCGCATGCCGCGGAGCGGCTGGGCCCGTGAGCCGTGGCCGCTGAGCCTGCGCGTCCGGAGCCTGTGCTCCGCAACGGGAGAGGCCACAACAGTGAGAGGCCCGCGTACCGCAAAAAAAAAAAAAAAAAAAAAAAAAAAAATTTCTACTTGTGAAAATTGATTTAATGGCATAATTCCTAAAGAAATTTATTTTTATAGGTATCCAAAAATTTCATCTTAAAATCAAACCAGAGCACGGAAAATCTAGACCTCATTACTTAGTCCATAATTAATATTAATATTGCTTCCAGTGAAATGGGCTTTATGTTATGTTGTTGACTAAAATGAAAGATGTTATGATTAAGGACTCTATTCATATATTGTTGCCAAGAATATCATACACACTTTACAGAGACCTAACAGCAACATATGTCTTAGGACTTAACTCTAGGAAAAGCTGTTTCTCTTCTAAGCAGTCATTTTTATTTTTTCTTTATATTGCTATATACAAAATTAAGAAAATTATTATTTTTTCATTTACTATGTCTTAGGCACTATTCTTTGTACTAGGTATGTAATAATACATTGAATTTTCACAGAAAGCCTATGAGAGCGTTTATATTTTAGACCACACAGTTTGATGACTGATTCACATTACACCATAATAAAAAAACGAAACTTCAAGCAACTTAAAAAACACATAATACAAGGTGAAATAAAAGATTAAACTAGGGCAAATTAAAAAAATTCATAAGTGAGAAAAACAAGACAAAACCTTGCTGTGTATTCCTGTTCATCCTCAAGAGATGAAGAGAGATTGGCTAACATTTCACTTTTCTCTTTACTCATGGGGTACACAGCTAACTACATTTCTTAGCAGCTCTTGAAGTAAGGTGTGAGCATAGGACTGAGGTTTGACTAATAAAATGTGAGGAGACGTGAGGGATGGCAATTCAATTCTGAGCCCTAATAGCCTCCCCTCTCATCTTTTGTGCTCCATTTTCCCCAATCTGTTGGCTATGTCTTGATGCCCAGGGCAAGCTAGATAGCCAGGAATTGCAAAAGGATGTTTACTTCTATCAAAACAGCTCCTTGAAGGTTGATGTACAGAGTACAGAAAGGAAAAGAAAACGGTGCTGAAATTGCCCCAGAGATAAACCAACTAGAAGCAAAAACACAGTATATTAAAAGTGATTCTTGAATGTGGAAGGTTCAAAATCATATAGTCTGGCTACTCAGTGAATGAATGTTGGGCCTAATTCGGGGAAACCTCATGAGCACCCAGGAGTAGAGATAGATAGTCAAGATTTCAGACAATCCTCAGGAGAACTATTTCTCTCAATGTACCTTCTGTTGAAAGTTAGGAGTCAGAGATTTTATGTTTCTCTTTGGTAAGTTCCTAAATTTGGATAGCCTATGTTTCTATTTAAAGGCAGACTATGTGCACATAAAAGTCAACTGGGGGATTGGGATTAGGTTAACATCTTCTTTTGAAAGTGGAAGACTCTAAGGAGGAAACATGTCCAACTTGGTATGTCTGTGAGATAAGGCAAAACATGGAAACAAAACAAGACATTTTTGCAAAAAACAATTCTATGTGTGCTACACGGAAAATATATGCTCCTTAGGTTATTTAGGTTGTTGGCAGAATTCTTTTCCTTGCAGTTGTAGGACTGAGGTCCTCATTCCCTTGCTAACTATCTTCCTGGAGCCATTTTCAGCCCCTACAAGTTGTCTGCATTCTTTACCATGTGATCTGCTCCATATACAAAGCTGGCTACAGAGAGTCTCCTTCACAGGGAATCCATCTCACACTTTGAGTCTCTGCCTTCTCTCTCTCTGACCTTTAGACTTAGATTTAAAGGGATCATGTAAAGGCCAGGCCACCAAGACAATTTCAATATGAGTACTGAGATGAGTATCATAAGGTTAACTGATTTAAGACCTTAATTTCATCTGCAAAATCTCTTCAACAGCAGCCTCTAGATTAATGTTTCATTAAATAAGCGGGAGATGTTGTGGGCACACCAGAGGAAACAAGAGTTTTGGAAGTTATCTTAGAATTCTGCCTACCACATGGCATAGAGATGGCCAGAATAGTTGGAAGCTGGGAAACAATATAAAGTCAGTTTTTCTTAACGTCAGCCTGTGAAGTATGGAGCACATTTGGGACCTACTTTTAGCAATTGTTGAAGATCGCTTGCTGTGAATGTTCTAATTCTGTATGCTAATCTGATTTTCAGTCTTATTATATTCTTAAACTTATCCTCCTTTAACCTGAATTTATCACTATTAATTTTATATTTTGCATTAGATGTAAGCAATATCATATCCTTTGTGGAAAGAGGTTGGAGAATAAATATATTTTAAAAGAGGACTCTATTTGTTTTATTTCTTTTTATTGGGGTATAGTTGTTTTACAATGTTGTGTTAGTTTCTACTGTACTGTATAATTTAGCTATTAACTGTACTGGAGGAAGGGACTTTACTAGAAAATAATTTTACTTCTATTGTCCTCGAATTAAAAGATATTTTATTAACTGTTGAGTAATAATTATCAAAGCTGCAATAAAATACAGTAAATTAAAATATTTGAAAGTTCATATGTGGTAGTTTTACAGTACCTAGAAATTATATGACTGTTAACAGAATAAGACTGAAATAATTATGAGGTCTTTTAAAAATGTACTGGACATATACCATATAGCTTTCCAGGGAAGGGCAGAAGAAACACTATCTCTGAGCTCTTGAAATTCTCATTTATTTCAGAAAGACACTGAAATTATATTTCAGCTTTGAGTGTCTAGTGTCTTTTTCAATTCAAAAATCACAGAACTGCATGCCTCAGTAACACTGCTCTATTGAAATTAGATACTGTGAAATTTTCAAGTTGAAGGAGGGTTTGTGATTGATAGATGTGCAAGGTATCATCTTTCCATAATGCTCAATCTTTCTTCATTTGGGAGTAAAATCATTTTAGCAAGCATTATACTCTGCTGGTAACTTTAGGGAAAACAAAACAAAGCAAAACAAAACTGAACTTAGGATCCCTAAAAGTAGTGATGTATTTTAAAAAATAAACACTCCGCAGGAAAAAAAAATCAATTAGGTTAGCTGACCTAATAATAGCTTGTGTGTGTGTGTGTGTGTGTGTGTGTGTGTGTGTGTGAGAGAGAGAGAGAGAGAGAGACAGAGAGACAGAGAGACAGAGAGAGACAGAGAGAGACACACAGAGAGAGAGAGAGAAACACATGCTAAATTTAATGGTTTATGTGTCCGTAACTAAGATGAGTACTGAGAGGACATCCCCTATAGTATCTCTTTTTGGTTGTCATTTGTCAAAATGATAGCCTTCTTATGTGGGTGACGTCTTGTTTTTCTTGGGAAAATAGACTTGGGTACTGGAAAAAATGTAGGTTTTCGTATGCTACGTGACACTATTTGAATTTCTTTGGAGAGATAAGTAGAAGAGGAAATTTAAGATCTAAGGAAATATCTATTCTTGAAAAAAAGATCTCTCTCCTCAATTAAAATGTAAACACATTGATTTGGGGAGAAGACTTTTTGGGAAACATCAGAAATTCAGAGTTATTAGTTACTTTTATTTCAAAGTAAATGATCGCTGATAGTACAATGTCCTCAAAGTAATGACAGAGAATGCTTCAGGTCCAGGAAGATATATATGTACACACTCACACACTCACATATATACATATACATTTAAATCTCTACTTTATGATTGATAATTGCTTTGCAAACTTAAAGTATAGAATGAACCATGTGTGAACACACATTTATTCTAAAGATGTTTTCAGGATTTTAAAATATTTAGTGTGATACTTATTGGACGCTGGAGGCAAAGATAAGCTAAAGACATAGGCTTGGGAATCTGGAGACGAGGGCCGGACTGTAAGTTTGTCGCCAACTATAAGGCTTTCAGCAAGTTGCTAAAGCTTGTTAAGCCTCAGTTTCTCCATAAATCAAGTGGGGCAAATAATGCCTCACGCATAGGAGTTTTGAGAGAGTGCATTTCATATGGTCCGCAAATAGTTATTAGTGCCAACTGACTCCAGGACCGGTGTAAGCACTAGGGGCCAGAAATGAGCAAAACAGATAAATTTTGCTCTTCTCAGGAGGGTTATATTCCAACAGGTTAAATATGATGGTATATATAAAGTCCTTAGCACAAGTGTCTGGCATGTAAGAGTCATTTAGTAACTGAAAACTAAGATGATCTCATTGGCTTTTAATAAGGATATATCTTACAATGAAAAAATAAAAAGTCTACAAACCTATGTAAAATTGTGAAAAAATAATTTCCTTGAGACAGAAAAGACTTACTGTTCAGCCCAGAACAAGCTTCAAGATTTTAGTTCCTTTTCCAAGTCAAGACTCTTGAAAAGCATTCAAGTTGGGGTTCTTCATTGCCCTCCAGCTACTGTGGTTTCACTGTAAAGACACCTGAATGAGTAGCACCAGAAGAGAAGTGACTGCAGATAACAAATGGAAATGCAAACCATCTTCTCTATTTGCCCATCATGTCTGTACCAAAATCAGGTTTTGATGGCCTTCCAAACACTGGAGGGAAATAGACATATTAATTGAGGAGGAGGTAGAATAATGCCCCATTTGCTCCCTCAAGAAAGTTCAGAGTTTAACACAGCTGTGGCTCTCCTGTGAGAATTAGCTTAGGATGCTAGAGTATCATTACTCATCATTATAGATGTACAAATCTGGCCTAAGGTGAGATAAACAGATCACTTATTATCACTGTAAATATTGGATTTAAAATAACTAGCACTTTGAGTATTCTTTTGGGTCTGGTCAAGTTGGAAAGGCCCATTTTGAAATTTGAAAGCCTGTAGCACATGTAAATTATTAGCATTTTTCCAAAGCATGTCAGAAGAGAATATATTTACTCTATATCAAGAAATGTTGGGCTTCCCCGGTGGCACAGTGGTTGAGAGTCCGCCTGCCGATGCAGGTGACACGGGTTCGTGTCCCGGTTCGGGAAGATCCCACATGCCGTGGAGCGGATGGGCCCGTGATCCATGGCCGCTGAGCCTGCGCGTCCAGAGCCTGTGCTCCGCAAAGGGAGAGGCCACAACAGTGAGAGGCCCGAGTACCGCAAAAGAAAAAAAAAAAAAAAAAGAAAAGAAAAGAGATGTTCAACAAGATAGAGCACAGTTTACATCTAAGAGACCACAGTGAACAAATGCCCTTGGATACATAATAAAGATAAAAAGGATCATCCAGTATTTAAATATCACTAAGCAAACCCATACTGATTTCTGCTGAGTGACACTGAATGTCACATACTCTACTGAAGCAATGTTAAGATTCAACAGGTGCAGACAACAGAGAAAGACAGACTTTTAGGATTTAGCCTGCTGACAAATGTCCAAAAGTTTGTCCTGCCTGGAAGTCTGCTGTGTGCCTGCCATGCTTATTTTGCATTAAGTAAGAATAGTGAGATAAACTTTTGGGTACCCTGGGTTATATGTTCTTCAATGTTAGTATCCTTCCCTGGTAAAATTTGGATTTTAGAGGGAAGCATTACTTTTTTAAGCCCCTACGGCAAGATTTGCTATTTGCTTTATTCATATAAGAAAAAACAAAATCGCACATCAGATGACTTATTGTTCAAGCAGAGCCTGAGATCCATGAACACAAGGACTTGTCTGTATTGGTTAACACTCTCTCCCCAGTACTCAGACCAGTGACTTATATAGCTAGTACTCATTTAGTGATTGTTCAATAAATGGATGAACAAATCATTTTTAAAATAAAGTTATCCTAATAATAACTATCACTTATTAAGTAATTACTATGTGCTAAGTACTGTCTACACATATAAATGCAATGAATTATTAATAAAAGGCCTATAAAGTAGGCACTGTTATTGACCCCATTTTATAAATGAAGATATGGTGGTCCCAAGGAGCCAAATATTTTGCCTGTTATACATAGTAAGTCATAGTGCGAAAACTCAAACCCAAGTAATCTGGTTGTAGATTATGTGCTCCTAAACACTGTATTATACACTTTCTCTCACTTAATAGGAATTAACCCATTACTGTCATCTTCTAGCCAATCTTTCGATCTTAGTAGTCCACAGATTTGGTTTCAAACTCTCTTCAAATCTCATTTTTCACATCCAACCTTTTTTCTGGTATAAAATATCATACTGGTGGTCATCAACTTTATATCTCCCATCTACTGATTAATTTATAATCCCTACTTGAATGTCTCACAAGTATCTCAAACCCAATTATACAGAAAACTTCTTGATACCTGGTCTCAGTAAAAGGAACCCACTTCTAAGAAAAGCGCCTGAAATTCACCCGTGAAGCCACAATACCTCTCAGTTCCCTCATCCAATCCATTATCAAGTCTTTTTAACTCCCCACTCTAAATATACTTTAGCATCTCTCATCCTCTCTCCATTTTAATCAAAGCCACCATCACCTCTTACCACTTACCTTATTCTGATAAACCTCCTAAAGTGGTTTCAGAGCAATTTCTCTTATCTCTTTCAATCCACTGTCCATAATGCAGCTGCATTGATCTCTGAAAAACAAAGCAAACAAACAAATGCCAAACCTGGTTTTAATATTCTCCTGTTTAAAACCCTTTAGTGGCTTCTCCATGCTTTTCAGGTTAAGTTCAGGTTTGTTAATGGAGCCTAAATATCCCTGCTTGACATGGTTCTACTTCTCTCTCTCACCTCATTTCTCACCTTCCTCCCTGGATTTCGGTCTCACAGCCCTTTTGAATAATTGTCAGTTCCTCAAGTGTGCCATGCTTCCTTCCACTGAGAGACCTTTGTACACGCTTTTCCCTCCGACTGGAATTCTCTTAGTTCTCTTCTCAGTTTGACCTTGTCGATACCTACTCACCCACTCCTCCTTCTTGTTCCTGATTATAGGTCACTATCAGAAAAAAAGTCCCTCCAAACTCCAGTTCAGGTTATACACCCCGCCACTCCCACTGCACACTCTAATAGAACCCAGTACTTTTCTTCCAAACAGAAATCATAATTTTAATGTAATTTTATGTTTATTTTCTGTACTAAAATGTCAGCCACATGAGGGTAGGGTCAGGGCTTTCTGATTCATTGCCATCTAACACAGTGCCTGGCTAACAAAAATATTTATTAGATGCATGATACATTTCTGAGAACAAAAAAGAACAGTAGCAAGTAAAATCTATGCAACTGTTGCTGAATGATTACTGAATTAACTTATGTACTTTTCAAGCAGCATCTTTTTTTTAATCCCATCTACATATTTTAACTAGATTAAGAATTTATGTTTCAAACCACAGACATCAAAAGAAAAAAAGAGAGAAGGAGCGAGAGAGAGACCCATAATTTTTAGCTTATGGACAAAAAGGAGACAAAAATGGCCCCAGTTGCTCCTCCCCCTGAGCTCCTGTTTCCCAAGTAGAAAGTGCCATTGTTCTTGCTTCAGCTGGATGTGGGAGGTGAAGACTTTTGAAGACCCTCTTAGACTAACTCTTTGCTGCAACCAATTCCCTGTGGTTGCTTTGCTTGCTTTAAAAGTACGTGCTTTTAGAGTTAGAATCAGGTCTCAAAGTGTCAAGGGGAAAATACGGTGTGATCCACGATAGCCTCACCCAATGGCTCAGACATTTAACACATAACATATGCAATAGTTTTCTGTCCATGTTCTCATCTTCTGCATTTTGCAAAGAGACTATGTCATATTGCAGAGGACCATGAGGGATAAGAGATATTGTTGTGGCTATATTGGAAAGTACAATCTGCCATCGGCCTCAGAGAATCCTTCCAATTTAATTCTCCTTCTAGTTAAGGAATAAAGAAGAGAAAAATAAATAAAAAAATCATCAGGCCTGTGTTATGAAGAAGGAAACTGCAAATGTTTCTAATTCATGGAGGAGTAGACTAGACTTTCAGCCTAGAACAATGTCAGGCCTAGGCTGACTTCGGTCTCTTCCCTGCACGGTCCTTTAATATATATTTTCTAATAACTAGAATGAATGCCTTGGCAGTGATGTTCATAAGTGAGATGAGTGGACATATAGGCTGACTCTGTCAAATCACATAGCTGTGTGTTATGATCATGTTTCCAGTCTAAAAGCCATGTCCTATATTCTGGGCACAGAGTAAAGAGAGAAAAATTATTACTAAAAGTGAGACACAATTGTTGCAACATATTAACATTGGCTAAATTGTTTCTGCCAGATATATCTACCTATATGTATATATAGATAGATATAACTTGTGTTACCACTTACTTTCAACAGACTCAAACTGACATTCTTTATTGATACTGAAAAATATTATATTGTGAAGATTGTAGCAAGATGGTTAAAGACATGGGCTTTAGAATGATACTGGGTTTAAATCTCAAATTTAGCACAAGTCTATGACTTTGGCATTGTTACTTAAACATCAAAATGCAGTTTTCTTAGTGTAAAATAATAATAGTATGTCTCAGAAGATTTTTGTAAAAAATTAAATGAAATAACACATGTAGAGTATTGTGTTTCCTAAATAATGTAGGAACTCAATGAATATCAATTGTTATTATTGTGGAGAATAAACTATTATTATTATTGAGATTTCATTATCAGCTATTTTCAAGAAATCTAGAATGGAATTTTTCACTGCTAAAACATGTGACTTTAAGCTGAAGACATTATTTCCACTTCCCTGCCGTGATTCTCATTTGCTTTTCACAACTGTAAGGGGAACTCAGAGAAGTTAAGTAGTTTTTCTCAGGTCAACCAGGTAATTAATTCGGGAGCCATAACTAGAACTCACATCTTCTGTTTTTGGGTGCCATGCTTAATACTACACCAATGTGGTCCTCACAGTGTAGATTATGATTATCTTTAGTGTGATAGTAAAGAATAGAATAATATGCTGTCTTAAATATTACATTCTTCTCAAGCATTTTTTTTTTCTATAGCCCTAGCAAGAAGGTAAGAGAGATAATATTTTATTGTTGGATTAATGCGAAAAGCCTCAAGGAATGTTGAGCATCTATTGAAGGTCACATAGCCCCTTGGTGAGCACATTGAAAACAGAGCCTAGTCAACCTTTTGTGTTCTCTCCTAGGCTGTTCATGATAATCTGAGGCCTTTGTCTAAAACTTTATACTTTTCAAGGCCTTAATATGCATTTTCTCAACTGAGGTGTCAAAAAGGTCATATATCTTTATGGTGGAGACTTTCTTCCAAATTAAGTCCCAAACAGTTCAGAAACAAAAGGTAAAAAGTGCCACACTGTTCTTCAATATAAATACATACTTCCAGGGCTCTGTCAGGTTCTATATCACCACAGTGTGAAAGGGGATGAGTAAGTCCATTATTTTGCTGACCAAAAGTCATTAAGATGATGGCATTGAATTCTCAAATTTAAATTACATGATTTTGTAGAAATTATATGGAGCGAATGATTTTTCAAAGATTTAAATATCAATATAATCTCCAGTTGAGGATATTTATATATAAAAATCACTTAAACTATAGCTATTATAATATATGAAATAATTTTCTTTAAATAAGTAGGACTTTAAAAATGTTTTTTGAGATAAAAATTAATAAAATAATTATTTTGGCTCTGTAACTCTGGAATTGGATGGTAGTATTGAAAGGATGAAAAGAAAGTTAATTCAGTTGTGAATTTATTCTTATAGGCAAATATCTTGCTATTACACACTTTCAGTAGATCAGTAGAACCGAAATGAATAATTCATCAATATCTTTCAGTGGCCAGATTGCTTAATATCATAAGATATTTGGAAGTAAAATAAAAAGGTATATGTGTGTTTGTGTGTATTGAGGACATTGTTTATACATAAGTACACACACACACAAACACACATATACACTCACAATCTTCTTAACCCAAAATCTGCACATAAAGTTTAGAATTTTTTAATAAGAACCAAAAAATAACTGCTACATCTTCAAAATAAATTTAAGCAGAGAATAAGACCACTGCAATCACCAATATTAAATTATTGATTTTAGAAAGTACTTCATAAACATATTGCTGAAATAGAGTTCAAATATAGTTTTCTAATGGAGCCAGAAAAATAACTGCCAGTAGATAAATTGATTTTTCAAAAAAGTGAAACCTAAAAAATTATTTTGCAACTGAGTCACTGACTTTTTTTAGTATCAATTGGCAAATTGTGTAAGCAATACACTATATTGTATCATCTATATTATCTAATCAAAAGAAATGGATTTGTAATTCATGTCTTAAAATTTAATCTATTAGAATTTTAAAATGTGGATCTCAATGTCTATAACAATATTTTTTAAAAAAAATCACACAGCTCTTAATAAAAATTATTTTTGTCTTTGATTTTCTACTACAATACCAGTATCACTTGACAATCCTACTTCTAGCCTGCACCTTCAATTCTTACAGAGTAGTATTTTTTAAAAAGTTCTCTTGGTCTATAGTTTATATTCGAATGTAAAGCTTTTAATGAATTATACTTCTCTTTTCCTATTTACATCTTCTAAATTCTGGTGGCTGTGAATAACACCTTCACTAGATTCAAATTTTATACAACTCCAGTTAGTACTTTCAATGCTTCCTCAAGAAGCCATCCTCTTTAGAAGCTCATTACTTTTACTGCTTTGCTTTGACAAGCTTCAATCGAACCACATTTTCATTTGATAAAACACTATGAGAAAAAAATCACATTTTTTTTTGTACAGAGAGAGGTTTCTAAAATGTTTTCTCTAATCCATAGGTTATTTGAGCTCCTAAGGTGTTTTAGAAGCTACCTAATCAAACCTATGATAGATACTTTTTTACATACTAAACCATTTTTATAATAAACCCATGATGTGGTTATTATTAATCTCTTTTATACCTGAGATAACTGGGATAACAGAGTTATCTAAGTTAATAAATTTACACACTCAGCAACTGGCTTACTCAAAATTCTATGCTATTTCTAATATATCTTACTGTCTTCTTACTGCTTGAAGGTGCACATGCCCATGAACCTGATACTCCACGATTAAAAAGTTTAAAGCACTTGATCAAGATTGAGGAGTTAAAGACAAAGATGAGATGAAATGCCAAGATGAATATCTCCAAGTCCAGTTCCTAACAAGTATCAGGCACTGTGCAGGACATTAGAGAACAAAGATAAATGACACACATGTCATCCCTTTAGGGGATCACAGTCTAGTGGGAAATATAATTATGCCATTAATAAAATATGGTTTGTGAATGGTGGAATCTATGTGCTCAGAGAAGAGAGGACTGCTGATGCTTAGGGAATGGTGGGGAAGCTTTCACATTAGAGGAAACAGTTTGAATTGACTCTCAAAAGGATGAACATGAGTTATGCGGAAAGAAAGAGAAGAAGTATATTTCAGCAGGAGACAATGGCCTGTGTGAGCAGGCAATGCGATCATAACATGGCGATGAAACTGGAAAAGTAATTTGAGATTTGACTGTAAAATGCTTTACATGCTATAGTACAAGCCAGGGGTTTTGAGCTTTAGATAATGGGAATGGAAACCATCATATCTCTTTTCTTTTTTTATTTCCTCCAGGAAAGTAACATTTTATAGTTCATGGCTTGAAAGATAACAGTGGCATCATTGTGAAAGTTGGATATTAAATGACATTGATATTCATAAAATTAGAAAAACTTTACAGAATGAACTCCTAAGGAATACATAACAAATAGGTGAATTTTTTCAAAGCTTTTATCCTAAAAAAGACCTGAGGTTTTTATTATACATTTAAAACTATATTACATATAAGTATATACTTTTATATATATTTAAAATATATATTTTTTCATTTAATCCGTATTATTTTACATAATGGAAAGCTTATTTTCCCAGGATATGTATGCAACTGCTTAGAATACATTTCTAATATCTAGATTAAAAATCAAAATACTTTGAAGAATGCTGAATATCATATGTAACTATATGTATATTTATATATTTCATAAGTTGTAAACTTTTTCTTGTTTGCTGTAAAGAGTTTGAGCATGTCTTTAAAATGTCCTGCTAACTCAGTATCATTGCTCTAACAAGCAGATTATTATGCCAAGCAATTATGACTGATATAACTGTCCTAGAAATTCTACTAATAATTCAGTATAACTGACAACTCCTTTAGGTTAAATTCTAGATCAGATGCTTGAAAAATATTTTAATATAGCATATCTATCTGTTAAAAGGTATGAGAAGGACCGCACTAAGTCAGACTAATGATTCACTCAGGCTAGCATTTAGATTCTGACATTGTCACTGAACGCCACTTTATTTTTTTCCTCCTTCACATCAATAGGTGAGTCTACTTACCCAAAAAGTAAACATTAAAGTTTTCCTTGTACCACAAATCATGCATTTGTCTAACTACCTCTTGAACATGAATGTAAAGTAGAACCTTAGTTGAGAAGGCTTGGAGAAGAACAGGTAATTGCTTTCAAGTGTAAAAGGAATGGAATCGAAATGGAATAATTCATAGTATCTATGGATCCACATGATAGAACTAGGACCAAAGACTTCAGTTTGTCATAGGAAAAGTTTTTAGAGGTTTTGAAATTTGACTGAAAATATTCAGTGGATGGTTAATGAGAAGGAAGTTATAATTTGGCAGGCGTTCTATAAAAAGAATAAATGTTAGATGGTTGGGCTGTGACAATGGTTGTACGGTGGAGAGAAAAGGCTTAAGAAAGAATAGTGTACAGGCATACCTCGTTTTATTGTGCTTCACTTTATTGTGCTTCACAAATATTGCATTTTTTACAAATTGAAGATTTGTGGCAATCTCGCATCTAGCAAGTCTATTGGTGCCATTTTTCCAATAGCATTTGCTCACTTTGTATCTCTGTGTCACATTTTGGTAATCCACATAATATTTCTAATCTTTTCATTCTCATATTTGTTATGGTGATCTGTGATCAGTGATCTTTGTTGTTACTATTGCGATTGTTTGGGGGAACCATGAGCCACACCCATGTAAGATGGCAAACTTAATGGATAAATGCCATTTATGACTGCCTCATAGACCAACTGTTCCCCATCTCTCTCTCTACTCAGGCCTCCCTATTCCCTGAGACACAAGAATATTGAAATTAGACCAATTAACAATCCCACAATGGCCTCTAAGTGTTGAGTGGAAAGAAGAGTCATATGTCTCTCACTTTAAATCAAAAGCCAGAAATGGTGAAGCTTAATGAGGAAGGCATGTTGAAAGCTAAGACTGGCTGAAAATGAGGCCTCTTGGGCCAAACAGCCAGGTTGTAGATGAAAAGGAAAAGCTCTTGAAGGAAACTAAAGGTGTTATTCCCATGAACACATGAATGATAAGGAAGCAAAAAACCTTATTGCTGATATGAAGAAAGTTTTAGTGATCTGGATAGAAGATCAAATCAGCTACAACATTCACTTATGCCAAAGACTAATCCAGAGCAAGGCCCTAACCTTCTTCAATTCTATGAAAATGAGAGAGGTAAGGAAGCGTTAGAAGAAAAGTTTAAAGTTAGAAGAGGTTGGTTCATGAAGTTTAAGGAAAGAAGCTATCTACATAATATAAAAGTGCAAGGTGAAGCAGCAAGTGCTGATGTAGAAACTGCAACAGAATTTTCTGGTTATCCAGAAAATCTAGCTAAGATAATTAATGAAAGTATCTGCACTACACATCAGATTTTCAGTGTAGATGGAACAGCCTTATATTGGAAGAAAATGTCATCTAGGACTTTCATAGCTAAGGAGGAGAAGTCAATGCCTGGCTTCAAAGCTCCAAAGGACATGCTGACACTCTTGTTAGGACTAATGTAGCTGGTGATATTAAGTTGAAGTCAATGCTCATTGACCATTCCAAAAATCCTAGGGCCCTTAAGAATTATGCTACATTTACTCTGCCTATGCTCTCTTAATGAAGAAACAAACCTGGATGACAGCATATCTGTTTACAACATGGTTTACTGAATATTTAAGCCCACTGTTGAGAACTACTGCTCAGAAAAAAAACTCCTCTGAAAATATTACTGCTTGTTGGCAATACACTTGGTCACCCAAGAGCTCTGATGGAGATCTACAATGAGATTAATGTTGTTTTCATGCCTGCTAATACAACATCCATTTTGTAGCCCATGGATCAAGTAGTCATTTTGACTTTCAAGTCTCATTATTTAAGAGATACATATGTAAGGCTATATCTGCCACAGATGGTGATTCCCCTGATGAATCTGGGCAAAGTCCCTGTAAAGTTGATTCCACGTTCTAGATGCCATTAAGAACATTTGTGATTCAGGGGAAGAGGTCAACATTAGTAGAAGTTTGGAAGAAGTTGATTCCAACCCTCATGGGTGACTTTGAGGTGTTCAAGACTTCAGTGGAGGAATTAACTGCAGATATGGTGCAAATAGCAAGAGGATTAGAATTAGAAGTGGTGTCCAAAGATGTGACTAAATTGCTTCAAGCTCATGATAAAACTTTAAGGGATGAGGAGTTGCTCCTTATGGATAGCAAAGAAACTAGTTTCTTGAGATTGAATCTACTGGTGAAGATGCTGTGAGGGTTGTTGAAATGACAACAAAGGATTTAGATTATTACATAAACTTACTTGACAAAGCAGCAACAAGGTTTGAGAAGACTGATTCTAATTTTGCAAGAAATTCTACTCTGGGTAAAATGCTATCAAATGATATTGCATGCTACAGAGAAATTGTTTGTGAAAGGAAGTCAATCAATGCAGCAAACTTTACCATTGTTTTATTTTAAGAAATTTCCTCAGCCAACCCAACCTTTAGCAACCTCCACTCTGATCAGTCAACAAGCCATCAACAACAAGACAAGACTCTCCACCAGCAAATATAACTCTGAAGGCTCAGATAATGGGCAGCACTTTTTAGCAATAAAATATTTTTAAATTAAAGTACGTACATTCCTTTTAAAAACATAATGTTATTGCACATTTAATAGACTACAGTATAGTGTAAATGTAACTTTTATATGCACTGGTGAACCAAAAAATTTGTGTGACTATATTTAGAAATTCACTTTATTGTGGTGGTCTGGAAACAAACCCACAATATTTCCAAGGTGTGCTCGTATGTATGGCTCAGGAAATATTTGATGATGTTATTTTGATATTCCTAATTCACTGTTTTCCAACCAGGTGTGAACCACTAGACCTGGTGTTCCACTTTTCTACTTCTCTTAGAATTATTTTACTCTTTGATATGACATAATGCATTGCAATAATTTTAAAAGTATTGTTTGATTTTTTTAATATTTGGGTCAAGTTTAACATTTTAACAATAGTATTTGGAGTTCTGGGGAAAATCCAAGCTGTTCTCAACACATGAAACCATTTCCTGAATGTAACTTTTCTAAGTTAGTGCTGTTCAGTTATATCCATTCTATAGATTTTTTTTTTTTTTTTTTTTTTTTTTTTTTTGCTGTATGCTGGCCTCTCACTGTTGTGGCCTGTCCTGTTGAGCACAGGCTCCACGGCCATGGCTCACGGGCCCAGCTGCTCCATGGCATGTGGGATCTTCCTGGACCGGGTCACGAACCCGTGTCCCCTGCATCGGCAGGGGGACTCTCAACCACTGCACCACCAGGGAAGCCCTAGATTTTTTTTTCTTCTCAACACTGAGACTTAATTTTCAGGTATGTTTATGTGGAAATCTTAGTAATAAACATAATTATAATTTTAGGAAGAATCTTTAATTTTTTTTTTTTTTTTTTGCGGTACATGGGCCTCTCACTGTTGTGGCCTCTCCCGTAGCGGAGCACAGGCTTCAGATGCACAGGTTCAGTGGCCATGGCAGCACTATTTACAATAGCCAGGACGTGGAGTCCACCTAAGTGTCCATCAACAGATGAATGGATAAAGAAGATGTGGCATGTATATACAATGGAATATTACTCAGCCATAAAAAGAAATGAAATTGAGTTATTTGTCATGAGGTGAATGGACTTAGATTCTGTCATACAGAGTGAAGTAAATCAGAAAGAGAAAAACAAATACTGTATGCTAACACATATATATGGAATCAAAAAAATAATAAAGTGGTTCTGAAGAACCTATGAGCAGGACAGGAATAAAGATGCAGACGTAGAGAATTGACTTGAGGACCCAGGGAGGGGGAAGGGTAAGATGGGACAAAGTGAGATAGTGACATCAACATATATACACTACCAAATGTAAAATAGATAGCTAGTGGGAAGCAGCTGCATCGCCTGGGGAGATTAGCTTGGTGCTTTGTGACCACCTAGAGGATGGGATAGGGAGGGTGGGAGGGAGATGTTACAGGGAGCATATATGGGGATATATGTATATGTATAGCTGATTTGCTTTGTTATACAGCAGAAACTAATACAACAATGTTAAGCAATTATACTCCAAGAAAAATGTTAAAATAAATAAATAAATAAATAAAAGGAGAAATAAAAATTCAAAAAAAAAATTTGTTCCAAAAATAATGATTCTCTTATTACTTGCGTTGGTCACCTAGAGACATATCAAATTAGACAGCTTATAATAAAGAATTCACTTTATGTGACCTAAGTTTAAAACTTCTTTCTCTGAACCAGAAAGAAAGTGAAATTTTATTTGGATAATAAAGAATTAAAAAAATTAAAGACTCTGGGCTTCCCTGGTGGCACAGTGGTTGAGAGTCCGCCTGCCGATGCAGGGGACACGGGTTCGTGCCCCGGTCCGGGAAGATCCCACATACCACGGATCTTCTGTATGTCTTCTGTATGTGTCCCTAGGTATGAAGTGGTTCTCTTGTAGACAGCATATATACGGGTGCTGTTTTTGTGTCCATTCAGCCAGTCTATGTCTTTTGGTTGGAGCACTAACGCATTTACATTTAAGGTAATTATCGATATGTATGCTCCTATTACCATTTTCTTAATTGTTTTGGGTTTCTTATTGTAGGTCTTTTCCTTTTCTAGTGTTTCCTACCTAGAAAAGTTCCTTTAACATTTGTTGTAAAGCTGGTTGGTGGTGCTGAATCTCTTAGCTTTTGCTTGCCTGTAAAGCTTTTAATTTCTCTGTCGAATCTGAATGAGATCCTTTCTGGGTAGAGTAATCTTGGTTGTAGGTTTTTCCCTTCCATCACTTTTGATATGTCCTGCCACTTCCTTCAGGCTTGCAGAGTTTCTGCTGAAAGGTCAGCTGTTAACCTTTTGGGGATTCCCTTGTATGTTATTTGTTGCTTTTCCCTTGATGCTTTTGATATTTTTTCTTTGTATTTAATTTTTGATAGTTTGATTAATATGTGTCTTGGTGTGTTTCTCCCTGGATTTACCCTGTATGGGACTCTCTGCACTTCCTGGACTTGATTGACTATTTCCTTTCCCATATTAGGGAAGTTTTCAATTATAATCTCTTCAAATATTTTCTCAGTCCCTTTTTTTTCTCTTCTTCCTCTGGAACCCCTGTAATTAGAATGTTAGTACATTTAATGTTGTCCCAGAGGTCTCTGAGACTGTCCTCAATTCTTTTCATTCTTTATTCTGCTCTGTGGTAGGTATTTTCACTATTTTATCTTCCAGGTCACTTATCAGTTTTTCTTCCTCAGTTATTCTGCTAATGATTCCTTCTGGAGATTTTTATTATTTTTAATTGTTTTTCATTTTTTAAGTTTTTTTTAACATTTTTATTGGAATATAATTTCTCTACAATGGTGTTTTATTTTCTGCTTTATAACAAAGTGAATCAGCTATGTATATACATATATTCCCATGTCTCCTCCCTCTTGCATCTCCCTCCCACCCTCCCTATCTCACCCCTGTAGGTGGTCACAAAGCCCTGAGCTGATCTTCCTGTGCCATGTGGCTGCTTCCCACTAGCTATCTGTTTTTGCATTTGGTAGTCTTTATATGTCCATGTCACTCTAATTTCATTTATTGTTTTGTTCATCATTGTTTGATTGCTCTTTAGTTCTTCTAGGTCCTTGTTAAACATTTCTTATATTTTCTCCATTCTATTTCCAAGATTTTGGATCATCTTTACTATCATTACTCTGAATTCTTTCTCAGGTAGACTGCCTATTTTCTCGTCATTTGTTTGGTCTCATGGGTTTTTACCTTGCTCGTTCATCTGCTGTGGATTTCTCTGTCTTCTCATTTTGCTTAACTAACTGTGTTTGCTGTCTCCTGTTTGCAGGCTGCAGGTTCGAAGTTCCTGTTGTTTTTGGTGTCTGCCCACAGTGGGTAAGGTTGGTTCAGTGGGTGTGTAGGCTTCATGTGGAGGAGACTTGTATCTGTGTTCTGGTGGATGAGGCTGGATCTCATCTTTCTGGTGGGCAGGACCACGTCCAGTGGTGTGTTTTGGGGTGTCTATGAACTTATTATGATTTTAGGCAATCTCTCTGCTAACGGGTTAGATTGTGTTCCTGTCTTGCTAGTTGTTTGGCATGTGGTGTCCAGCACTGGAGCTTCCTGGTCTTTTAGTGGAGCTGGGTCTTAGTGTTGAGATGGAGATCTCTGGGAGAGCTCTCGCCAATTGATATTACGTGGGACCGGGAGGTCTTTGGTGGTGCAATGTCCTGAATTTGGCTCTCTCGCCTCAGAGGCTCAGGCCTTACAGCCGGCTGGAGCACCAAGACCCTGTCAGCCACACGGCTCAGTAGAAAAGGGAGAAAAGAAAGAAAGAAAGAAAGAAAGAAAACAATAAAATAATTAAAGTTATTAAAATAAAAAAATTTTAAATATCATTAAAATAAAAAATTTTTAAAGTAATTAAAAAAAAGAAGAGAAGAGAGCAACCAAACCAATAAACAAATCCAGCAATGATAACAAGCGCTAAAAAATAAACCAAGATAAACATTAAAATCAGAAACTAGTCAATTGCATACAGCAAATCCCAAGTCTATAGTTGCTCCCAAAGTCTACCTCCTCAATTTGGGATGATTCATTGTCTATTCAGGTATTCCACAGATGCCGGGTACATCAAGTTGATTGTGGAGCTTTAAACTGCTGCTCCTGAGGCTGCTCAGAGAAATTTCCCTTTCTCTTCTTTGTTCGCACAGCTCCTGGGACTCAGCTTTGGTTTTGGCCCTGCCTTTGCATGTAGGTCTCTCTCTGGCATCTGTTCTTCTTCTAGACAGGAGGCGGTTAAAGGAACGGCTGATTACGGGACTCTGGCTCACTCAGGCTAGGGTGAGGGACGGGTACAGATTGCGGGGCAAGCCTGCAGGGGCAGAGGCTGTCCTGACGTTGCAACAGCCTGAGGCGCACTGGGTGTTCTTCGGGGAAGTTTTCCCTGGATCACGGGACCCTGGCAGTGGCGGCCTGCACAGCCTCCTGGAAGGGGAGGTGTGGATAGTGACCTGTGCTTGCACACAAGATTATTGGTGGCTGCAGCAGCAGCGTTAGCGTCTCATGCCCGTCTCTGGTGTCCGTGCTGATAACCGCAGCTTGCGCCCGTCTCTGAAGCTCGTTTAGGTGGTGCTCTGAATCCCCTCTCCTTGCATACCCAGAAACAATGGTCTCGTTCCTCTTAGGCAGGTCCAGAGTTTTTCCTGGACTCCCTCCTGGCTATCTGTGTTGCACTAACCCCTTCAGGCTGTGTTCACGCAGCCAACCCCAGTCCTCTCCCTATGATCTGACCTGCGAAGCCCGAGCCTCAGCTCCCAGCCCCCACCCGCCCTGGCAGGTGAGCAGACAAGCCTCTCGCGCTGGTGAGTGCTGGTCAGCACCGATCCTCTGTGCAGGAATCTCTCCACTTTGCCATCTGCACCTTGTTGCTGCGCTCTCCTCCGTGGCTCCGAAGCTCCCCACCTTGCCCACCCACTGTCTCCGCCAGTGAAGGGGCTTCCCAATGTGTGGAAAATTTTCCTCCTTCACAGCTCCCTCCCAGAGGTGCAGGTCCCATCCCTATTCTTTAGTCTCTGTGTTTTCTTTTTTCTTTTGCTCTACCCAGTTACCTGGGAAGTTTCTTGCATTTTGGGAAGTCTGAGGTCTTCTGCCAGCGTTCAGTAGGTGTTCTGTAAGATTTGTTCCACATGTAGATATATTTTTGATGTATTTGTGGAGAGGAAGATGATATCTACGTCTTACTCCTCTGCCATCTTGAAGGTCCTCCTGGGAACAAATGTTTAATAATGATATTTGTATTCTGCCATTTCAATTTCCTATAAAAAAAATCAAAGCAGCCTTTTTAATTAAACTCTCAAGTAATTACCACTGTTTAATATAATTAAATTAAAAAAATCCATGAAAATGAATTGATCATAAAGAAAGTATTCTTCTGTACTTGCGACATTAGCTCTGAATTAATCCAAAATCATGAATACAGAGTTCATTACTGTAATTCTTCAATTAAAGATTTATCATCCATTAAAAAGTGTCATCATCTTAACATTCATCACTGGTTATTCCATCAAACAATACATGATGAAACGATTAGGTTAAACAAATTAAAATTAACTCTACAAAGGAGTGAATATTTTATTTGCCTAGGAATTAGCATGTAACAACTCCCTCTAAATTTTAATCTCATTAATAAGACTGAAGCTCCAGTAATAGGTTTTGGAAAACATTTGTGCTACATATATAAGACTACATTAAGTTATATGTAAACTATTGATAAGTCTTAGGTTTATTCGGCTATTTATTTACATGTACGCACATCTTGTCTATGGTGTTAGATGACGTGCATGTTGGCATGGTTACTTAAAGAGCTACTGAGACATGGGAGCAAAGAGAGAAGGGTGCTCAGACTATGCTGCCAGGGTTAAGGAATTCAGTCTAACAGACCTGAGAATTTCCTAGAATGCCAGCTATAGTTTTCTGCAAAGAATGTAAATTATTGATACTGTCTATACTCTTCCTCTCCCAATTCTATTTGATCAATTTTTCTTGCATAAGTCAAAATAGCATATTAACCTGTTAGTTTTTAGAAATGAAGTCTGCTGACATAATCTCTCCACAATTGTCAAAGAATGTCCCACATTAGACACCAAACTTGATGAAGATATTTGAATTTTAATACAGATTAAAATATTGCATGAAATAGCGTTTGACTTTCAGGTATAATAAAGACAACCATAGAGCATTAGATGTAGTAGGAAACTGATTAAAGCTCTTGCTTTTGTTTATGAACCCTGATGAATAGGTTTGCACGCAGTACCATACATAAAATTTAAATAGGTTAATCAAGCCATCTGAGGTCAGAGTTACTTAGCATGACTGTAAACACTCTGCTTTAAATGTCAAGGATCTTGTGGGGGAAGTTGACGTATGGAGACTGACTTAAGTGACAGAGCAAGTGTGGGAAGGGGAAGGATGAATATCTGTTTATAAGATGATAATCTGCATCTTGATAATTGAATCTAATCTACCTCTGGTCTCCCCTTATGCCACTTGCTGAGTTTCACAAAGGATGTCTTCATACTTCTACACCTCTGTACTATTATTTTTTAGATGTTTTAGGGACACTTTAATTTCCATATTACCTTCATTCTGTCTTTCTTAAAACAATTTCTTTTTTTAAATCTTTTATTATAATGATTTATGTACATTTCTTTTATACTTTCTTCGTAAACTCTCTTGAAGAAAATGAAATGCTTCATCACCTTTCTATACCACATAACACATTACTTGCCTTTGTATGTAGTTATCTCTTAAGAAATGGTTGAGTAAATTCAGTGAAGATGGGTTCATAAGATATTGAAAAGATGTAATTGAGAGTATTTGGGAACTCCTTGTGGTAGAACAGAGTTGATTCTGTAATCAGTACAAACACTTCAAGATGAGGGAGAAGATAGCGCTCATCACCACAGTCATTAGCAGAGTTTAGGTGGAAATGTCAGAGTTTTCAGTGGTAGACTACTTTGGTAACATTTCTTTATGTCTTAATTTTGAGGGAAAAAAACACTAGAAGGTAATGAATGAGTAAAGAATTTTGCTTCCACTTCAGAATGACTACCATTGAAATAATGGCAATTGCTAATTTCTATCTTGTGGTACTTGGTAACATGGCTGGTGTAGTAGAAACACTGGATTTAATATTCCCATCATAATTACATAGGTAAAACCTATCATAGTGGACTGAAAATAGTGTAAATGTCAGGGTTCAAACACTGGATTCTCCATTTATGACTCATATCAAATATTTCTCTAAGCTTCAGTTTCCTTATCTGTAAAGTGAGATCAATCACATACTCATTATCAAGATACTAAGAAAATACAGATATTTTGAAGGCCCTCTTAACAAGTGGTATTAAGAGTGAAAGAAAGGTTAATATGACTGCAGACCAACATATAATTATATTGACTCTCAATTTATTTTAGGTATGTAAAACTCACCTTACAAAATGAGAATATATTTGGAGGTTATGATACCAATCCTATCACCTTAAATTGAATGTAATAAGTTCATATAAAATTTATAGCACTAGGTAAGCACAAATATTAAAATTAAAAGAAACGATAAATATTTCTCATTTCAAATAACCTTGATTACTTCTCATACAGACGCACTCTGCTATAATCTGGGATAACATATATAGATTTATGATATTCGAGAATTATTATAAACTAAAATAGGTGTGATAATGATATTGATGTTAAGCAAAAGTTCCTATTTTTTTATAAATGGGATGAAATGGTATAGGGGCTAGTATTTGTTTTGTTTTTTTTGTTGTTGCTGTTGAAGGGGCTAGTATTTGTTTAAACTAATTTAGTGGGAGGCAAGGGCAATGGGGTGCATATCAACGAAACAAAATTGGCCCTCTGTTAATAATTGTTGAGGCTGAGTGATGCCCGTATGAAGTTTATTATACTATTCTCTGCTATTTGTATGTTTTTGAAATTTTTCATAGTAAAAACTTAAAGAGAAAAATAGAGTGAACTAAGTTTGATTTATGGATGCTTTCATACTCTGGCAGCACTACCTGGGAATCTGAATTTCTCATCTGAAAGAATAGACTTTCCTACCAGTTGCAGCCTCCCCACTGTAAAGTTAAGTAGATATGATCAAAATTTATAAGATAGCAAAGTCCTGAGTGAGATAGAGCCATCTGATACATGCCAGCATCATAAGGAGGTGAGTTTCTTGGCCAGATAGGGAGAAGAAGTATTCTAGTAGAAGAAAATAACAAAAATTTCAGTGACAGTTTAAACAAGATCAGAATGGATTTTTAGAAGAGTGAGATATTTCAAGGCCTAGCAGACAGAAGAAATGTATCAGGCCTTGCATCTAGTCTCCCAAAGTAGCAGATTAATGCCTTGAGTTAGAATTAACAAATACCTCTAGTTCCCTAGGTAGATGTTTGCTTAGAAATAACTTAAGGAGCTCTTTAGGCTTAGTGTAACTGTTTGTAAATTTCAGTTTCATTTTCTCCACACTACAGTAAGTCCCCTACATAGGAAGCTTCAAGTTGCAAACGTTCAAAGATGCTAACTTGCATTCGAATGTCCAATCACGTAAGCTAGTGCACGTGTCTGGAATATATTTTCACATGCGTGCATCCTCTACAAGTGGTTGTGCTTTTGTGTACTTCACTGTAGAGTACTGTATAGAGTACAGTAGTACAGTATCTCTATTTCAAGCCCAGGACGTCTGGAAGCAAGCGTAAAAGCATCGGTGACGTAGCTGGTACTGCTAAGAAGCACCAAGAGATAACGATGGAAAAAAAGTGAAAATAATTGAGAGAGTGGAGTGACAAGAGGAAGAAGAAGTAACTGAAGTACCAAAGAGATTCCCGATGCAGGAAACGGCAAGGGGATTTTCTTTATTTGAGGAGACAATGTTAGTTTTTGAGGCACAGCCCCTGAACATAGAACGGTACATGAAGGTTTCAGCAGCCGTTCAGAATGTAATCCAGTGCTACCATGTCATCTATGAGGAGGAAAAAAGAGCTACTACCCAGACATCACTGGATCATTTTTTCAAGACGGTAGATAGAATGGAATTCAGCAAGGAATCAGAACCTGTACATCAACGTCAGGCATGAGTGAAATTGCACCTTGCCCTCTGTCTCTTATTGCTGACGATCCTTCAGCTCTGCCATCTCCCACCTCTTCTCCTTCCTCCAGTCAGTAACTCATCTTGCTTGTTCGCTTGATGCCAGCCCCTGTATGCCAGCGGTTGTACTGTACCACTGTACTTTTCAAGATACTGTACTGTAAGATTAAAATGTTTATTTTTTGTGTTTGTTTGCTTTTTATGTATTATTTGTGTGAAAAGTATTATAAACCTATTACAGTACAGTACTATATAGCCAACTGTGTTAGTTGGGTACCTAGGCTAACTTTGTTGGACTTAACGAACAAATTGGATTTACGAACGTGCTCTCAGAACAGAACTCTTCATATGTAGGGGACTTACTGTATAAATGTAATGCTATATTTTCCACTAGGAAAGACATAGCTGTTTAATCAGAGGCTAATACATCTCATAATGGTGAAACTAAGGTTTATATCAAGACAGTTTTGACTACAGTATACTGACTCTCACTTAATGTGACATGGCAGATTAGAAACACTAAAAAAGCTTTCTGCTGAAATTATTGAGATGCCACATAAAAAGTGAACCCTTGAATAACAAAAAATTAATTTAAAAATCAAGGGAAAGATTAGCCCTTCTGCCATAAAATACCATGAAAGTATAGATAAAAAGCTACATCACTTCAAGGTAGATAAAGCTTACTAAAGAACAATAAACAAACAAAAAAAGCTCTCTACAGAAGAAAAAATATTGATAAATTGGACTTTATCAAAATTAAACTATTTTGTTCTTTGAAAGATGTAATAAAAATGAAAAAGTAAGCCTCAGTTGGAAAATATGTGACATTCTATAATACATGTCAATTAATATGTTTATTTTTAAATAATATACGAGAGAGGGAGAGACTAAAATATCAATTATAAAAATAAGACAAGCTGGGGCTTCCCTGGTGGTGCAGTGGTTGAGAGTCCGCCTGCCGATGCAGGGGACACAGGTTTGTGCCCCGGTCCGGGAAGATCCCACATGCCGCGGAGCGGCTAGGCCCGTGAGCCATGGCCACTGAGCCTGCGTGTCCAGAGCCTGTGCTCCACAACGGGAGTGGCCACAACAGTGAGAGGCCCATGTACCGGAAAAAAAAAAAAATTACATTGCTTATCTTTTTCATATTGATTTGTAGGAATTATTTATGTATTCTGGATTAAAGTGGGGTTTTTTCATGTATGAAATGTTATGTATAATATATGTATTGCTAACACTTTCTTCCATTTGTGTTTTGCTCTATCATTTGCTTCACGGTATCTTTGATTAGTATAATTTTTTAATAGTTCAATTTATCAACTGATAAATTGAGTTAAACAAGCAATTCACAAAGAAATATATATGAATGACCATCAAACATATGAAAAGATATCCAATAGCATTATTCATCATGGACATGCAACTTAAACCTTCACAGTATATAGGTGGATAAAATTTAAAATTGGTGAGGTGGTAGGGCAATTGTAATTTTCATAGACTGCTGGTGGGAATGTAAAATTATTCAACTGTTTTGTAAATCTCCTTGGCAGTTTCTAAGGTAAAGATACCTCTCCTAATACTCAGCTATTCCTTTCTTAGGTACATACCCAAAGAAAATAAATGTTATGTCCACAAAAAGACTTGTAAATGAATTTCCATGACAGTTTTATTCATAATAGCTCAAAACTGGAAACAGCCCAAATGTCTCTCAATCATTAGATTGGATTTATGAACAATGTGATATTCCAAAATTGGGTTACTATTTTTCGACACAAAAAGAACAGTTCAGTGATATGTCTAGCAACATAAATGCATTTCAGAATCATCATGATGAGCCAAAGAAGTCAGACAAAAAAGTATATACTGTATGATCTCATATACATGAAGTTCATGAGCAAGCAAAACATTTATGGTGATAGTAATCAGAAGAGTAGAAAAGTGGTTGCCAGTGGAGTAGTGGAGGGAGAGAGGGATTGATTGGAGAGGGGCACCAGGAAATTTTTTAGGGTGGTGGAAATGATTTGGGGAACTTTAATACAAGAGCATACATTTGTTTCATCATCTGAATACTTAAGATATGTGCAGTTTACAGTGTATAAATTATACCTCAATTAAGTATTATTAGTTTTATTTTTAATTAAGCATTTTTATAAAAAACTGAAATCTAAAATGGATTGTGTGCTAATTACATAGTTTAAGTGGAAATAGTGTGTATACATGTTTTTCAAAGATTACCTAATATTATTTAAATGCTTATATTAGCTTTATATATATATACTTTAAGATATAGAAAGAAACTTCAGTATCACCTAGTCTAATTTCATAATTTTGTATATATAGAAAATGAGGTCCAGAGAAGTTAATTGATTTGAACCAAACCAAATATTAAATTAAGGCAACATTGGGACTCTTACACATTTCTTGACTTACCTTATCTGTTTCTGTTTCCATTGTAACATACTGTCTCTTTTGATACCAAAAAAAAAAAAAAAAAGGGAAAATAGGCGAGAAAAGATTTTTCTGATTGTTTCTTCTTAAGATATAATTTCACATATATTTATAGCAATTTCATGAGAAATGTATATCTTGGGCCTTAATGATTACTTGCAAGATTGTTCTAATCAAAAGTGAAAGCTTTGATAAAATCTATTATTTAAAATAAGTATATACATAGAATCAAAATTGTAAGTAGAGATTTCCACATGAAAGTGTTTTGGTCTATCATCTGTGAGAAATGAATTTTCCTTTCTATGCTTTCAGATTTTCTGGTATTGGACATTTATTAAATCACACCTTTGTGATAAAAGCTAATTTCATGCTCAGCATAGAATCTCGTTGCAAGTATTGAGTATAACTGCATTATTGTAGTGAAAAGTATGCTTTCCAATATAAATAATAGTACATGTACTCTAATCTAGCTTAAATGTTAAATTAAATGACTGTAAAACCTATGAAATAGCTAGAAGGAAATGACCTGGATTTCAGGGACAGAACTTCTCAAAATAAATAAATTCATAAGTGCGTTAGAATATTTTCAAAAGAAAAAACAAAAATTGTCTCGATTTATATGCTGGAAAGAAGTTTAAAAAATTCCATTTAATATTTTTGAATAATAAGCAATTCCTAATTTTAAATTCCAGGTAAGAGAATTTTAGAGAAATAAATTTTACATTTATTGTATCTGTTACTGTTAGCATTTCTTGCACATTATTTACACTCAAAAATTGTTTATGTAATGTATATACTTAGTTTAAGGAATTGGTATAGCAGATCAAGCACATTTTTTACTTACAAATTCATTTATTATGCTTAATTGATTCATATACTATACATTTTTTTCTTTCTCCCATTGTGTTCCCACTCATTTGTTATAAATTTCTTCAGTCTTCTTTTTCTATTCTTTCTTTATTATTCCTTTAATAGATCTGATTAATATGTATCAGTCTACAGTAGCCTTTCTCATATGCTGTAACTCAGGTTCTAGGCTATTTAAGTATGTTACCAATTTCATCTTAACTAGATTTTAAGATCCTTAGGGCAAGTGCTCTATTTTTTATTTCCCTGGCATTTTAGAATTGTTCCTTATAGCAAGATTTGCATATGCATTCTACTCTATCTCACTCAGCACTTACCAATTCTCATTGATGAATTGTTCAGTATAGGAGTAATCTAACTCTGGAGCAATGGATTTCCCTCATGAATGTTTCTCTAAATCTGTAATTAACTACTTTCTTTCTATGGCTCACTCTCAGTAGCTGCTATAATCATGTACAATTTAAAAAATATTATGCTATTATGTGTACTGTATGCTAATTGGTTGTATTTTATTATTATTATTATTATTTTTTGTTTGCGGTACGCGGGCCTCTCACTGTTGTGGCCTCTCCCGTTGCGGAGCACAGGCTCCGGACGTGCAGGCTCAGCAGCCATGGCTCACGGGCCCAGCCGCTCCGCGGCATGTGGAATCTTCCTGGACTGGGGCACGAACCTGTGTTCCCTGCATCGGCAGGCGGACTCTCAACCACTGCGCCACCAGGGAAGCCCTATTATTAATTAACATGATGATATCACTGTATTTGTCTGATTTAAGGGATATTCTTATCAGTAATTTTTATTGGAATGTTCAGATACTTATACAATTGGTTCAAAAATAATCCACCTGATGTCTCTAATAAGATCAGACAAGAAAATTTGTCAGAAGATAAAAACATAATAGGCATAAAAAATATTGCTTGTCCACTAAGAATAAAGAGGATCTGAGAAGTTATTAAAATTATAAACTAGAGCTAAATTGCAAGCAATGAACATTCAGACTAAACTAGATAGGTTAATTCAGAGACAAATCTAAGGGAAAGAGATTTCAAAGTATGAACTACATTTCGAAAGTGTAGTATTAGTTAGGGTCCTGATAGGAAATAAATGGAACACTCACATCAGAATAATTTGAAAATTCATTTACAAATATTTAATTTACCGAAGGTGCCCATGATAATGAGGGGTCCTGAAGTTTAAATCTTATTAGCTTTTAGGTTCTTTCATCTTTGGAAAGAAGCCTATGTGTTAAGAAGGCATCCTATCTTCCCATGTAACATACCTACCTGCAAGTCCTTGAATAAACCTTAGTCACATGGCCAACTAACTGCAGGTAAATACCTTCATTCCTGATGATGATTTGTTTTTTACACTAAAAGTTAGAATTTTCTTAACAAGGAGGAAAAAATGGAGTAAAAGTCAATTTTTGATTTTCAGAAATTAATTCCATGTACTTATTCCATAAATATTTCTTGAACTTTTACCATGGGCTGGGTACTGTTCATGCATTTGTATTGATAGTACCAGCATCGGACCTGTTATGCTATTTCTAATCAAATTCTATGTTTGTTCTTATTAGCCTTTTGATAAATAAAATATTTATTATCTTTATACATTAAGGTAAAATTAACTAATATTAAACAAACCATCTCATTTGTGGCATTAGTATTGTTAACAATCATTCTAAAGCCAGAGGAGGGAAATTAAGAATTTATAGTAACAAGTTAGAATAAAATTTACTAAAGCTGCTGTGAAATTGGAAAGAAGTCAGAATTATACTTCCAGGGTTTCCCTGGTGGCGCAGTGGTTGAGAGTCCGCCTGCCGATGCAGGGGACACGGGTTCGTGCCCTGGTCCGGGAAGATCCCACATGCCGCAGAGCGGCTAGGCCCGTGAGCCATGGCCGCTGAGCCTGCGCGTCCGGAGCCTGTGCTCCGCAACTGGAGAGGCCACAACAGTGAGAGGCCCGCGTACTGCAAAAACAAACAAACAAACAAACAAACAAATTATACTTCCAAAATAGAAATGACAGGATCTGAAGATGGTCAGAAAGAGAAAGATGGCAAAGATGGTTCCTCTTCTATCCAGCCATTCTATCTATGAAACAAGCCTGGTCTTAACCACTTTGCTGTATGCCTGAAACTAACACAACATTGTTAATCAACTATACTTCAATATAAAATTAAAAAAAAACTGAAGTCAAATCTTCCATTAATAGAATTGTGATAAAAAGTAAAGAGGCGCAGGAGCTGCTCAGAGGAGAAATACTAATTTTAGATATGGTGGCTGCTGGATCCCCAAAATACCATACAAACAACATGTTGATTGTACAAAGCTGAACTTATTGCTTACTGTGCTAAGGGAAAGCAATGCCTCACAGCCTTAGTAGCATCTTAGAGAAAAAAACAAAGCTGGCATATTGTTGATATTTTAAAGACTAGTTTAAGCTGAGTCTTTCAGTTCAAGGATGGAGACTTGGGCCAGATGAATTCAGGGGTTGGTTAGGACTGGGTAAGGATCATAATATAATAATGAATGACTGGTGAGGATGTTACAACAAAGGGTCAAAGAGTCTTAAGGTATAAAGTGCTCTTTGAGTTTTCTATTGACCAGTTGATAGGTCTTTCAGAATTTTCCTGGCATGAACAATAACATAATTTACAATATTTCTCTTCTTGTCCAAGACCTTTCTGGAAAAGTAATGTTGATGAAGACAGTGGAATAGTAAAATCATGTTAATGCAGACAGTAAATTCTGAAGATAGTTTATATTCTCAGAGATATTGGTTCTAAGAACCTGTCATGATCTGTGTAGATAAATCAGAAAGATAGGAAGGAGGAGAGGTATCTGAGTTCCAGAGTATCACGTGTAGCTGTCAGCACAGAGAAAGCCAGAGGAGGGAAATTAATTTCCCAAACAACGGAGCAAAGCAGAGCTCTTTGCTGAGAGTCAGAAAGGGTGAAAATTCAAGAGTCAAGAATGCAACCCAGGGAAAGGTAAATTAAAGCCAAAAAAGAGAAAGCAAAGAGCCCAGAAAAGAAAGAAGAAGATGAAACAAAATAACTAGAAATCAAATTGCACATTTGCCCAGTTCACCAAATCTTATGAAAACTGAAGGTTTCATTTCCTCTCTTTTGTTCCTACAATGTCACAGGCACCAAGACATTGTTTTTCCTTTATCAGTGAAAGACTCGTCTCTACTGCGTAATACATTAACGCTGTTTCAAAATATAACACTGTGAGAGTTGGTCATCTTAATCCAGAATGTAGTGGTAGAGGACACTATACAGTCAACTGTGATCAGTTTAAACATTAAGAAAAGAGAAAACAATTGTTTTTAAAGTGATTAAGTATGTCTGTACTGAACAGTGAAGGCAGAGTTAGATCAAAGATTAACCAATAAATAAATCATAGCTTGAAATTCTCTTCATAATTAATCCAATTGAAGTAGAATTAACTAGTAGAGTTCAATCAACGTAAGAATGTGAATATTTTATATAAATACAATTAAACTCAGTTTTCCCTATAAAACTCAGATCCTAATAACATGTTTTTCCAGTGGGTATATAGTACTGCTATATTTAAACTTAGCTTTAAATTACTTATTAAATTAATTACTTATAACATAGAAAGGTAACATTCACAATCCTTTGTCAGATGGGTAAATTGTAAGAGCTAAACAATATTGAGATTATAGGATCCTAATGTTTATTGAGAATTTTTTATGTGCTAGGCACTTTAATTTATGTAATCTAAATATCTCTGCAAATTAACCATTGCCAGATACATTTTTAAAAAGGAGAAAAATTAAATTCAGCAGGTCAACTAATTGATCCAAGGCATCATAGGTAGTTAATGGGGAAATAAAGATTTAGGCCTAATTCCAAAGTCCATGTTTTTGCTGTTTAATCTAATTTACGTGTGTGAGATTTACATTTTCTTAAGAAATAATAAGCCCATATCATGTACCTAAATTATGTGCCAGCAGTTATGGCAGGCAGTGAGTAGGTGAATAATTGAATTTTCTCCTGAGATGATATAACCCAATTAACATTTTCCCTGGGGAACCAAAGCCATTATGTGAATAAAATACTTATCTCACAGCTTTTGCCTGAAAGTTACATGAGAAATTGTCAAAAAATATATGAGAATCTAAAATCACTATAATAATTCAAAGACTTAACATGAAAACAGTGGAGCTATGCCTGAAGTTTACCAAACCTACACATGACCTATATGGGACTTGCATAGCCTATGGTTAATACCTGTTGTTCTTGATCCTAATTGTAACTCAGGAAGAGGTCTACCTGAAAAGAGGAAGGATAAGAACAATGACATGGGAGATGTATGATTTGCATTTTCATGAATGAAAAAAAAAGAGAGAACAGGAGACCTTTATCCACAAAGAAAGGGAATTGCATGCAGCCTCTAGGCATAAAAGTCATGGTTCTTTGGAGCATTTCTGAAATCCCTATTACTTTGTCATTTTCATTATAGTGGCTATTTTTCTCTAGTCTATTTCTACAGTATTTTTATGTGATCATCTCATTCAACTTTCCCACCTCCTGTCAAGTGTACCTAGATACTAATATATTTCTTCAAGAAGAAGATCCCTCTTTCCTGTGGGGAACCAATTTCATACGGCTTGAGTAGATCTCATCCTATTTTTCTAAAAGTCAGATGACCTCGGCTCAGCCAGTTATGGAAACATTTTCACCTGTCTGCATAATTCATACAAAAGCTCATGACCCAAGACAGGTAAATCAGAGTTCTCTCAAGTTGTGTATTTTTTTATTTCTCTTCCTACATTTGCTCCTAATTTGGAAGGATATAAGCCAAGGTGTATACTGCCCACCATGTAGAACAAGATTTGTGAGCCATATGACCTCTGTCTTAACTATTCAACTCTGCAACTGTAGCAGGAGAGTAGTAATAGACAAAATGTAAAAAATTCCAATATAACTCTATGTACAAGAACAGGTGGCAGGTCTGATTTGAGTTGTAGTTTTCAGATCCTTGATATAGAATCCATATGATAAAGACATAGCTCATGATTATACCATTTGATCACCTGCATTAATTTGCATCTGTAATTGATGCAAATTGTTATAATCAGAGACAAGTATAGAGAGACTCTTTCAGAGGTTTGATAATATTATTTGAGATCTGTATTAGTTACCTATTGCTGTATAATAAATTACTCCAAAACTTAGCAGCATGAAAAAACACACAATTATTTCTTCTTAGTTTCTGTATGTCAAGAATCCAGAAGTGGCTTAGCTGGTGTTTCAGGCTCAGTGTCTCTCATGAGGCTCAACTCAGGCTGGAAGATATGCTTCCAAGATCACTCACTTGGTTTTTTGGTAGACTTCAATTCTCCGTGGTCTGTTGACTGGAGACCCCACTTCTTCCCCAAGTAGCATTTCCATAACGTGATATCTGGTCTTCCTCAAAGCAAGTGACAGACACGTGAACAAGAAAGAGAGTGCTCAAAACAGAAGGCATAGTCTTCTGATAATCTAATTTTGGAAGTGATATACCATCTCTTGGGCTGTATTCAACTGGTCACACAGACCAACTCTCCTACAGTGTGGGAGGGAGAGTGTGAATTCCAAGAAGCAAAGGGGGGCCCTCTTGGAGACTGGATACTACATGAGTTCATGTTTGACTATGTCTGAAACCGTTCTTGCATTTTCAGGTGAAAGTAACAAATACCTTTTCTTTATGCTTTTTTTGTCCCTAATAATGATTAAAGTTGCCTATCTTATTCTATAAACCCTAAAAAGATTCAAGCTGTGCATGGTGGTTTGAAGAGAAGAGGTGATCAAGGAACAGGGGTGAGTGGTGGCACTGATGACTGCGTATTATTCTCTACAAGTAGACGTGGAGTGGAGACATCAAGAAATAAGTGTTCTGGCAGTTCAGAAAAGGAAGAAAACTAAGCTGAATTACTGCTAGCAGATAGGAGAAAGAAGAGTTTCACATTGAGCTGTCACTGGTCAGAGATAAGACAATGGAAATAGAATTAAATAAAGCCCCATTGTCAGGTAAATTTGTTTTCTCACACAGCCTTAAAGAGAAGAAAATAGTAGGGATCTGGAGAAGCATAGTTCAGACAAATTGTACAAGATAATGAGACTTCACTGGAATCCAATAAAAACACTGAAACTACTCAAGAATATCTGATTATTGGAAAGTTCGGGTATGAAAAATGTATGTTTATTATTATGATATAAAACACATTTGCTACATAATACCTACAGCTACACAGTGGTTCATATTTTCTTAGGAAATTTGAATAAATCACACCAACCCAGCCTAGAATAAAATAGTTATAAAATAGAAATATCATTAGGATTTGTCTTATGGCAATAAATCACTTTAATAAAACTCCTGTTAAAAATGCAGAATGAATATCATATGGTTTTTGTTTTTTTCCCCTATGAGTTGTTGAAATAAACCTCTTGACTAAATTAGATTTAAAAAAGATTCTAAATGACTGAGATATCAGAGTTTTATTATACTGGGAGCAGAATTTTATATATACATGGATAAAATGAAGAGCACTACTAATAAAATTAATGCAAATAAAAATAGTCAGGTATTTGCTCCTAGTTTTATTAAGAATTAAAGATTAGAGAATATATTTATAAACAGTCTAAGCAAAGCCAAATTGTTTCTAAATTCTGTAAAATTCTTTTATATGCATTGTATACTCAGATAAGCATCAACATCCCAGACTAAAATGGAAATGGCAATTTTGCCAGATAACAATAGTAAAATGATAGAGAAAAATATGATGTCCAGTTTGCTAAACAAAATACAATTTTAGTTGAGTACAATATAAATTTTATAATACCAGCAGAGTAAAATATTATTGATGTAATGGTCCATCATTATAAACATTTTTCATACTATTTACATAACAAAACTCCTCTTGTTCACATCAGAGTAATTTTATGGTTGATAGGTGTTCCTGATTCAAACCTCAGCTACAACTGCATTGTAAGAAGGCAACTTCAGTATAGTAGTGAATGTAGTTTACTGTTGAAATATACACATTTTCAGTGACACCTATTGGTAGAAAGACAAGATTTACATAGAATGATTTCTTTTAAATATCTGTAGTAATGGATAATCTAAGAATAGTGAATGAAATGTATATAAAAAGTAAAAACTATTTTGGAGTGGTTTGATAAATTAGTATTAGATTTGCTCATTGATTTCTACACATGAGAAATTGCTGGTAATTTAAGTAGTGAAATGAGTAAGGTAAATAATTTTTTCATATGTTATTATAAAAATTATTTTAACTTTTGTGGTTTTCACATGTTTGCACTAAGTCTAATATAAAATTTAGAGGTAAATTTGGTTGATTTGTTTGGAAGAAAATATAACTACTGCTTGATTTCACATCCATGCATTTTTTCAAACATATAAAAGATTTTACTTCTTGGCTAAAATAGTATATTTACCTAGAAACTAGAAATATTTAAATTAAAAAAATATTTGCCTAAATATTTGGAAATCCAATGAGAATTTCTTTAAAAGTTTAACCATTTATTGATTGCTTATGATTTATATTATGTCAGAAAAATATCATTTACCATGCTATTAAATAAAATCTAACTGCATCATTTGGTACAACATTTCATCTCATATTTTGTTCCTATTTAAAAAAAATTTAGAGTCACCCTGATAATGCATAGAATAACATGTCAACAAAGTGCAATAATAAATTACTGGTAATAATACTTGGCAGGTAAAACTGAGATGACATTTTTCTCCTACTTTTGATATTTTTATAATTTTTCAAGGATCATCAGCTAGCTTTAGAATTGAAATAAATAATATTATTAAAACTAGTGAATCTGTAATAGTTTAATAAAAATAGATGAAGTTATTAAAATTATGAAATTATAAAAATTATTTAAACATAAAAAATAGTTTGTGTCTTCCAAATTAACTAGTACTATAAAAATAACTTTTTTCTTGCTGCTTGAATTTTTAAAAATTAGTACAGGGCTCGCCTGGTGGCGCAGTGGTTGAGAGTCCGCCTGCCGATGCAGGGAACACAGGTTCGTGCCCCGGTCCGGGAAGATCCCACATGCCACAGAGTGGCTAGGCCCGTGAGCCATGGCCGCTGAGCCTGCGCGTCCGGAGCCTGTGCTCCGCCATGGGAGGCCACAACAGTGAGAGGCCTGCATACTGCAAAAAAAATTAATAAATATATAAATAAATAAATAAAATAAAAATAAAAATTAGTACAGAATTTATTTTCCACATTTCTAATCATCCAGTGATAGATAACAATTCTTTTATTATTTATTAATTGTTAATAATTAATTATTTAAAATAACAGAATTGTTATTTTAAATAATTAATTGTTAATAATTAATTTAGTAAATTTTATTAATTAATTTGAATTAATAGAAGCCAAAGTTCTAACCCACACCATTTCTTTACCTAAATTAAGAAATAATTTTGATGATGAAAGATGGGTGTTTTTCAGCTGTGCTCATTGGGGCCTTAGTGAGTCATTGGTGATCCCCAAGGGAGAATGGAAGAAGAAATTGAGGGATTGGAGTAAGTAGGGCTCTGGATCCCCCATCTCTGTTTCCGCTTTTACTTTTACAGCAGTGGTGGGTTTCACCACTGTCCTAACCAAGATCTCCCATAGGATGTGCAGACCCCAGGCAAATATTTTTGTGCAGCTCTTTTTATTTAAAAAATTTGTTTTTAAAATATTTTACATCATGGTCCTTGTCCTTGAAGATTTAGAATTATGAATGGAAAAGAGGTATCTATGTATTTGTTTATTTTCCAGTTAGTATACATAAACATTCTTCATAGGGTCCAGGCACCCTCACATCCTGTTCATGAATGGGAACCATCTTTTTGTGTTTTTTTATTTTCAAATGCAACATTCCTGACTAATTTCATATTTCCAACCACCAGAGAAAACACAGTAATGCTCTTATTACTCACAATGCTGTGGCCCATCAGAAACTATTTGTATTGAAACAACTGGGTTTTCTTGCCTCTGCAGTTTCCCAATGCCATTTACTTAAGGCTGATGCCGTCCTTACTCTTGACTCTGAACCATCCATCATTTATCATGCCACCCATGACTATCAGCATCTAATGACTCTCTCATTAAATTATGAAAGAAAATGTAAATGATAATTCATTTTCTGGTCATGTTAAATTTACTGTTTGGAATGCAAAACTGTATACATAAAACAAACATTCTTCAACCATGTCTTCTACTGAACTTTTTAGGCCATAATCACTGGGATGTGAACTGTCGATGTTGACTGCAGCCCTGTCTTCCACAGCACATCACCAACAACAGGCATCCTTGACTTGTGTGCACCATCCTTGTGTGCACCACCACTCCTCCCTCATTGGCATCCAGGGTAGTCACCCCAGCCCTTCCATGGGCTTGGTACCAATTGTCAGTCAGGCTCTTGGGAATGGCTGAACCTATATTCTTTGAGAGTTTTTAAAACTGTCACACCAAACATTCCTTACTGGGCATGGTTTTGAAAACCCTCAGAGAATAAATTCAGCCAGTCCCAGAGAAGTTCACAAGAAGGCTGATGCTTGGTACAGAGGAACCCACTATCCTGGTAGCAAGTGGGGAGAAAATGGTGGGTACATGGTAAATGATACCTACCACCAACCTCATTGTCCCTAGAGGCTGAAGATGCAGGTGGCACTGTGGTAATAACATGGGCAAGTGCTAAAACTCAGGTCCATACTGTGGTTCAAGCGCCAGATGAGGCAAAGGACTAAGTAGTCCAGAGCTTAAGCGTATCTTGTGTCAAACTTAAGTGTGCCTCACCCAAAACCAGTGTATCAGGACCATTCTGGTAGCCTAATCTTGTTTGTGATTCTGTGAAAGAAATATTATAACATCCAGGATGAGCACTTGGCCCACCAGACCACCCTACTAGAACCCATTCCAGTCATGGGGCCACAGGACACCTCTTTGGGGTGAGTCCCAGAGCAACTCAGACATTTTCCAACCTCACCCTGAGGGTCTGAAATGAGGACAAATTATCATGTGTACCTCAGTCTGACCTCAGAGTATCCTGCTACATGGTAGTGCCTCCCAGCTAGTTCCATTCAATGAAGTGATTCCAAAGCTTAAGGTCTTCTGAAGGGCAAGACGAGGGCAGAGTCCCTGCTTGCCCAGGTCTAAGGACTCTATGCATCCTTCACATTCAAGTCAATATGGTAGACTTTTTCCCATAAACACTACCATGGCCAGAATAGTTCTGCATGTTACGGATGGTGTAGTCTATTTGAAAGGCCATATCTTTGTCCTGGATGCCCCTTGCAAACTTTAATCAGCTCTTATTATTTACATCTATTCTGGGTGCTTCATATCTAATATGTTAAGAAAAAAGGAACCTTGTATTCCATTATCTTTGTTTTGTTTTGTTTTCATTAAAGACAATTTTTTAGAGCAATTTAAGGTTCACAGCAAAGGGGAAGGTATAGAGATTTCCCATATATTCCCTGCCCCTATACACGGTTAGCCTCTTCTTTTATCAACATCCCCCACCAGAGTGGCACATTTGTTACCATTGACGAACCTACTTTGATATACCATAATTACCCAAAGTCTATAGTTTGCATGAGTTTACTCCTACATTCTATGAGTTTGGACAAATGTATAACGTCACATATCTATCATTATAGTATTATACACAGTCTTTTTATTGCTCTAAAAACCCTCTCTACTCCACATATTTATCTCTCCCCCTACGTCCCAATCCTGGCAACCACTGATCTTTTTACTATTTCCATAATTTTGCCTTTTCCAAAGCGTGATATGATTGAAATCATAAAGTATGTAGCCTTTTCACATTGGATTCTTTCACTCAGGAATGTGAATTTAATGTTTCTCTTTGGGGGAATCCATTTTATTCCATTGATCAATTTCCCTATTTTTTCATAAATACACTGTCATGAACACTGTCTTGATTGCTGTAGATTTATAGTAAGTCTTGAAATCAGGTAGTGTCAGCTCTCTAAGTTCATTGTTCTTCAATAATGTATTTGCTATTCTGAGTCTATCTCTCTGCATAAACTTAGAATCAGGTTTTAATATCTACAAAACAACTTGCTGGGATTTTGTTGGAGATTGAATCTATAGATCCAATTAGGAAGAACTGACATCTTAACAATATTGAGGCTTCTTATCCATGAACATGGAATACCTCTCCATTTATTTAGTTCTTCTTTGATTTCATTCATCAGAGTTGTGTAGATTTCCTCATATAAATAAATCTTGTACAAATATTGTTAGATCACTATCTAGTATTCTTTTGGGTTGTTAATGTAAATGGTATTGTGTTTTTTATTTCAAATTCACTTATTCATTGTTGGTATATTAGAATGTCATTGAGAAATTGCTATGGGAAACCCAAAAAATGGATACAGTTTACTTTTTTCTAGATTTTTAAAAAACTTTTTTTTTTTAATTTTATTTATTTATTTATTTATTTATTTTTGGCTGTGTTGGCTCTTCGTTCCTGTGCGAGGCCTTTCTCTAGTTGCGGCAAGTGGGGGCCACTCCTCATCACGGTGCGCAGGCCTCTCACTATCGCGGCCTCTCCCGTTGCAGAGCACAGGCTCCAGACGCGCAGGCTCAGTAATTGTGACTCACGGGGCTAGTTGCTCTGAGGCATGTGGGATCCTCCCAGACCAGGACTCGAACCCGTGTCCTCTGCATTGGCAGGCGGATTCTTAACCACTGCGCCACCAGGGAAGCCCCTAAAAAACTTTTTAATCCCTCTCGTTTTTTGGTTTTTTTTTTTTGGCTTGTCGCTTTATTAGATTATGGGAACCACAATATTAGCACAGGGAGAGACTGAGAAAAGAACTATTTTAGTTCTTTATTTCCTAACCTTACCATCTTAAAATCAAGCCCTATTTAAAACAATAAAAAACAAATACAAAAGAAAAAACAAATTCAAAGGAAATGTTTAAACAGTGCCTGCCAAACCATGCACATTTTAGAAAGAAATGTCATGAGATATCACTGATCAACATTTACTTAGTAGTTAATATTTCTTTTCAGAAGCATGCAGAAAAACAGGATAAATTCATGTTCAAAAAAAACCACTATAAGGGTGTTTTTAATTATCATACTTATTTACATTAATAGATTACTTAAGAGCATGCTTTTTTGATGTAAAGAAATAGACCACCTGGGCAGAAAGGGGTCTAGAGCTACAAGTCATCTTTTATATAGAGAATATTCTAATGACCATAGTCCAGGAAATCCTCTTAGATATTCTCTTTTCATATTTACATTACTTTCAAGTTTAATCTTAAAAATAACACAGGGGAGAAAATGTAGAGCTGTGTATGGTATAAAAATAAAATGTGTGGGCTTTCTCTCCACCCCCATTACCTGTGCACAGATTTTTAACATTAACTCCCTAAATATATAATAATTTAAATTACTTGTTTTTTTCTGTCTTAGCCACTCCAATCCATTTTCACAAGCAGCAAGTGAGATTTTTAGAAAACGCAGAGTTACACATGCATCCTACTAATGGGGGTCCCTTTCTGGCTTCATTTCCTGCTACTCCCCACATCCATCCTTTCTTCCAGCCACGTCATATATTTATAGTTGACAGATGAGGCTATTTAAAAATTTTTATTACTGTAAGTATTGGTTAGGATTCAATCAGAGAACCAGAACAACCATGAATGATATGAAATAACGCACTTATTATAAGGATTAGGCTTCATATAATTGTAGGGAAAGTTGAATTGTAGGGAAAGTTGATAAAGTTCTAAAGGGAGATGACTGGAGTATCAGAGAAAATGTGCTAAACAGGGACCAGGAAGGAAAACTGGTGAAGAAGTCTATGGAATAAATTGTTTATGGACTTTGTGGTGGGTCTGAAGTTACCTTGGTCAGTAGTTAAAATCAAGAGAAAAGCTGTAATGTAAGCAAAACAGCGAAAAAAAAAAATAAATACAAACTGGAATCCTTGAGAATAAACTTGAGAATATCCTCAAGAACCAATCAGAACCTGCCTCTAACTCTAATGATAAGGCAATCTGCTGAAGAAGAAGGTGCCCTTCTCCCCACAGCTGTGCATATGTCTAGCCCAGGACTTGGAGAAGCTGAAGGAAGAGATCCAACAGCAGGTAGAGGAGCTGTGGGTCTCTGAGCACCCAAAGGACAGAAGCCAGTGGACCGGCAAGAATGTGCCAAGCTCTGGTGGTCAGAGGGGCTTGCATTCATCTTTGTAGGTAAAGGCTACTGCTTCACTTGCACCTTTCAAATCTCACTTGAATCCTTCTGTCCAATCCTAACCACACAGGGAAGGTGGTTCAGCAGAATTTGGTTCCCGTTTAACTAAACTGGCATAGTGCAAATTCACCATTCTCTAGTTGATCTTTTCTCACCTAATTTGACGTAGCACTCCCTCCCACAGTGAAGCATTTTCTAAATCAACACTTGTTTCAAATGTCTTTCATCACAAATTTTGTAACAAACTTTGCAAATATCTATCATAATATTTACTCTATTTCATATTTATAAATTATCCAGTTTTACTATTTTAAATTTCACTCCCTTAATCTTAATCCATAAAATTGCTTAAAAATGATTGGTTGAGGAAATAAGTGAATAGCATTTATCACATCCTTTTATGTTGGTTTATTTACCGGCTGTCCCACTATATTATACTCTTCTTGAGAGAAGGGTTGGACAGTTTATTGGTGTCTCTGTAGTCTCAGCCCCTACCAAATGCCAGAGATATTTTATACGTTCAGTCAATTTTGTTCAACAAGTGATTTTATGTACATCACTATTATCTTTTTCCGACAGTGGAAGAAATCCTCCCTGACAGATTTGTACATTTTCCACATGTTCACACTGATAATTGGTCACATAGTCAGAGGGCACCTAATAAGTTTTGGTTGACAGTGCTTCAGAGAATTCTATTAAAATCAATATGTGAATTATACCTGACAATTCCAGATGCCTGATATGTTCATGGGTAGATATTTCATGAATGGCAGAGGAATTTTAATGCCTTTGTGATCTGACTTGTCAGAAAGCCAAGCCATTGATATCTTTATCACCCCCACAATGAATGACTCTAACTCATGCATAAAGGAAGTTACAGTTGCTGTCACAAAATATGATGAATCATTTAAAAATTAATTTCAGTTAAATGTTCACAGATAGATTAGAACACTTTGCCATTTGGATATCTCTTTTGCCTCTTCACTTTTATGGCTTCTCATCTTTTTGTGAGGCATGTAAGGTCTCTGCCTACAAATTCATATGAGTAAAACAGACCATCTGAGACACACTCACATGTCCACTTATTAGGGAAAAAAATCATTAAACTATTCACCAGTTGAATGCAATTTAGCACGACGCAAATTTACTAGGCAACACATTTATCAGTCAAATACACTACGTTCTAATTCCTAACAAGAGAAGCCAGCTGATTTTCACAGTCAGTAACAATTTACAGATAAAAATCAATCCATTTTACTGGACTGGACTGCAAAACAGCTTACAAGTATTTATGTTCTGAATTGTTTTTTTCCAAAGCAAACACATTTAAAATCTCAATTTGATTTGTTTGTAAAACATTTTCTCTCTTACCTCTTTTTTGCAGGAATTACTTGCCCCTCTTTTCATTTCTTATACCTCCCTTTATTTTGAATATTTCTGTTTATACTTCTCCTTAATCAAAAATCTCTTTTAGGATTTTTTGAAGAGAGGCTTATACAGCTTCCATTTCTGACTACAGAATACTGTATTTTACCAGACCAATCTCCCTTTGAAAGCAGCAACTATAAATGATGTATGAAATACAAAAACAAAAACAACAAAAGCATGGATTGAAGCCATCAGAGAATAACCTAGATAGTCAAGACTTGAGTGGCCAAATTCCAAAGGACAGATATGTCTTAAAACTAGCTGGACAAGGTGTTTGCTAATTCTTTAGTGATGCAGAGCCTGGAAGTTGAGCAGAAAGCAGTCGCTCAGGATGTTTGTCAGCCTCCCAGGACTAGAAGACAAAAATTGGAGTTCTGGTCTCCTAATGTAACTAGGAATTAGGAAACCCATGTATTCTGCTCTACTTTTCTCCTCATTGCCCTTGAAGATTTGAAGATGAATGAAAGGAGATGTCAAGAAGCCAAGTATAAGGGAAAACAGAGAGGCCAAAAGCTAAGGAGAGCTCTTGGCAATCTTGCCTTGACAAGGAAACAAAATTATGAGCTCAGCACAACCAAGGAGAAAGAGCTCTAGTAAATATCTCAGGTTTTCAATTGAAACTTTTGAAAGATATTCTAGGAGTAAAAGCAAACTGGAAATAGATCAGACCTCAATAATTTAAAACCCTGTCTCAAATCATTTACTCTCAGATTGGTGCAAGATAGCCTGGACTCACTTGATTGACTTTCCAGAAGAAAATTCTCTTTGGGGGAAGATTACAACGCCTAGATTTTCTACAGTGCTTTCCTATACAATCACTAAGGCATGTCTGGAGACAGGATCACAAAGAAAGATGAAAAAATAGACAATTAAAAAAAACCCTATAGGGCTTCCCTGGTGGCGCAGCGGTTGAGAGTCCGCCTGCCGATGCAGGGGACACGGGTTCGTGTCCCGGTCCAGGAAGATCCCACATGCCGCGGAGCGGCTGGGCCCGTGAGCCATGGCCCCTGAGCCTGAGCGTCCGGAGCCTGTGCTCCGCAACGGGAGAGGCCACAACAGTGAGAGGCCCGCGTAACGCAAAAAAAAACAAAACAAAAAACAAAAAACCCTATAATCCAGATATGGGAATTTTCAGACATGAACACTAAAATAATTCCAATGTATAGTTCAAGAAAACAAAGACCATATTTCACCAGAGTAACAGAATACATATATAAGCTCAAATGGAAATTCTAGAACTAAAAAGTACAATGGTTAACATCAAGAAATAAATAGATGAGATTAACTATTGATTAAACAGAGCAGAAGCGAAGATTATTAAACTGAAAGATAGGACTATAGAAAATATCCAGGGTGAAGCATAAAAATAAAAGGAAGAGAAAAAAAACCCACAAATAGTATAATAGCTACTATAATGCAACTTAATGAAAGGTTAACATATTTCCAATCACATTTACTGCATCAATGCATAGATAATGTGCACAGGTGTGAATAAGAGAGTCACCACAATACAAGTGACCAACAAAAAGTGGCTGCTTCTCACTATAGACAAGAACAAATGCTTTGAGATAAAGCATGATATCTCTGTTATGTAGCTAATTGTATAATAACCCACTGTGGCACAGAGGGAAGAGGAAAATTGATTTCTAACCTCTGTTGGTAATTAGCTTTTATGCCTGAGAATAAGGATTTATAGCGGCTCTTAACAGCTGCCTGAAGCCAGTGGGAAAGAATTATTACAATATCTATTGTACTGGAGTCTTACCCAGGACAATAAGAAGCTTAACTCTGTGTGTATGTGTGTGTGTGAAATGTACTATTCTTTCCCATATCTCTTCATTCTATGTAAGTGTACCTATTTGTTAAGAATTTGTACACTTAAGAAAAAGAGGGGGAAAAAAGATCTCCCAATGGGAGGTTTTGAGACTTTTCTTTATACATGAGTATCTTCAAATGTATGTTGTATTGAAATGTTTTGTAATAATTGAATTTCCTCACAGAATGCATTATTTCATAATGAGTCTCTGATTATTGGACATATGATTTTTCCTACATTATTATCAGTTACTTGAAGACTCCCATCAAACTTCCCCAGTGTCAGTACTTTTTCTCCATTCCTTTGGAACTCAATGTATAACTTTCTTCAGAAATGCCTTTACACATGGTTCTTCTCATCTATGTGGAAGCCTAATCATAAAGTATATTTTAATTGCTCTGATTTTGTCTGAGTTTTGGCCTTGTTCCCTTTGACTTCTCATGATCTGTAGATTGGTAGGTGCTAATAATCAAATATATTTGCTTGATGGTGTTGAAGAAAACAATCAGCCCTGCTCTCACGAACTTCTGTACTTCACAGATGTACACGCTTAGCCAAGTATTCCAAACTGGGTTCTCCAGTTCTTGGTAATCTCTTGCTGCGTCCTAGGTTTGAAATGTGTTCACTGTGAGACTTCCTTGGCAACAGCTGTGTTCAGTTAGAGGTCTCCATCTGTACTCAGAGAAGTTATTAGTCCTCACCCATGAGAAGTATGAGCTCAGGTGTAAGAGAAGGCTCTTTCAGAATCCACATAAAGCATTCAACTAAGATTGTACTGCTCTTGTAAACTAGCCCAGTCATTTTGCACATTCTGAATTGCGTTTACCTCTTCATGTTCACTCTCTGATACAGTAGGATGAAATGTGCAACACCAATAAGTACATTGAACACTTCTTAGTATTTTGTGTGCCTTCTTTCAGTACTGCTTCTAAGGAGAAATACAAAGATAAATGTATCTCCCCTTCAAGGAACTTAGAATCGGATAGACACCTAGGGCAACAGGTAATCTCAATAGAGTCATAGTGCCACAGTAGGGCTAAGCATACTGTGCTGTGGAAACATATTAGGGACATTTTGGGGATTCAGGAATGTCACAAAGACATTGAATTTTATAGAATGGGTTGCAGATAAATAAATGAAGAGGAGTTACAGACGTACCATGCCAAGGTACAGCTTAAGAAAGGCCTAGAGGCAAAGGACCTGACCGTTTTCATGCAAAGCAAATAGTTGGTCAAGCACAAGATTTGTCAAGAGAAGATGCTGTAGAAGCAGCACAGATTCAGAAGTGTTATCCTAATATACTAATTAATATGGATTTTATCTTACAGGGAAAATATGGGAGTGTCATGCTTATATTTACATTTGAAGAAGAACATTAGGTTGACAAAGTGTAAAATACACTCATACACACACACAGATACACACACACACACACACACTTAGCATTACATAATTGGGCTAAAGTGATTAAGAAGTGACAGAACCAGGATTAAAATTAAAGCATCTATCCCCTTGAATTTTATTTTGAAACATGTTGCTAATTCTGAAAATGCTTTTAATTATTTTAATTAGCCTCCTCAGAAATCTATTAAGCAGTTACCTCTGTTGTAGGTACAGTTTTATCTTCTTTAGGCAGAGAAGGAACTGGAATTGTGGAGAATGACTTATCTAAGACCACAGTGGAAAAAAGAGACAGAGTAGGGTCTAAAGTCTCAGGATTCACAGTCCAGATTTGTTTTGTTTTGTTTTTGCACTAAACCTCAATATAGCAAAAAATATTATCCACATATGTAGAAAACACAAGTGCGTCATCTGACCCTAAAAGAAAACCACCTAGTCTTTTCCCTTTATTATAACATTTCTTCAAGAATACTATTTCTCAATATTTGTTAACCAACTCAAATCTCTTTAGTCATTGTATGTTCATTTTCTCTCTCTCACTTTCTCTCTTTCTCTCACTTTGTGTGTGCATATGTGTGTATTTTCACATCCATTTAGAAATCAATTACACAATGATGGTCAAAATAAACTACGAATGTTTCTTGTAAGTGTTTCAAGTCCTTGTCTCATAAAATAAATAAAATATAAGTGTATTGACAAGTATTACCATATCTTGAGGAGCTTATTAAATTGGTGTTTCTAAGCATCTAGTAAAATTTTAGAAGAAAATTTCTTTGTCAAGATCTCCTTCTCTGAAATTTGAAAATAGCTTTTGAATTCTCATGACACCAGAGCCATTTCTTTAAATACTCTGTCCTCTGACTTTCATCAGTCATGTAGAGCTATGCTCTTTCTCTGGTAATAACAAGATAATTTTAAAACTTTATTTCCATTGGAAAAATGCATTTAAAATATCATTTACACACATATTCTTTGCAGATTGCTTTCATTTATCTGGATTATGGATCTATCTCATGACTATGTAGCAGAGTTATGACATAATCTGCCTGAATGAAATTATGAGTTGAATATATCTCATTTTTGTATTATGAACATTTTGGATGCTCTTTTCCTACTAAGCTTTAGTCTTTGAAAATATAGTTTCGGGCTTCCCTGGTGGTGCAGTGGTTGAGAGTCTGCCTGCCGATGCAGGGGACATGGATTCGTGCCCCGGTCCGGGAAGATCCCACATGCGGCAGAGTGGCTGGGCCCATGAGCCATGGCTGCTGAGCCTGCGCGTCCGGAGCCTGTGCTCCGCAACGGGAGAGGCCACAACAGTGAGAGGCCCACGTACCACAAAAAAAAAAAAAAAAAAAAAATCATAATTGAGACCAGTTTCTGCCTAGAGGAGTACCCAAATATACTGCTGATCACCTGCTGCAGCTTGTTTTAAAGGAGAGAGCACGGGCTTGAAGAGAGCACGGGTGAAGAAAATAACACTTAATACCTGTCTTCCATTTCCTCTGTAGACTCTTCTGAGCTTTGGCAATGTCAAGTTCCTTCATTTGCACTGTTCCTATAAATAAAATTTAGGATATATTTCTTATTAAAGGTGCTTAACAGACATGTAAGTGTACATGGTGACAAGTTATTTTATTGTGTTTGAATGATCACAGCAACTTCCATACATGTGTCCCATTTGTACAAAGTTTAATAATTTAGAGAGAGCATGAATTAGAAATCATTAGCTCTTTCTGTACGAAGTCTGATTATTAGCTTAGCCAGTCATATACTAAATAATTGTCCAGTCTACTGACTCATTTTGTTTCTGGAGATGGGCCAGGGGACATCAACAGAACTTGAATGCTTAGATGATGGAATTACAGTAGCTGTACATTTGAAAAAACAGCCTATGGCACCTGGAAACGAAAGAAACCCAGCATGCTTTTATAGCAAACACAACATTCAGTGTGATTTAAGAGATTATTTCTTGGAAATTGACTCAATATATTTTTGCTTCCAAACTAGAATAACCCATCATTTTTTGATGACATGGAATGGCTTACTGTGTCAGTAAGCTTGGCCTTCTCTTTGATATTTGTTTTTTTCTTTCTCTTTATATCCAAGTGCTCACCAAGTGCTGCCATGATTGTATCTCTCGTATTCCACAATTCCTCCTCCCTCTAAAAACATTTAACCCAGGCACTCACTGCCTTATTGCATCACTTTAGAACATTCTGCAGCAAATATAGTTGGAGACTCTTCTCTCTCAAACACCACAGTCATTACAACTTTTCCCTTGTTCAAATATTTACATTTGATTTCTGTAATTTAAGTTTGTTCATTGAACCTTTCAAGTGCTTGTTGAGTATCAACTGTGTATGAACATAGTATAGTCCTAAGGACACAAAGATGAGGACAGCTTTTTCCAGCCCATATAAAAGCTTTCAATCTCTTGTTTGCTTTTGAAAGTCTTTAATCAATTAACCCTTAATATGAGTGATCATGTCCAGAAGAGTCCACATTTAGTCACTGATGAAAGCCTTTGAAGTTGGATGTAATTTTTATCTCTAAGTATAATCCCATTTTTTATTTTGTTTTGTTTGTTTTTCTGTTTGTCTTCCATTAATACAGAGACAATTCTTAGTCAACAGATCGTAAGTGCATCATAAACTACATAGAATTAAATGTTGTCTAAGTTACATCATTTAAAAATAAAGACCATGCAAGTGTCCTAGACTTAATGCTCTGGGGAGTTATCTTGGTTCATTTATTTTCTATTCAACCATATATGGAGGGGAGAAGATGGTGAATGGTGATGACACTGTTGCTTCATTTCCAATATACTTCCATCAATCTAGGAGTCTGTCACCTGGTTGGTGTTTGTAAGTTCTTCTTCCTAATCTATCTGCCAAGAGATCTCTTTCTCTGCTTGTTATAGATGCAATAACAATCTAATACAATCAGAGCCACCTCCTTCTTGAAGTTAACTTGTCAACATGAGGAGACCTTAGGTTTTTTTCCCCTAGGTTTCCTGAATCAATATTGCATTACATTAATTTGTGTTTTAGTGTGTTTTTCAAGCATTTATGAGTATTTTTTCATCATCTTTAACATTTTTTTAAATTTGTTACAGAAAACCATTTCTTGGGAAAACAGGGCAGCAACCCCAATGCCTAAACTAGTGGAATCTCTACATTTATAGTGTAGCCTAGGGAAGGATGAGAGGCAGATTAGATTAGAAGTACATAATGGTTCGTCAAAAAATAGTAGTTTGCATTTTGACAACTACCAGAACCACATTCTTTTTATGATTTGTGTATTATGGAACTTTTATGCATCTAAATAGAATAAAAATCTTCAACTCAAAATCTTCTTCTCAGTTTTCTCATTTTATTTCCACCATTTTCATAAACATTCATCTGAAGTAAACACTGGAAATAATTATAACTATAATAAATATGAAAAATAATTGATTCATTTATTGATCTCTGATGAGTTTCTGTGGCTACTGAGACAAATAAAACATAGAACTCTTACTCAAGAGTTTACAGTTCAGGGCTTTCCTGGTGGCGCAGTGGTTGAGAGTCCGCCTGCCGATGCAGGGGACACGCGTTCGTGCCCCGGTCCGGGAAGATCCCACATGCCGCGGAGCAGCTGGGCCCGTGAGCCATGGCCGCTGAGCCTGCGCGTCCGGAGCCTGTGCTCCACAACGGGAGAGGCCACAACAGTGAGAGGTCCGCGTACCGCAAAAAAAAAAAAAAAAAAGAGTTTACAGTTCAGTTGGGGAAATATCTATTAAAAAAGCTAATGTAAAGCAGAAGATTACCATTTGAGTCTAACAAAGTGCTCTGGAAATATAAGAGTTTCTATTCAGGTGTACAAAGAGAGGATAAAAGTGATGGTTATAATATGCGAGTGCAGATGGATATAATTATGTAGTTGGAGGAGAGATATAAGAAAGTAAAGATGATTCCTTAATTCTCTAAAACATCCTCCCATCAACATGCTATCCTGTTCGTTTATCATTTTCCATTTTTCTTGATAGTCAACATTCTTGATAGAATGGTGTACTTTCACTGACTTTTGTTCTTGCTTGTAACTGGATTCTTACGAATATTCAATCAGGCTCCCAACTTCAACATTTCTCTACTATTATCTCAAAATATTACCAAAAACCATCTTCTCAGAAAATCAAATAACAACTTATTATCACTCATCCTTGTCATCTTTTATATCAAAAAACTCTTTTCTCCTTGTAACTGGGCATCTCATGATCTTTAGATTTGGTCACCCTGTACTCTTCTTCAGTGATAGATTTTCTTCTGTCTTCATTAAACTTCCCATGTTGCCCAAGTTTCTCTATTAATTGCCATATCATTTCACATGCTAAAACATTGCCTTCATAAAGATAACTCTAATCCGTTTTGACATCTCTCCTTAATCTAAGTCAGAATCGTGGATTATTGGAAAGCTCCAATCTCTGTGACTAATGCTATGGTCTGAATGTTTGTGTTCACCCCAATTCACATGTTGGAATTCTAATGCCCAGTATGATAGTGTTAGAAGGTGGAGTCTTTGGGTGGCACTGCGGAGGAAGAAATTTTCCTCCATTCTTCCATGTCCTTCTGGTTGGTCTAAGAATTAAGTTGACATGAGAGAGATTAACAGGAGACAGTCAAACCAAAGCTTAATATCATGCTTACATGGGAGAGATCTAGGAGAACCAAATAACTCACCAAAATGGCTAAAATCCTCACTTTAAATACCATCTTCTGTTAAAGATAAAAAGGATGTTGGGGGGTAGTGATTTGGGACTTCAGAGGGTAGGAAGGCAATTGACGTGGAGGTGCAGAAGTAAATGTTTGGTAAAAAATTGTTTGCTGGGCCCTGCAGAGACAATGGGACACAGAGTGGACTCTGATCTTTAGGCTCTGCCTAGAATTTCCCCCACCACACTTAGCCCATATTATTTGCAGATATCTACAGATATCTCTGGTGATAGTTTTATTCTGGCAGCAGGCCCTCTATCTAAGTTCTTTAGGCAGTTCTTCCCAAGTCTTTTGGGCCTTGGTTGTTTTCAGCTTGAAATAATTCAAATGAATTTGAAACTTAGTCCTGTGAGATAAAGTAAATATTGTCTGTATGTTATAGATGAATAGTTGTCTCAGGTAGGTCATCTATCTAATATCACCCAGAGCTTGATGGCAGATCTGACTAAAATCCATGGATTTTTATTCCAAATAAAATGTTTTAATCTCCAGAACTCACTGCCTTCTCAAAATAATAATAAAAATAATTTCAAAGGATAAGGTAAAATCACCTTATCTTTTTCAAGAGTTTTAGCTAAGAGAATTTGTTGGATTCAATTGTCTAGGAAGTAAAATGAAGTAATACTGAATCGGCAGAAAGAGAAGTATTGGAAACAGAAACTGTGAAGAAAATGGTGGGAACAGTAATGATGAAGTGATCTTTGGAAGAGAGTTGAGTGCAACTTGTGAAAGCCTTATGCTAAATTTGCCAGGTCAAAATGATTTTGATTTTTATGTAGGAAATTGACTTCACTCTCTTCCAGGTTTACAGCTGCAACTCATGGCCAGTCATTTGAGCCAAGTTTGAGCTTTTGATCCTTCTACTGAAAGTGTGATTTCAATGTCCTCAAAGGAGGCAGTATGAGTAGAGTGAGCAGCGGAACAGACAGGAACAAAGGATTCAGCCTTGCCTGGGTTCCAATCTTGATAGTTGAGTGACCTTGGCTCAGTTACTTAAAACTATTGTCTCTCAGTTTTCTCAGCTATAGATTGAAAATAATAATAGAACCTACCTAATACAATGGCTGTGAATATTAAGATAATATGTGTAAAGTTTAAGAACAATGTCTGACACAGAGCAAAGAATGATAGCAGTTATTGACTTTGTACATGAAACAGAAGTATCAGACTACAGTAGGGCAGCTAGCATATTTGGGGTGTAAGAAGGTCGAGGTTTGTTTGTGCAAAAGAAAATGAAGGAAAAAGATGTAGATGTGGACAGTGCAGTCTCCAGATAATAGTAGGAATGAAGGAATGAGAGGATATTTGGATACTGGGAACCTAAGAAGAAGAGGGGAAAAAAAATTGGGAAGCAGAATTCTTGCCTGGAAGGCATTTAGAAAGTTGAGCTGAAGTTAAGAATTAAGCTAAGGGATATATTATTCCTTGCCCTTTTAGTGAATATTTTATGGAAGAATTCTTAATGATAAAGTGTATATGTACATGCATAACACACACATACATAGAGCTAACCAAACTGAATTCAGTAAGAAAAAATGTAAATCAATTGATATCCTACCTGCACAGATTTCTCAAGTGTCTGCCCCTCCCTACAACCTCTTTTCTCAAATTTTAGTTTTTCGGGGTTTTTAAAAATTATAATGTATCATTGTAACTATCCACATAAGAAGAATAATGAAATCAGGTTGATTTAAAGAAAATTAGCTCAAGCATTAAATTTGTGAGGTATTATCAACATTGTTTTTTAAATGTGAAATTATAGATTAAGTAATGAGTCTATTAAAGACCTATCTCCAAAAATTGGAGTTTCATTCTTCTCTTAAGATCAGCCTATGATACAGATGATGGCTAAAGAAGAATCTTGAAATATTGTACTTTTTAAAAAATGCACTTGATTATTAATGTGAAGGATTTGAATCAAAGTCAGTGATACTTATTCATTTGTAAGGACTACAGTTTCCATTAATTATCACTGCTTTTCAGAAGGTGGTTTTTATAATTGGAACCAGCGGCTACTGTTAGGTCATTTATTCTGATGAAATGTAACTTTGTTCAATTATAACAACCCATAGAAAGGAGTGTTTCAATTAAATTATATTCTCATCACATACACAGTAAAATTAAGTTCAGTTCCTTCTCTGCAGCATCTACATTTAAAAGATCAATTTTTTTTTGTGGCCTCTCCCGTTGCGGAGCACAGGCTCCGGACGCGCAGGCTCACCGGCCCAGCGGCTCCGCGGCATGTGGGATCTTCCCGGACCGGGGCACGAACCCGTGTCCCCTGCATCGGCAGGAGGACTCTCAACCACTGCACCACCAGGGAAGCCCAAAAATCTCAATTCTGAATGACACTTCTCCTTTTCTTTCTCCTCCACTTCACTCCTCCTCCTGGCTTTTGACCTCTGGGTCTTGGAACCATGCCAGATGTATTGATCTCTTTGATCTCATTAACATGTTTGGTATTTCATTTTTTTTTTTTCTGTTCCTATCTAGTTAAAATAGATTAGTACTCATAGATATTAAGTTACAAAGCCCAAGTCAGTGCACTAAGACATTGTAAGTCAAGGCAGGCATTTAATTCTTGCTTTCATTTAAATAATTATTTAAAGATTGGAACAAAAGGACCTTGAGAGGTTATTTAGTCTGTCTCTTACACCTTAGGCAAAGTTATTCCTAAAATAGGTGCATGATAATCTTTTTCACTCCTACAGTATCCCCAGAAAGGGAGTTTAAACTCTACCTTGGCATCTTTTTCTAGTCTATAAAAACACTCAATATTGCCTTAGTCTAAGACTTAAATTTCTAATTTCATTTTATCACTTCTTTATCTTTAGAAGTAATTGAATGATTTTCTCTGCAATAATCTCATATCCTTTCAACTATTTTCTTTCCTTCTACTTCCTCTTTTGCATTCTCAATTCCACTGCAAGAGTTACTTGTACAGATACAGTGATAAATTTCAATAATATACCAGTGCCAAAGATGCAAAAAATAACCTGACTGACAAATAAGTATTTAATCCCTAGTTGCACTCTGCTTTCCCAGTGGTTAAAAACATTTCTTACATTCTTACAAACTCAAGAGAGCTGGGTTGGATGAAATGGTGATAATTAAAATGCATACTTTATACAATATATATGTCAAACCTTTGACTCTTTGAGTGTTATGCTCCCTTTCTCACATCTCTAATCACTAAAAACTTTGTGTGAAAGTTAATTTAAAGCAAATATTAAGAAAACATATTTGTGGCAACTAACCTCAACCTAGGTTTGAGAAAGTCAGAATGGGAAAAAGATGATATTTGAGGATAGTTTTTATATTTAAATAAGAGAGACATTTTCTTGTGCACTCTCTGTAGTTTAACTCTTTTTCTTCTACTAATTTCTAGAGTCATACTTATTATTTCTTATAACAACTCCATGCTATCCAGCCTAGTAGCCATCCAAAGTTGTCACTGTCCCTTGAGAGACAAAGTTAATTGTGATGCAATGGTAATTTTTGAATTTCAAAGTATTGTCTAAATCTTCTCCAATTCCACTTTTGAATAAAAGTAATTTATTTCAGGGCTCAGTCAGTATTGGCAGTGATGGAAATGACCAGTCTTTAAGATTCATCAAAGCCTAATTATCTACATGAAATTTTCCACACCATGGAAGACAGGCTATATACTGGCCAAACCTGACTCAGAGAAACTTGCAAAATGTTATAAGGAATTCCAAATATACTAACTTTCATATTTCATCAATCCCTTACATACTTTGGTATAACTTCATAATTTAACAAACAAAAACAAAAAACCTTGGGCCATAAGCAGAGAAAACCTTACCTACAGGGTCAGACTGTTGTGCCTGCCTCTGTCCTTTGTCCAGCCTTATCTCAGATTCTATTTTCACCTCATAGATTTTAGAATTTTGTGCTTTTTAGGATCCAGCCATTAAAAAGGAGGATACTGAGCTTTATTAAGTATCTTGATACTCTATGCCACGCCTGGAAAAATCCTCTGAATGTGTATAATTTTCACAGATTTATCAAATAGTCCAAGGTTGGGAACTGTGTGTTCTATTTAACTGGGTGGAAAGGAAAATAACTCTAGCTGGGATTCCAAAGTCATCTAGCTTTACAGGTCAGCAAATAAGTAAAGGAAAAAGTTTGACTTAGTTTTCAGATATCTGTATATTTAAGACCAGAATAACTCAACAGCTAGGAACTCTTAGGAGACTGCTTTTCTCAGTCTTAAACTGGGACTGGCAGCTGACTTATTGGGAAAATAAAGAGAAAAATGTTAAAGGATAAAAACATCCATGTGCAAATTATTCAACTACTTGGTCTATAGAAGCATTTACTGTATTTGTCCAGTAAGATTTATTTCTATTTCATATTCCCTTAATATTTTTCCAAGAAACTTTTACTTATATATTTGTAAAATATGTTGAACCAAGTATACTATAAATATTTAATTCAATTTAAAGGATGAGTATCTAGTAAATTCATATATAAGTAATGCGTTACAAAATAAATTACACTTTTCATATTTCAGGACATTGTGCTTTAAAATAAACAAATGTTAAAACATTAAAGCGTTCAGGTTTTTTTTATTAGTTGTTAGAAAAATTTACACCTGTAAGAATTAAGAGTTTTATGATTTGCATAGTTGGAATTCAATAAGCATGTTTAAGTGATTTTTAAAAACTGGTGGTTAAGCAAATATTCAACTTTTACATAGAATTGAACAGAATCTTCACATCTGAACATACAGCTTTAAAATAATTTACAGATATATTTTTACCAATATATGCTATCTCAAATTTTATTTCCTTAGGATTCTCTTTTATGAAAAAAATGAACATATGAAGAGTTGTTTGTGCTTTTTATTAATTTAATTGGAGACAAAGACAATGGTATTTTGATGAACTTGTTTCCGTAATGTGGATAATGATAACATCTTTGCATGCATAAAATTGTTTTGAAAAATGGTCAAACAGGCTCACCAACACCTTTTAAGATTAAAATTAAATTTAGCTGTCAAATAAACTAAAATCTAAATTGCTTAGAAAACTGGATTTATGGCAGACTAACAAGCAGGTCATATGTGAATTTCATATACTGCTCCTTGAAGTTGTAAATTGAAGAAAACTTATTCAAACTGCTTGAGGGAAATATGTTATTCTGTTTATGTTAAAAGCTGTGAGCAAGAAAACTTAATGGAAATTGGGTGCATTGCTATATTGCTTCAAGCTCCTTTAGTTACAGAGCTGAAGAGATATTTAATTTTAAGTTCTAATAAGAATATCCATGTGACAAAAGAAAACTGTAACTTTTTAAAAGAAGTTCTGACATATTTAGGGAATAAAGGGAAATAGAAGACAAAAGCAAGGAAGATATGTCTTTCTGGATTCTTTTTTCTTTTTTTTCCTGGGAAGGTTTTTGCCACTTTTTTTAAAAAATTTTATTTATTTTTTATACAGTAGGTTCTTATTAGTTATCTATTTTATACATATTAGTGTATACATGTCAATCCCAATCTCCCAGTTCTTCCCACCACCACCAACCCCCACCACTTTCCCTGCCTGGTGTCCATACGTTTGTTCTCTACACGTGTGTCTCTATTTCTGCCCTGCAAACCAGTTCATCTGTACCATTTTTCTAGGTTCCACACATATGCGCTAATATACGATATTTGTTTTTCTCTTTCTGACTTACTTCACTCTGTATGACAGTCTCTAGATCCATCCATGTCTCTACAAATGACATAATTTCATTCCCTTTCATGGCTGAGTAATATCCCATTGTATATATGTACCACATCTTCTTTATCCATTCATCTGTTGATGGGCATTTAGGTTGCTTCCATGACCTGGCTATTGTAAATAATGCTGCAATGAACATTGGGGTGCATGTGTCTTTTTGAATTGTGGTTTTCTCTGGATATATGCCAGTAGTGGGATTGCTGGGTCATATGGTAATTCTATTTTTAGTTTTTTTAAGGAACCTCCATACTGTTCTCCATAGTGGCTGTAACAATTTACATTCCCACCAACAGTGCAAGAGGGTTCCCTTTTCTCCACACCCTCTCCAGCATTTCTTGTTTGTAGATTTTCTGATGATGCCCATTCTAACTGGTGTGAGATGATACCGCATTGTAGTTTTGATTTGCATTTCTCTAATAATTAGTGATGTTGGGCAGATTTCATGTGCTTCTTGGCCATCTGTATGTCTTCTTTGGAGAAATGTCTATTTAGGTCTTCTGCCCATTTTTGGATTGGGTTGTTTGTTTTTTTAATATTGAGCTGCATGAGCTGTTTATATATTTTGGAGATTAATTCTTTGTCTGCTGATTCGTTTGCAAATATTTTCTCCCATCCTGAAGGTTGTCTTTTCGTCTTGTTTGTAGTTTCCTTTGCTTTGCAAAAGCTTTTAAGTTTCCTTAGGTCTCATTTGTGTATTTTTGTTTTTATTTCTGTTACTCTGGGAGGTGGATCAGAAAAGATCTTGCTGTGATTTATGTCAAAGAATGTTCTTCCTATGTTTTCCTCTCTTTCTGGATTCTTAAAAAAATGTGACCATTTACCTTATAATTTACAAAAGTGTAGGATCTAATCAAATGTTTCATATGAGATACTGAAATGTTTAAGTCACTAGAATTGTTTTCATTGCCAAAAGAATTAACCAATTAATGAGCACTTCTATGTCATCTCCTCCACGAATATAATAATGACCCACATGACAGGAGCTGGTCTTACTGATGAATAGCAATTCTCCTGCTAGGGACAAAGGGAGGAGGAGCATTGGCCAGGGGTGATAATCTGAAGAAAGAACATTGATAGATGACCCAGGATGGGAGTATAAGAGATGCCTCAGTATGGAACCTGAAACTGGAGCGCAGTCAGGTCCTCTTGACTGGCTTAGATAGCTGCTGACTCCAGAACTGATCATCTCCTACTCAGTGGAAGTAAATGCAGAGAAACAAAAATTGTTTTACTTATGATGTTTCTTTTAAAAATACATAAATTGTTACTCGATAATAATGTTAATGGGTAACATTAAAATTTAGAGTCTTGCATATTTAATGCTTTAGGATTTAGTCATAGCCATAGCAAGTCTGGTACAGAAAGAGCATCCCTTATAAATGAGAATGATTTGGACACTGTAGTCAAAGTGAGTCATACAAGAGAGTATTGTTAATGCCCAAGATAATTAGGTCCTGGCAGACAACAATGGAGCAGCCTATGAGAGCAAGAAAACAAAACAACAACAATAAAACAAAACTCTACAAAAGTCAAAAAATCTCTAGATACAGAAGTTATTTGTGCAACTAACCATGTTATCCCCAAGGCCTATCTGGAAGAATCATGTGTTTTAAGAGAAGGGAGGTTTAACAAGAGAAAGAGGAACCGCACATGGAGCTTGCACAGCCAAAAACTTGAGTGCTCTTTACCCCTGGCCACGTGAATGAAACTTGATGGGTGCATTTTCGTTAATCCATAATTTATCTTAGAGCAATTGTTTCCTTAGAGTGGCTTGATATGTCAAGTATTATTATTTATGTTATTTTCCAAGTGACTTTTAATTCAATTCAATTTCTTCTCATCCTTTCTACTAAAAGAAATTCTGAGTGCGTTCCTTTTCAAGGATATAATCATCTGGACTTCTATGCTTATCTCTCTACCCCACTTTCTCCATGTTTACCTGGAGTCAGTTCGTTAAGATTTCATACAAAGATTTTTTTTTTCTCGGTCTTGACATTCATCTGCCTTTCTGTATCATGGGTTCTCATGGTGGCTGATACTACATTAACATGCCATTCTCAGATTTTCAATGTGCTCAACTTAATTTTCAACGTAAAGACACATCAAACTTACTATGAAGCTTACTGCATTCAAAATAGAACTTTTACAATACCCTTTGCTTTTTAAATACAACTAACTTTTAAAAAGGAAGGATTTTGCATAATTAAAGCTTTTAATAAACGTATAGGTGATTTATTAGATCCTATTAATCCCAAGCTTGGAGGAAAATGCAGAAAATCCTCTTAGTTTTAGGCTGGTATAACCTGCTTTTCTCTTTCTGTTCTATTTCCTACTGTATCACCTATGTGTTAGTCACCTGTACACAAAGAGAGAGCTTTCCAGAATCTTAAAACCATATAATTTTGGTAAATAACTGGAATACATATTCTCTGTTTGGCACTTTAGATTCCATAAGAATGGCAACTATTTTTTCATGTTTCTACAAGATCATCTTCTGACACTGAAAAACTGTTTGATGACAAAAGAGAAACTGTATACTTTGTAAGCCAGAGAAGACTATCCAGATGGTAAATGACACTGAGTGTTTTACCAGCAGATTGTCTTTCTCTGACTGGAGGCCAACAAAATGTACTTTGAGAATTCTAGGCATTAAGCAGGGAAGAAGGGCTAGGAAGACAGACTGTCATTGACTAAATACCAGAGTACTCTTCACCCAGAAGAGCTCATTGCTAAAGGACTTTTTGATTGTACTCTCATAAACCTTAAATATAGCTTTAAACATTGGAAATGTACTGAACACAAGTTAAGATCCATAGATTAAAAATGAATTACATAAAAAAATCTTTAAAAGCATTTAGAACAAGTTATTCTATTTCAGATATGCATTAGGTTTCAGGTGACAATACAGAAATTTCCCAACGTTGTTTCAGTTCTATGTTTTTGTCATCAATCACTTTAGTTTCCAGTCTGCATTTAAAAGAAAACTAATAGAAGATAATTTCATTTTCATGATACTATAGGAACAGTTTTCTGTCACTTACTAGCTGAGTAAACTTTTCAAACTATTGAAACTTATCAGAGTACCTTAATTTCTTTGAATCAATTTCCTAGTATGTAAAGGTGAGAGAAGATCAGGAGACCACTTGAGGCCAGATTAAAGGAGTACAGGCCCTGTACACACTTTAATCCTATCAGCAACCCCACCCTTGAACCATTGCTAGCAAACTCCTCACCTAACTCCCTTGGGTTGGGACACACAGTTTCGAGGACAAGAGCCCACTGTGTCCCTCTTTGCCTGGTTAAACAATAAAGCAATTCTTTTCTACTTCACGCAAAACTCTGTCTCTGAGATTCGATTTGGCACTGGTGCACTGAAGCTGAGCTTTCGGCATCAGCTTCAAACAACCAAAATTTATCCTCACGGTTCAAAAGGCTGGAAGTCCAAAAATCTAGGTGTCAGCCAGGTTGTTTCTTTGTGGGAACTCTATAGGAAAATCTTTCTGAATCAGTTCAGGGTGCTATAATAATACCATAGTCTGAGTGTTTTAAATAAAAAACATTTATTTCTCACAGTTCTGGAGGCTGGAAAGCCCAAAATCAAGGCGCCAGCAGATTCATTTCTGATGAGAGCCCTCTTCCTGGTTTGCAGATGACTGTTTTCTCATTGTATCCTCACATGGCAGAGAGAGCTCTGGTCTCTTTCTCTTCTTACAGATACACTAATCCCATCATTTGGGTCTTACTCTGTTGACCTCATCTAAATCCAATTACTTCTCTAAGACCTTACCTCCTAGTACCATCTCACTGCAGGTTAGGGTTTCAACATGAATTTGGGGGGTACACAAATGTGCAGCCCATAACATTTCACTGTGACCCCCCCAAATTTATATCCTTCTCAGATGCAGAATGCATTCATTTCATCTTAATAACACACAAAGTCTTAATTCATTCTAGTATTAACTCTAAAGTCTAAAGTCCAAAGTCTTACCTAAATATTATCTAAATCATATATGGGTGCAACATGAGACGTGATTCATCCTGAGACAAAATTTCTCTCCAGTTGTGAACCTATGAAACCAAACAATTTATGTGCTTCCAAAACACAGTGGTGGGCCAGGCACAGGATAGACATTCTCTTTCCAAAAGGGGGAAATCAGAGAGAAGGAGAGAGTAAAGAGATCCAAGCAAGGGGAAAACCTAGCATGGTAAATCCCATGAGATTTTAAGTCTCAAGAAGCCAAAGCTCTTTGGCTTGATGCTCTGCCCTCCAGGCCTACTGGGTTGCTAATGTCAACCCCAAACTTTGACTGACCACTGCCCATGTTACCACCCTCTGCCAGGCCCCAGCCATGCTGCAGCAGCCCCGGTGTGATCACACTCCCACAACTTCTGTTGCAGGTCATGTTCTGTGTTGAAATCTAGGCAGTGGCCTTGATTTCTGAATCACTTTCAGGGACATTTTACTCTTTTCTTGAAGAAAACCACAAGTTTACATCTGAATAGCTTCACTGACAATTCATGGGGAATCTGACAGCCTTCCATTATTCTGTCTCATCTCCTTCCTCTTCTGTTCAAACTGGCAGTTTTCCTGCTGGAGTGGCTAATTAAGTCTACGGGTCACAGTCATACTAATCTCCTTGTCAAATGTTTGCTCCTTATCAAATGTTTGCTCTTTAAAGCATTCTTTCTCATTTTTTGCAATATGTACAGACTGAGAATTTTCCAAACTTTTAAGTTCTAGTTCCTTTTGCTTAACAATTTTTCCCCCAATTCATCTGTCTCTTTTTGCATTTTTACCATAAGTAGTCAGAAGGAACCAAGCCACTCCTTCAACATTTACTTAGAAATGTTCTCAGCCAACTAACCAAATTCATCAAGCCCTTCATGACACAACCAAGCCAAAGAGCTGGAGAAGAAATGATTTATTCCTTGTGGCAAGTAAGGAAAACACCAGGGATCTTTCCCAAAGCAGTGCCTCCCCAACAGCAAAATTGGGAAAATTTTAAGCTAAGGTTATGTGCATATTCATGAAGGGGTTTGGGTGGTCCAAGCTTTATTTAGTTGGTTGAAGTCATGAGGGTGAGAAAAGATCAACATCATCATTCCTTAAGTTCCAGTTGATCTGGTGACTGAGCATTTCAGGCTAATCTTTTTTTTTTTTTTTTTTTTTTTTTTTTGCGGTACGCGGGCCTCTCACTGTTGTGGCCTCTCCCGTTGCGGAGCACAGGCTCCGGACGCGCAGGCTCAGTGGCCATAGCTCACGGGACCAGCCGCTCCGCGGCATGTGGGATCCTCCCGGACCGGGGCACGAACCCACGTCCCCTGCATCGGCAGGCAGACTCTCAACCACTGCGCCACCAGGGAAGCCCCAGGCTAATCTTTACTATTGGAACAGAACTGGGAGTCTTTACAACTGATATATTATCTTTGCTATATTGTAACAGTCATTAGTTTCTGCATTCTTTTGTTTCACTTAAGATCGTGAATTACTGAGACCTGTTCAAGGGCAAGAATTGTGGCCAGGCTTAGATCACAATATGACTTAGGCCAGAAAAGCCATGCCTGGTTCTCTTTCTCTGGGAAACCCCTTCCCTATTTGGTTACAATGTTAATTTCTGCCTGAGATCTTGTGACAATGGCCATTATTGTCAATATTTCTACCAACATTCTATTCATGATTATTTTTGTATTCTTTGAGAAGATAGAGGCTTTCTCTCCAGCTCTATTCTTTTCCTTGTGAGTCCTCACTGGAATCACTGTTAAAAGTCCCTTCATAGCAATCTCAGCATTTTTTAGCATGTACCTTAACCTATTGAATCCTCTACCCATTACCCAGTTTCAAAGCTGCTTCCACTTTTTTATGTATTTGATACACAACACCCTACTTCTCAGTACCAATTTCTGTCTTAGTCAGTTTGGACTGCTATAACAGAACACCATAAACTGGCTGTATTAAACAACAAACATTTATTTCCCACTGTTCTAGACACTGTGAAGTCCAAGTTCAAGGGGCCAGCAAATTCTGTGTCTTGTGATATACCACAATCATAAGATTATTTTTTAGGATAGACAAGGAAATATTATATAAAATCTATCTTCTCTGCCTCATTTCAGGAAAAAGTTTCTTAAATGTGAATTAGTTAAACCAATTATTCCGATATGAGCTAAAATCCTTTGTGAGCTTTTCCATATCAGATTCATCTTCAGATCACACACAAAATAATCTTTTAGCCAAGGCATTCATATGAATAATTTCTGGATATTCCTATAATGCAACTGAAATAAAATATCAATTATGAATTATTTGGGGGAAGAGGGAGGAGACTGGCTCTCAAGGGCACAAGGAGCCTTTCTGGAGTGATAAAAAGGTGTGGATTATGACTGTGGGGTGGTTACATGACTCTATATACTTTTTAAAAACTTATCAGAGTGTACACCTAAAACTAGTGAATTTTGTTTCATAAATTATACATTAATAAGCTAATTTTTAAAGTGGCTTGTTAGTTTTTGCTGATGACCCAAGGGCATATTTAATTTGCCTAATCTCTGATCTTGACTCATATAATAGCACCAGAGCTGGCCTGATAATTTATGTTTGCTCTGTATATATGCCTGCTCTTGATTAGAGTAAGCAGTTAGTCTTTCGATAACACCTGTCATTTGCTGAGTAAGTACAGTGCAAACACACTAAAGCACCGTCTGTGAGATACACCATTGGTAAGAAACAGTGCACCTGGACTCCAATAACTATTTGACTTTTGGACAGCCTTCTTATGCTGAAAAGTCCAATCCGAAAAAAATGTCCTTCAGCTGGTAATGAAGGACCTTAGTCCTAAATATCTTTTTAAAGAAACTGGTGTTTCTTAAAACTACTCATAATATTGAAGTGTCTCTATAAAAATTTTAATTTATTTCTTATTTTTACACAAGAGTGATAGTGTCTTAACTCAGTGGGGAGCATAAGAGAAACATCAATAAAATAGCGTGAAAAAGTGGTAGTTTATATAATTTTTTCTTCTATCACTCAGTTAATCTTATTAACCTAGAGAATATTGGACATCTTGATTCATCAGAATCTCCAGAGGGACAACATATGAAATTGTACATGATTAACTCCAATTATTTTTCAATAAACTAATATAATAGGACATCTGCCATAGCATCATTGATGGTGATCTGACAATCAGCTTGAATAATGGTAAGTTGTTGTTAGAAACTGAATGTTTGTGTCCCCCTAAAATTCATATGATGAAATCCTAACACCCAATATGATGGTATTAGGAGGTGAGGCCTTTGGGAGGTAATGAGGCCATGAGGGTGGAGCCTTCATGAATGGGATTGGTGTTCTGATAAGATGAGAAAGGAAAATGATGACCTCTCCCTTCATCATGTGAGAATACAATAAGACAGCCCTCTGAAACTCATAATGTCTCACCAGACATTAGATCTGCTGCCATTTTGATCTTGGACTTGTCATTCTCCAGAACTGTGAAAAATAATTTTCCATTGTTTAACCTGTTCAGGCATGATATGACTAAGACAGTTGCACAAAGGACTTCCCCTTCACCAGGACATTAAGAAGATGTGTAAGCCCTCAGTCTTGGTGCTACTTTATATTCACAGCGCTTTGGTAATTTTCATAAATATTAGATTTTTGTGCCAAAAGCATGGGTGTATCCAATTGACTTTTCAAGATTAATTTAAAAGAAAGCATCTTTACTTCGACTCATAAACTCTTCTTCAAATGTGATCTACAGTACAAGGTTTATTTCCTGCCTATAATTGTTTTGGTTCAATGACTAAATTCTATTTAAGTTGAATCTGTGAATACTGATACCTCCAAATACACCTTGGGAAGTCTGAAACAACTTTCTGTAGATAGTTTAATCTAGTAAGACTGTCCTTATAAAGTGATTTCTAGTGATACAAAGAAAATCTTTCCAAAGAGTTCATTAGATTTGAACACAGATAGAAGATTCTGGATTAAAAACTTGTATTGCAATGCTATTGCATCATTTCTAGCCTGTCAAATGTTTTAACAAACAATTATTCAAAGAGAGGCCATAACATAACAGACTCCAGCAATAGCGGCAAATTTATATTTACTATTCTTATGATTGTCACAGTCCTTGAATATAAGAATAGAACCTTAGTGTTGGTTGTCAGAAATCCTATTCAAATTTCTAGAGGGGGAAAACATCTGCTGTTTTAAATGGCTCTTAAATCAATGGCTCTTACAATCAACAATATTGTATAGTTGATTGAAAGTTAATTAAGTTTTGAGAATAATGCCAATGTAGTCTTATTGCATAATGCATTTTCTTGAGCCAATCAAAGTCAAGTTCTTTTGGTTCTTTTCTTCCTGAATTCTATTGAAAGTTCTATTAATTACAAAGCAGTGCATCGTGTGATATAGAACAATCCTGATGTGTGGTAGTGAAGATGAAGTTCTGGTATGTAGAGATTTGTACTTAACTTCCTTCAAATTACAAAGAAGAGACATAGGTTTTGGTTACCTCTGTTGATGATATTTTATTGTAAAACATAGAGAAGTTAAAAAACAGAAGAGACTTAGCAGATTCAATAAGTGTAACATCTCTCATAGATATCCATATTAAATGGGAATTCCAGTGACTCAGCGGCAACACCTATAAGCCTGTCATGCACCCATCATGTACCATCCTTACTCTACTGACACTTCTTGTCAGTAGAGTAACAAGAAGCTTGTCTCTGGCTCTTTTTTTCTCTGCCTCTTCTCCTGCCCTTTCAGTAGCTTCTGCTTCTCTGCTACCAAAATTTACCTCTGTGACCTGGGAGGTCACAGGACCCTTTCACAGAAGACATCAGCAAAGCTCCACAAAGACAAGTATCCTTAGTCTGTTTGGGCTGCTATAAAAAAAAAAACCACTCCTAAACAGAAACTAATTTCTCACATTTCTGGAGGCTGGGAAGTCCAAGATCAAGGCATTAGCATGGTCGCCTCTGGTGAGAGTCCTCTTCCTTGTTCATAGCTGGGGCCTGCTCCCTGTGTCCTCACACGTGGAAGGGGCTAGTGAGCTCTCTCGAGTCTCTTTTATAAGGGCACTCATTTCATTCATAAGGGCTCCACTCTCATGATCTAAGCATCTCCCAAATGTCACACCTTCTAACACCATCATCTTGGGAGTTAAGATTTCAATATATGAATTTTGGGGGGACACAAACATTTAAACCATAGCAGCAATTTATTCCCAGTATATAGCACTTATAGGCGACTGACAGATTGGGAGAGAAATATTTTCAATAAATAAAAATATTATGGAATAATATTTAAAATAGACAACAACAACAAAAATGACAGAAAAGCCAGTATAAAAGGGGAAAGAGGATATAAAAGCCAGAATTTTTAGAAGGAGAAATGCACATGACAAGTCTTACTAGTAATTAGAGAAAGTAAAACTAAAATAACTAGATAGGACTCCTCACCCATTAGATTGACATAAAGATAATTTTTTTAAAAAGCTTGATAATACCAACTATTGATGAGAAAGTAGGATAATAGTAGTTCACATGAACTGCTGGCAAGAGTATAATATACTGAAGGCATTTTATAATGAAATCTCATAGTAGTTAAAGAAATTGACTATATGTAAATTCCATCATTCACCAAGCCAACTCCTGGCTATGGGTACCAGAGGCAATGCTGACTAGGTCTACTAGGGAGTTCATGTGAGGCTATCCATCATTATGACATTTCAATAGTTGAGATTTAAAGCCATCTAGGTATCTGTCAATAGGCAGTGGATGAATAAAATTTGGTAGATGCATAACATTGAGTAGATGCAGGGGAAACTACTCGAAACAGTCAAATATAAAGCAAAACCGATTAAACAATTTCTCTTCCTTATAATTATTTCCCCAGATTTGAAGCATAAAATGTTGCTTGACCCTTAAAATATTATTTAATGTCATAAAGGACAAGCATATTGAAATAATTTTTTTTAAAAAACAACCTTCATTCCCTTTTAGTGGCACAAATGCCCTCTAATATTCTGAACTTCAAATCTAGATTCACCAAAAAAAAATGCAACTGTGTAACATATGCCATTGCTGTGAAATTTACTTTTTGTCTGAGTCTAAAAATTATTTCATAGGCACTCAACCCATTTTGATGACTAATCTGTTGTACCAAATACACACTTAGAGCACATATTCATTTATTTTAGTCTTATTTTTCTAAAAAATGATGGAATTTGGTTTTGTAATAATTTACCTGAAATACAAAATATTGTAAGTGGCTTTTCTCAAATGCATTTATGTTACCCACTGGACCCAAAGCTTCAAGTCAGGAATCGCTTGGACCATGTAGGTTCAATAATCATGAGGCTGTATATAGCTGTGAAATGTATGCAAACAAGGTGGCCAATTTCACACTTGCACAGCTCCATTGTAAAGAAGCACTTGCCCACATTTGTTTAATAGTTCATCCTTCAGTCATACTAGTCAGAGGAAGTTATTCGATATATAGAAAGTGATATACCATAGATTATTCCAAAGTAGCTCTGTATGGCAAAATTGTAAAGTAGTAAACAATAGGTCTCTTCTTTCTAGATTTGTCATCCCTTCCCACATTCTGATGCCTCTAACACCATCTGATTCACTTGCCCTGTTTATTCCCTTTGGCATCTTTGACCCATCTCACTTTTTTAAAAAAATATTTTTAATTTTGGGTCTGAGTAGGCCATGGGAAAAGATAGAATAGAAGGCTTGAAACTCATACATCAGTTTATTTCTACTTAGGTACAGATCATAAGGCATAGGATTGATGTAGGTTATGGGAGGAATTCAAGATATGGTGGCGGATGGGCCTAAGTAGTTTGATAACAGCTGACAGGTGGTCACTGAGTGGATGATTACCCTCTGGAAAGTCCAGCAAAGAAGGGGTATGTCCCATGAGTTGAAGGACAATGGATTAACAAATCTATGGACTGCAAATCCGGGAGTAGGCCATGTATAGAGGGTCAGGTCAGCATGCTAGCAGTCAACTTTCAAAAGGTCTGAGAAACAGAGTCTTAGTCATAAGGCTAGAGATCAGTGGAGAATTCCAGCCCTGAGAAACGGAGGAACTAAGGAAACATGGCAATCTTAGAATAGGACTGACCAAAGCAAGACAGGATAACAATTTATTGGGCATATATTTCAGGTAAGAATTCAGAAATATCAGGACTGAGTGCCATCACTGAAAACCAACTTTTTAATTAGGTAAACATAAAATATATGATGTCTAGAATACATACTGTTGTGACAGAGTATAATTCATCATCGAATGTATAAACTGCTGTACAACAATGACAGAGACAAATGTCACTAGATCTGCTTAAGTACTTGGTATTAGTAATTACAAATGAGTCAAAAGAAGGAATAATTTATGAGGTTAACTATATGGTAAGACACTTGAAGTATTGATTGAAATTTTCCTTTCCATACTAAACCAAGGGCATGATTATTTCCAAAGTGCTGATTATCTTGAATTTACAGCTCAGGGTCAAAGGGGCCAGTTATGTGGACTACCAATCAGTCAGAGCTTCAAAACTAATAACTGATAAGATATAACAGGAAAATGACTTCCAGATATATTTGCATTTTAATAAGAGAAATATTCAGTACTCTAGGAAATTAATCTTTAAAGTTAGAACTATCAGGAAGTGATGAAGATATTTATGGGCAGAAACTCAATATGCATGTAGCATAGATAACCATCTTATTCTCCTAAGTGTAAATTTAAGTTCATCACATACCTTAATATATGAATAAAAACAAACAGAATTAGAGCTTTCCCTTATATTCCGCCTTTTTATCACAAACACACAGAAAGTTTAATACCAACTCCTCATTCAAATTTGAACTAGAGTCCAGCATAAATGCCATGTCTCACTTGGTTTTCTGACTTCTGTCATATTTCAACTAAGTTGCTTCCTCAATTTTGTACCCAGAATTTTTAGTAATATTCCTATATTATCCTGTTTTAAGATTATACTTAGAGCTTGTATCCCCAGCTAGAAAATGATCTTTTTGAGTATAAAACTTTATGCAATTTTTCTCTACTTTCTTAATAAGTGGTACACTAATATTGGGTTCTCCAAAGGAAACAAAAACACTGATTTATGGGGTTTGCCAACTTCTGAGGTATAGATATTCCCATCACGTCACATTTGGAGTGACCACCCTGGCTTCAGTGGAACGTAGAGTTGGGAAGGTTGGCTCCTGGAGAGCTCATAAGATCCGGCTCCCGCACTCCAGTCTTTACTGAAATAGTACATATTGAGTCCTTATCATGTGCTAAAAATCATGCCTTGCACATATAATTTATTCAATAAGTATCCATGCTGCATATATATTCAGCCTGATTTAGTTTACTAATAAATTTAAATCCCAAGAAAAAATACACTTTAGAAAAAGTCTGAGTCAGCAGAATTTTAAGAAAAGAATCAGAGGCAGTATTATGACTACATGCAAAATCTCCACACTTCAACTGCCTGAATGTTAGTTCAGATGTTTAACAGCTACGTGATCTTGGTCAAAGGATTTGTAATGAGGGTAATTACAGCTTTTCTACCACATGGTTGTTGTGTGGACTGAATGTGTTTATATATTTGAACTACCTAGCATAGTACCTAACATGTAGTGAGCAATCCATATATGTTAACTAATTTATTTTACTTTAATATTATAATTAGAGGGACATCCAGGAGTCATACATAGTAGAGATCCCTTGTTCTAATTATAAGAAGGTTGGAATCATTGGTTAAGCAGGAATGGGGATTTCAAGGGAAGTTCCTTTCTAAGTGATGGGGAAATATATATTTTAGAAAAGTGTTTAATCAGAATCATAAAAGCTTTATTTAAAGTAGAATGTAGATTCTGCTGCTACATCAAAGATAACAAATGATAGAAAGATTTACAACAAAAAAAAGTTTCTTTCTTTCTTATCTAGTAGCTTGAGTTTATGCAATCCAGGACTGATATAATGGGGTCCCAAGTGCATTCTATTTTCTGCCATTCTTAAAATATTGCCCTGTCTACATGGTCTAAGGTGGCTCACTACCAAGATCATAACAGAGAAGCTTCAAGAAGGCAAGTAAAACCCCCAAACTGGGCAGAATGAAGAGGGTGCATAAATTAGCTCCACTCACATCTCATTTGTGAGAACATATTTATATGGGCACATCTAGGGCTCAAAATAGTCTAGACACAAGGGTGTTAATCTAGCGCAGTCATGTTCAGCTAAAATGTAAGACTTCTATTACTAGGAAAAGAAGAGGAAAATGGATATGAGCAGTAGATGTCTTTGCCAGATGTGCTAATGATCAGTGATGCCTTCCTTTTGCTTGTGGGAATATGGGTCAGGTGGAGGGTCCTTGAAAGGTGAAAGAGTATTCGATCTTCTGGAGATGATCCAGATGGGCAATAATAGCCTAATTCCTTTTATTTTAATTTCCAAATGACCTTCAAAACCATGGTAGTCCCTAATTATACTATGTTAGATACTGTAATCGTTTTGCCTTGGTTGCTATTCTAACTTTAAATGCAATTTATACATCTTGGGTTGATAATGTAGCAAGTCTGTTCAGGTGAAGTGGCAGCTCTCACCCCTCAGAAAGTAATGAACCTTATCATAGGCATAATCCAGCTGGTTCAGGCATGTTAGCTATTAGCAGATGTTCCTTTTGGTTGAAAGATTGACAGCTCTTCTTGATTCTCCTCACCCTGTTGTTTTTTGTTTCTTTTTCTAAAACAATGCCTAAAGATCATTATCTCCAGGGAGACATCACAAATAAGGAAACAAGAGTCACAGAAATGCATAAGTAAAATACACATATTTTTTCAGTTATGATATGACAGGAATATTTTACATGTTTCAGAATATATGGCTGAGGGACAAGATTTCATGGTACCTGAATTTAAGATGTTTAAATCACAAGCAGCTTGCCTCAGAATCAGTGTCATAATTTTGAGCTTGCTTTGAAAGAAAAGAAGAAAAATAAATCTTAATTGGTAATATATTCCCTTTTTGTTTGGCCTTTTTCTTAAAGTTTCTTAAACTTGTTTTTTAACCCAAGCTCTGCCACAGAATGTCTTTAAGAATAAGTATCTCCTCTTATTAATAAGTTATATCCTTAAATGTGGGGACTTGTTTACAATTAACCAATTATTTCAGAAGCAGGCTGTTAGCCATGTGGATTACATAATGAATAAAAAATAATTGTTTTGAAATTTTAAAAGAACTCAAATAACTTTTTCTTAATAATTCTTCAAATCTTACTACTTTTCATAAACTCTAGGGTTAATGATCTTATGTTACCCACTTTGAGACTGTAGCTAAACTGAATACAGAAGACAAGCTAAATCAGAACACACCTCCCGCTACCAATCCTTTTGTATGTAGTACCAAAGCTTGGACAGATATAAAAAAAAGAGCATGTGCTTTAGAATCAGAGATTTGGGGTTTGACTCCTGACCCTACTCTTTGTAGTTATATGAACTTGGACGATGGGCTTGTCTTTCTGTGTCCTCTTCTCACCCTTGATTTCCATGTACCTCCCCTTGATTCCTTCAGACAGACTCACCTAGGAGGCTGGTTTCTGTTTGAGTTCAGTCAATGGTAGGGACCTTCAGAAGCTGGGGCAGATCATGCCCTCTGGGGACTGAAACTCTGAGTACCTGCATGTGAAAAAGTATACAAAATTAGGTAGGAAAGTGAATACTTATTTAGATTGAGGAAAGGAATCACAACAAATTATACATTTTAAGAATGCATAGGGCACATTCTTAAAGAAATGTTCCAATACCACAAATATCATAAAATCCAGGAAAAAAAAGAGCCTATTTTTGTATTAACTATCTCTTCAGTGGTTTTCCCTTACATTATTTTTCCTGCATGCTTTTCATATGACAGAGATTTTAATAGTAACATTCTCTGTAGAGAGAATAGAAAGATAATTCTGCATTTATTCTTGTACAGTTGAACAAAATTTGATTTTGTATTTTTTACTACATATAAAGTTTAAAAAAGTTTCTTTTAACCTTACAGATTCTTTTCACAAATATCATGTAAATATTTAGAATTGCTGTCAAATATGGAAAAAAAATATCAGGTTTCTTTTCATGTATTAAGTATAAGATTTGGAATATTTTTCCAAAGACAGATTTCAATATTTTAACTTTGTTGTTCCTTTTAAACCTGCTGTTTCTTCTTTACCTACATACTTCCTGTCCCAGGTGTCTTAGACATATTTCTATATAATACTGTCTCCTTGTTTTGAAAACCGATGAATTGACACAGAGGTAGTAGGAGGATATCTGGAAGCCATTCCTACAGTTGCAAGACTAGAAATGACTTAACTATACCAAAAAGGGACTATGAGCCATAAAAATATATTCCATGAAAAAACCCCTGAAACTGTCACTAACTCAATTTCCACTTAACAAGGTTCCCAAAATGCCAGTGACTTCAACACACCCACCAAGAGGGTAAGGGAAATTAGAGAGGAAAAAGAATTCTTAATGAGTAGTGATCAAAAAAAATTACTTTTTCAAATTTTACAGAAAGTGTGACTTCTAAATATATTTGTAGGTTCCCTCCCAAGGTCATGGAAGGGACTCATGCCCGAAAGTGACCTGAGACATAAGCTTTATGAATAGTTCAAGGCCCCTGCGTCTCCAGGCAAGAGATGTGTAAATGGAAGAGGAAATGTTTTGGGACATTTCTTCCCTGCTTCCTCTCTGCTCCAATGGGTGGCTTCTGGCAGTGGCTGTGTCCTTCTCTCACCATCACTCTTATTGGATGGCCCCTCTGTCACGTCTCCAGTTCTCTCCGGAGAGAGAGGTCAGGTATTTATTAGTCTGCAGGTTGGCAGTGGCTGTGGTTCTCCAGCTGAGGAGCCAGTGCCTATAGGACAGCCTTTCTCCTGCTGTCACTCCAGTAACAATTTCCTGCTCATGCTCATTCAGACCTAAGTGTGATGATGACTTCCTGCTTTTGCCAATTTCTGGATACTTCAATATCTCTTCTTGATTCTGCTCACCCCTCTGTAAGGAGTCCCTTCGTTATGATGTCTTAAATCATCCGAGTTAGGTTCTACTTCCAACAGTATCCTGGCCAAGACAGACAAGGGACTGTAATCTGCAATCGTCTTAAGCGTCAGTTGCTTTATCTATAAAATGGACAAAATAAGATCTATTTCATAGATGTGTTATGATGATGATGTGAAACAATGCATGCAAAAAAATGTTTTTTCAGAAAAAAATGAGACTATTCAAGCACACAGAGACAGAGAACCTCAGTCACCCACTATGATTTAATGTCAACTATATAATACTTCCTACTCCACTTTAAAAAAATCACAATACTATTATGACGGTATTACTGCAACAATACTTTTTTTTTTGCGGTACGCGGGCCTCTCACTGTTGTGGCCTCTCCCGTTGTGGAGCACAGGCTCTGGACGCGCAGGCTCAGGGCCCATGGCTCACGGGCCCAGCCGCTCCACGGCAGGTGAGATCTTCCTGGACCGGGGCACGATCCCGTGTCCCCTGCATCGGAGGTGGATTCTCAACCACTGTGCCACCAGGGAAGCCCTGCAATAACACTTTTATAAAATAAAACACTCATGAATTCTTAGAAAAAGAAAATTAAACCAAAATCATGCAAAGTAGAAGCCCCATTTTTTATTATTCGATTCAATACTTACACCATAAATAAATATAATCATAATAAAAATGATGGAGAATAAAATGACTTTTTGAAGAAAATCAACACATTCATGGAAAGTGTGTGCACTGGTAACAAATATGGACTGAACTTATCCTGTTGAGGACCAGTGACAAACAGCTGGCAAACCAGCACCACCCCATAGCCCACATATCAAATAGCATCGTACTGCAGCATTTTATCCTGCATGGAATATTTCATTCTGGTTGAGTGTATCTGTAAGGATCAATTTCTGTGCACATCAGCTAACTCCCTTTCTCCCTTTCTGTATCTTTCTGTCTTTACTTATTCTATTTTTGCTCTTGGTTAGTTACTTTGCAGTAAGACTCTCCTGGCAAATTTTCCCAAGCCCGTGTTTCTCCTACGGAGTTATTTACCAGAAATAGTTTGTGCTTTTATCAAATGCCAGCTACTAAGACCAGAGTCTGTGCTTTATCAGTATACAAATCACCTGATGATAAATCAAGAAGGCTTCCAATATGCACAACAGAGTCTGCTCTCAGCACAATCCCTATAATATACTATTTTATCTTTGGGCATTAGAACAAGAATTCCTGGCCTATTGTTGCACGTTTGCAAAAATCACATGCCCTAGCTTCTGACTCAGGTCTCTAATTCAGAACTAAGTCTGAGCACTTACAATCATCTTCCCTGTCCAAAGCTAGTTCTGACTAGTCTTCGTGTGCTATAATAAGGAAGAAAGTCAACGTCCAGTGTGTGTGTTTTCCTTCTAAACATCTTCCTGGGAAAATGGAGAACTAGGGCTCACTGGAAAGTTTTAGCCTCTTAAAGATCAAGGTACTTTTTTTTTTGGCGGTACGCGGGCCTCTCACTGTTGTGGCCTTACCCGTTGTGGAGCACAGGCTCCGGACGCGCAGGCTCAGTGGCCATGGCTCACGGTCCTAGCCATTCCACGGGATGTGGGATCTTCCTGGACCGGGACACGAACCTGTGTCCCCTGCATTGACAAGTGGACTCTCAACCACTGCACCACCAGGGAAGCCCGGCACTTATTTTTAATGAAAAAGTTTAGGTAGGAAAAAGAAAAAGGAAAGATTGTTGAAGGGAAAAGAGAAGTTTTATTTGAATGCATAGAAGGAGTGTTGCCATGGGAACTCCGTTCCAAGTGTGAAAAAGAACATTCGTCCCGCCTGTTATTGAGAAGTCCATCATGTGCTGGCAGCTGCAGAAAACCTGCTCTGATTAGTGCAAAATTTTAATTTTCCAAAGGAATTGGGGATGGATGAATGGTTTCAATAGTGATAAGCCCTCCTCCTAAAAGCTATAGTCATTATCTAAAATTCCGGTCTTGATGACAGGATTATCTATTATTGTCTCTACTTAGTGTCATTTTCTAAATGCTTCCTATAACTACTGTAGAGGCAAGAACATGTTTGAGGACACAGAATCCTTTATAATCCTCTTATCCATTGTTATTTGTCTTTGGCCAACTAAACTTCATATATATCATATCATAGATATCATTCATATCAAATTCTTCTAACTCTCTAGTAGAATTTACAGAGGCTAGTATGAAAGTTCTGCTTTATATGACAAATGTCATGAATTTCACTGTCTGAAATCCACATAAATAACAGAAAGTGGACAGTTACATAGTCTTAAAATTTTCATTAGTCCACAACTGCGAAGTATCTTATGATTTGAGGAAAAACTATTAGTGCCCAATCAAGTTTTGTTAATAGAATTATGTTCGAATAATTGCTTCTTCATAGGCAGCAAACATAATTCTCCATTTGAATACACTTTAGCACAGTTGAGCATGGGGACTGTGGAGATAGTTGCCTGGGTTTAATCCTTGCTCTCCCATTTACTAGCAGTATATGACCTTGGGAAGTCACTTAACCTCTGGTTGTCCCATTTTCTTTATCTTTAGAGTAGAGATTAAGATGAGAGTGATAATTTACAAGGTTGTCGAGGAGATCAAAAGTTTTAATACAAGGATTGGCAAATATTTTCTGTAAAGGACCATATAGGAGATATTTTAGGCTTCATGGGCAATAAGGTCTCTACGACAACTACCAGTCAACTCTGTCACTGTCCTGTGAGAGCAGCAATAGGCAATATGAAAATTAATGGATGTAGCTGTGAGCCAATAAAATTTTATTTACAGAAGCAAGCAGTGGGGCTTGACTTGGCTCATGAGATATGCCAACCTCTGAATTTATACATAAAGTGCTGACAATAGTGTTTAATTCAGAATAAGTGCTAAATAAGTGTTAACTATATGGGTTACACTGTGGATTTTTGTTGTTGAGTTTAAAATGAATAGAGCACTTTAAAATTATCAGTATATCTTCAATATTAGTCATTCAACTGAGTCATAATTAATTCAGAAAAAAATTTCAAGGCATGCAAATGACTCAGAGTTTTGAATCTTTCTGTGCAATACAAGTTAACTCCGGTAAGGAGATATATTACTGTGGATATACTTTTAATGTAGTAAGAGTGAACAGCACAGTCTGCTTATTATAAAACAGAAGAAATGCATAATTAAAATGGTATGAGTAGAATAAGTTGCTCTGTAGAGTTTTCTAAAGTACCTTTGCATAAAAAGAAAAAATTTAAAGAGCAAGAGTAAGGTGGGAAACAATGGAAACTTCAGTTGAATTGAGATAGAATTAAGATTTTGAAAAAAAATGATATTAGCTATGAGAGAAAAGTGTCATCAAACTGTAATCACAGTTGATTATACAAAATAAGCTTTTAATGTTGCTGATAATTCTACTTGTGCTGCCTTTCATAATCAAAATATGGAAACCACTTGAAACTGTAAAACCATGAAGTGGCAGGTGATGAAATTTCAAATGCCTATTTCAATAACATTAGTAATATTTTAGTTGTAAAACTTCCACATTTAAAGGATGAGGCTGCCATATGTTCCCTCTAGGAAGTAGAGTCATGGACTGCTCCTTAGCTAGGTAATATCCAAGCTGCAGTTTACCAAAATGGTCATGAAATAACTGTCCATTTCTCAAATCACTCAATCCCAAACCAGCTCAATCCTCTAAGTTTCACTTGCAAATTTATCCATCAAATGTATAAATTGTTTAACAAGAACAATAATTTAAAAAGAAAAAAGGATTAACACTACCATGTATTACTTTTCCTAGGACAAAATGTATTGACCAATAAACACCCCAAAAGAAATATCCGTATTGGAAGATTAAAATTTCTTTTCATCTGGAACAATTGTTTTTCTGAATAATTTGATTACAAAGTCCCTGGAAACCTATAATCAAATTGATTTAACTAATCATGGAAATGTTCAAAATTTTTGTTGACTGTAAATTTTATGTTTAACTCCTCCCATGAACATGCATTGTCCAAAGATTTGAAGTCCAGCATTTTGTAAATTGTTTTTTAAGTTGTATTTTACACATTTTCAGTGATGCTCATCTCAGTAACAATGATCATCATGTTACCCTAGATGAATCAACTTAGGGCTGCCTTTGAAAACCTGACGTGAAAATATTACACGTCAGTTTTTGAGTTCTCAAAGTAACCGCTAGTTCTAAAAGAAATATTCCATGTTATTTGATTATTTGAGTTCTATGAAGTATAATTGTCTGATAACCAAAAGGCATGGATCTCAAAAAGCATACATATATTCATTAGCATTAATTTATATCCTGTTTAACCTGAAACAGACTCTGTTTATGCCAGTGTTACTGATAGCTCTCTCTTCGACTATCAAAAGTAGCCTAGTTTGGAAAATAATGTACGTAGATGCTCTAACTTTAAGTTATTTATTTCTAGATACTGTCAACAAACATTATAGTACCCACAATGTGCCAGGCACTCTTCTAGGCCCTGTGTGTTTTGCTTTAATAAATTTATAAATAAATCTGTATTAATTATTGAAGAGCCCACAGAGGCTTCTACTTTCCCCAGGGTATTAGAGCAACTATTACAAGCTATTACTGCTCCTAAGTAACTGCCTGGGCTTCTGACACTGATGGGTGGACTTCATCGGCAAGCTAAGTAGTCTTGACTGAAATTAGAAAATTAAACAGAAATAATTGTCACACTTGGCTGGCATACAGCCCTGGCATTAGTGTAACATCAAGGTCTAGAACAAAATTAAAGATTCCCAGACTTTTACATAGCTGTGAGGTTTGAGCTACCAGGCATTACATATTACTAAAGAGTCCCAAACAGGAATAAAGGTAAAGTTGCCCTTCTAACACAGAGGCAAATGAAATTAAATTCAACTTTACTAACCAAGACATTATGATGATAGGCAAAGCTGGAAGGGGTATTTGAAACTGTCTTATATGGAAATTGAAGTAAGCAGATTGGAAATAATCCAATAAACATTACCTAGCACAATGCCTTGCTCGTTATTGATTTGCAGATGAATTTCCATATCGATCTTGGTATGTTATGTCCATCCTCACACATTACTTAACTTGATCCTTACAAAAGTCTTAATATATTGACTTTTTAATGGCAAGAAACTTTAGAGGGCAGGCAAGCATACAAAATGTAAACTTAAATACATTTATTTGTTCATCATGTTCCACATTCAGATGTTCAGAATTAAACCTAGCCGTGCAGTAACGGTGCTGCACCTGTATCTCCTCTTCCTTCTTCAGAGATTTTCTTTTTCCTACCTTCCATGATGGGATCTCACCTCTTCTACATCTTATACTTCTTGGGCTTGGCTAGATGTCCATATGGATGAAGCCATGATCTTTTTATATCTTAACCACAGAAACAGCATCCCATAACTCTTGCATTTTATTTGGTAGAAGGCAGTCAATAAGTCCAACTCACAGTCAAGGTGAGGGAATTATGTAAAGGTGTGATGCCCAGAAGAAAGGGTCATTGGATACTATGTGAGAGGCTGTCTACTGCTTTCCCATCCCAGAGAAGCAAAGGATTCCAGGTTCATTTCATCCATTTCAGAAGTTATAGCACCAGATTGAGAAGAGGAGGAAAGTGGGGCAAATGGCATGGGATGGAAGTTTAAAATGCTCTAAGAAAAGAGCCTGTCTCATCTGATGGAGGGACAAATGGCAATTCTGCAACTGCTTTGGTTTTGGCACAATGCCCACCTCTCTTAGAATGAACAGAGAGAAAGAGAGCCCTTTCTTTTAAGAAGCTATCAAAGCTTTGTCATGACTCTTAGTCTGGAGTTACCAGGCATTCGAGGGTTGTGAGACCCAAGCAGAAATTATCTATGAAACCTTTTAAGTTACATTGCTTAAAGCTGGTCATACAGTCTGTTTCCAAAAGAGCTTTTGAGCCTAAATTTACACTGCTGCACTATAAACCAGGTGACTCAATGTGTTCTTAACTTAAAGCATCCGGGCTTCAGCTAATTTGAAAACAGTCTTATCATCAAAGGAGATATTAAAGGTGGGGCAAGACTTCCCAGTGGGAGATTGTCCTGGGACAACTACCGGTATTCTTATTCTTAACTTCAGCAATCTGTATTTGCTGTAGGTTTAGAAGCCTGGTTTCACGCCATAAAGAATTTACAAGTTGCCCCAGTCCTTTTCCCAAGTTCCAGCTGGGAATTCTCACTGCCAATTCTGGGTTCTAGAAAATCATTAATATCTTCAGCTATTCAGGCCCAGGTTAAGGTTAATAAAGGCAAGTTTGGTCAAAGGAAGAAAGGAAGGGAAAGGGAAGACAAGAAGGAGAAAAGAAACTTTAAAAAGAAGGAAAAGGAAAAGCCAACATCTCCACTAACAATATCACAGACTGTCTTTTTTAAACCAAAAGGATGTCATAAAACTGTCTTTTTAAATAAAACATTTCCCCAAATGGCATATGACCCAGTTATAGCTATATCCACAACATGATACCTGTGCATGAAAATGTCCTTTTTCTACTTTTTCATGTAGCAAAATCCTGCCTTTAAGGCCAAAGTCGAATACCATCTGCTGGAAGGAATCTTCACTAATAACATCCTCTGTCCCCGAACTTAGTAGAACCTAACATTCCATATTCTGTCAAAGCTAGTCCCGAAGAGTTCCTCCATTGATGTTCTTGACTCTCTCTATTCACCTTCCGTTCTTTTCTCCCCACTTCTTCTAGGAATTAATAATAACTTTTCAGAATAACAATATTGGAGAACGCATGACATAGTAGGCAATATGCTGAATACTCATATTATTTTATTTAAAATCGTATGATTCAGTTAACATTGATTCATTTAGCCCTCTCTTTTCCGAGAAGGAAAGAAGCCTGGAGAGGGTAAGGAACTTGTGGAAGTCACAGAGCTAGGAGGTTGTGAGCCTGGATTCAATCTCAGCCAGTCCGATTCAAATGGATAATGAGCATAGGCGAAGTCAGCGCATCCGTATTCACTGAGAACACTGAGCCTTTCTGTCTCCTTCCCCAGATGCTGAGTAGTATGAATTGAGGTTTCAAGCATGCAAGCATAAAAATGGACTGAAATATAAATATTGCTTGTTTCCTTAACAAATAATTGCAAAGCTATGCTGTGATATCTTGTTTGCAAGGGTGGCACCTGGGTCTTACACATCCAAGTGTCTCTAGCACTTAATGGAGTGTCTGGCATATTGTAGGAACTCAGAATTTGTTGATTACATTAATAAAAATAGTTTCTGTATACAAACAAATACATTTAAAAATTAGAATAGTACTATATATAAGCTTTTTTTTTAACTTGGCAATACATGTTGAGCTTTTTTACCATGTCTTCATACATGATTTCTGTTAGCAACGTAAGATTTCATATAAAGATGTACTATATTTAATTTACTTCTATTATCATATGGTGGTATATTTAGGTTGTATACATAGTTTTGTTAGTGAAATATCAAAGTTATATCTTTCCATATATATGTTTCTCTTAGCTCTGTGTTTAAATGCACTATTAGAGGTAAAAATACAGATGAAAAGATATAGACAATTTTACAACGTATATTACTTCCAGTTTGCCTTTCAGAAAAGATTTTTACCAATTTAAATTCCTTTCAATAGTTAATCATTTTTGAGCATAAAATTAATGATTTCTTTTAGAATACACTGGTCAGTTATGCCAGTCATCGTTGATAAAAGGATGAAATAGATACAATCCCTGCTTTTAAAACCAGGTGTACCAGACAGCTGTCAACGATATTCTCTGCAGTAAGTAAAACAATGAGGGACAGTTTTTTGATGAGTGTGCTGTGCAGGGTGGGAAGGGAAGTGGGAGGGGGATTTGTAGGTAGAAAGCGGTACATTCATCTTGAACAAATTGGATCTCAATTGCCTCTGAATGCAAATGTAATCACTTAGTGGGCAATTGAGACTGTAGTTCATGAAGTTAGGTCTGTGCTTGAGATATAAATTTGGAAGTTGAAGATTCATGACATACATTTCTATTCATTCAATCAATTCATTTTGATTTTCAAATTCCTTAGTATAGAATTATAAATAACACTCCTAAATGGATATATGTGTTTGTGTTTATTCTTCACCTCTAAGTAAGTTGTGTTTTTCTTCTTTTTTTCATGATTATAGTTCAAGGAAAATAATTACAGTGCACGGGTAATACTAAGTAGTTTTTCGAGTTATCTGTTGTTTTCTATCTATACATTATTTCTGCTTTTAATTTTCATCTACTATTTTCTTTCTCAAGTTGCTTTTATATATTTTGTATTTTCTCATGTCTTATTTTGACTCCTTATTCTATTTATACTTATTATCAATTATATCTAAAAATAATGCTGCCACTCTTGCTTATGTGACCATATGCTTGATAGATATTTTCTTGTTCATTCATTCATTATTTAAAGTTCTACAATACTCTGTTTTAGGTATACCTCATATAAAGCATGAAGTTAGATTTTATTTGTTTATCCATTTTGACATTTTAGTGCATTTGAGTGGTTTTTCCTAAATTAATGTTTTCAGCTTTACTTCTGTCATCTTCTATTATGCTTACTGTTTCTTTTGCCAACATGTTTTAATTTGTGAACTGTCTTATTCCATTAGATCTACATATTGTTGTGAAAATGGACATGATGAGGCTCAAGAATGCAAGACCTTCTACTGATTAGCTCCTCCATTTTAATCTCTAGTCACTCTGCCCTTTACTATTTAGAATCAACAATCTGATTTTGTTTTCTCTACCATGCTCTTTCTTGCCTCTCTCTCTCTATTTTTTTGGTACATTTTACCTAGAAAAGAAAGATCCCCTCACTCTGCTCCCTACTGACATTGGCTTGACTAATGTTTATTTTTTAAACGTTTTTCCAGTTCCATTTACTTCAATCTCAGTTCCCCCAAACATCCTCACACAGGGCTCTACACTCTGCCAGTGTTCCCTCGTACTTATTTATATCCTGCATTATAATTAATTGCTTATGTTGATTTTCCTCACTGAACTGTGATGTCCTTGAGTGGTAGAATGGATATTAGTTATGTTGGTCTTTTTAGCAACTGGAAATTATTTGGCATTTAATAAAAACATGATAAATATGCATTAGTATTGATTGAATAGATTAATAGACCATTATACCAATATGATTACTGGTTATCTTTAAGATTTCCAAAGTATTTTTCAAAGTATGTTCTGTGAAAATTAACAAGGATCCTTTGTAACATCCCTTTGGTATATTAGGCAACTTGCATGAGATGTAAACACATACTTGAAATTAATTGCCTATAATTTCTAGCCATGTGTTCACTTATTGTAACTTTAGTTTTCTTTTCTTGATATTCTCAGTTGCATCATTACATACTTTTTCCAACAAGGTTACATAGAAGTGAGCTGTATCATATCTTTTTTTTCCTGAAGTGGCCTTTGCACATGAAATACAATCTGGATAAATATAAAATCCTTGAGTCAAACTTTTTTTTTCCTTTACAATTATGCAGTAGCTGCTTCATCATCTTCTAACATCTAGAATTACACAGAAATTTTATGTCATGTTGATGTTTATCTTGAAGATAGTTTCATTTGTTTTTTTAATTCAAAAATATTTATAGGAAATCCATAGGTATATTGTATTATTAAATGAGTTTAGAGCAAGAAAACCCTATCTGAGTATTGGTATTTAAGTTCAAAATATTTTTCTAGAAAACTTAGCATCATTTTTTTTTTCTGAGTTGTTGTGGCTCTATATTTAAGTGCCTATCTGTTCTTCTTAGGTGAGATTGCCATTTTTTATTCTCCTTTTTTACAGCTATCATCCTCATACTTTCTATCTACCATTTTTCTGACTTTTGGGTCCCTCAATTCTTGTTTGTTGTCACTGGGGCCCAAAGCAGGCCACCCCAAAATATACCTCCATGGTGTATTGATTATTTTGAATGAAAGTTACTTAAGAAATGGCCAATGCAAGTGGAACACTTTGATCCTCTCTGTCTCCCTAAAAGCAGGAAATAAATCTCCCACATGAAAGGTACCTTCCCTGCATCTGGAGGTAGAAGGACACACTTATCGCCAGAGATAGGAATTCAGGCTGAGAAGCCTGTATAAACAAATCTGGTTAGGTCTTTAAATTATTATCCCAAGCCTAAACTCTGTTTAGATTTTCACTAATTAAGCATGCAAAGCCTAAGTTTCTTTATACCCTCAATTCCTCACAAATTTATTGTTTTTTTTGTCAAAAAAGTATAAAAGTTTCCTGCTTTGCCCACTTTTTGGTCCTACTGCTGTGAGACCTTCATGCACACAAATTAAAATGTGTTTCTTCTTCTCCTGTTAATCTGTCTTGTGTCAGTTTTATTAGTAGTCCAGCCACAAGAACTCAAGAGAGGTAGGGGGGAAAGTTCCTCCTCCCTGACACTGTCTACATCACATTTGACAAAATATGTCTTGCTTTTCCTGCTCTGCATTTTTTTTGAGGATCTTTATTTAGATTCTGTGATTTTATGGTCATTTTAATTCATATTTATCTTGGACAGCATCCTTGTAATTTAAGATTATTGTCTTTTTTTCAGTTTGTTCATTCTATTGTCTTCTTGGGTCATGTTGAGGATAATTCCAATTAGCACTCAGGTTACATCCTTTTAGTCAACATAGTCACACGGTAACTTCTAGTTTAAAGGGAGCTAGAAAATGTTGCTGTTGTTTGTTTTGGTGGGCAAATATGTGTCCAGATAAAAATTTGGGTTTATAATACTGTAGAAGAACAGATATTAGGGGAAAACTAGCAGTCTTTGTCATATCTTTCAAATTCAGGGAGCAACTAAATTTGTAATACAGAAAAGTTTATAAATCCAACCAGAAGTTGGAAAGGAGGAAATGAATAGGCAAACAAATAGGAGGTTTAAAAAGCACAAGCATGGTAGTAAAAAATAAGCCCTCATACATCAGTAGCATGTGTCAGATGGAGTCTGCTAAAAAGCTGATGCCTACATAAGATTAGACACAAAAGAGACTTACTTATGAAATGCCCGTGAAGGATTAGGAGGTTTTCACAATCTGAAGACTAACCCACTGCAAAGGAGAAAGAGAATGAAGGATTCGGTTGGAAGAGAGAAAGACTGAAGCATACTTCTGAGAAAGTCTTGGTCAGGCCCTTGGTGACACCCCAAGCAAAATTTGTCCATTGGAGGAGTCCTGTGTTGCTGGGGGATGGCCCAGCCATAATACACACTGCCATGTGCAGTCACTGGCTGGCAAGAGTCCAGGGGAAAGGTGACCTTGCAGTGAATCCTATGGTGCAGCCCTTGGGAGCTATCAGTAACTGTGCTCCACACAGCAACTTCTCTTCTAGTAAGTCTGCCTAGCGACTGCCATGACTGCCACACATACAATCAACATAAACAGAATGAAATAATCTATTTAAAGACAGAGGTTATAAATATTGCTACATAAATCTACTTATATATTCATATATACTATTGAAATAGGTAGACTTAATAAATGACACTAAATTATTTATATAAAAGGGTTTAAAATATGCCAGGCAAACACTCACTAAGATAATTTAATAAAAATATCATATATCACATAATCAGCATAAATGTGGGTAAAAAGGGTACATAGCAATAAAAGGAGAAATCCAGAAATAGTATTTATAAATACATATTTTATAAGAGTCTTCCAAAAAAGCCTCAAAATACATGAAGTGAAAGAATCAAAAATTAAATAAAAAATACCATGTAATGAGAGGTTTTAATACATTTCTATCAGAAGTGGATATATCATGCAGCAAACACCAGCAAAACTATGACGTGTGTGTGTGGGTCTATGTCTATGTATTCATGTATACATATATAAATACATGCATAGCTTACCAACACATAGAGACTATATATAATGTTCAAGTATAAATGAATTCTTTAAAATCTAGGTTAAAAGTCAATACATTTCAAATAATTTCATCATACATATGAGTTCTCTGACTACAATGCAATTAAATAAACCACCAGCCATAAAAACATATTTTAAATTATATTTACTATAGATATGGAACACATGTAAACATTTTTATTTTTGTGGAAAAGTGCACTTCAAAATGACTATGGGATTTGAAGAAATAACTATAAGAAATGCAAAATATCTTGAAGTGAAATATAATGAAAGAACTACCTATCAAAATTTGTTGAGTGCAGACAAATCAGTAAACAGAAATAAATTTATGACCTCAAAAACATTTAAAAAGCAAGTGGATAATATGTTAAAATGAAAAAATATAGAAAAATTGAAGCAAATTACACCTGGCACAAATTGAAGAATGTATATGAAGATGAGTAGATAAAAATAAAATAAAAAACAAGAAAACCATAAGGAATTCACAAAACATAAGATAGAATTTTCTTCTTTTGGTCTCATTAGATTTTGACTTCATGAAGAGTTTTATAAAATGATGTAACTCTGAAGTACAGGTCATTTCTTTCAATTTTTAATAAATAATTTTGATTACACTCACTTGTAATGAAGCTAAAGGAATTGAGAATAATCATATGATCATGGAATTATTTAGTTAGTACATGTTGTATTATATCATTTTATGATATTATTCTTTGTTAGTTTCTATTAGAGATTATCTGCAAAATTTTCATTATTTGATGGATTTTTGTACTTGTGTTTATTTTTTTCTATTAAACGTCCAAAACTGTGTATCATCTGAATGCCTTGTTAAGTATTTAATAACATGGTTATTAGCTTTTTTTAAATACTTTTATTTATTTATTTTTGGCTGCATTGGGTCTTTGTTGCTGCGCACGAGCTTTCTCTAGTTGTGGCAAGTGGGGGCTAGTCCTTGTGGTGTGCAGGCTTCTCATTGCAGTGGCTTCTCTTGTTACGGAGCACGGGCTCTAGGCGTGCGGGCCTCAGTAGTTGTAGCACGTGGGCTCAGTAGTTGTGGCTCACGGGCTCTAGAACACAGGTTCAGTAGTTGTGGTGCATGGGCTTAGTTGCTCCGTGGCATGTGGGATCTTTCCGGACCAGGGCTCGAACCTGTGTCCCCTGCATTGGCAGGCAGATTCTTAACCACTGCACCACCAGAGGAGCCCAGTTATTAGCCTTTTGATTTAGAAGATTTACTCTATGGAAGATTTGTCAGGAGCCAATTATCTTCACAAACAGGAACAAACTGCAGATATCTGGAAGCTGGATTGTTTGGGTCTTTTGGGATAATCATTTTTTACTTTACTAAATAGCCCAATTATCTCCAAAGTAGTTTTACAATTTTATACTTCCATTTAGAAGGATTTTATATGAAATTTCTTCAAAAACTATTAAATTTCAAGTATGGATTGATATTTTGCTAAATAGGAATCATAAAGGAAAAATATTCTTTGGTTTAAGTGTCTCTACAATCTGCATACAGATGTCTAAATTCTGCTTCAGTTGAGAGCTCGCCTCTGAAATTATCTCAGAGGTTCTAGACTTATACCATGGTGATCATGCAGATAAGAATAGTAATATTTATTTAGGGTTTCTATTCTTTATGTAAAGCAAAATTTTAGTATTTCATATATTGTATATATCAGGATAGGTTACATAGCACCATACTAAGAAACATCTCCAAAATCTTAGTGGCTTATCACAAGAATGATTGATTTATCTATCACTCATCCTACATATCGTTTGCAGGTCAACAGAGACTGAGATTCTTTTCATTATGTCAGGGACCCAAGATAAATAAGCAGCCACTATTTCAAATATCATCACGTTTCTACACCGAAAAGAAAAGTTTAAATGCTCAGAGCTTAACAGTTAGAACTAGTTGAATGATGAACATCGTCATAAGATGGCCAAGAAAGTGTTCAACATTGTGACTAGAAGGGGAAAGAACCAGAAATATTTGGTTAAGAGCTCTTCTTGTTATTGGATATTTAATTCATTCCCCTTCTTATGGAACTGCATTGAAAGTTTAGCTCCTCTGAGAAATAAACACTTGTTTCTATATGAAGTCTGGATGCAGCATGTCATGAGTTGAAAACATAGTGACTTAAAAGACTATGAATCTTCCTTTTATGCATCCAATATACAAAATCTGATAGTAATCTATTGCTGTGTGACAAATCACCCGAAAACTTAAAACACCATTTATCATTTCACTATGAGTTTCTGTGTCAGGAATCTCAGCATGAGTTAACTAGGTTCTCTGGTTCAAGATCTTATAAATCTGCAAGGTCTCAACGAAGACCGCAGTTATCAAGATTTCACTGGGGGTAGGATCAACTTCCATATTTACTCAGTGAATGTCGGAAGGATTTTTTCCTTTTGGGTCATTGGACTGAGAGTCTTGTTTTCTTCCAAGCTGTTGGCTGGTGACCTCCATTGGTTCCTTACCATGTAGACCTCTCCATGGGTAGTTATAAACATGGCATTTGACTTCAACAAAGCTTGCAAGTGAGAGGGCATAAGAGAGTACAAGTCAGATGGAAGTCTCACTCTTTTATAATCTAATGTTGGAAGTGATACCCAAACACTTTTTCCATCTCCTATTTGTTAGAAGCAAGTCATCAGGCCCAGCTCACACTCAAGGGGAGAGGAATTCATAAGGACATAAATGTCCAGTAGGGCAAAGATCATTGAGAACTCATTCAAAATCACCTACCACAGTTGTAGAAGGACAGGATAATGTCAAGTGACACTATTTAGAAGGATAAAAATGGTGACATAGAAGTTTTTGGTTCATAGAAATTTTTAAAAACTGGCTGGGCAGATATTGCGAAGACTTCCTACCCTTGGGTTGTGATTTTTTCCTTAATTAGAACCCTGATATTATTTCTGGGATGTGCTTCTCAATCCTTTATTTTCCTATATGGATCTAGGAAAAATTCTATTTCTTATATGAGTCTTCCTTCTCCATTACCATACCTGAAGTGTTGGAGAAGACACTATTTCTTGGGGTACGCAACTTTCTGTACCCTCTTTCTGTGCCTAGAAAGTTGGGAATCCAAGAACTATTTTATGTCTTGAACAAATAATGTTTTTAGCCCAAGTCCATGATTTGTTTTACAGTACAGTTTTGTAAAAAACTGAATAGGAGACATATATCTTATTTTAGTTCTTGTGCCAGAAGCCACAATGAAGTATTTTCAACTTAATTGCAGATACTTTGAGTCTGTCATCATCCTTTCCCCCAGCCATTTCGTCTAACTAAAAGGATATTGATGGAGGGCTTTAATTGATTTAGAGGTTTTAAAAATGGGTGAACTAGTCATACCTTGATTTGATTCCTGCAGAATGGATGATATATAACTGGTCTCTGTTGTTCAAAGGAATTGTCAGTTTACTGCTACAAAGGGAAGATAAGAAGAGTTGCCTATCTTGCTCTGTGACCATGGCAAATCCTCACATTTCTGTACTCTCTATTCTCTTTAGTCTCTGTTTAAAATTGTGCTTACTTCTTTCTTGTAATACCTTGTCAAATATAGCCAACAGCAACTAAAATATGCTAGTAACTTTCTGTTTTTCAATTTCTTCCCCTAAACCTATGTTTTCATTAGGGACATTGTCTACTTTCCATGTTACTGCAGGAGCCAATTTTTAAGAAGTTTTGCACTGCATAAGAGAGATCCCCATCCTTCTAGTATCTTCACTATCCACTAACAAGTCTTAAGCCAATGCCACACGTTTAGGATTTTTTAATGGAATCATCCACTTCTAGCTATCAACATCTGTATCAGTAATGATAGGAGAGGTTTACATGGTGATAAAAAGAAGAAAACATCTCAGGCGCTTAACTCACCAAAAGTTTGTTATTCATCTATTTTACAAGTTCATTATGAGTTTTCAGGGGGTCCCAATGGTTATCATCACTCAAGGACACAGAACAAGAGAACAGCAAACATTTTAAATGTTGTCAGCTGCTACAGCAAAGAAAAAGATAGCTCTGTTGGGTCTGTACAGTCAATTACGTGTTCTGTTACCTAGAGGTAACATATGCCACTTCAAAAGTTAAATAACCCCACACACTCACAGGGAGATCAAGGAGACTGTGAAAGTCAGTCTTATCATGTTCCCAAACAGGAGAGAACCAGAAATAGTTGGCAAACATCTCTGATAACTACCAAACATATATTACCTAATTTAATTCTCATACAACCTGAGGTAGGTTTTAGTTTCACTATTTTAAAGATGAAGAAGCTAAGCGGAAAAAGGTTAAGTAATCTGCTCAATATCACACAAGCAGTAAGTAATGGAGCAAGGACCACAACCAGCCAGTACTACTATAGCTTCCTTAAGCATTACTCTACGTATGGTGCCTAACAAGGGTAAGAGAAAGATGGAGAGAAGGTGCCTGAAATTCTAGATGTTTAAAAATAAAGTAGTAATTATTCTACACTTGCACACATGCTTCTTTTTATTAATTACTTCTCTAATCTCTTTTCATAACTATTCCAAGCAACAATCTCTAGAAACATTTTTGACCTTAGCCCTACTAAAATACTTTCCAAAATGTTTAGTTTATGCCTTGTGCTTTTTGATTTTTTGATAATGAGCCAAAAGTGAGTGTCAAGTGCTGCTTTGCTTGGGAATCACACTCTTGCAGATAATCACCATTTGTACTCAAATCTAATCATGAAGAAGAGCTTTTATGACCATGAAATTAAAAGAACTTCATCGGCAGTAATCTTTATTTGATTTCCTTTCTATTTTGTCTTTGAATCAGATATTTAAGGAAATTAGAATGGCTTAACTCAGGAAAGAATACTTATTATGCTAAACAAAAAATATTTATAAAATACGGAAACTGAATGTGAAGGGTAAAACAAATGAGGATAATAAAATATGACGAAAGGATGGAGCAGTGGAAAGCTCTCCTGGCTTGACTGGAATATTAGGAAGCTGGCTTCGTTTTCTCCGAGGCTGACTGTGGGTGAAATCTGCCTCCTTTTGCCGTGAGAAACTTGTATGGTTTCTCCAAGGGCTTTATTGCTGGCCCCTCTGATTGCAATTCCTTGGAAGAAGACTATGTGTCCTTTCCCTTGACGGCCACTCCTCTTTGTTTGCCTGTCAAGTTCATTCAGATTCACTTTAAGCCCATCACTAAACAAGGTGGTTTTCATGGGAGCAGGAATCAAAATACCTCAGGTGGCACTTTTCTCATGATTCATGTCTAGGATACAGGAAAAATATATGCATCCTTCCCTACCGCCCACCCCCAAATTCCAGGTAGCCTCATTGAAGATGCTCTCAGTAGTTTTGAAATGAGGAGAAAAGTATCCATCACCAATTTTCCTTGATTGGGTATATGAAACTCTCAGAAGAGCTGCAATTCTTTGCAAAAAAAAAAAATCACAAAAATCCTTACTCAATCACCTGTCTTGAAACTGTTTTATACTATTTGTAAGGGTTTACATCTTCTGATGTATTTAAAGCACTCCGGTAGAAGCATCAGCTGGAGTTTGGTGACTATTTCCCTTGTTTTTATGAACCATTGGAAACACAGGGTGTAGAATTCTCTACCATCTTCATCAAAAGCCAACAGAACAAGAGTCTATAGGAAGATTTTATTAACCATTTTGGCTTTTAGTTACAGGTAATGCATTACATGATATAACTAGATAGAAAAGGAAAATTTTGGAATGAATACATTTTAAATATATATATATATATATATATATATATATATATATATATATATATATATATATATATATATATATATATTTCTTGGTGAGCTACCAGGCTGGAGATTATACAGGAAGGGAGATAATGATAAAGGTACTTTCAATTCTGTAACATCTTATTTCAAATATTATACTTCAAGTTTTCAAAATGGTTGCAAATTCTTAGCACATTCACAGAGTATACAAAAAATCAATTTTGAATTTAATGAAATTGAACTGGAAAATAACAGAGAATTAAGGTTTTGCATTCAGAGAAATCATTACATGCAAATTGTACTTATTTCAGAAATGCTGGGCACAGTGGGTTGCTGCTGAAATAGCTTTAATAGAAGCACAACTTCAACTTTTCAAATGTGAAGCCACACTGTTAAAAGACAACACCTAGGAGTGTAGCAAAATTCTTCATTGATTATAAAGCAAAGAACAAAGTTAATCCAACACTTCAAAAATGCTTTAATTTTCTTCCCTTGAAAGAGAATTTCTTATTCATGAGATTTCAGTTGCTTTCTCATTTTTTTCTCGTAGGAAATAAGACAATAATGGGTGCTGTTAGTATTTGTGTCTACTGAAGGGTTTAGAGTAGATTTGAACAATATATTATAATTTTGGACCACACAATGTGGATAGGAAGGAAAACTGTTGCCATTGGCAAAAGTGTCATTCTTATTTATTCATCATTCAAATATTTGTTTCAGTTCTACCATGGGTGGGGCAACATGGATATGGTGTGTTAGATTGGAAATGGCCAAAGCTGGAAAGATCAATAGAAGCCAGTAACAACTGACTAGGAAAGCAGTTATGGTGGGAATTATTTGCAATTATAAAACTAACTAAGGTATATAAAGTGTTTGGCATGGTGCTTAGCAGGGGAAAACTCAGTAAATGAGAGCTAATAGTTACCTATGTGGTTAGGTTAACAGATTAGGGAGATATACTTGGGTTGTCGGAATCAACAGATGGTTACTGAAGTCATGGGAGTGAATGATAACACACCCAGAGAGGATGTAGAATAAGAAAAGAAGAGCACCTTGGACCAAGCTTCAAGGTTAAGGAGAGGCCCATCACAGGCCAGCTGCAAATACTGGTGCTAACCCTCCAACAGGAGGGTGCTGATTCCTCCAATACAACTCTCTTAGTTGAAATCTGACAATTCCATGTGTATCTATAGGATTTGCCTATGAATACCGTGAAAGACTATCATCTAAATATATGAAGACCTAACCTAGATAGAAAATGAAGAGCATGTTCCATTTGCTTCAACTTGACTAGAATCCTGTTAATTACACAAACTCTAACATTAAAACAACCACCAAAAACAAAAAATCACCTACCACACACACACAAACACACACACAAAATCATATATTCTGTGGGCTGTTGTCATTTACTGAGTTCTTGTCTAACAGGCATCATGCCGAGTTTTATATATATATGTATATGTCATATATATATATATATATATATATATATATATATATATATATAATTTTGAAATTGCAGGTATGAGAATCATACTTATGCCCCAATTAGAAGATGAGGAGTATGAGGCTTAAAGCAGTGAAATGCCCTTTTCAATGTTACATGGGTAAGTAACAGAATTAGAAACCAAAATCAGGTCTAACTCAAGCTTAAACCCTTTTCCGCTTTACTGCTTTACAAAAGAGAAGCCAACCATGCAGATGTGCAAAGGTCAGTCACCACATGATGTTATAAAAGGATGTAAGGCCATAGCTGAGAAATGTCACACATGGTGAGAAAATCCAGGTGGAGCCCAGGTGGAGCTTTCCTGTCTTCCTGCATGCATTTATTTCAGATGCCTTTTTACTTTTTGGCTCTGGGAACAAAAAAGTCAAATTCTTGCCCTAATAATGCCATTTATGGATGGGAGAATATATTAATTTTTTAAACATAAGCCATATGCCATTTATTTTTGTTTCATGCTAGAAGGTTTGGTTCCACTGCCAGGAAACAGTGGTTTATCAACCCAGTGAAAATTCTCTACTCCCCTTTATCATGTCAACTATTCTCCGTTACACAATTTCCACTATGGCTGGCCGCTTAGGACAGCACATCTATGACAAATTTCAACATTCTGATGCAGGTTGAATGTACGAGAGTTGTTTGTTTTTGGCAACATTGGGGTCCAAAATAATGCCATGGGAGGAATATAATTCAGAAGAGGATTCCTGGGGATGAGTTGACCATTCTGTTGGAGCGCCAGTATTTGAATTTCACTCATCCTCACCACACTCTTCTAGGGGCCACAGAAACTAGCTTCAGCACCACTGTAATATTTAACCGCTGCTTTCTCCCCTTCCCCGGTTTTGATGGACGTTTCTTGTTCTCATCTTATCTGCTTTCCTTATTCTTTGGACAGTCCAAGCCTTGTTATCCTCAGTAGTGGTGTGCAAGGGCCAACTCAAACTGACCTGCAAGATGCAATTGTTAAATTTACAGAAATGTTTTGAGCCAGTTTTTAAAAACAGCCATTATTAAAAATTGAATTTGATAAACTTACAATTAAATGTTATATTAAAAACAAAGGTAATAAATTCCCATGACTCATCGTTTCCTAATTATTTCACTACATTTTACTATTGTTTGTACTCTCGAGATGATTTACATCTATTGTATCTGTATGGTGAGATTACCCTGTAATAGGGAGCTACTGCCTATGTCTTTCCAACTCTGTGTTCAGTGACATCACATTAGTAGCTTGAACTTGGCCATTGTGGAAGAATATTTACACAGTGGAAACCAATCAAAGCTACCAATTAGGGTTTGACTGGGTTTTTTTGTTGTTGATCTTGTACTTAAGTGATGGAAAAAATGTTAATGCACATTTTATTTAAAAGTGTGTTGTGTGTCTAGCTATTCCATTGTAAATACCACAAAAAATTCAGAAACTATTTTTCCAATATTTGAAAAGTATTATCTGATTCAGCTTTTGTTCACATTACTGAGAAATAAATGAATTTGGAAAATAGTCTTAAGAATGAAAGTGGTTTCATTTTAATAAATATAATTTGTATGAAGGTCATGAAGAGTTTAGTAGTAGATCACATATCATATTTATGTATTTATTCCTGAGAAATACTTTTATTAACCTTTCACTTTGAAATAATTTTAGACTTACAGAAAAGAAGAATTACAGAGTTCTCACTTGCCCTTCACCCAGCTTCTCCTAATGATAAAAATTTACATAATCACAGTATAATTATCAATACCAGAAAATGAACATTGATATAAGACTATTGTATAATCTACAGACCTTATTTGAATTTCACCAGTTTTCTGGTCCAGGATTTATCTCAAGATCTCACTGTGTGTAGAATATCATATTTAAAGTCAATAAAATTATTAAGAAGAGTTAGTGGATTGAAATGCAATTTAATTCCGTATCTTAAATCATGGTTGAATTGCAGGCATAGGTTTGCCTACGAATTCAGCAAAAATCAACATAGCATTTTGTGAGAATCAACTGGCTATAGGCGATTTACAATAAAATGATTGCATATTTATTTTTACTTTTGAATCCTCTGCTCTACATCCTTCATGTCCATAAATTTATAACGAACAGTGTGAATGTTATAAATGTATATATTTAATCCAGAGAGTTGATTGTTACCATTTCCTGGCACATTAATTATTATAAAGGCCTCTTTGCTATGGATGAATTGTTTGGTCTCAATTATATATCGCTTTTATCCTGAGCAGACACAATTTTGTACTATTTCACCATTTTCTATATGAAATTTTCTTGCTGCACTTCCTGGTACTTGAAGACATTAATTATGTTCACTGTTCAACAATTGTTTATAAAGCATCCAATGACAGGCAGTAGAGTGCAGTGGTTAAGGGTATAAAGTCTGTATCCAGACTCCTTTGGTTCAGCTCCAGACTCTGCCTTTTCCTAGCTCTGTGATTTTTAGAGAAATTTACTTAGCTTCTCAGTATCCATGGCAGAGGAAATTATTAGTATATGACTCATACGGTTGTTAAAATTAAATGAGTTTATACATGGTAGTTTTTTTAGAATGTTACCTGACTAACCAAAACACTTAAGGTGTTAACTCTTTTTAAAATCATGACTATTCATTTTTAATATTAGCTCTGTAATGATCAGGTTTCCCACATAATTAGGTTCTTCTGCATAGCTTTGCCACAGTGGACTAGAAATCAGACTGCCCCATATCTTAAGCATGCCTCCTACTGCCCCAGGGAGTGGTGGAAAACAGCCCTCTTAGAGTCCACACAGGAGATCAATATCTTCTGTAGAAAATATCTGTATATAACGGGATTCCAGGACAAGAGCTCAAGGTTTGCAAAATGTGTGAAAGCTCAAGGTATGCAAGAAACCTTCTCTACTGGTCCTTGACCCAGATGACAGCTGGTTCCATCTATTTAATCCATGTGCTGTTGACAGTTGTACCAGGTCCCTTTATTGGATAGTGACCCAGTGGGAGACTCAGTTGGGGATGTCACGAAATATAGGTCCTCATCCCGTTTTTGCCAATTCAATCTCAGAGTCTCAAGCTCTGGTTGAGGGTAGAGTCATTTATAGAATATCCTAAATAGCTATGGAATATTCTGGAAGTAGAGTACAGTACCTGTTGAGGTATTATGAGAAGAAATAACTGAATAGAGCATTTTATTCCTTCCCTTTTCTTCTTTCTTTAATTGCTTCCCTTTTGTCTTTTCCTCCCTCCTTTACTGTCTTAAGACAAATATTTGCTAATTGCTTCTAGCTGTAAATAATCTGATTTCTTGTATTCTTCCTTCGTTTCAAACTCCTTAGTTACCTAGATGAATCTCTATTTGCCTCCAATGTATATGTTATATTTATGCTCACATAAAACATGTATTTCTTTTATAGCTATAGATATTATATATAGCTAATATTTGCTACTGTTTTCATTGGAAATGGATACCGAATCAGAAATCTGAGTATCATGAGAAGAACACTAAAAAATTCATAATACTCATGAAAGCAATAGGAGAATATGTAACTTTACTCATAATAGATAATCAGCAGTAATTTTTAAGTGAGATTTGGCCCCCAAAATACAGATAGTAGAAATACTATTTTTCATTAAGAAAGCTTTTCTTCTGTAGAAAAAGCTTTTTTTTCATGTAATACCCCATCTATAAAAACACTTAGATATCCTTATTGATATATATCTAATTTCTGATGTAGCTAAGCTCCATATTTCTGTTAACATAAATCTTCTGATGCTCAATAAAAGCTCTTTTGAAAGGCAAAAAAAAAAAAAAGAAAAACCAAAAGCATTTGAATTAGTAAAATTTACATTTTTTTAGTTGAAAACTATTTTAGCTGTTTCTTCTTTCCAATCACACAAATGTTTTTAAAGCTTTATGTAAAAATTTCTACCGGTAAACATCTACCATCTCAAATTCAGTGAAGATTATAAGTAGAGTACAAGATTGGCTCTTTCTTTTATGAAAAAGAAAATACTGAGTTCAAATCCCATTTGGTTGGCATTATTTAATTGGTTTTTAAATTTCTCAGAATCCAAAGAACCTTACTTATTAAGAGTTTGAGTTTGAGGTAAAACAGCCTCAAAAAAACTCTGAAAATTCTGCTTGTACCCTGAGCTGGTCTACACAGCTAAAGCTCACAAGCCAGAGAATAGACTCTTCAACAGACAGCACCACGGTGGAGAAACTGGGCGAGTGAGTTTCTTTCTATATTTGAAAATGTGCAGCAGACTTTCTCCATAGATTCCATCTAGCCTAATATTCATAAATATCTTATTAACAATGAGCACATGGGTCCAAACACCCATGGGAGTATGTTCTGTGTAATGAATTGGCAAATGTGTGCTGAGTCCCTGCTGTGTTGGAAGCCCTATGCCATATTCTGAGGTGCCTGGTGAACAGGAGAAATGTGATCTATGTCCTCGGAGAATTTATGGTCCAGTGAGGGGAGACAAACATGCTATGGCAATATCAGGAGACTGTAAGCTGCCTGAGGCCAGGGACCCTGTCTGTCTCTCACTGATAAATCCTAGCTAAGTGAGATCCAGCAACATACTTTGCCCCTGTAAATGGGATGAATGAACACATTTAGGACACTTTCAAGAACCTCTTCTCCTCCTCTTTATGTATTTTCAATATCCTTATTCATCTGGAGCTCACATAGGCTATGCCAGAAATTTTCTCTTTACTTTCATCTTTCCAGAAGCCTGGGGATTAAGAAGCCTATGAGGCCTATGAATTATTTCCCAGGCTTCCGTTCAGTTCAGCATAGTACTCTGCATCAGTACTGTGGCTCAAAACCAGCCCAATACAGGCCATTATTGTGTTTTGTGCTTGCCATTTTCTCATAGGCCCTGCTGAGAAGAGAGAGCTGTTATCTGAATCAGGATTCATCTATTCACAACAACATTGATTTAACATTCCTTCTGAATACCTACATCTCACCAATGTTTTGCACAAGTATGATAAGTGCCCTTATAGGGAAATTAGGAAAGAGCACATAGGAGGGACTGCTGAGCAATGGTTGAGGCCCATAGGAAGAATTCCTGGAGAAAGTGACATCTGAAGTTGAATAGTTGTCAGGGATATTTCCTAAAATGTGAAGGTGAAATTTCCTTTAGCATGTCAGAATTAATTGCCACTTGGGAGATATGGAATATTTTAAATATCATAAAAGATCTCTAAATTTCTAAGTTTGATACACTTCTTTCTCTTATATAATACAATTTTTCTATGTATCTTTTCTATATTCAAAATAAAATAATTTGACAACCAAAATGAAATCACAGTAATGTGACTGAGAAATAAAAGCATAAAAATTGTTGACTGGTTTTTTATATACATATATATAAATATTTTTATGATAAAACAATTAATTTAATAAAAATAATCACTATTAATACAAGTAGATTTGCAGAGGTATATCAAATGATTCTTCTTTATCTAGTACTATTAATAAAGGAATTTACTCATTTAGGTGTGATAAACATATCTAATTAGTTAAAATTTTGTCATTAACATCTTAGTCCGCATATCTTAATAAGATTATGAAGTAGAGTCATTGATTTGAGAGCACCTAAAGATAGATAAATTGTGTAATTTAAGCCTCTGAATACAGTTCTGACAGTTATTCAAATTATTTAGAATTATGAATTTGTGAAGGCATCATACAAAAGACAGGTTGCTCCTCCTTTGGGCACCAGGGCATCCAGTGGACAGGCATGAATGACCCAGAGAGCTTCGGGAGAGCAGTCATACAGATCACTGTGAGCTGCCTGGATATGTCAAAGGTGTCAGGAAGCAGTGTACACACTACGTCCAACAAAGAAGTGAGTGCACTGCGTGGGCTGAAGAAGAGTGAAAGATAAATTTGGTAAAAGTTTGAAAAAGGAAGTCCAAATAGATTTCTATTTAAGGAAGATTAAAAAATATAGTTAATCACTGCTATTGTCTGACTTCACCAGATAGTTGATTCAGACAATTATGGCTCCTGCTGTTTGGACTTCTCTCTCTTTGCCTCAGTTTTCTCAATAAATGTGATAACGTTTAATCATAACATTGCTTGATAATTAAGTAAATTAACATGTTAAAGTGCTAAGGACAGTGGCCACCACATGGTAAGTGCTAATAAGTGTATTACTATTAATAAAATGATTTGGCTTTTGTGCCTTTGTGGTCCAACAAAGTTCTTTCTGCCATAAAATTACTGCAATTGCTCCCCTCATTCATTCCCATGTAACTATTTCCATTTTATTCCATTTCATTCTATCCATCCCTTCATGAATGAGCTTTGTTTCTGTATTCCATTTCCCCACCCCCACCATCTATGGACACTTGCCCTAAATTGTTTCCCCAGCAGCCTCAGGGGTTGTGTCCCTTTCTCTTGTTCTAATTGGCCAGACACTGCACCTCAACCAATTGTCTTCCACTTATTCAAATGTTCACTCACTCATTGAATATTTCTTGAGCACCTGTTAAATAGATCAGACTCAGGACAAACAATGGTGAACAAGATAATTCTGGCATGCACAAATTTACAATCCACTATCTATTTAGGAATCAGTAGTCATAGTATGGATATTTTCAGTGTGGTAGTTGTTACTAAAGTGTATGTATAAAGTACTAATAAATACGTAGAAGGAAATCTTCCCTAATTTGCATTAGTTGGTTGGAGAGGTAAAGAAAAGCATTGATGAGAAAGGATATTTTAGTTGCTGTTGAGAAGTACTTAGCCAGATGAAAATTTGCTGGGAGGGAGAGTAGGAGATTCATGGCGAGAGAATGGCATATTAAAAGTCCTGAAGTAAAGGAGAGGGTGGTCCCTTGAAGTAAAGAAAGTCCAGAAGTGCTGAAATGCAGAAGTTAAGGGAAAAAGATATGATATGAAGGAGGATCCCTCCTCCTTCTACCCACGCCTCACACATACACCCAATCTTTCAGAAACCAATTCTTTTTCAGTGTAATAACAATGGATAAAATAAAGACATTCGAAATAAAAGTTTAAGTTATTACTAGCTTTTAAGTTATTAGATTCAAAAGACGTGAAATCACTCTGTCAAATTTCTATAAGTTTTTAGATCTTTCCTCTCAATTTTTGTATATATCTTCTCACAGTTCATGGACTGGCATGAGTCTGTAGATCACACTTTAAGTAGTAGGGGTCAGCAAACATTTTCAATAAAAAGCCAGGGTGCTATAAGATCTTTCTAACAAGTACCTAATTCTGCCATTGTGTGGAAATGAATAGATGTGGTTGTGTTCCAATAAAACTTTATTTATAAAATCAGCCTTGTTGAAATTTGGCTGTAATTTGCCAACATTCTCTATTGTTATAGAGAATGAAGAGGCTTTTGGATGTTATCCTAAAGGCAATATGAAGAGAACAAAGGATACTAAAATGAAAATAACTAAAATTTGATTTGACCTTTACCTTGTTTACTCTGCATAATGAAATAAAAAAAAGAAAAACTTTCCAGGAGACAAATGACATATGAGAAAAATGGACCCAGGTGGTAGTATAAGAGAACTATCTAAATTCAAGAGATGGGTAGGAAGTGTATATTGATATAAGGTGATCAAATGTCCCGGTTTTCCTGGGACTGAGGGATTTCTCAGGGCACAAGTTTTTCAGTACCATGTGTGGAGTAACATATTACTCCACTATATCTGTCTTAGAAAAAATTGGCGGACCGTAATAATGTCATTATACATTTGTCCAAACCCATTGAATATAGAACACCAAGAGTGAACCCTAATGTAAACTATGGACTTTGGGTGATTTTGATGTGTCACTGTAGGTTCAGCCAGTGGAAACAAGTATACCACTCTTGTGGGTGATGTTGATAATGGGAGAAGCTATGCATGTGTAAGGGCAGGAGGTATATGGTAAATCCTTGTACCTTCCCCTCAATTTTGCTGTGAACCTAAGACTGCTTTACTATAATAAAGTCTTAATTCAAAAAGTTGGTGGAAATTAGTATCATTCGTTAAAATAAATAATAAAGGAAGAAATGCAAATTAGGGAGACGTATAATGTTTCCATTTCAGTTTGGAATTCATAAATTATCAACTACATGGCAAATAAGCTTTGGACTGAGCAGTAGACAGTTGATATACAGTTCTGGATTTCACAAAGGAATACTAAACTAGAGAAAATGCTAGGACATTAACAGACTGTCAATGCCCACCTGCCAAAGATCACAGAAACACAGCTGTCACCAAATACAGTTGGGTTCATTGACCTTTTACAGTGAAGAAAACCATGCACCATGGGGAAGTGTGGAGTATGTCAGTGAGAGGGTATTAGGAAGGGCTTGAGTCAGGAGCTGGAAATTAACATCATTAAAGATTTAAAGTTTTATTCTGTTTTATATTTTTAAAGTTTTTGTGCAGAGTAATTTTGGACAGGGTTCAAAGAAATGTGTTCTGGGATGTGAACTTTTAGAAAGCAAGGCAATTCTATGATTGAGTACCCTAGCAATTTTTATCTAGGAAGTGGGAGGAATGGAGTAGGGCCAGAGCTAATTTGGTAAAGAAGCAGCAGCCACAAGTTCAATAAAAGGATGGAAACTCATTGAATGTCTACATTGTTTCCAAATAAGATAAAATACTGAAATGTTCACGACTCAACAAGTCTAAGTGTATACCTGCTTTTGATTTTTATGGCGGAGAGACTGAGCATGTTTGGGTCCATTTGTAGACAGAGCTTGTGCTTTATGGAAAGACTGTACTAGAAAGGAGCATTAAAAAAAGAAGAAGAAAAAGAAGCAGCAGTCACTCCTACTAGCCCAGAGAGGAGGATGTTTGGTCCTTTTCTGTGGTTGCACAGTGTTCTAGCTTTGCACTCAAACATGACTACAAAATGGTTTTTTTATTGGTCCCATTCCATCAGTCACCCAGTGACCTTGTTTGCTGTGGGTATTCTATGAAGTTGTTCATGTTAATTAGGATATACTGTGGCCTGCTTTTTATGACCAAGACAAATATCAGCTGATAGAGGTCAGAAGTTGATCTTTCCTTTCTCAAAACTAAAGCTGCCATTTAAAGCTATGAGCATCTCAGAGGTTTCCTAGGTACAGTGTACAGATTGCACGGAGTCGAGGATGTAGGGTAGACCCTCAGTTACATCATGAGTGCTTTGCAATCTCCATCTCTCCTTCTTTCTCAACCACTCCCCATCCACAAAAATGTCTTTAGTTCCTGAGATAATCTAGAAAAGACCAATCAAGTTTTCCTTCTAGTAAATTAACAAATTTGGTTGGCATGAAGCCAGGAGATTCCACAGGAGACAGTAAGGTGACATCTCAAGCTCTTTTCAAAAGCAGTTATGTTGTTTAAAAAAAAACAAACAAACTTAAAGATCACAAAATACACTTCTCTCAACATTTAGAGCAGGAGAAGAGGCTTTTGATTGTTATTTCTGAGCACATTAAAAGGAGCATGGAGAACATTTAAAACAGTGGTTGTAAGGAGTGCAAGAGAAAGCTGGCTAGAGGAACACAGTAGGACTTCGAGATAGTGTTAAAGGTCCAAATGAAATTAATCATCATGCATTTGGCATCACTCAGTTTAGAGCCTCTTCCATGGTTCGACCATTCCCTGAAGGCTCAGAAGTGCAGGATCTTAGAAGGTTAGCACTTTGGGCCCTCATTTCTTATTTAGCTCAGCCTCCTAATGCTGAGCTGTTTCCAGATTTAATCCCAGATATCCCTACAGACAGGCAGCACAATATTGTTGTGAAAAGCACAGATTCAGAGACCATTTCCCAGGGTTCCAAACCTGTGTCCATATCTTTCTTGGTCTTTAACCTTAGTCAAGTTAATTAACCTGTGCTTCAGTTTCTTCATCTGTAATGTGAAGACAATAGCCTCATGGATTGTTACAAGAAATAAACAACTTATTAAATGAAAATTTTCTTAGTATGTCATAAGTACTTTTTAATAATTTGCTATTACTATTGTTTTTGTTGTTGCTTATACTATTATTATTATTATTATTACCATCAGCAGCAAAGAATTAATCTTACCCAAAGAGAGATCTGGCCTTTGCTACAGCTCTGGTAAGTAACCTCTAAACCCTTGGAATTTCTCTAATTATAGAAGTGTTCTTGTTATTCATAGTGGATCTATCAAACCACATCTGGTAGTTTATGCTAATAACATGATTCAAGATGGGACCAACCACATCTGATAGTCTTACAGTGACCGTGCAGAGAGATCAACCATGTGATTATTAAGTTGGGATATTGAGGCATATGATATCGGCCTGACATCTGGGGATGGAAGGGGACCAGAGATTAAATTCAACTGCATAAACCATGAATCATGCCTATATAATGAATAAATTAAAAAAAATAAAATAAAAAATCAATAAAATCTCTGAACATTGAAGTTTGAGTGAGCTTCCAGGGTTGGTGATACTCCATGTGTGTTGCCACACATCAGTGCTAAGAGGGTAACACATCTCTGAGGACATGGAAACTTTATGTGTGTAAATTTTCCAATCCCAGATCCCACCATAAGGATCTCTTCTTTTGTCTGGTTTTGATTTTTATCCTTTGGTTATAATTAAGTGAAATCATAAGTACAGTGCTTTCCTGAGTTCTGTGAGTTGTTCTAGAGAATTATGGAAATTGAGGGTGGTCTTGGAAACTCCCAACTTTGTAGTCAGCTGATCAGAAGTGAGGGAGGCCCAGAGGACCCCTGAACTTGTGACTAATGACTGAAGTTTTGGGCAGACTTGGTAGTGTGAAAGGCTGTATCCTTAATCTTGAATTTGGCTAATTCTGTAAAAATAAATAAGTTAATATATGCAAATGCTCTTACCATATAGTAAGTACTGCTTAACCATTAGCTATTACCATTGTTTTTATTGTTGCTTGTATTATTATTATTTTCAAATTCATAACCTCCTTTGCCTAGCAAAAAAAATGGTTTACACGTAAATTTGCTTGTGTGTTAAAGCTACTGCTCTTCCCATTTTCTGCGATGCCTTGCCCTCCTGAGCTTAGAGGTCTTGATATGACTATTCCAGGCTTTACCCATTCCCACTGTTATTCCTGCATCCTTTATTCTCCACACAGCATTCAGAATTATCCTTTAAAAACATAGGTCAGACCATAATTCTCTTCTGAGCAAAACATTTTAATAGTGTCCCATATAACTCTGTACTGTATCCTTACCCTTCACCAAGGCCTGTAAGAGCTTAGGTAATGTGGCTCTCAGTCCCTATCAGTCTTCATCACCTACACGTTCCCACTTGCATGCTTCACTCTAGCAAGCTGAACTTCTTACCCTTCCTCAAAGACATCTCCTCATTCATGCCTCAATCAATGCCTGTATACTTAAAATACCTTTTGCCTGGAATGTAATAATCCCAGTATATTTCTATGATCTTCATCTTTATATCATTTCAATTTCTATTAATAAGTCATTGTCTCAAAAATAGCTCACTAAGTATGTGTTGAATGAATGGATGAATGGGTAAATGTGTGTATGAAGATGAAGAATGATTGAGTGTATAAAGGAATGAATGAAAGAATGCATTCTATTCCTGGTAATGAAAGTTTGCTTATGCAAATAAAGCTCTTTGGAATTAATACACTGACATTATTAAATTTGTGTAGACATATAATGCCAGCTTTTTTATGTGAAAGTAAAATTGAATGAATATTACAGCCTGAGGCAACTGGAAGATGGATTTGTCATTGAAGTGAGAAAACAGTAAGTGAAGAAAATTAAAGCATAGGAATGAAACTTTGATTTTGTAAGGGATATGGGGGACTTTAGTTGAAATTTGTGATTAAAATAATAGCTCTTAGATCACATTAGTTCTAAGTGCAGTGTTATAGAATAAATAATTATGTACATATGTACATACAAAATTTTGCACGAAATTGTCTTTTAAGTTATCTTAATGTACATTGTGTGATAAATCACATTTTAAAACTTTTAAAAAATTGATATAAAGCAGAATAAAACTTGGAATCTATAATGATGTTAATTCCTACATATCATATTTGATTTTTGTAGTTCCTTAAGATGACCTAATTCGATTTAGCTCAACACAATTTCTACTATATATAAAGAATATTTAAATACTATTCCTCTCCAATTGTGAGCTTGCTTTCTTTTTTTTTTTAGAAATTTCATGTAATCTCTGAAACATTTATATTAACATATTTCCATACAAATAACCCAAAGAAAGCTTAGTATTAGTTGGTTTTTTTTTTTGGTTTTTTTTGTGAGATTGCTTTCTTGCCATCTGCTTATATAGAGATTGCTTTTACATTATCTTAAATGTATAATCAAAATTAATTGGAAGTTTTATTGGAAAAATGATGAATTTCTAAAATACGTATTGATAGCATGCTTATAAGTAAGACACTACTGCTGTTTTTATTTTGTAATCTTTTGTATATTTTATTTGTTTCATAAATATAACTAAAGTTAGGAAATTGCATTTATTCAATTTCCTTATGAAAACAAAGGTAGAAATATGCTACTTATGGACAAATTTAGTCCTTGTGAAAGTTCACTATATCACTGGGGTTTGAAATTATAGAATATCTTTCTTTTAGGGTGACAAAGTTAAATTCAGGCAAATAATAATATTTTAATGTTACTTTTTACACGTTTTTCAATTAAAATAGCTCCATTTAGTCTCACGGAAGAATAAGTTTTCTTACAATTGGTATTACTTTACCACTAAATAAAAGAATATTCTGCCAGTTGTGACAACATGGATGGACCTTGAGGACATTATGCTAAGTGAGATAAATCAGAGAGAAAAAGACAAGTACTATATGACATCACTTATATATTTAATCTAAAAAAGCCAACTTTAATAAGATGGTAGTTACCAGGGGATGGAGGGTAACGAAATAGGAGAGATGTTGTTTAAAGATACACACTTGCAACTAGTAGAAAAATAGGTCCTTGAGATGCACAGTTCATTGAAAACAGACAACAATATTGTATTATAATCATCAAACTTGCTAAGAGACTGGTTCTTAATTATTCTCATCAAAAAAAAAAGAAATGAAAATTATGTGACATGATAGAAGTACTAACTATCACTATGATGGTAATCATATGATAATATATAAATGTATCAAATCAACATGTTGTACACCTTAAATTTACACAATATTATATGTCAATAAAAATTTTTTTAAAGAGAACCGGTCTGATATTTTAAAAACATATTTTCTGAGCATATTTGAAAAGTAACGACATGGAGACAGCTTTGCCGATGTGTTAGTACCCATGTACTTAATAATATCAAATTCATGAATCTATTATAATTTCAATCTAGGAGAGGCATGATTATTTTGACAAATACAAAATTTATCAATAGTTTCATAGGTAAACAATATAGTTTAATATCTACAGTACTTAATGTATATCAGCAGAAATATAAATATTTTTATTTGCATAGATCCCACAAAATATTCACTTAAAACAAAAAGTAGTTATAAATGGTAATGATGCCTAATTGAAAATAAAGATGTCCATACATACAAAATCTTAATAATATGAAACTTTATAGGAGGAGTGAAGTTTCATTTTCCCTCTATTTTTTTTCCCCTCTATTTTTAATCTATCCTACCTGCCCCCCTAGAATTAACCATTGTTATGAGTCCCCTATGATTCTTCCAGATATTCATTCCATCCATCCTTGCATTCATTCATTAACCATTTATTAAATAAATATGTATGGAGCACTTAATTAACTTTGTCCCCATTTGACAAAATTATAATGGCTGAAATCATAGAAAAATAGAAGACAAAGATGAGTATCTTGTCTATGTCATTTCGTCTTCCCTGTATATACTTGTTGTAGCAATGCTAGTTAGCACTTTTCAGTCAATGGGACTAAATTCAATGTAAAATGTATTTTTAAAAACTAATGTTATTTCTTTGATAAAATAATGCTCTAAACATTCTGTTGTGTCAGACAGTGATGTAATATAAATCAAATATTGGTAATGATTTTTACAAAGACTGAACTTTAGCCACCTGTTTTTCCATATTTCAATTGCCTCTCTCTTTCATTTAATTTCTTTGTAGGGTTGCTATGAAGTTGTAGAGTGTGAGAGGAAAAGAGTGTTATAAATTTTTGTAGACTTCCGTGGGTATAAAGCTTGGATAGACTGACATCCTTTAAAAAAAGACCTAAAAGTATTGCCTGGTATGAAGAATTGAGCCCATTAACAGTGTGCTGTGAAGGGCAGAGATAAGCTGTCATAAACTTGTAGATTCAGCAAGAGAAGCTGTGTGACTATAGCCATTGTAATAGAATGATTTAGAAGTTGGGTCCTATTGGCAAAGTGCCTGCAGCTGATAACATGAAGATCAGCATGACATGAAGTCACAAAAAGGGTTTTCACTTAGCTTCATGTCTAAGTACTTCACAGTGTTCTCTTCCATCAAACCCCTCTCTGTTACCACAGTCACATACTGCAAACCTTACCATCTCTTCTCTTCAGTTTCTCTTTTCCCAAAGTGCTCTGAGCTTAGTTTCATTCCACTTACTGATATTTAAGTGGATTTGCTTTGCAGTGCATTTATAATTTTGGAATCTTCTTTCTTTTTTTTTTTTTTGTTTGTTTGTTTGTTTTTTGCGGTACACGGGCCTCCCAATGTCGTGGCCTCTACCGTTGCGGAGCACAGGCTCCGGACGCGCAGGTTCAGTGGCCATGGCTCATGGGCCCAGCCGCTCCGCAGCATGTGGGATCTTCCCGGACTGGGGCACGAACCCGTGTCCCCTGCACCGGCAGGCGGACTCTCAACCACTGCGCCACCAGGGAAGCCCTGGAATCTTCTTAAATGACTAAAATATTTGTGTTAATAATAAGAGTAAATGCAGAATACATGCAAAAGAAAGTTATTTTAATATATCAATTCATTTAATTCTCAAACAAGCCTATAAGAGAGTAACATTGTCATCTACGTTAAACAGATGAGGAAAGTTAGGCATGGAGAGTTTAAGCTGCTAGTTTAAGTGATGGAGGCAGGATCTGAACTCAGTCAATCCTGGAATCCTTCCTTTTAAGCTTCTATTTTAATAGGTCTTTTCTAGAACTTAATATTAGTTTTGCTTAGATCCTTTGACACTGTGAAGGGATCTTAATAAAATGCTTTGATATTTTAACCTGTACTTTTTTAATAGGTAACTTTTTAAATGGCCCACATTATGACCCAACCACACATGATGTGCACCATCTATATCTGACAAGAATAAGAAGATCAAATGCCTCAGGAAGGCTGCTCTTTGTAAATTTCCCAGAATATAAAGCTGGCTAAATCACAGCATTCTGCTCTCTGCCGGAGCAATATACTTGTTATAACCAAAGAAAAATTTTATAAAAATTTCCATGGAGAGTTAGAAATTCTTTTTAGAGTATGCTACCAAAGCTGAGTGATTATACTTTATACAATAAATTACGATGCAGTCCCTAAGCGGTGCATTGTGGCTAAGTGTGTGGGCTCTGGAGTAAAGGATACCTCTGCTCACTAGGTGGATGTCCTTGAGCAAGTGGCTTCACTTGTCTCAGACTCAGTTTCCTACTCTGTAAATTGGCAAACATGGTTGTATCCAACTCATAGGATATTTTCTAGAATGAAATATGATAATATCAATACATGTAAAAATATGTAGCATGAACTAAGTACACAATAACTGTTAGCTGATATTGTTATTACCTTTAGCAGACTGAGGCTACCAGTTCCTTCACTCACAGGAACGGGCTCACTCTTTGATACCAGAAGTTAGTTGTGCTCCTGTCTCCATTATCCTACATTTGTCAACAAGGTATGGGAATGACCAACCCATTCACAATCAACAGTACACAATTTTAGTTGATACTTTAGATTGATATCTCAGGGTTTCAGGATTTCTCAGAAAATCATCGCAGGGTGACAGGGGGCGGAGAAGAAGAAATAAAAAGAAAGAAAATAAAAACACTATTAATTTAGTATTTTAAGTTAAGTGTAACTACTGTGTTACTAAAATTCTCAACTTCATTTGAAATATCACTTAAATTTATTAGTCCAAAAGACTAATGTATAACAACATTGTAAAGCAACTATACTCCGATTAAAGAAAAAAGATTAACGTATAACATGGCTAGAAAAAAAGTTGGAATTACACTTATTTATAGTGGTAATATACTAATAATTTTAAAATTTATAGAAATATACTCCACTCAAAATAGATTTAGTAAATTAAAGAATTAATAACTAATAGAAACTGCCTACTAAGCTGAGTGTTAAACAGCACTTCTCTTGGTTTGAATGACATCTATTTAAAGGAATTATTCATTCAAAGCCTTCTAGGTCTGTATGTGAGATTTAGACCTGGATTTGGGAGGTTCTGTAATACTAAACCACAGAGGCAAGCCATTTGCAGATCTTCTCTAAGCATTCATATGAATATATCTAATAGTCTAAGTCATTTAGATTGATCTCACTGTGCTAATTGGCCTCTGAACGAGAGTGGTCTGCTGTCAACCTACAACAGACATATCAATGACACCACACTCCGAGGACTTCCCACACATCTCCTCAGTACTTCCAACATCCTGTCCGGTACGGAGACCCACAAATATTTTCTAGCACCTAGATTCTCTCCAATTAGAAAACAACGTTTAAACTTCAATCATTGGCTATGTCTCCAATTACTTTTATAGCTTCAAGCTATAGAATAGTATAACACTTTTTTTAATGCAATAGTTATTTCATGAAATTTAATTAGGAACCCTTTGATGTTTAAAGAATCTGAAGACTCAAGTGGACTAAAATGTTAAAGATCCTCCTTGGCAGAACCCTTAACCTATTTGCTGAAAGTCTAAAGCTTCCCTTTCCTTTCTTTTATTATTACACTTAATGATTCTTTGTCTTTTCATCCTCACAAGGTGTTCAGCAGCTGATGTACCCTTCAGTTAATTATTCCACTCTTCTACAAGGCCAATCGCTAAAGAAGAATAGAAAACCTCACTGAAATGTGCATCAACTGGTGGATGTCTTGTGAAGCTGAGATGCTATGAGCAGCATTTGTTATGTGTTCTGAGCTAGCAGCCAGTTTATAATATAGCTCTTCTCCGAAACTCAGAATTCATGATTCCAGAATCCAAGGAGTGGAAGTGAAAGTGGTCCTTCTCACTATTATTTCTCTTAATAATTCCTCCTAAATAAAAGGTTGCAAACCCTTTTTTCACTTATTTGTGACTATGGACTTTGATGTTACACCCTAGGCACAAGGAGGAATACGTCAGGAAGGTAGGGGCTCCTCTCAGGCACCTGTTGGTACTGCCATGTCCAAAAGCACCTGGATTACTTTAATGATCTCATTCAGGAAGGGCCATCAGAAACCTACAGAATGAAAACTCCATCTCCCCCTCAGGTAAAGCATCATGATGAGCTGAGGTGCTAAATGAGGACGAAAAGAACATGGATGGTTAGCGGAGTAGTATTTTCTCAACCCCCTTTCAGGTTCTGCCATTTATATATTTATTTATTTGAACCATTTTACTTTTTTCCCTTATTGTGTTCTATTGTTTTACATATGGTATAGTAGTGGTGGTTGATAGCTCACAGATTATAGATATCAAGATAGGACTGTGATGGAACTAGCAAAACCAGAACTGATTACAGTCAGTGATTAGACATCAATATGTGCTATTCAGGGTAAAGAGTTGGTATGTGTACTTTTGCGTAAAGGATAGTTGCCTGGTGTTAGTGGGATCATTATTATCGTTTGGAAGTTTAAATGTGATGATGTTAGGAAGGTAAGGATGGCTGCCATGGATGTGTGTGGCCCCTTGACGTGTTTGAACACCTTCCCTACTTTTTGATCATTTTTTATACTATGTGTCCCATCTTTCTACAGTGGAAATCAGAAAACTTGCCTTCTTGGCAATCCTGGAAACATCAGCACAAACAAGCACCTGAACAAACAGTGATGTGATGTATAGAAGTGGATATGTGGGGGGATCCCTGTTTTAGTGAATTGACAACATAATCAAATAGCTTCACACAGACAGATGTAGATGAGGTATCAAGCTCCGCCTATGTGAACTACAGCTGTGGCCCCAGGATCATGTGCAGAATGGAGGCTCTGTGCACATTGCAGTGAGGGTGCCCATCAGCAGCTGCTATGATATTCTTTCTAGAACATCCTCAAAATGCATTTGGGGATTCTGGCTGCATAACTTAAGAGCCTGACTCTCTGGACCTTCCATCGATCCTGCAATCTACCTCATATACTTTACCACAATCCTATGTTCCTAATAAGACAGAGCCTTATTCTACTATTTACAACTAAAAATATCTCCTAAAACTTTGAACAATAAAATAAATTTAAAAGTATTGAAAAGCACAAGCTACTTCAGCTTTCTACACCAAAAAAGGAGGGCCAGTAGGCGAGTCAAGTAACAATCAATGGCCATTTTTAATAACTATTACCATCCTCTTTAAAATCACTTTTCATTATGGAATGGAAAAAAATTATATGAATACGGGAGTTTTTTTTCAATTTTATTAACAGAGGTATGATGGGAATTACTCAAGGAAATAGTGTTGTGCCACTCAATATACAGAATAACTTTCATAAGCAAGAAGAATATGAACCTATAAAAAATAAATACAGTGATGCAGCAAAAGGGCAGTTAGGAAAGAAAGAATATGTAATGCAGGCAGATCAAGCTCTTTCATACTGAAAATTATTAAGTGATTGAGCAAATAAAGAAGCAATGAAAGAGTGCCCTGTTAGGTCGGCCATAGTATTTGTTATTGATGCTGCAAAAGTTTCATTTCACCCATAAATATAAATATTTCACAAGGTCAGGGCTTTTAACCTTTGATTTAGTTGGGGTAAAACTGATTATCTAAGACAAAAGCAAAAACAAAATCTCAAAATAGAAATCCATTTTTAGAAATCAAAGAGATTAGGGACTTCCCTGGCAGTCCAGTGGTTGACTCCTTGCTTCCACTGCAGGTGGCACGGATTTGATCCCTGGTGGGGGAACTAAGGTCCCACATGCCCTGCCACACGACCAAAAACAAATGAAATCAAAGAGGTTAACAGAGTGTTTGGAAGTCTGTGATGGGAGAAAGTTTTCAAAATCATTAAGAATAACGTGGTATTTTTTTTACCTTTAAATTACACTCGGGTTAGGTTCAACTTGAACAAAGACAAAATGTTTCAGAATCAGTTGTCAATCACGGATTCACTCATCAAACCCTTATTCAGTATTTCCCTGGAATAGTGCTCTGAGACTTAGAGAAAAATAAGTCTCTTTCTATACTTGATTAGCTACAATTAGGGATAAGACAAAAAGCCACAATGAATTTAGAGACACACTTCAAATGCTGTAGCAAAGGGAAGCGCTGAATGAGACCAGCTGGGTGAGGGCTTAGTGTGAAGGAAAATTTTCTGTTAAAAAGTTAACTGAATTACGAAGAGGGACAGCGTAAGGTACACTGTTACTTTACTACCATTTGATGCCATCCTGTTCTACCATCTTCTCAGAACCGTTTGGTACAGCAATGATTCCACTTATAATTCAGAGTTGGAAGAATATAAAATCCATTTGTTCCAACAACTATCCTTCCATTTACTTATTCGTGCCATATATGTTTATTAAACATCCATTATGTGCCAAACGCCTTTCTAGAGCTGGGGAGCTGGGGATTCAGCAGTGAGCAATATAAACAAATACTGTATTCTCTTGGAACTTACATTACGATGGAAAAAAGTGATCAATACAGACAGACAGACAGACAGACAGACAGACACACACACACACACACACACACACACACACACATACACATCAGGCGGTGACTCTCTATTTAGCCATTGCAGTACCAGTGAAAATCAAGTTCTAGATTTTTTATAAGGTAGACGCTTCATCTATGTTTTTTTTACTGTGAGCTCCCTCTCCCACTGCCTAACTCATACTTTATGGTCTCCAGAATTCCTTTCACCCTTAAAACTTAGTGAGGATCCCAAAGAGTTGTAGTTTTCTAAAATAAGGATTATAACTATTGATATGTACTATATTAGAAATTAAAACTGAGAAAATTTTAATACATTTATCTATTAATTCATCAGAAAATAGTAACATTGATTATTGTATGTATATATATAATATAAAACATATTATTATCAAAATAGTTTTAACCTCATTAACCAACTGAGCAAGTGTCACTGTCTTACAGTGTCAATTTGTTCCAGAATATGGAAGAGCATAATTAAGACAATTAAGTATAACGCTTGTAAATGGAATTTGATTTGTCTCTATTCATAATACCTGAGTCTGAAAAGAAGTCATGAAATGTACTAACATTTTTACAAAGGTTGATCAATTTTGAGGTTATTATTTCCATTGTTTACCTATTAGTACCTTCATAAAAGGTACCTGTTAGTACCTACAATATGAAGGTTATTCTTTACCTTCTAAGTCTTGTATATTTGTTTGACTGTCATAATTTTATAATTTTACCTTTCAAAAACTATTCTTTAATTATCTTTTAAAAATAGTCTTTAAAAATAATAATGTAAAAAACCATTTATTGACATGGAAGCATATTTCTGATATAATAAGTAAAATAACTGGGTTACAAAATAGGACACCCCTTTTTATATTTTTTTATGTTAGGATACCACTTTTAAGTTTTACCTGTGAAATGAACACATGTGCATTTCTTCAATCTTTTATTTGTGATCATTTACATGGACACATAAATGATGTATGATACTATATTTTATATATGTTTGCAAAACACAGTGCACTTCAAACTTCCATATCTTTCAAGTTTTACATCTTCTTGTGATTTTTCTACTTCTGCTGAATTCTTCATCACACTAATTCCTTGTGAGGCAGCTCTTGTCTTTAAGTTCACAGTTTAGTCTATCATGTTGCAGACAATTTTTTCCTTAATTTCCTAAAAATATCCTCACACAAGTCTATGTAGTAGATTTTCTTCCTGTGTCAGGGGCAATGGGAGGTGGCTGCATTGCTGCATAGCACAGAAATTAAAACTGAATATAAATCATGCCTGTCTATGAAATGTTTGGCCATTCCCACCAAAGGGAATCTCTAACCTGTCACATTCTCTCCACAGCCCGGGCAATGCCCACCATGCTGTTATCCTTTTGCTCTTCCTCCCTTTTCTCTCATCACTGAGCTTCCACATCTCCACTTTCCTGGACAGGTCTCAAAACTCCTCTTATTTTTTCTTATCCTATCCCATTTTGTTCCCCCCATGGGACCTTCTTTCACAGCCCAAAGAACTATCAGTGAATAATACTGACAATGATGGTGATGATGAGGATGATGATGATAACTAATGTGTAATAAACTTTTCTTATGAACCAGTTACAGGCTAAAAGAGATTGTCTCACTCAATTTTAAAATCAACTCTAAAGGGAGGACATTAATAGTTTGTTGATTCTACAGATGGGACCAAAATATTCATTAAAATGTCTAAAGGTACAAAGGCAGTAAGATCAGTAAGCTGGGATTTGCACACATGTAGCCTGATTCCAAAGCCCATCATCAAGTGTTTTCTAAAGGAAGACAATTCTTGTTCTCAGAGCAATTCTGCCACCAGTGTTTAAAGTGCATTTTTTCCTCCATGTTACATATATTTGCATCTAAGCTTGGAAGAAAACAATTAAAAATTTTCTAATGGAGGGTAATAGTGATTATTATTTATTATTTGCATTCTCTATATTTTCAAAATTTTTCTAGAGTAAAATATTTGATTTTCTAACAAATAGGTAACAAGATCTTTAAAAACAAGATTAAAGAAATTTGACTGAGGTAATATTTTTTCCAATTGAATATCTTAAGTGATAATATAATTGATTGAGTGATAATATAATTGATGGTATGGAAATATTTAAACAAATCTTTGTCTATGTTCTGGCCTCCTGAGTATATTAGTTTTCCAGTAGTGTAAGAAAACTAGTTTTCTCAAAGAAAACCCTCAAACTTTACTCAACTTTTTATATCACAAAGTTAGAAAATCAAAGCCCAAGGAATTAATTGTTTGATCAATACCCCAGTTAAAAAAATCCATAATCCCTAATGCCACTGTTAAAATGGTTCTAGAATTCCACTCATAAAAGCTTGTTTCTTTTACCCACACTAGATCATCATACTACATCCTGATTTGTGGAGCCTCAAACAATCTTCTAGTATTCAGCTTAATTTTCTCTCCCATCTTTCTTTAAAGTGAAAGAAATATTTTAACAAATATATGTAATTTGTGATCTGTCTCAAAGGAAAGAAGAAAGGTTGTCTAGGGTGTCTCTGGTCTAAAGCCTGATTACTCTCGTTCTCCACACTGGTGGGAAAATGTACAACAAGATCACAGCTAATGCCTCCCATTATGGACTGCTCTAGACACTAACAGGAGACACCCCCCAACCCCCCAACCCCCCAACCCATGCATGAGCATTAGTCTTTTGCCCATTAATTTCTTTTTCCACATTTCTATCTGGTAGGTTCAGGCCTGTATTTATGATACCATTTCCACATGAAATGATAGATACTAACACAGTGGTGTTTTGAGGCTTATCCAAAATAATAAAGAAATGCACCATTTACAGAGCCAGAAATGGAATAGATATCATTTGGTTGAACTTAATTATTCAGATAATTCTTGTTGCACCTTCTTGTTGCTGAAACTAAAATCTGACTAATGGTAACCAGTTGCAGTTTTAAATCAAGGAGCTAAGGCTTGTTTGTGAATTATATCTATTCATATTCTTTCACATAAGTTATTACTTGCATAACTGAGACCTAAATATGTGCATTAGAGGCCTATATTCAGAATATTGTTTTATTATTTTAATCTGCTAGAAAACTAGAAGAAACAATGTAAAAATAGTAACATCAAGAGTGTGAATGCTGAATGCTTTCCCAGTTCAAAAGTCTGGAAAGGGAATACTAAGACTCTAGAAACTTTGGTGAATGACCAGGACGTAGTGAGAGAGTAGCACTGACACATATACACTACCAAATGTAAAATGGATGGCTAGTGGGAAGCAGCTGCATAGCACAGGGAGATATGCTCGGTGCTTCGTGACCACCTAGAGGGGTGGGATAGGGAGGGTGGGAGGGAGACTCAAGAGCGAGGGGATATGGGGATATGTGTGCATATATCTGATTCACTTTGTTGTACGGCAGAAACGAACACAATATTGTGAAGCAATTATACTCCAATAAAGTTGTATTAAAAGAAGAAAAGAACTTAAGAATGTGTGATAGTCACTCAGAGAGAGGAGAGAGAATCTTAGTGTCCGGGTAGAAGCTGCAAAGAAAACGAACTGTTGATTTCTCCATGATAACAGTGCTCACCCTTTTCAGGAAGAACCACATCAGATGTGAGAGCTCACTTTTGCTAAATTGGATTTATTTAGTAAGAAACAAAACTTTATGAGCCATGTGGGGAAAAGCAACAGAAGGAACTGATCGCTAACTGACAGTAGGAAAATGACAGCAGAGAAATGGCTCCACAAATTTGCAGATTTGAGGAAACATCTCTCTTGGGGTCATCCTTAGACTGAATCAGTGGTGGGGAAAACGCACACTTGAATTCTGGGGAGAAAGAATGAGATCTGACAGAGCAAGAGAGCGAGGTAAGTGAGCCAGCATGAGTGCGGTTAAAAATGGCCCTGAGAGAGGATTGCATTCAAGTATGACGAAGAAAATGTGTAGTTCTTGAGAACGACTTTTTCTTCTCCAGTTGCAGTAAGAAGAGCAGAATAGGCATTGAGAGATTAACAGTCCTTTCGGGAATGAAAAATAAAATAATTTGAAATATTAGAAGAATCAGAAACCTCACATAAATAAACTAATAAAATTCCTCTGCAACAAAGATTTTTATTTGAAAGTCCATATGATCTGAAAAATAAGTGAATTTAAAAAAACTTCTATTTTATGTCCCTAGAGAGCCTATAAATATTTTGATTTTTTATAAAATTACTTTGGCCTTTGAATTGCATTCATAGACTTTGAAGGATAGAAAACCATGCATTAGACATAAAGAGAAATGTATTATTTTCTGACTTGAAATGGAAATTAATTTTTCCACAAGATATAATGTTTCTCCTGAACTGCCAATGGTTAATTGATATTTATCATATGTTTTCTAATAATTTCAATAATACTTAAATTTTAGTGGCTTATAATCCTATTCTCTTATTTAACTAGGTAAATATGTTCTTTAATAGTAACAAATGCTCTTTTAATAACAATTAATTATCTATCTATCCATCTATCTAAAAACACTCTAAAAATATACCCTACTACAGACACTGAGCTATATTGCAGGAAAAAAGGAGATAATTACTTTTGCTTCTTATCCTAACTTTATAAGTTACAAGTACAACTATATTTACAACAGGCAGATTATATTTTGAAATTATCTGCTCCAATAGCTGTGACCCTTGGGCCTTAGGACTCTCTAGGCAATTCCTTGATGATAATTGCTAATGTTGTCCTAATTAAAAATTCTTTAATATTCTCTAGTGTTTAATTATCTGAAATTAACTTAAAATGGCATTTACTGGTAAGCTTTCATTATCTATTAAGAGTAACTTTCAAAAATAATCACATTTTCTTTCGGTTCACCAGAGGATAACAAATTTAACCTGACTTCTTATGAGCATTCCCTAGAATTTCTCCAGAAATGAAATTTTAATTTGTATTCTTAGTTTCTGTTTGATCAAATTTTCAATGGACTCATGAACTTGGTGGGGTGTGTGTATGTGTATGCATGCTTTCTTTCTTCCTTCAGACATTACCCTGGATGCTGCCCTTACAGTAACATTTTTTAATCTCAAAATCAGTCTACCTTGCCTTATTCCTGTATATGAGGTAAACCTTCAGTCTCAAAATATTCTTAATTCTTCCTCCATCACAAAATGAATCTCCCTTTTCCATCACAAATCACAAAGGCACTGCTGGGACATAAATTTTGACAAAGGCAGGAGCAATCTCTCTAAAATATCCTGATGATTAAATACAAAATAAACTCTAGAAAAAATGCCATCTTCAATTAAAATGCAACTTGAGTGTATGCTTAAACTAAGAAAACAATTCTATCTACAGCATATTGTATGGTTTACAAAAAATTTTTCCCCTCTGAGTTGTTTGGACTGAGAAAGCTAAGATGAATACTAAATTCCAAAGCTCCTTTTGGAAATGTCTGTAACTCATGATCTATATTAAGCCTCTATTTTAGTGCTGGACACTGTGAGAGCTGCTAATGAAGTAGGAACACTCTCAAGGAGTCAATGAAGCAACCACGTATATAATAGAAAGAAATAAGATTGACACAGGGAAGGTAAAAGGGTTTAGTTCCATCTGTGGATCAAGGCCTCAGAAATTCTTCCCAAAGAAGATGGTACTTGAGCTGTGTCTTGAAAATAAGGAGTTACCTACATTGGCAATACTGGTAGTAGGGTGAAGAACATGATGCCTAGAGTGTGTACCTTGAGTTAAAAAACGATATTGATTTGAAAACCAGTCTGATTTTTATTTCAGAAATTAGTTTGCTTTGCTTGAAGCCTAAGTTGTAAGCAGCAATAGAAAAGCAAAAGACTGTAAAAGCTGAAGAAGTTAGCTCTAAGTGGTGACAAATCCTGGAGGGTCCTATCTACCATACCAAAGAGTTTGGACTTTGTCCTGAGGAATGGATGTCAACAATTTTTTAATCCATGAAAAGAAATTGTTGTTTCTATTTCAGGTAGGGTTTTTGTCTGCAATGAAGAGTATGAATTGGAAAAGGGGGTACCTATTGATGGAGAGAGCAGTTGCAACCACAGTCCTGGGGAGAGGTGATGAGTGTATAGTCTATAGCAGCTGTCATGAAAGTAGAGAGGAAGAGTTGGATATGAGATGTCAAGGGAATAAAATTTATAGGACTTGGTGATTGATTGCCTGTGGATTTAAGGGAGAGGTAGCTGTCTAAACTATATCCTGAAATAGAATTTGGGTGAATAATGGTAAATATTTGGGGAAAGATAAAGTTATCCTTTTGTTCATGTTGTGTAGGAGGCCATTTTGAGGCCATCTATTTACAGATCTCCCATACACTTGTATATACAGATCCAGAATTTAGAGGACAAATTTGTGCAGTAAATATGGATCAGTGTAATAAACATTTATGGAGCACCCATTATGTAGCAGGTAGTGTTCTGGGTATGCGTTGTTGAATGAGCTTTCGCTCAAGGTACATTTGGTGTATTGTATCACACTAAATATGATAGTCAACAGCAGAAGTTGTCCTAAAATGGATAGATGATCATTTTTGTAAAAAGTATAAAGAGGAGAGGTAGAGGAACAGGTAAAGAAAGAGAAAGGGGACTTCCCTGGTGGCACAGTGGTTAAGAATCCACCTGCCAATTCAGGGGACATGGGTTTGAACCCTGGTCCAGGAAGATCTCACATGCCGCGGAGCCACTAAGCCCTGTGCACCACAACTACTGAGCCTGAGCTCTAGAGCCCACAAGCCACAACTACTGAGCCCGCATGCCATAACTACTGAAGCCCACGTGCCTAGAGCCTGTGCTCCACAAGAGAAGCACCACAATGAGAAGCCTGTGCACCGCAACGAAAAGTAGTCCCCGCTCGCAACTAGAGAAAGCCTGTGCGCAGCAGCAAAAACCCAACGCAGCCAATAAATAAATAAATATATATATATATTAAAAATATAAATAAAGAGAAAGGGGAAAAATGATGAGCAGAGGAAAATCGCAAATGGAATCTCGGCAAATATTAACCTTTAAAGGGCATCACAAGGAGAAAAATGCCAAAGTGAATAAAAATGTTTAGAAACATAAAAAAAAAAGAGAACTAGAATTTTAAACTAGAAATTGAGGTCTTAGAATCCGAGGAAAAAGACAAACCAAGAATGATGATCAAAAAATGACACGTTGTAAATCAACTATACTTCAATTAAAAAAAAATGTTAGATGTTAAACAGATTCAAGTAATATGAAAGACAAAACTAATCTATTGGAATTTAGTTGGCCCACAAGTAACATTTTAGAGAGCAATTTCAGTAAAATAATAGAGACAGAAGCTTGATGGCAGAAGGGTAAGAAGTGAATGGAAGGTGAGGTCTCCCATTTTGAAATAAAGGCAACAAACACTCTCTTTTTAGTGACAAGTTTGCAGTGGAAGAATGGAAAAAGTATTGTAGAGACAAAGGAGTTTTATTTTTAAGTTTGCAAACACAAATGCTTTATTGCATGTGTAAAAGCAGTGAGGAGAGACAGAGAGAGAATAATCAAATATATAAGAAGGTAAGAACTGATGAACAATGACCTATTTTATGAGTAAAGAATTAAAAGCAAGAAATTTTTTTTCAAAAACACAAGCTGAGGGATTTACTTTGAACATGAGAAAAGAGACTACTTTTTCAGACTGATTGAAAAGGAGTAACAATATATGATAGATGATAGATAGATAGATAGATGATAGATATAGATAGATAATAGATTAGAGAGAGAAAGAGTTATTAACACCCCGAATTAAAATTCTACATTTTAAAGTATTTATATGGAAAGAAGGTAGACCTTGCTTCCAGGTTGAGAAAATATCCCCACTTGCTTTCACTAGATAAAATTCACCCCTTTCCTAAACGTTTCTTTGATATATGGTGCTTTTGATTGCTAAAAAGATTAGCTGCTATAACCCTCTTAAATTGAATGACCTAGCAAGCAGCACATTATACTGGTCAATTGTACATGACTGTAAGGGTGACTGCATTTAATACACTAGTATAATTGCAAATCTTCTCTTAAATTATTGCCACATCCTTTCTGTTAAATGACTTTCAAAAAAAGTTTTTAAAAAAATCAAACAGGGGCTTCCCTGGTGGCACAGTGGTTGAGAGTCCGCCTGCCGATGCAAGGGACACGGGTTCGTGCCCCAGTCCGGGAAGATCCCACGTGCCGCAGAGCGGCTGGGCCCGTGAGCCATGGCCGCTAAGCCTGCGCGTCCGGGGCCTGTGCTCCGCAACGGGAGAGGCCATAACAGTGACAGGCCCGCGTACCGCAAAAAAAAAAAAAAAAAAAAAATCAAACAAAGTTTACCATTAAGACAACTCTCCTGCTATATTTTAGTACGGTTTCTTTTTTATTTTTAAATGTAATTTATATTCATCAGGATGGTATGAATCTTTATAACTCCACCAGGTTAACTAAAAGGCATCTCAAACAAAACTATTGCTATTCCTTCCATCTTCTATTTATCACAGAAAATAGCACTATCATCGACCTTGTTGCTTAAGCCATAAAACAAAAAAATCTTGCAATAATTCTTAACTCCTCTCTTTCTCCCACATTTACATTAATCCACCAGCACGTGTTGCATCCAACAGCTTCTTACCACCTCCAACAGGATGTGTAAACACCAAGCCACCTTTGATTCTCACCTAGACTATGGCAATAAATCTCTTACTTATACTCATCCTTCTAGTCTTGACCCCAGTTAGTAATTCACATTTCAGCTGATAATTCTGTTTAAAACCTGTGTTATATCATACTCCTTCTTTCTTGAAACCCTCCAATGGATTCTCATACTATAGACAAAATACAAAGCCCCTACTATAACCTGTAAGGCCCAGTATGAGCTGATCCTTGGTTATCTCTTGAACTTCATCCCCTACTTCCTTCTCTTTGATGACCACAACCCCTAGTACACCAAACACACTTTTATTGTGGGGTCTTTCCTGCAATAAAATCACTGGTCTCTGCCTGGAACAATCCTTCCTTACTTCGCTAACTTCCACTCAGTTGTCACCTATTAATGGAGATTCTTCCTGACAAGCTTTAAAAAATAACTTCCCATTAACTTCTATCCTCTTACATAGCTGCAGTTTCTCTTCTAAGCATTTATCACCAACTGACACTATCTCCCCCTATTAGAATATAAGGTCCATTAGGGCAGGGGTTCTATTAGTTTTGTTGACTGTTGAACCCCCAGTACTACATGCTGATTGTAGTTAATCAGTATTTGCTGAATAAATGAATGAAAGAATCTTATTTTATTTGGAAATCTGTTTGCTGATTTTACTTTCTTGTCAATTTGAGCCCGTTTTGAAGAGAGATGTGGAAAGAGGGAATAGCACTGGGATAGCTTGCTCACCCATATCTGATTACTGATTATTTTGTAATAATCAGTTTATTGGATTGGATTATTTTGAGTAACTGAAACTGACCAGAAATCTAACTGATATATGGTTATATGGTTTTGGCTTTCTGATCTACACTTCTCAGACCTATGTGAGATGTCACATCTTTGGCACAAGATGAATAGTTGTTAGATAATTAATGAATAAAAGAACCTGATCTCTGCTAACAAAATTCCTCCTTGACATCTGCAATTGGATGTTTCAAATCAAATCAGAGCTGGACTCTGAATTCTACCTCCACCCCCTCTTTAGAATTTATTTCCTCTCACATAATCTTTAAATAAATGGGACAACATCCACTGTGTTAGATTCTCCAGAGAAACAAAATCAATAGGATATATATATAAAGAGATTATAAAGAATTAGCTCCCGAAATTGTGGAGACTGAGAAGTCCCGAGCTCAGCAGTAAGCAAGGTGAGGATTCAGGAGAACTAGTGGTGTGGTTCAAGTCTAAATCTTAAGGCCTGAGAAATAGAAGAGACAATGGTGTAAGTTCAAATCTAAGTCCAAGTCTGAAGCCAGGAGAAGAACAATGTTCTAGCTCAAAGACACAGGAAGCAAACTCTCCCTTCCTCAACCTTTTGTTCTATTCAGGCCATCAATGAATTGGATGAGGTCCATCCACGTTGGGGAGGACAATCAGCTTTACTCAGTCTACGGATTCAAATGTTAATCTCATCCAGAAACGCACTCACAGACACACCCAGAATAATGTTTAGCCCAAATATCTGGGTACCCAGTGACTCAATCAAGTTGATACGTAAAATTGGTCATCCATTCCAGCAATTTGAAGCCGATATTTATCTTCAATTATTCTCTTTGGAAAATCCCATTGCACTGAATTTAAAACTTATTTTTTATCATGATGTTCCAAGCCATGTACTTAGATTAATGCTCCTTCTTCACTTTTATCTTCTATGACTTGTCCATTATTACCCAATGATATCCAGAACCAAATGGAAAGCATTTTTTGTTTTGTTTTGACTTTGTTTTAATATCTGAGACCATGCTCATTCCCACTTTAAGGCCTCTATGCATGATCATTTACTCTGGAACACTCTTTCTGCTCTTTGCTGGCATTGTTCTTTCTTTTCTTGTTCCTTTAAAAGGGTATCCACAGAGAGACCTTCTCTGATATTTATGCTTAATTCAGGTTTCCCCGTTATTTGCTATCACAGGACATTTATTTCTTACTTTACCGTATTTATTGTGACATTGTTTTTAGATAGATGATAGATAGATAGATGATTTACTTTACTGTATTTATTGTGACATTGATATTACAATATCTTGTAATAACCTATAATGGAAGATAATGTAAAAAAAAGAATATATATATTTATATATATGTATAACTGAATCACTTTGCTGTATATCTGAAACTAACACAACATTGTAAATCAACTATATTTCAATAAAAGTTTTTAAAAATAAACACATAAAAAAATAAAATAAATACATTAAAGGAAATTGGATAATTGTTATTTAATATGTATTTGTTATGTATGTTATATTGTCAGACAATGGGTGGGTATAAACTATGTGTCATTTAGAGAATACTTGCCCTTCTCAATGGCAGTCAAATTCAAGTTTAAATAAAAATTGCATACCTATTGTTTTGTAACAAATGACCCTAGGGCTTAGTGACTTAAAACACCAAGCTTTTATTATCTCACCATTTCTGTGACTTAGGTATCTGGGTGCAGCTTAGCTGGGTGTCTCTGGCTCAAGGTCCCTCACAAGGCTGCAGTTCGGGGAGGAGCCTTATAAACTCACTCATGTGACTGTTGACAAGATTTAGTTCTTCCCATGTTGTGGGATGAAGGCCCTTTGTTCCTCACTGACTGTTGGCCAGAAGCTTCCCTCAGTTTCTTGCCACATGGGCCTCTTCATGGGGAAGTGCACAACATGTTGGCTTCCTTCCCTTAGAGCCAATTAGTGAGTGAGCGAAAATGGGTAGCAAGTTGAAAGCCACAGTCCTTTTGTAACATAATCAGAAAGTAATATTCTATCACTGTTGCTATACCCTTTTCTTAGCAAGTAAGTCTCTAGGAGGTCTGGCTCACATACAGTTGGAGGAGATTACACAAAGCCATGAATATAAGGAGGAGGGGATCTTTTGGAGCCATCTTAGAAGCTTCCTACATCAAACAAAATCTTTCAGAGTTTTAAATTCAGTCATTATGCTGTGACTTCTACCTAGAATTTTTATGCTCTAGAATGTAAGACTCATGAACATATATTCAAATGTGCGTTTAAAACTGTATCCTCAGCTTCCTAACTATTGCAGGTTCATATTAGGCACTGTGGTGACTGAATTATGCCACTCTCACCACATCCCCTTGTAAAGATGTCTACATATTAATTCCCTTAACCTGCGAATGTTACCTTACACGGTAAAAAGAAACTTCGCAAATGTTAAGGATTTTGAGATGGAAGTGTATCCTGTATTATCTGGGTGGATCCAATGTAATCACAAGGGTCATTGTAAAAGGGAGGTAAGAGGATTGAAGTGAATAGGAGGAGATGTGATGCTGAACCAGGAAACTGGAATGATGAAAGGAAGGTACCATTAATCAAGGAATGCAGGCAGCCTCCAGAAGCTGAAAAAGATGTGACTTTAATTATACCTTAAAATAATTATGCCTAGACTATTATTTAATTACACAATACCATATAATATTTGAGAGAACTAAAAGTGATTAGCCTGAAAAACAAAACAAGGAATTAGACAATTTTTCATTAAACACTTCACTAAACACTTAACCAAAGCATGAATTAAAACATGAGCTTTGCCTCTTTATCGCTTTGTCACGGACATATATACAGTACTAAACGTAAGGTAGATAGCTAGTGGGAAGCAGCCGCATAGCACAGGGAGATCAGCTCGGTGCTTTGTGACCGCCTGGAGGGGTGGGATAGGGAGGGTGGGAGGGAGGGAGACGCAAGCGGGAAGAGATATGGGAACATATGTGTATATATAACTGACTCATTTTGTTGTGAAGCTGAAACTAACATACCATTGTAAAGCAATTATACTCCAATAAAGATGTTTAAAAAAAAAAAAAATAAAGGCAAGCAAGCACAAAAAAAAAAAAAAAAAAAAAAAAAAAAAAAAAAACATGAGCTTTGAGCTTTCTAATGATTGATTTAGTAGATACTAAAATAGATTTCAAAGTCCCTTATAAATCTAAGAATCTATGATATCATGATTTTTAAGTCAATAGCTTCTAAATTGAAATTTTCTATAATACCTTTTAAATTATAAGTATTAGGTCAGCTGAACATGTATCTAAATTTAAAAATATATGCACACATTTTACAGAATTATGTGCTATAAACAAATCAGTTCAATGAGGTACACTTCAATAATCAAATTCTGCTTAGAGAAAGGTAAAACATCTTTTAGCATTTCCTGTTATTTTGTAATTCACTAAGGATAAAGAGAGATTGAGTGAAGTATTTGTTTAAATTGTATCCATATGCAAATGTAATTTAATACACTTTAGAAAATCTACTGAAAATACTTCTGCAGCTTTAGATAAATTCACTGAAGTTCTTGAAGTACACATTTCAAATTTTGCTCTTGTAATTTTATCTTAAGGGACTCTGATGACTATTTTCCATGTTTAGAACTCCATATTACTCAAGGTGCTTTTTCTGAAGCAAATTGTATTTATTTAAAGACCTGTAATGTGCATTACTTCTTTTAAAGGTTTATATTCTAAAAGCATTTAGATATTAATAGAATTTTACTTTCAACATATTCCAAGGATTCATAAAAATACAGATTTCTTTGGAACAAAACTAAAGGGACATCTAAAGGGATTCAAAAAAAAAACAAAAAAACAAATTTTCTGCCAATTTCTAATATCAGAGTCAATCAGGAAATGTCTGTAAACTAGAAATGTTTATAATAATAATGCATCAAATGTGATATCTGTTTGATTATGGCTTGCACTTAGTAAATAATCTTTCTTCTTTAATTTATGGAATTAGATAAATCACTAATTTCCCAAGAAACCTATCTTTAGAACTCTAAGGTTATTTATGTTGGACTGGCAGCTTACAATTAAATAGAGAAAAAAAGCTTATAACATTTTGATGGCTTGAAATATCATATAGAATAATGAGGCAGATGCCTTTCCTCCCATTGCATTTTGATTCATGTTTTGAATTTTTATAAGGGAGTAGGTGGTAGTTGGGGCTCATAAAAAAGAGACAGAATTCCACCAAGAAGAAACAAATTTTATAAACCATATACAGAGGAACCCTTGAGTAAAGTGTGCGTGTGTGTGTGTGTGTGTGTGTGTGTGTGTGTGTGTGTGTATTCTAAAGTTAGAGAGGATGATGAAGAGTTTAGGAGAGGAAGATGGTGATAATTATAACAAGTCAGAACAGTTGATTGTTTCCCTATTCAGGTGAGGCAGTATAAAGCAAGTGGTCAAGTATGAAGACACTTGGAGACACTGAAGACACTTGGAGACACCCTGCTTGAATCTGAATCCCAGCTCCATCCCATTTAGCTTTGTGAAAATGGGCAACTCTACTTATTTGTGCCTCAGTCTTCTCATCTCTAAAATGGGATTTTAGTTGAGAATTGTTTAAACATAATAACACACACTGGGAGTTATGAGAACTTAAAATGAGAAGTAAAAGCACATTAAGGACTAATGTGCCTGTGCTCAGTAACTATTCAATAAATGTTAGCTACTATTATTTTTATTGTCCAAATGTTGATCAACTTAATTCTTAGGAGATATCCTAAAATCTTTTCTTTTAGTTATTGAACTATTGTCTTTGCTCTGACAATGTTCCCTTATCTGATTTATCACTTAATTTCTTAATTCCATGTTCTTTCTCCTGAAGCCTTACTCTTTATGTCCTGATGTTGGATTGTTTTTAAAATGAACTTTTTTTTTTTGGCCACACCACATGGCTTGTGGATGGGATCTTAGTTTGCTGATCAGGGATCGAACCCATGCCCACTGCAGTGGAAGGGCAGAGTCCTAACCACTGGACCGCCAGGGAATTCCCTGATGTTGGATTTTTTAAAAAAATTAATTTTACAATAAGCAGTTCCAAGATTTAGTCCATTTTTAAAACTATTTAGCAACTGAAGCCCAATCTTATTTGTGGGTTAATACACAGAGTATGATTCTTAGAGCAAGGCAATACCACACTTCCTACTACATATCCAGAAAATTAGACATTGTCTCTTTTTGGAAACCATCTTAGAACATAACCTGGGCTTAATCAGATATTTCCTTATATCTGAAGGGAAAGATGCAAAGATATAGACACAGCTAAGGACTTTTCATGGAAAATGGTAGCAGAGTCCAGAGTCCATCAACTACAGTCATAGGAATGCAATGGCTGTGATGTCAGGGGTATCAACCTCACCAACTGGTTTCCTGAAAGAATCACTGATTATGCTCTCTGCTACCAAGATGCCCTTGGTTTCTTTGTTTCCAGGCTTCCTTCTAAGTCTTCAAAATGCCTGTCATGCTTCCAACAAATTGTTTTTCTGCTTATGTGAATCAGAGTCCATTTCTATTTATAAGAACTTTAATATTGAAATTAGTGCCAGAAATGGTTGACAGATAAAAAATCCTTAGGGAAATGGGGAAAATATACAATTAGTTTGGAGCCTAGATGGGTCTGAAGACAGTGAAAACTCCATTAGTATTCCAGGATGGGGTATCAACCACATGTTATACAGTGATACTATAGTTAACTAAAGACCCGTCTGTAATCCCATAGAAACAAGTAGTCATTGAAAGAAAGGCTTTGGGTCTAATGAGACATAGGTTTCTAAGACAGAACAATGGGTATGATGAATTCAAGGCTGTAGAGTGATATGACTCCTTGTAATGGGACTAAAAAATTAAAAGGAAAAAATGTTAAGATCAAATTCCTAAATTCTTAGTTCAAAGTGTGGTAGATTGCAAAGATGGACACCAATGATTCCTCTCATCTTTGTATGCTCATGCCACTCCATTCATAAAGAGGCGGAGTTGTTTCTTTTATTTTTCTTCCTTAAATCTAGATTGGTCTTGTAACTGGCTTTGACCAATAGAATGAACTGAAAGTGATACTGTGCATTATAAGGTTTGGGCTTAAAAGGGCATAGTAGCTTCCTCTTTCACTCTTTTGCGATTCAGCTCCATGGAAAAAAGCATGAGTCAGACCTTTGAATGATGATACAATTCACAGAGACAGAGAGGTTCAGTCAGTCCCCAGCAATATTAGCCACTCCGGTTGAGGCTTCAGAAACATGAGTGAAGCCATCTTGGATCCTTCTGCCCTAGATACAGCTTCAGCCAACACCTTGTGGGACAGAGACATGCCATCAGTGGTAGGCTCAAAAATATCCACATTCTAATCCCTGGAACCTGTGAATGACATGTTGTATGATGAAAGGGACTTTGCAAGTGTGATTCAATCAAGGATCTTGGGAGGGAAATATTATCCTGAATTATCTGGGTGGACCCTAAATGTAATCCAAGGATCCTTAAAGAGGGAGGCAAAAAGGGTCAAAGACATAATATTAGGAGATGTCACAGTGGAAGTAGCAGGCTGGAGTGATGAGAAAGGGGTCATGAGCCAATGAATACAGGCGGCCACTGAAAGCTTAAAAAGCAAGGAGACAATTTCTCCCTGCAGAATCTCCAGAAGAAACCAGCCATGCTGATCTAGCACATTGTCTTTAGCTCAGGGAAACTAAGCTGTGAGAAAATTTGCATCTCTTTAAGCCATGTAGTTTTTAGCAATTTGCTACAACTATAGGCAACTAATACAACATCCCTGTTGAGTCCTCCCCAAACTTCAGGCTAGTGAGAAATAACGAATAGCTACTGTCTCATGCCACTAAACTTGGAGGTGTTTGTTAGGAAGTAATGGATATCTGGAATACAGTGTGAAGGCTCCTTATTACTGTGCTAAAATAAACTGACGGAGCCTCAAGGCTAAGGGAAGTAAGAATTCATGTAAATTTTTATTCTGTGGATTTACAGTGTTAATTGAATTCAGAGTTACTAAGCTTTTTATGTAAAATTCAGTACCTTTCAGGAAAGAGAATTCTGAGAACTAGAATAGAGATTTAGAGGAGGATTTGGAAACTCTAAGTACCAGAAGCATGATACCCACTGAGTCCCTTTTGGTGACCAAAGCAACCTGTCCTCACTTCTCTGGCCAGACTGAGGCTCTCTCACCTGAAGGAGTTACTGTGAAATGCTTCCTATAATAATAACTTAAGCCAGATGCCAGCACACTCCCAGATGGTACTAACAAAGTCAACCCAGAAAGAGAGATATACTGTAAAACAATTTCAGGGATTTGTTAATTTATAAAAGGATTATAATTTATGCATTCTCTCCAGGAAAAAATTCTGAAAGTATATGAACAAAAAGAAAAGAATGCAGTTTTATATTGAATTGAATTCTCTGATTATGCTGCACTTATCACTTCTCTGATTATGCTGCACTTATGCACTTATCACTTATCTCTGATTATTGCTGCACTTATTGCTTCCTCCTATCTCCTGTGCTATTGCTGTCGTGTTTTGTTATTATATATTATTTGCACTCACAGTAACTTGCTACAATTTTTGCTTTAGACAGTCTATTATATTTCAAATAGAAGAAAAATAATTTTGAAAAGTCTTTTACATTTACTTCACTTTAATCATTTCTAGAGTTTGTCATCTTTGTTTTGCGCATCTGTACAAGTTTCTCTCATGTGTATTTCTTCTATTTGATAAACTTTCTTTGTTACTTCTTGTAGGTCAGCTGCTGGTAATGAATTCTCTCTTCTATGTCTCGTGTGAGAAAGTCTTTATTTCACCTTCTTTTATGAAAGAGAATTAGACCTTCATCATTTTGTACCAAGGCTACATCAAGTCTTGATCTGTGCTACAATTTAGTCCAGAGAACCCTTGACTGTTACTCAATCCTTTAAACCAATGACATCATCCTAACATAACTGAGAGAAAAGGAAGTAGCAGATATCCTGAGATACCTGCAATCAAAAGGTGGTAGATAAGTCATATGATAGGAGCCTATTACCTCAGTTAAGTCTCTGGGGATCCAGTGGTCTGGAACATGTCAGAATATCCATTACACTTTGCATACCCACTACTAGTAAAGGAGAAAAGAATTGACTCTTTGGGCTTTTTTTAAACTTTGGAGATAATGTTATATATATATATATATATATATATATATATATATATATATATATACATCTGATTTACTTCCAGTTTATAGTCGGGTTTGGAAAAAGAGAAGAATTTCTATGTCATCTGACTGCAGTAAAAGCAGCTCTACCTTTACATCCTTACAATTCAACTGATACAATGATGATCCAAGAATCTATAGCAGATCTTGTGCTGTAAGAGACAATAGGAATCACAGCACAGGACCCTTGGCTCTTGCAGCAAAGTGACGATTCTTCAGCAACTATTGTCTTTTGAGAAATGGCTCTTGGCTACATATTGGGCATGGGCAGAGGCAGATTTCTGGACTAGGGACTCCAAGTGACTATATAAAGTAAGCTGCCCATAATGTATATGATGATATCTATCCAGCCCAAATATTGAGCATGCCCAGCAGTAATCCATAATTAAAATAAAGAGAAATGTATGAGACCAGACATGAGCTAGTTCTGAAACCACACTCATTTAGTAAACAAATTGCATTCACTCTTAGCATGCCCTTTCTGGCCATACTAACACCTAAGCTTTCTCCCATAACATATGCCTCTGGCCACATGGAGAGTTCTCCAAGATCATATGACTGAGAAGAAAGAAATCTGAGTCTTATGGATGACAGAAATAAAATGAAAAATTTAATCAAATGGTCTACTCTGATTTAAAATGTCTACAAAGAGGTTGCATTGGAAGATTGTATAATCAATTCAAAACTTTCTTTCAAAAGACAGAACTTCAAGTGGTATATCTCGTCCTGTTTCTCTGAGAAGTGGCTTATGGTGAACCTCAGCATCAATGTGTGGTAGACGTTAAGGTCTAGCCAGATAGCCAAGAGGCTGTAAGGAATGCAATTAGAGGAATGGTACCAAACTCATTATAGCTGGGGTGTTTCCCATAAGGTGCTATATGGAAGACAATATCATGGATGCCCAAGACTGTTACCTGGCGTGTTGGTAAATAGATGATAAGGGTTGAAACTGAAGGGGAAAGAAGAGGAATATGAATGATAAAAAGAGGATTCTCTTTTAGTGTCATCTTCTACTATAATAACAAGCATTAAAATTTAGCCTGTGCTCCGCGGTGGGAGAGGTCACAGTGGTGGGAGGCCTGTGTACCGCAAAAAAAAAAATAAATAAAAATAATAATAAAAGACCACTACAGCAATATACTAAAAGGTTTACCAAGGGCTCAGATCTCTTGGGAATGAAGTTTTACCTCATCTCTAAGTTGAAATCCCTATCTGTTGAGGGCAGAGAAACATAAAAATAGTGATTAGAAGAGGAAAGTAATAAACACCTATAGTCTCCTGTCTTATACCCACATTTACTGCCTTGTGCCAACTAAATATTTTTAAAAATCTCTAGTTAGATTATTTAGTTTTCCTTTCCCTTTTCTTCAAGTGTAGACAGAACATACTATTGGTAGTTAATTTTACAAAGTTGTTCTAAAAATGCAGAATATAGAAGCAAAAACACATCAGAATTAGAGATGCAATGAATATCACACAGCGATTCTGGGCTTGTATCTGATAGTTACAACATAAGAGATTTTGATTTTAGTATTTAAAAGAACAGAATTTGGGTCACAATATTTATACTGGGCTGGCCAAAAAGTTCGTTCAGGTTTTCAGTAAGATATTACAGGCAAAACCCAAACGAACTTTTTGGCCAAGCCAATATTTTCTTTTTCACATATATTGCAAAAATTATCTAGAGGACTACTCTTACTATAATTTTAATGATCAAACACTGATTAAATTATTGATAGTTAGTTAAAGAATATTTTCTGACTATATACCTATTAGAATGGCCAATATTTAAAACAAACAACATCAAATGCTGGTGAGGGTATAGAATAACAGGAACTCTCATTCATTGCTGGTGGAAACGCAACATAGTACAGTCACTTTGAAAGACTGGAAGTTTCTTACAAAACTAAGCATAGTCTTACCATAGGATACATCAGCCATGCTCCTTAATATTTACCTAAATAAACTGAAAAGTTACGTTCACACAAAAAGCTGCACAGGGAAGTCTACAGCAGTTTTTTTCATAATTGCCATAACTTGGAAGCAACTAAGATGTTCTGCAGTCCATGAGAGGATAAATAAACTGTGGTACATCCAACCAATGGAATATTATTTACTCCAGAAAGAAATGAACTATCAAGCCATTAAAAAACATGGAGGAAACTTAGATGCACATTACTAAGTGAAAGGAACCAACCTGAAAAGGCTGTGTACTGATGATTCCAGCTCTATGATATTCTGAAAAAAGTACAACTGTGGAGACATTAAAAGCCTCAGCTGTTGCCATGGATTGGGAGGGAGGAGAGGGTGAATGGGCAGAGCACAAAGGAATTTTAGGGCAGTAAAACCATTCTTTATGATTCTAGAGTTGTGGCTATATGTCATTATACATTTGTCAAAACCCATAGAGTGTATAATACAACGAGTGAACCCTAATGTAAACTATGAACTTTGGGGGCTAACGATGTGTCAGTGTAGGTTCATCAGTTGTAACAAATAGACCACTCTGGTGGGGCATGTTGATAACGCGGAAGGATTTGCAAATGTGGGGACAGAAGGTTGTAACTCTTTGTATTTTCTGCTCATTGTTACTGTGAACCTAAAACTACTCTTAAAACTAAAGTTTATTAATTAAAAAAACAGAATATTTTTTACTTCACAAGTACATAGGTTTTCAATTTAATTCTTAGGACTTTATTCTTTCTTTCATTACTTATTATTGTGTGGACATTATTTAATAATATTTTTCCTTGCTACACTTTAGCAAGCATGTACTTTAAATACGTAGTGCTTTTCATTGCTTTAATTTATTGTTTCTTCTTAAGCTGAATAAATCAAAGTCTTGTTTTTTCATGCCTTTTAAATATCTTATGAAGTTAGTTTCTGTTATACTTTCACCAGAGTTTGAGACCCAACACATTATATGAGGAATGAGTGATAAAAGAAAATAACTTATACTGTGCTAATATATTAGTAACAAGTCTATTTCAAATTTTATAGAGAAATTATATTCTTGGATTTTAAAATGTCTTGATTATAACAATATATTGCTAAAGTCTCAAGAATGAATTTATATGCATGAAGAATAATATACCTTTCACTGATGTGTAGACACATAATTTCCAAATGATCTTCAGCCTATTTTACTTGCTAAATACTTACCAATATACTATTTACTAAGCTTTTTAAATACTTGTTAATGGATACATAGAGAAATGGTTTGATTATTTTAAATGGAGCAGAAAATATTTGGGCTACAGAGCTACATCACTCAATAGTCATTCTATCTAGAAAATAAGATTGTAGAGGTTTGCAAAACAACACTGATAACAATCAAAACATTTTAATACTCATAGATCCCTGCTATATTTGAAAATAATGGTTAATAACTAAGACTATATTTCATAGTGATGTGTGTCCATATCTATTTGTATTTATTAATTCTAAAGGAATTAATGTACTTCTGTTTTGGTAGGCACTTATTTTTTAGTTGTAGTAGAGTTATGTGGTTTGTTGAGAATTGTAATTCTGTGAAAGTAATGATTGGTGTTGAACCCTACTGAGATTGCTTAGCTATAAATAAGTGACACATTCCTGAGAAGTTCAATTATTTTTTATCTAAGGGTTTCAGTCAACTAAAAATACAATAATCATTGGTCAAGGAAATAATACATACTTTTAATTTTGTTATGATTTGATATTTAGAACACTGTATTCTCAGCTTCTGAATTCTATTCTATTCTATTCTATTCTCAGCTTCTGAATTCTATTCTATTCTAAAATGTAGTGTCTTAAAATAATATTTATTTAGCTCATGAATCTGTACTGGAAATCTGTGCAAGGTCACCTAGGCTTGACTGATCTTATCATGAGGGTGAGTCTACGGAGGATGGCCTCGAATGGGACAGTGGTGACAGCCAGGATGACTAGCACCTCTCTTGTTGTGGCCTATCATCTTACTTCACTCTAGCTCACGTTTGTCCAAGAGGATGTTGTAGGGTTCCCTGAGCAGGAAAATAATTTCACAAGCCTTCTTGAAGTTTGGCTTAGAATTATAATAAAACCACTTCCAAAATTTAACAGGAAATAGATTCCACATCTTGGTGACTGAGCAGCAATGAATTATCACCATTTTTGTAATGTAACACAGATATTAACCTGGATTTCTAAATAGGTTATTAAGTATACACAAATGAATCAAACAGTATCCTATTGGCTAACAAATATCAACTTACTTCCCCATATTTAATTTGCATACTACTAGAGGACAGTCAGAATTTTTAAAGACATTACTATCATCTTAAACATAATATGCAAATATTTTTTGTCTGATATTATAAAGAAATCTTTTCAATATCATTTAAGCTGTCAATTAAAATTCCTTAAAATGATATATTAAAAAAGACACATTGTTAAATGATTATGTGATAAAGATTATACTGATTAAAAATATAAATACAATCAATATACTCACATCTATGGGCTCATGTATTTTGTATCATTCAGTGTGAAAAACATAACACAATGCATTTGTCCACCATTTCTGGAAAGGATACCACACTAGTTGAATTTACGTAGATACTTCAAATAATTTTAGAATGATATATTGACTAAGGGATGGTGGAAGATGGATACATAGATTATCTAGTTAGATGAAGATAGATAGATAGATAGATAGATAGATAGATAGATAGATAGATGAAGGCAGAAACAGTTGGATGAATCACCATTCAATGGCTATGTGGTCTTGTGCAAGTTAATTAAACTCTGTCCTTTGGATGCTTTGTCTGTAAAATGGAGATGATAATAATATTTTCTTCATACATTTTTTGTGATTATTACATAAATAAATACACATAAAATGAGTGGATCGGTGCATGGCACATAAGAAGTATTAATTAATTGTTAAATGTGATTACTTCACTTGTTTCTATTTGTTTGTTGTTGCTGTTGGATGATAGGTTGATGAATGAATAAGTATTACGGATTGAATAGATAATTGTATAAATATGTACTTGCTGGAATCTTACATTTTCTAAAAAGCCCCATTTTCCTTCTTTCTCAGGTCCTTTGGAAAAAAAGATATTTTTCCCATATTTTATACATTTTTCTTTTTTCTTAAAAAGAGTAGAGTGTAACACAAACAACAAATGTTGATGAGGATGTGGAGAAAAGGGAACCCTCCAACACTGTTGGTAAGAAGGTAAACTGATGTAGCCACAGTGGAAAACTGTATGGAGTTTTCTCAAAAAACTAAAAATAAAACTCCCAAATGACCCAGCAATTCCATTACTGGGTAAATATCCAAAAAACCCAAAAGCACTAATTTGAAAAGATACTTTCACCCCAATGTTAATAGCAGCATTATTTACAATTGACGAGATATGGAAGCAACCTAAATGTCCCTCAACAGATGAATGGATAAAAAGGATGTGGTATGCATATACAATGGAATACTACTTAGCCATTAAAAAGAATGAAATATTGCCATTTGCAGCAATATGGATGGACTTGGAGATTATTGTGCTAAGTGAAATAAGTCAGACAAAGACAAATACTATATGATATCTCTTACATGTGGAATTTAAAAAATACAAACTAGTGAATATAAAAAAACAGAAACAGACTCACAGATACAGAGAACAAACTAGTGGTTAGCAGTGGGGAGAGGAAAGGAGGAGGGGTAATTTAGGGGTAGGGAATTAAGAGGTACAAGGTATTACACAAAAAATAAGCTGCAAGGGTATATTTTACCACATAGGGAATATAACCAATATTTTATAATAACTATAAATGAAGTATAACATTTACAGATTGTGAATCACTATATTGTACACATCAGCTATACTTCATTAAAAAAAAAGTAGAGCGAACATAATTTAATCTGTACTAAGGTCATCATTGAATATTAATGATTATACACTGTATTATGTTAACTTACAATCATTTAATTTTTATAGTCAGTAAGTGAGGAACCAAGGGATTACATACTAAGTGTTAAAAGCATGATTTCTAGGATATAAAATTTACCACCTATTTCTTAGAAAAACTTATTTTAGAATGTATTTAGTTTAAATTAGTGTGTCAGATAAATAGTATTATGAAGTAAGACATAATATGTATTTTCCTGTTGTAATCTAAAGATGAGCCAATATCATACATTTATGTATCAGTTACTGAGTCCAGAGTTTCTGTCTATATTCTTAAACACACATGTACTACTTTAAAATGTTTTTAATAAAAATCTTCTGCTGTGTAATATCAAAAACAAATCAACATCTTGTGTTTTTATGAAATATAACATTAATAATTCCAAGAGTTTTATTCTGATTTTTTAAGACACAGTAGGGTGTATAAGTTGTCTATCAATGCTCTAACAAATTAAGACAAAATTAGTGGTATTCACTGTAATTTCTATTTTCCTTCTATTCATTTATGAATTTTAATGATAATTAATTCATGTATCCGTTTATTCACTTTTATAAAAGTATTTCTCAGGGGATCTTATATGCCAGAGACTATGTTAGTTTTACTCCTCTCTATTAATTATGATACAATAACTGTGTATAATAAGTTTATGTTTATCAACGTGAACAAAAACCTGTGCTGATATGTATTAGTCATTATCTTCCTCAGTGGTTTGCCACCATGACCAACACCACCACCACTCTCTCCCCTCCAAGGAACATTTGACAGTGTATACACTGGTTTTTGACTTAGGTGGTGGGGGGATGCTACTGGAATCTAGTGGGGAGAGGCCAGGGATGTTTCTAAACAGCCTAGAATTCACAGCACAGCTCCCCACAACAAAGAATTATCCAGCCCAAAATGTCAATAGTGCCAAGGTTGAGAACCCTGATCTACCTATACATTTTCAAAATGTTCACATGCATTATACAACAAATCTAAGCATGTTTCTTGTAGACATATATGTATGGTTTTTGTTCATCAACCAGTGGCAGCAATTTACTAGGAACAGTTGAAAAACCTGTTATCCTCAGATGTTAAAATCTGCCATATGGAACATATTTTTTTTAAAAGTATAGTTGAAGATAACTGATTCATACATGTGTGCATGTTTGTGTATGTAGGTATTTATTTTTTGTAGATGTCAAAGATCATAGTCATCAGGGCTGCGTCCACAGTATAAACCACGGCCTGTTTTAGTTTGAATCCTGCCTTTTGCACTAAAAATATGAAAATGTTGTCCCATAGAACTATAAGGTTGTATGCTGAAGAAGCAACCTTGAAAAGTTATTGACTGCTTCAAGTAGAAAGCCATGTAACATAACTAAACCACATGAGAAATGACGCGGCATTTAACATTCTCTACAGAAAGTATCATATTCTTACCTTCGTAATGCATTTAGCAAATAGAGTTAGTTTATACTTTCAAACCAACCCTAAGACCCAAAATACCTCATTCCTTAGTTTAATTATTTTTTCTCTTGTTCTGTGTTCAGTGTAGAAGAAAAATAGTTGGTGCCTGTCCTTTGAAAAAAATCTCCTCTCACTCTTGAGTTTTATTATTAAAAATACTTCAAAAACTTCTTTTCTTTAGAATTATTCATTTTCTCAAGGCCACATGGGAAGTTTGATATGCTATACCTGTAAAGATTTGAGCTAGAATTGATATATAAGAAAGTCCTTCAGAAATTCAGCCATCTGATTTATCACTAAATAACCATATTCTTAATTGAACTAGTCCCTTTTATTAAAAGCTCTGCTTTCCAAAATAAAATCATTTCCTAAGCCAAGAACATTCACTTCAGATGTTTTTTTCTATTGGAGTTGAAACACTATTACCTATACTGTACTTGGAAAGATAAGTATAAAAGTATAAGCAATAACCCATAATAGAATACAATGTAATTTTGATCATAATAGGTACAACACAAAACTGTAACAAATTCAAATATATATAGACAATTTAAATCAAATTGATTAGCATCTGGATATAATCAGTCATGGGCATGAAATGCTTTTTAATAAGGTAATGACTTCATTAAGCATGGTTAATCACATACCACCTTGAACTCATTTTCTAAAAATAGAATTAATTATTCAAATTACAGCAATTAAAACACACCAGTCAATGGCTGGATTCATTTTTAAAACTAAAAGCTTGCCAAAAATTCGACCCATCATTTCCACGAGTTAGAGCATGTATTGAATATCTAATTTAAGAAAACAGACTTCCGAATCAAACAATACTATAGGAATAAAAGATAGACAACCTTGGGTAATTATTTCTTAGCCAAATCACATAAATAGAGAATTAAGCAGGGCATAGAGAATACACTTGGATCTTTAAAAAACAGTTCACTTAGTGTTCACATATAATTTATCATTCTTTTTTCAAATATGATACTGTTTCTTTATCATAGGACAATACTCGATTCAGATAAAGTAGAAATACATTTTCCTTACTCTACACAAAATCAACAGATATGTATAGAACATCTCCTCAGTGTACGGTACACCGGATAAACAAAAGAAGTACAACCTCCTTGGGAGATTTTAAATACAGTTTGGGACGCTAGATATAAAATGAGGAAAGCTACAGATATTATGCACTAAACATAGTCAACTGAAGAATAGGATGCTGGGCCTCCTGTTTTGAGGCATATTCTTTGAAAACATATTTCCTTGCAGATCAACTGAAGAAATTAAATTGGATTCTATTTCATTGTACTCTATACATGTCCATTCTGAGGAGAAGAGTTTATTTTCCTGACTATGCTTATTTATAGACTCATTAAGAAAAGGTTTTGCATGGTCCAGTAAACATTTATGGATATGGAATGGAGCATATTGCCTTAAATTTACTCTGTAAATTTAAGAATTTTTAGTTATAAGAACTTAAGAATAGTAGTTATTTTGCACAACACCTGCTTTTTCATCTTTCGGTGTACCACTGAATTATCCCACACTTAATTCAACATTCTGACTGCTAATGGACATTATAATAATACGTATCCAGGGCTTCCCTTCCCTGGTGGCGCAGTGGTTGAGAGTCTGCCTGCTAATGCGGGGGACACGGGTTCGAGCCCTGGTCTGGGAAGATCCCACATGCCGCGGAGCAACTGGGCCCGTGAGCCACAACTACTGAGCCTGCGCGTCTGGAGCCTGTGCTCCGCAACGGGAGAGGCCATGACAGTGAGAGGCCCGCGCACCGCGATGAAGAGTGGCCCCCGCTCGCCACAACTAGAGAAAGCCGTTGTGCAGAAGCGAAGAAGACCCAACACAGACAAAAATTAAATAAATTAAAAAAAATTTTTTTTAAAATAATAATAATATGTATCCAGAACTGTGATTGTATCCAAAAATTTTTTGAAACAGTTTAAAAGTGTTGGCATATCTGTAGAGGTATCAAGGTACATCAGTAAATTTTACCCACTTTGAAACCCACTGCGTACAGACATCATGTAAAAAGAATTCTTGCAAGTTCACAGAATGAAGTGTTTTGTTGCATAATTCTTAACAAAGTTGCTTTCATTACAGTAATCTTTTCTGTACTAAAATAACCAAATATATAGGCAAAAAAAAAAGATTACTTCTGAAGAAGTAGTAACTCAGCAACATCATGTAAATGTGATAATAAAATATATAACTCATTTCTAAGGAACATCTACTTTTCGTGTACTATTTGTAATATAAAAAGGTTAGAAACGTCAACATGTCCTTTTTATTTATAGACATGAGCTATTCCCACAATGTGCTTCAGAATGAACAGCTGTTACTAAAGAGATTAGGAAAATAATAATAATTTCAATTTCATTCCATTTTTACCTTATAGCTGAACATCAGGCATGAATTTTCTGGCTCCCCGTGTCATTCTGAACCTGTATTTACAGAATATTCAAGTAATATTATTGATCTAGTAATTTAGTTTAATGGGAATTATGCCTCGTTATTATAAATCTATAAAATAACATTGAATAATTTCACTGGAAATTGCTTCTGAAATTACTTCATTACAATAATTCAACAAGAGTAAACAATAGGAAAGAAAATTTCCACCTTCTTGCCCTTGTAAAACCCTATTTTAATGAAGCTATCTGGCATATGTCAATATTTCTTTCTATGAGAATAGAATATGATCATGATAAATGGTAACTAAAACAAGCAATACATATTAAATTCCACCTTGAAAATGAATGAGTTTTCATACATACGTCACACATAATAAAAATGCACTTTATTATCCGCCCACTGAATATTGTTTAGCTGCACAATCAGTATCAGGACCTGAATGTATCTTGGTGAATGTACATAATATCTTTCCAGATATACCATTGCCTTCACATTCCATTTAAAGAGCAATAACTGGTGGGACTTCCCCGGCAGTCCAGTGGTTAAGACGGCACACTCCCAATGCAGAGAGCACGGGTTCAATCCCTGGTCAGGGAACTAAGATCCCAGCATGTCACACGGCATGGCCAAAAAAAAAAAAGGAGTAACTGGCTTCATAAATATTTATGGGATAGAATACAGCTATTTTCATTATTTATTTATTTCAATTGGATTTCCGTATAGTCTGTATTTTAAGGTCTAAGTCAAATGCAGCCTCTTGCATGAAGTATTCCCTGTTCTAGTACCAAAACCAGTTTCTCCTCCTCTAAGTTTGCCATAGTACATGGCCCCTGGCTTATTATTACTTTTTCATTAGATCAACACCTTTTATTGATACCTAAAGAATCATACAATTTATATAAAGTTTTTTTAAAATTTTTATTGGAGTATAGTTGATTTATAATGTTGTGTTAGTTTCAGGTGTACAGCAAAAGTGAATCAGTTATACATATATATATATATATATATATATATATATATATATATATCTACTGTTTTGGCCCCTTGCTTATTAAATGGATCATTTTCTTTTATTCATCATCATGATTTTGAGCCTATATATATATATATATATATATATATATATATATATACACACATATATGTATTTATTTCCCCCAGCAGTGGTTCAGATGATGACATTTCAAGAACATTGTAGAAAGCATAAATTTTCAAAGTCATTTAAATCCAGAAACACTGCCATATGATCCCACTATTGGAAACAGATGTGCAAACCACTAAGTATAACATGATATGATCATGGAACAGTATATGCTGGGGGCATATGTAGGAGGTTTACTAGGTGGTAGTTGTGATGGAGAGGTCCTGGATAAAGGAGATCCTACTTGTCCTGTCTGTGTCATCCTTCCCCTGGACGGAAGGACCGCCAATAATTTAAAGAAGCTTCATTGGTAGTTAAATCATGTGTAACCAGATGAACCCAAAAGAGTCATAGAAATGACAATACTGAAGAGAGAGCTAGAGTTCAAGATATTGCAAAGCTTAGGAAATTTACTACATTCTTTTACACTTTATTTTAAAATGACTTAATTAAATAGATTTCTCTGTTTTTTTTTTCTTTAGTCATCTCAGTGTTCTTGTATTTCCCAGGCTTCTGTCACCAACAGATATAAACTACTTATATTTACATAATATCAACACTCTTGATTAACATAAATTATGCAGTGCAATAGGGTATGTCTGCAACCTACTATAAACCAGTAGGTAAGTTACATTTTAAGAAAAGTAATTTGCTTAAAATGCAAAATACAGAAATTGTGCTAATAAAACTACAAAATACATTTAGATATCATGTTAATTCATTTAAGTGTATGCATCTTAGGAATCATCAGATGATAAGTGCAGCAGAGATATATGATACAAAATTATGTTATGAAATTATTAATTTTAATGAAAACAAATTTTTTTAAAGAAAAATATTTTCCCTTTCTTGGATATAGTAAGCACTAATAAAATTTTAAATACTGTTTTTAAACACATAACTGAAAGCATCACAGATAACTGATAATGACTTTATATCAAAAAAATCTAAGACAATATTCTGACAAACATTGCCAATTCATTTACTCCCATCCTCTCAGAATATGAGTTAGGATGTGCAAGAAAGGATAAAGAGAAAAGTAAAATGTAGGTGGGCAATAATAACAAAATAATTAACAATTTAAAAAGAAATTTTAAATGAAATTTGACATTGATAAATGTAAAATAATTTTACAAAGCTTGCCAATGTGTATTAATTAAGAGACGCATGCCCTCTTGTCTGTCAGCTTCTTCCACACTTTAAAAAAATTTTTTTACACCCACTTGGCATTACAGGACATCATTGCTTAAAACCTCATGCTTTTTCCAGCAATGTCAAAGACCTCTTATAACCATATAACTCTGAAAAAGCTTTGTTATATTTGAATCATTCTAAGAATTGTATGTCTGATTGAAACAGAAGTCCCTTTTTAGAAAAACAAACAAAATTCAAGCTGTTATGCTTAGTAACTATATATCCACATTCTAAATTATAATTTTGAAAACCTGAAAGTGTACTTTTTAAATTTGAAAATAAGCTGTGTCTCATCTTATGATAAATTGAAGTGTTAGGGTCATTTCAAACATTCCTTTTCTCTCTACACACTGGGAAAATAGAAATGATTATTCATGGTACATCTTTAGGGAATCACATTTGTACATTAAAGTTTTTTTTTTCATCTTCAAATGTGTTTGAATTATCATGCTAAAGCTTTTTACATTTTCTAGAATTTTGTTCTCATTATTGTTGTCTTGCATGATAAAGTTTATATTTGTTAGGTAAGGCAAAACACTTTTTTCTCTACCAATTAGAAATTGTATCTATAAATGGTCACTTACTGACATGAGAGTGGATTTTTTACCTTTGGTTGCAGTTTGGTAGAGGATATTATTGCACCCCATTTATTATTTTCAGTCTTTAGAGGGATTAGGATGGTGTTCACTGACGTTTCGGCAATAAGTAAGTATGTGCTATGGCCTGAACTACGTCTTCCCAAAATTCATATGTTGGAGGCCTCACCCCTAGTACTTCAGAATGTGATGAGTTGGAGATAGGGCCTTTAAAGAGGTAATTCAACTAAAATGCAGTTGTTAGGTAGACTATTATCCAATATGGTATCCTTATAATAAGGGGAGATTAGGACAGACAAAAACAGAGGCACCATATGAAGACAACAGGAGATGGCCATCTACAAACTGAGGGAGAGACATCTGAAAAACAACTCTGCAAACCCCTTGATCTCAACTTCTAGCCTCTAAAACTGTGAGAAAATGAATTTCTATTGTTTAAACCACCAGTCTATGATACATTGCTATGGTAGCCCTGGCAAACTAAAACAAATGGGAAGGTGGAGAAAAAAGTCTCTGTATTTAAATGTATTTACTGGAATTAGTTGATGGAAAATCTGTCGGGCCAATCACCCATTAAAACAAGATAGTAATGCACAGCATAATAGACAATTGCAGATCTGAAAAAGCGAGAAGTTAAAGGATCCTAATGGGATCCTAGGACTTTAACAAAATCAGGTCTACTCGTCAAATGGCTTAGAAGATCATAGTTATATCTGGGTCAAAGGAGTGAAAAGTAAATACCTCAGAAAAGTTGGAACCCTACTGAAAAATGGTCCAGAGGGAGAAAAAGTATCCTTAAAAGGGATTATTTAAAAATTTGCATACACGAAAAATGTTCTTAAAGATGTTTTTTGAATAAACAAGTGATCCAAATAAAATGGTAATAAAGCAAGGCATCTCAGTTTTGCTCTTACCACTTAAAAATACTTCTGTATTTTTACTTATTGTCTAAAAGGACAATATAATGAAAAACTCACAAGAAATAATTAATATATAAATTATTTTAAAAAATAAATTGTCTTTGGGAGTTAAGAATATCAGTTTAAATCCCATTGCTCAATATTTTCCAAATTTTCTGTTTGTTCTTTCATACTTAGAATAAATTCATTCATATTTGAATAAATTTATTATAGAAGTGAGTTCAAGTTTGACATGTGTTAATCATAAAGTTTTAAAATACTTAATTATTCTATAATTTGGACAGAATTTCAATAGAATCTTTACATAAGTTAAAATTAACAAGATGAGATTTCACTGAAAGTATTATGGCTCACAAAAACTCAAATATAAATAGAAGTTTTATTTAATAAAATGCTGAGCAATCAGATTTTTAATTTATAAACGGAGCACAGAAGATTTAGAATGTTCCTAATAATCATTGACTGACTTACTAATCATCCAGGAAACAGAAATGACTCAAGGTATTTTAACAAAAAGGGATTTAATATAGGAAATTACATGTTTATAAAACTTATGAAATGGTGACTGTTAATTGAAGAGGAATTAGGAAAGGTCAAAATCACAGGAATCCAACACTGATGAACCCAACTGCCACTAGCACTAAAACACATGACATGAAGCTGCTGAAAAACCTAGGCCTGCTGTCTTCCCAAATATTTACCTACCACTGCCAGAAGAGAATGATGCATTCCCCTATCCTGTCTTCCAAATCTCATTCAAATGGCCTGCAATAGAGTAAAGAGCTTAGAACTTTGAAGATGGTGCTGAAAATCAACAGACAATTTCCAGAATACTTATTAATAAATCTTAAAGTAGTATTGAGCCAAGGAGAAGTGTTTACCATAAAATATATACTGCTTAAATTTTATCATGCTATTGTTAGGAGAAATGTAAGTGTTAGCTGACAAGGTATCCCAAAGTGTTCCAGTTACACAGTGCTATCTTTGCTTAATATTTAAATATATCTAACGAGCACTATTTCAGTGTAAGTTGGGAAAGCAAGTCTTACCTCTACTATCTCAAGGTATGAGGGCAGGACTTATGTTTATGTGTACTTTTCAAACTTTTCTTGTGTATATTTATTATATATAAGATCATGTTTATTTTTGGTATATTTATGTATATTATGTATATTTACTTTTTTAATGTATACTTATGTATATTTTTGAAGTGTTATGTATATTTTTACCTCTATACTATACCCCTTAGTTCAAATTGCATTCTATCATTATTGGTCCACAGAAGGCTCCTGTTAAAGATTGAATTGTGTCCCTCTAAAGTTCATGTTGACACTGTAGTTCCCATTGTCACTATATTTGGAGATGGGGCCTCTAGGGAAGTAATTAAGGTTAAATGTGGTCATATTGGTGAGTCTAATCTGTTAAAACTGGTGTCCTAAAAGAGGAAGAGTCACCAAAGTTTTGTCTCTGAAGGAGCACAGAAGAAAGGCCATATGAAGACACAATGAGAAAGTGGCTATCTACAAGATATGAAAATAGTCTTCACCAGAAACTGAATTTGATCATGGACGTCTAGCTTCCAGAACTGTGAGAAAATGAATGTCCATTGTTAAAGCTACCCAGTCTGTAATATTTTGTTATGTCAGCCCAAGCAGACTAATGCAGCCTCTCTCTTACGTTTAGAGTTGTTTCAAGTTTGGTAAGTCATTCCCCTTACACTTTGTCTCCACAAAACAACTTCCTATCCCATCATTATCCAATCACTTCAGTGTGTTAAATGTATCTTTTATTTCACTGTAAACTTGAAAAATATCATTTTGCATGCATATATCACAATTTACAGCAATGTTTTTATTGTTACATCTTATTACACATTGCATATGTTTTTTTACTTGGCACACTTGTTTTTTTTAAATTAATTTCTATTGGAGTACAGTTGCTTTCAATGTTGTGTTACTTTCTGCTGTACAGCAAAGTGAATCAGCTATACGTATACATATACCCCCCCCCCCTTTTTTTGATTTCCTTCCCATTTAGGTCACCACAGAGCACTGAGTAGAATTCCCTGTGCTATACAGTAGGTTTCATTAGTTATCTATTTTATACATAGTAGTGTATATATGTCAATCCCAATCTCCCAATTCATCCCATACTTCCCTTCCCCCCTTGATATCCATACATTTGTTCTCTACATCTGTGTCTCTATTCCTGCTTTGCAAATAAGGTCATCTGCATCATTTTTCTAGATTCCACATATAAGTGATATTATACGATATTTGTTTTTCTCTTTCTGATTTACTTCACTCTGTATGACAGTCTCTAGGTCCATCCACATCTCTACAAATGGCACAATTTTTTTCCTTTTAATGGCTGAGTTATATTCCATTCTATATATGTACCACATCTTCTTTATCCATTCCTCTGCTGATGGACATTTAGAATGATTCCATGTCCTGGCTATTGTAAATAGTGCTGCAATGTACATTGGGGTGCATGTATCTTTTGGAATTATGGTTTTCTCCGGGTATATGCCCAGGAGTGGGATTACTGGGTCATATGGTAGGTCTATTTTTAGGTTTTTAAGGAATCTCCATACTGTTCTCCATAGTGGATATATCAATTTACTTTCCTACCAATGGTGGAAGAGGGTTCCCTTTTCTCCACACCCTCTCCAGAATTTATTGTTTGTAGATTTTTTGATGATGGCCATTCTGACCAGTGTGAGGTGATACCCATTGTAGTTCTGATTTGCATTTCTCTAATAATTAGTGATGTTGAGCATCTTTTCATGTGTTTGTTGGTTATCTGTATGTCTTCTTTGGGGAAATGTCTATTTAGGTCTTCTGCCCATTTTTTGATTGGGTTGTTTTTTGATACTGAGCTGCATGAGCTGTTTGTATATTTTGGAGATTAATCCCTTGTCAGTTGCTTTATCTGTAAATATTTTCCCCCATTCTGAGGGTGGTCTTTTCATCTTGTTTATGGTTTCCTTTGCTGTGCAAATCTTTTGAGTTTAATTAGGTCCCATTTGTTTATTTTTGTTTTTATTTTTATTACTCTAGGAGGTGGGTCAAAAAAGATCTTGCTGCAATTTATGTCAAAGAGTGTTCTGCCTATGTTGTCCTCTAAGAGTTTTATAGTGTCCAGCCTTACATTTAGGTCTTTAATCCATTTTGAGTTTATTTTTGTGTATGGTGTTATATAGTGTTCTAGTAAATCTCTTGCATTCCTATATGTTAACAATGAAAGATCAGAAAGAGAAATTAAGGAAACAATCCCATTTACCATTGCAACAAAAAGAATAAAGTACCTAGGAATAAACCTACCTAAGGTGGCAAAGGATCTGTACTCAGAAAACTATAAAATACTGATTAAAGAAATCAAAGATGACACAAACAGATGGAAAGATATAGCATGTTCTCAGATGGGAAGAATCAATATTGTGAAAATGACTATAGTGCCCAAAACAATATACAGATTCAATGCAATCCCTATCAAATTACCAATGGCATTTTTCACAGAATTAGAACAAAAAATTTTACAATTTGTATGGAAACACAAAAGAACCTGAATAGTCAAAGCAATCTTGAGAAAGAAAAATGGAGCTGGAGGAATCAGGCTCCCTGACTTCAAACTATTCTACAAAGCTACAGTAAACAAGGTAGCATGGTACTGGTACAAAGACAGAATAGATCGATGGAACAATATAGAAAGCCCAGAGATAAACCCACGCTCCTATGGTCACCTAATCTATGACAAAGAGGCAAGAATATACAATGGAGAAAAGACAGGCTCTTCAGTAAGTGGTGCTGGGAAAACGGGATAGCTACAAGCACACTGTTCTTAAGCCTTACCCATGTGTCCATGTGTAAACCTAATACCTTGCTCATAATTGCTGCAGACTGTGCCATAGTCTGCTTCCATCATGCTTAATATACCCATTTTCCAGAGGTGATCTGTATTCACTACCTCAATAAAACACCAAATAATTACTCAAGTGCACAATTGCTCTTTTACTTTTTTCTCAGGCTCTGTCTATTATTTTGTATTCTTTATCACCCAAGCCACTTTCTTCAAGCCCAAATTACATCTTTTCTTCTCTCCTTGGTCCCAGACCCCCTTTTGAAAAGGCTTTGTGGAAAAAATAAAACTCCCAGATAAATTAATCCTTATTTATTATATTCTAGGCCACCCACAGCATGCCTTGGCACTTTGCCTCTAATACTAAAGGAATCAATTAATGTAAAAGTTAGACTTCTCCTAAAATACAAGTTCAGGTAATTGTGGTTTAAAATGTCATTTTTCCCTCTGTATATTTATATAACAAAATTAGAAATAACAAAATTTAACAATATTAGTTCTTCCAATCCAAGAATACAGGATTTCTTTCTATATCATTTTCAAATCCCTTCACCAGTGTTTTATAGTTTTCAGTGTATAGGTCTTTCACCTCTTTGGTTAAGTTTATTTCTAGGTATTTTATTCTTTTTGATGTTAGTGTAAATGGCATTGTGTCCTTAATTTCTCTTTCTGATAGTTCATTATTAGTGTATAGAAAAGCAACAGATTTTTGTATATTATTCTTGCATCCTGTAACTTTACTGAAATCATTTATTAGTTCTAATAGATTTTTGGTGGACTCTTTAGAGTTTTCTATATATAGAATCATGTCATCTGCAAATAGTGATAGAATTTTACTTCTCTTCCAGTTTGAATGAATGAAATTCTGCCTTTTGCAACAACATGGATGGATCTAGAGAGCATTATGCTTAGTGAAATAAGTCAGAGAGAGACTATGTTATCACTTATATGTGGAGTCTAAAAAATAAAACAAAAAAATGTATATAACAAAACAGAAACAGACTCACAGATATAGAGAACAAACTAGTGGTTATCAGTGGGAAGAGGGGAGTGGGGAGGGTGAGATAGGGGTATGGGATTAAGAGACACAAACCACTATGTATAAAATAAAGAAGCAACAAGGATACAGCATAGGTACAGCACAGGGAAACACAGGGAAATATAGCTATTATTTTGTAATAACATTAAATGGAGTGTAACCTATAAAAATGCTGAATCACTAGCTCGGTGCTTTGTGACCGCCTGGAGGGGTGGGATAGGGAGGGTGGGAGGGAGGGAGATGCAAGCGGGAAGAGATATGGGAACATATGTATATATATAACTGATTCATTTTGTTGTGAAGCTGAAACTAACATACCATTGTAAAGCAATTATACTCCAATAAAGATGTTAAAAAGAAAATGCTGAATCACTATGTTGTACACCTGAAACTAATTCAATATGGTAAGTTAACTAAATTTCAATAAAAAATTTTAAATCACTGCAAAAATAATAAAATTTAATTTAAAAACAAAAATGTTTACAGGCTATACAGCATGATTAAGAATATGCTCTATTTTTATATTTTACACATTTGTGTTCCACACCCCCACCCCACATGGCTTCTTCCATGAATTCAACTTTAGCTGAATCCCACTGTGAAAAAAAGTAGGCAATTTTTGATTCCAGTTTGATGTTTCAATCAAATAAGACAGTGTGATTTTAAGTGGGCATTGCAAATTCCAGGCTTCACCTTCAATTAAAAGAATTCAAGAAGAGGCTCTTTACACTTAACAGTCCAAAGCAGAGGACGCGGGCATTAGGATTTCCTCCTATCCATCACTTGCTATTGCACATTATCTCCCAGCAACAGCTGGTGACACACACACAGTGCCTCTAGGAAAGCTCTCTTTTCCCCCTTCCATCTGTTTTAGTCAATTTACATCAGAAATAAAACACTGTTTTACTGGTCTGCTTACAACATCTTATCCACAATGTAATTTAAATCCCTTTGGTTATGGGAGATTTTGCATTTTGAGGGTAGTTTTACTTTAAAAACTAGCTGAACTTGGAGGTCTTCACAACCTGTGGGTCAGATAGAAAATTTTTATAGGTAGCATAGAAAAAATATGATGCTTATTCTATCAAAAGAAAGTAAGGATAATATGTAAATATGTTGAAAAATAAAATATACTGATTGCATTTCTGAGTTTGAATTTAAACTTGTGACCAATATTTTATTTTCACTAGAGAACAGCAAGGGTTTGCAATTTTTATAAGGGCTGCAAGATCTATTTCTCCATGCTCCACTGCTCTTGGTTGGGAAATAGCAGCGGACACCAATGAGTGTGGAAGTAGTCATACCTTCCTTTGCTACTTCTTCACACCTTCACACCTGGTCTGAATCTCCAGCCATGAAGATAATAAGATTTTTTTCTTCCTTTTCTTTTCTTCTCTTTTTTTAAAAAAATTTGCAACCTATTCTCTCATGTTTGATGAAAATGCAAGCTCTGGAGTCAAACTGCTGAACTCTAAAGCATGATTACCATTTTATGTGTGACCTTGAGCTAATTATTCAATGTGTCTAAATCTCAGTTTCTTCACTTAAAATATGACACACCTAACTCATAGAGTTGTTATAAAGATTAACTGTTCCTATCCCATTGTAAGGATCCAGAGTAAGCTAATATAAGTGTTACAGAAATAATGAGATGTTCTTTTTTTCTGGATTATTGTGATTCTCATCTTCAAGAAAGGAGACTTTCCTTTATCCATCTTTTGAATTAATCTCTTTGTTTTTCATTTGAGGAAATGAAAAGAATAAAATCTTATTCTTAACATTGATGTTTTTAGAATTACAGTGTTTCCTCCTAAATTCATTATTGCAACAAAGCTAATTTTGTCCAGCAGAGCATAAAATCAATGTTTATATTGATACTTTCTAATGCACTATTGTTTTTTTGTTTTGGATTTAACGGAAATTTTTATTTTTAAACAGTTGTTTTTCTTTATTTTGTAGTGCATATATTTTCTTGCTTTTCTCAAGTGAACACTTTATATCTTTGGTGTGGGAAATTAGAAAATGCGTGTTAAATTCATTCTATTCTTTGGTTGTTTCTACATTCAGGTAGTAATTTTTTCATAAGGCAATTAAACACATGAATAATAAGCTATTTAATACGTATTTATTAATTTTCCACTTTCTAGCAGTAAAGGGATTTTACCCATTGTTTGTCACAGACTGTTACGAGAATTGTTATTCTGCTCGGCTCTGAACTCCAGACTGTCTACTCAAACCACCATGTGGAAGTCTAATATGGATCTCAATATTAATTGCCAAAACGAAACTATTGATTCCACTTCTCCCCACAAAAGCCCCCAATTTCTTCATCCCCAACTCTCAATAATGGCACTGTCATTCAGTCAGTCGCTTAGGCAAAACAAAAAAAAATACTTTACCTGTTTTCTTCAGACTTCACATCCAATCTGTAAGTAAGTCTTGTAGGGAGTATATTAAAAATATATTAAAATTCAAATTACTTGTCACTACCTCCATCTCCATAAGCCATAATCATCTTTTGAATGGTCTGCTACACCAGCGTTTTATATTAGTGAGAATTGGCCTGTTTTGTTTTATGTATTTTGGAGGGCAGGAAGTTAATTGATTTTGATTCTCTTAAAAAAAAACATAGTACATGAGCCCATTATAATTTTTAGGTTGCTCAAGCAGTACAAAAGTATATTGAGACAATATGGAAGTCACCTTCTCTCACCCTGCCTATCCCTTTACCTCTCCAGAGGAACCATAGTTAAATTTTTAACATATATCCTTTAAGACTTTTTGCTTTTTCCTATACAATTATATCTGTGGTTCTAAACTAGGGTGATTCTGTCTCCCAGGGGACTTTTAACAACATCTGAGGACATTTCTGTTTTGTCATGACTACAGACGGTTGTTATCGGCATCTAGTGGGTAGAGGTCAGGGACTCTGCTAAACTACAATGCACAAGACAAACCTCACCACAAATAATTATTTGGAACAAAATGTCAATAGTTGACATTTTGAAAGGCTGTTTTGTGTTGTGGTTGTTGAATTCAATGTTTATATTCACAAAATTGTTCAACCAATCAATTTTAGAGCATTTTTATCTACCCCAAAAAAAATCCCACATCCATTGACAGTCACTCCCCATCTCCCCTAATCCTCCCTACCCTAGGCAACCACTATAGATTTGATTATTCTGGATATTTCATATAAATGGAATTACACACTTCTGTGACTGGCTTCTATCACTTAGCATAGTGTTTTCAAGATTTATCAATGGTATAGAATGTATCTAGATTTTATTTCTTTTCATTGCCAAATAATATTTCACCGCACTGATATGCCAATTTTATTTAATCGTAAATTGTTTCTATTCTTTGGCTTACTATTAATAATGCTGCTTTGAACATTATGTAGTTTTTATGTTGACATAGGTTTTCATTTCTCTTGGATATATACCTAGGAGTGTAATTGCTGAGTCATACAGTAAATTTGTGCTTCACTTTTTGAGAAACTGCCAGCCTCTTTTCCAAAGTGACTAGCACCATTCTTACTAGCCATGTATAGGTTCCATTTTCTTGACAACCTCACCAACACTTGTTATTTCATTATTATACTATATTAATTATAGTCATCAAAGTGGGTATAAAGTACTATATCATTGTGGTTTTGGTTTTTATTTCCCTAATGACTTTGATCAACTTTTTATGTGTTTATTTGTCATTTGTATGTTTGTTGTTTTTTTTTTGAGAAATGTCTATTTAGGTCCTTCATGCATTTTAAAATATTTGGGTTATCTATCTTTTATTATTGGATTGAAGAGTTTATATATTCTAGATATGATTACTTTATAAGGTATAAAATTGGCACAAATATTTTCCATTCCTTTTTTTTTAAATTTTCTTGATGGTGTCTTTTGAAGCACAAAAGTTTTGAATTTTGATGAAGTCCAATTTTCTATTTTAACTTTTGTGACCTAACTCAAGCTCCTGAAGACTTAGAACTTTATAAGTTTTCTAAAGAATATTATAATTTTAGCTATCACATTTAGATCTAGATTTTATTTGAGTTAGTTTTTCTGTATAGTGTGAGGAAGTGTTCCAACTTCATTCTTTTCATGTATATACCCAATGTCAAGCACCATTTGTTAAAAAGACTATTCTTTCCCCCACTGATTTGTCTTGGCATCCTTGTCAAAAATCAAGTGAATGTAACTGTGAGAGTTTATTTTTTGTCTCTCAATTCTATTAATTGATCTGCATTTCTAACCTGATGCCAATATCACACTCTCTCAATTAATGTAGATTTATGGTAAATTGTGAAATTTGGATGTGCAAGTTCTCCAAAATTGTTCTTCTTTTGTATGATTGTTTTCTCTACTCTATTATTGAAAATAGGATATTAAAATATCCATCTACTCATTGAATTGTCTATTTTCCCCTTCAATTCTCTCAGTTTTTGTTTTGTGTATTTGGGGGGTCTATTGTTATGTTCATATGCATTTATAACTTTTATCTCTTCCTAATGGATTGAGACTTATTACTATGAAATGTCCCTGTATATCTCTATTTTTTAAATTTTTGTTTTAAAGTCTATTTATCTGATATTGATAAAACCACAACAATTTTCTTATGATTGCTGTTTTCCAACCTCTTACTTTTAACCTATTTGGATGTTTGATTCCAAAGCGTGTCACCTCTAAATTGTATATAGTTAGATTTTTTTTTTATCCAGTCTCACAAACTTTGCCTTTTGATCACATTGTTTAATCCATCCTCAGTGTTATTATTAATATAGTTGTATTTACATCTTCCATTTTACTTTTTGTTTTTTATATGTCTCATGTGATTTTTGTTCCTATATTTCTCATGTATGGCTCTTTTTTGCATTAACGGAATATTTTTTAGTGTAATATTTTAACTCCCTTAATTTTTTTCACTATATATTGTTTTAGTTATTTTCTTAGTAATTGTTCTAGAGCTTACCATATATATATCTCAACTCATCAGAATCTAATTCAGATTTATACTTAGTTAACTTCAATAAGATATAGAAATTTTGCTCCTATATAGCTTTCTTTCCTTGTCCTTTGTGTGCTATTACAGTTATACATATATGTTACTCACCCAACAGTACATTGTTATAATTATTACTTTAATTTTTTGTCTCTTAAAGAAGTGGAGAGAAGAAAGGAGAGTAGGTATGCATTGAGTTTATTTCATCCCCACTTACCTCCTTGATGATATTTTTGTCAAATATATTGCATTTCTTTCTTTTATAGCTCCAACAACACAATTTATAGGTATATAAATATAGACATATATATGCAATTATTTTTTAAATCAATTAAGAATAGAAAGAAGATGTAATACGTATTTGTAATGGTTTCTATAATTACATAATTATCTTTACCAGTATACTGTGTCTTTTGTTGTATTCCTATTGTTTTTTAGTTACTGTGTAAGATCACTAGATTTCAAACAGAAGAGAATTTAACAGCTAATTTATTGGGGTTCCTTTGTACATGACAAGTCATTTTTCTCTTGCTGCTTTTAAGATTTTCTTTTTCTGGTTTTAACATTTTCACTATGATACATCTGTGTGTAGATTTCTTTGCTTTTGTCCTACTTGCACCTTATTAAGCAACTAGAATGTATAAAACAAAAATTGTTTTCTCAAATTTGGGAAGGTTTCAGCCATTATTTCTTTATTTTTCTTCTCCTTTCTTTCACTATGTCTATAACAAATTAAAATTATGAAGGTCAAACAGAAAGTATGATAATAAAGGATAATTCATGACTAAGCTAAAAACAGAAGCAAAAGCAATTTCATAATTTCTTAAAGGACAAAAAATGGTGAGCAAAGGAGTAACATGCTAACACATTTATACAATAAGCTAGCATGCTAGTAGCAAAGTAAAATAAACCAGTTACTGAATAAATATAATTTTTAAAGCAAAGAGCATAAGAAATTTATCACAATGCTAATGGTTTTTTGTATGCTAAAGAGATAGCAAAATTGATTATTTTAAATCTATAAGCTGAAAATGGAATACATATCCAGCTACTAGGTTACTACCTTACATCCTCCACTAAACCAGCTAAAAATTTTCAGAAGATGCAAAATAAGAAGAGAATTGAGAAAAATTCATCAAAATTTAATTGGCAAGAATATGAAAACTGGAAATGTATCAATTTCAAAATGATTGAAGGTACTAAGAAGGCAGACTTCTCATTTTTCCAAGTTTTTAGTATATAATTATAATGAGATGAAGATGATTTATTCTCAATTTCCTGAACAGTGAAATTATAAAGATGAAAAGGTTATATTTAAATATAATGATATGATAGTTCTTTAGTATTTAATATTAGCTTTTTATGTAATTCAGTTGAATAAGCAACTATTGAACTTTTAATGTTTCATTCACTATTGAAGGAATTGAGACAAAGAGAAAGATGATACAGTTCCCTCACTCAGAAAGCTCACAGTTCAAGAATGGATGCAGATAAAAGCATAATTCTGTCACAATAAAATGTTATAAATGTAAAAAAACATCATTCACAAAGTACAATAACATGAGTGTGTTTATTGTTATCACTAAGATTTGGAGATGCTTTGTGAAGGAGTAAGATGTGAGCTATGTTAATAAGAAGAGATACAATTTTTCGAAGGCACAAAGAAAGAAAGACCTTTCCAAACATGTGAAGAAATATGTTCAAACAAACAAAATCATGAAAAAGTTTAATGAAAGCAAAGATTATGGTGTGTCTGAGAAGAGAAAACAAGGCAGGGGATAATATCAGGTCAAATTGAAGATCAGAAGACAGATTATGAATAATCTTCAGCAAGACTTCAATAATATATTAAAATAGGTTTTAATACTGAGGAAAACAAAGAAATATTTATATATACTTCATAGCAAGCTGACATGGTATGAATATCATTTTTAAAAACTTGCTCTGGAAGCAACATGTAGAGTTTTAAAGGGTGAAACTGAAAACAGGGATCCAGTTAGAAGGCTAGTACCATAACTGGGAGAATTATTAATGAAGATATAGGATAAAGCTTTAGAATTTTTGATTGGGAGAAGACAAAGAGATATTAAAGTCACAGAATGGAATGGACAAAATTCCCATCAGTAGTAAGTTTCCAGTAAAAATTTCTAACAATACATATATGATTCAATGATACTTAGGAGGATATTTGTGTGATTTCCTCAAGATGAGCTCAGTAGCTCAGTTATAGAAACTAAGAGTTATACAGGTGAATTTTCCAGATGAACACAAAAGAAGGACAAAGAAGCAATGGGATACTCTCTCTTGTCATACATGTTTTTACTCCCAAGGGATTTAGAATTTAGGAGAAAGAATTCAAATCATTGACTTCAACCTGGTATGAAGTAATTTCTACCTAGAAGGCATAGGATTAGGAGTCTTTGGAAAAGAGCAGCAGTGATCTGGGCCCTCAAGAGACAGAGTTTCAAGTATTTGATAAATGGTGAAAGGTAGAATACCCTGGTGTTGACCAAGTGTGCCTTTAGCTCAGGTCCTTAGTTGATTTGTAGCAGAATGCAGCAGCATCAAAATCCTTTAGTGCAATAGACATGAAAGGCAAATGAAAGAAGGAAGGTTAGCTTATTTTGAATAATTATTAAGATATGTACCTCGGTTAAGTGGAGATGAGGAAAAGAAAGTTCCCTATACTATAGCTACTCTAGCAGGAATAGGAGGAAGCATCACTGTATCCTCCTGGCCTATTTCGAGGTAGTTGTTCTTTCACCTGTGCTGTGCATTGTTCTGTCAATGGGATTTCATCCTGCCTTAAAACACACACACACACTCACACATACACTTTTGCAAAAATGAATCCCACCTTTTTATTTGCTTTTCCCCTAGCATATAAAACGTTGTAAATTTTTTTAGCCACACTTTTAACTTCAACTCTTACCAATACACTCAGGACTCACAAAGCTATAATTCCAGTCCTGAATTTAAGAATGTTTCTTTATTCTACCCGAGTATCCCTTGTATTTATTCAGAATGTCTCAACTGAATATATAGGCTCACATGTGTGTCCCTCCTCCTGGTTTCTTATCTCACTGTCCATTAAAAGGCACCACTATCCATTTAGTCCAAACTCAAAGCTAGAAAGTCCTTCTAAATCTCCTTTTTTCTCTCTCAATTTCCAGTTAAGTACTATCCATCTCTTATTTCCATCACCTCTTTTATAGCCTCCTTGCCACTGCCTAGAGGAGACAATCATCCTTTTCCAGAGACTCCCATTTCTCCTCCCTTTCATTTATCCCTCATACTTTCACAGAGTGAAATGATTATTCTAAAGTGCAAAACAGATTATGCTATGTGCTCAGAGCTCACAATGCTCAGTAGGATAAATGTGAAATTCCTTAACATGGTCTTTCATCACCTGCTCCTTGATCAATTTTCAAGATTTTCTGCCACATCATGGAACCAATTACTAGTGGTTTTGCCTAAAGTGAGAATAAAATAAGGAACAAAATGAAGAAAAATCTCTGCACCCACAGAGTTTACATTCAAATGGGAGGAAAAGAAGTATTAATAATAATAACAAAAACAGCAACAACAACAACAATAATAATAATTGCTATGGAGAACATAGAGCAAGTTTAGGGGAATTACAGTTGGGTTTTGGAAGAAATTACTGTTTTATATATTGTGGTCAGGAGAAGTGTCATTGAGGCGATATTTGTGCAAGGACTTGAAGTACACGTAAATTTTAACTTGCAGAATTCCTCTTACCTTACACTGCTTTTCCACTGTACTTCACACTTTCTTACACACACACTCGAATTATTTATTATGACTATCTCCCCCACTACTACTAAATGCTTCATAAAATATACATCTTTGCCTTGTTCACTGACTCCTAGTTCCAGAAATAATACTCAGCACATAGTAGTCACTCAATAAATATTTGATGACTATATGTATCACATTGAACTGGACTTCTACCACACTTGGAGAAAGCATCAAGTTAAAATAAATCTAGTTAATATCCAGACTCATATATCGCAAAATAAAAGTTGGTCATGTAATCCCATTATGAAAAAACTCAAACAGATTCTTGGCTCCATAGATCAGAGTCTCACAAGTTAATGCCAACGTGTAGAGCCTGAAGCAACAGCAGTTGGAACAACATATGTGACTTTACTCCCTGCCATTTCAGGAGAGAAACAATATAGAAACAGAAATGAGAGCAACAAAGATTATACAAATATCCTGGGAGCATAATTCACTTTATTTTATAATGAACACTTGTAACATGGCTATCGTTCTAAATATCAGCGGTCTGAACATTTAATTTTCTAATGTGAAAGTAATTTGTTCTAATGTTACAACAGAATTTCAAGACAGAATAACTGAGTTCCATTTCAGTCTGCTCAGACATATTTCTGAGATGTCTTTCCCTCTTTGAGTAATATTTCAAGCTATTAGTTATTTATTGCTAATTATATGCTGGACATATTTTCACATGTAATCTTCATGAAATTTCTACAACATAGATTTTATTATCTCTATTTTATGGTTGAGAAAAGAAGGAGAAAATCAGATAAGTTGCCTCAAAACCACATAGCAAATGGTGTAGTGGAGATGGGAAGCTGCATCTGCCAGCATTCAAAGCTCAGGCTTTTAAGCATTATTTTACTCTGCCTTGATTTGTACCTATGGTGGGACGTGAGCTCAGGGTCTTCCTACTCTGCCATCTTGGCCACTTCTCTCTTCTGCCTTGTAAAAGGAACAGTATCATATCAATATATATACTGTGCAGAATTGTTTCCTACTTAGTTGCTTTTTTTAAAAAAAATAAAATAAAGAAAGAAATGTTAAAAGAGTTAAAAGATGTTAAAATGTTAAAAGAGAGAAAAATTGACATCTTGCTTTAAATTATATATTTTCAGGAAATTAGGAGCAACCTAACTTCTTCATATTGCATTTGAAGAAACTATAAGCTTAAATGTTTGAGTCTTTAAAATTTCTATTAATTCTTGATTTATTTTCATTTAAAATAAAATGATGCACACTAATTATAAGAACTTTAAGTGATAAATTTTTAAATAAAAAAGAAGAAAGTAAGTTCGTCAAGCATGCCCTCACCCAGAGACAACTACTGTCACTATTTTGTGGGAAATGCCCCCAGTATCTTTATTGCACATGTATGCAAATAGATTCATATAGACGCAGTCATATAAACATTTGTATTTCTGGATTTTGTGAAAGAAAAATTTATTTATTTAATTTCTCTTTCTTTGTTATATACATACAAGTCCACTAGTTAAAAAGGAAAAAATTTAGAAACTAATCTGGAAACTAATATTGAATCGATTTTCCCTCAAGTTTTTGTTTTCCTCTTGATGAGTGCCAGTCACTCTTCCAAACTTGTTTCTTTTTATATGAAGTAAAATCAGCAAAGAGGCTCATCAGAGAGGGCAGGAATCCCCAGCCTTTGCTTCTATTGAACGTAATGAATGCTTGACTCCAAGTTGGCATTCTAGAAGCTTGCTCAGGTCATGGATAACATGTTACATCTTTCCTAATATGGTGGTTAATGTAGGGGTCAAAATTAAAAACACATATTTGATATTTTTAAGGCTGAGAAAAAGCTGAACATTTATGAATATCACTAATCCATATATAGATACTATCCTTGTCTGCCCTCTATTTAGAGACAATTACATCTTGATTGATCCACCATAGCAAGGCTTCTTAAAGGAAAATTCTTACTGCCCTTTCAAACAAGATGTTTGCTTCTGTGTTTTTACCTAATTTAGAAGACCTATTTTAATGAGTAAATCTGCATGAACATGTCACATGTTTTCACCTTATAATATTTTGGGCCAAGTTCTCTCTTTCCAACCCTTGTCTAGTTTTTATGGTCATCCTACAAATAGAAAAAAAATTTTTTTGGTAAAGATTGATATGCTAGTAAATGTTTAACTATTGGTCCTATAGGAGAAAATAGCTCTGGTTTATAGCATTTGCTAGTTGCTTTGGTGGAAATACTTCCCCAGTGGCATATTTCATGCTATAAAATGACATCACTGAATGCAGAAATAGGAAGAGATGTGAAGTAATATGCTTCACATAGTATTTCCTTGAGTAATATACTTACTTGAGTAATTTTAAGTTCATACATATTAATTTTAAGTTCATACAAATTAACTATATTCAATAAGTTCTCACACTTTACTGAAAATTTAACAATTCACTGTTTGAACTGGTTGGGGCTAGTTTCAGTGGACCATTGTATTACAGTTATTTGAAACGTCACATGAGATCTTTGTTATGCAACAAATCAATTCAAACTTATTTACTGGATTACTATTGAGGAAAGAAAGACACGGCCAGGCCCAGGGACAGCCTCCTCATATGCAGGCATTAGGCAGAAAGCAAAGCCATCTCCTTGTTTTGCAGCTAATGAGGCCATGACACATGGAGGAATGGCATCTAAAACAGAAACTTTTGTAGCATCTGAACAAGAAACTCTGACCACGAAAACCAACCAACCATGGAACATGCGTAATAAAAAAATGCACGTTACTGATGACCACTGTGTGACCTTCCATGTGTGGTGCTCCACTAGTAGGGGAAAATTTAAGGGAAAACAGCTCTTAGAGCGCATGTACAGTGGCCTCTGGAGACAAATGCGCAGGACCGAGAGCTGATGCAATCTGTTGCAAGCTAGGCCACACATCAACCTTTCCGTCAATGAATATCTCACCCTTAATCAAAAAGACCCCCATTCGTTCAAAGTGCTAAAAATAAGATTTAAAGGGGGATCAAAAAACTCTGCAGGGCGCTCCTCATTCACAAGGATGCCGGTACTTTTCTCTGTGTGTCCTTTCCCTTTTACCTCAATAAACTGCTTCTTTGTTCTCTTTACTCTTCAGCCTGTGTGTCTTTTTCTTTTCTTTTTTTTTAGCTTTGTGTTCCTTGCCCAAATTCTTTTTGGACAAGTTGAACAAGAGCCTCAACTTTTGATAAAGCTTTTCCAGTATCACTATGATATGCTAAAAACAGTGAAATATTGCAACTATTAGGCTGAATGGGAATTTAGGAAAATCAGGAGATGTAAAAGAACAGCTCAGCTGTTTTCTGTTATCCACTGTTCATTGATAACAGCAGTACAGAGTTGTTTAGAAATTTTCTACTAAACTTACTACTTCATTTTCTTTATGATCAATTTCCTGATTCCTAGTTTTGAAAAAATAAGAAGTCATCTAAACTCAGTCTTGTCTGTGAAATAAAATTATTAAATACTTTTGTCTTTGTACTGATTTATTATTGCAGAAATCACATATTTTACTAGTGTCCATAATATGTGATATTGTCTTTAAATGGTATTTTCTTATCACATACTTCCTATACATTTATGAAAAAGGGGGGAACATTTCATGGTTTGTACTGATTTTTCCCTAAAACCCAAATAATTAATATCAAAATCATGATGAGTAATTAATGAGTAATTAAATTAACAACTAGAAATCATCATGGAAAGGAAAGGAAATGATATTTAGTACTAAACCATTAGTCATCGTAAGTACCAATTATTCAGGAATCGTTTCATAAAAACTATGTGATACTTTATAAATGTAAATAAAATACAACTTTAATGATCTTCTTTGCTCTCTCTCAACCATAGTTATTTCTTTAATTAGTTAGGTAATAAACAACTGCTAGATGTTAGACTCTGGGCTGCCTCTGGGAATCAAAGATGTCCTTTTTCAGAGAAACCATGAGATCCTCACTTGTAGGTTCAACTTAAGGTATATTCTGAAGCCAATGCTGCTCAGTCAACAGAAACAAGGGTTTGTAAGCCAGCAGATCAGGGACTCAGTATGACTCTCCTTTGTTCTCATGTTCAAATTGCAGTACTAGGACTTTTTTTACCCTTAGCCAATCCCTGCCATGTATCTCTGTTCCAAAAGTAGTCCCTGTCTTCTCCCCTGAGTCTGAATCTTGTCCTGATTTTCTTTGTGGTACCTTTATTGCTTCAGGCCTGATTTTCTCTCCACCACTAAGGCTTCACTGATATCAACAGTTTGATTATCATAATTTCTTTCTGTCCATTTATTTAATATTTATTTAGTATCTTCAGTGCCAGACACTCCACTAAACACTAATTATACAGTGGTGAGTAAAATAAACCATAATATATTCACCCATCTCAAGTCAGGCATATTCCTTTTGCAACCAAGATTGGTTATACCAATAATTATTATTGTAGGTTAACTAGCAATTGTAATAGCAGTTCCATGATATAACCACACACATACACACACACATGCACACATGTACAAAAAGCACATATACAATAATTAGGAAACCCCTGCACCACCACTTCCATATTCAGTTAGATATTGCATTACAGTAACCTTGATCAGGTGAGGTTCACCTATACAAGCATGTCAATAGGTTGAAAAATATTAATTATATATTTCCTAAAATTGAATTCAGGCTTTCATTTTATTCAGACCTAATATAGTAATAGAATCATTAGTTTGGTGGTCATTTTGGCAATGGGATTAGCAATAGTATGCATATCAGATTTTTGCCACTGAATGTATTTGGTTACATTAAGACAATAAATTCCTTAAGCAAAAATTTAAGAACCTCTACTAGTCCATGTAAAGAAATTATGTCTATTATAAATCTTCTGTGATAGATGATAGATAGATAGATAGATAGATAGATAGATAGATAGATGATAGATAGATAGATCCCTAGACCAGGAATCAGTAGACAGGTCAAACCTGTAGGCCAAATATTACCCTTGGTGTGCTTTAGTATGGCCCTTGAGCTAAAAATCATTTCTATAGTTTTATAAGGTTATAAAAGAATTCAAAAAAGGATGTGACTATGACCATACCTGGTCTGCAAAACCTAAAATATTTACTATCTGACTCTTTAAAGAAAAAGTGTGCCAACTCCTGATAGGGACTTTGAATCAAGATTCTTACTCAACAATGTAGGTATCTTGTGCATCCAAATGTTAATAGGATGTTGTCAAAATCTAAATTAGAAATCTTAGTTTGCATATAGAAGTTTACAAATGCAAATTTATTAGAAATAGTAAAGTGGACAATAATTCCCTTGTCTTCCTTATTGATATTTTTAGTATATAAAAATGCTCACTCTGACATCTGTGCATCTTTTGTATCTAGCCAAACTGAATATGTATAGGCACTTTAAGAAAATAATACATGTTCTAAGTTATTGAAGGATTTCAGAACTGTCAGTTTTTCTTGGAAAATTTTAACATGATAACTCAGTCCAATGAGAGTCTATTTATACTATGTCATTCCTTTCATTTTTGTTCATACAATATTGATAGTTTAAATGTCTTAAGGAATATTTCATCTATTTATTTCTATGGCTCACAGAATGTGGTTAAGGGCCTAGAGAATCATTAATAATAGAAGGAAATCCCTTGCCTTTGTTGACTGTCCTACGTCAACCTGGCAAAAGCATAATGCAACATATGGGTGTCACCACAGACATTTAAATTCAACATACTCAGTTTTCTGACACAGCCAGAAGTAGTAGGGAACTCCAACACTGCAGAGACCTTGATGGAAAACATATCCTCTTAAGATTACTAAACCAGTAATCTTTACATTTGTTACAAACAGGCCTAATCAAAATCAATTACTGTTCAGCATTCTGAGAGCTGAAAAAAAACAGTGTAGTAAATATTAAAAAATCATTCCTAACTAAAGTTAATAGAATCTGTAGAATATCTCTGGCTCCCAATATTGAGGCCAAATGTCAATGTATGTGTTTCCTTTATTTTTAAAAAGTAGCCTAACAGTAACTGTCCAATCTGGGGTTATTGTGAAAAACATGTGAGATTTACTTCACTCTGTATGACAGACTCTAGGTCCATTCACATCTCTATAAATGACCCAATTTTGTTCCTTCTTATGGCTGAGTAATATTCCATTGTATATATGTACCCCATTTTCTTTATCCATTCATCTATCGATGGATATTTAGGTTGCTTCCATGTCCTGGCTATTGTAAATAGTGCTGCAATGAACATTGGGGTATATGTGTCTTTTTGAATTATGGTTTTCTAAGGGTAACCTGCTATATAGCACAGGGAGCTCAGCTCAGTGCTCTGTGGTGACCTAGATGGGTGGGATGTGGGGGGAGGGAGAATCAAGAGGGAAGGGATATATGTATACATATAGCTGATTCACTTCATTGTACAGCAGAAACTAACACAACATTGTAAAGCAACTATACCCCAATTAAAAAAAAAAGTGAGATTAACTTCCCAATTTTAATAATTAGACTATGGTTAAATAATGGAAGAAAATTTATATATGAGAATGTATGTAAGAAAGAATATTGTTTTTATGAGTATATAATGAAATGTTTAGAGGTAAGGAGGTATTATGTCTGCAGCTTACTTTCAAGCATTTCAGAAAAAAATATAATTATGCATACATTCACATACACAGGTACATGTGTATACATATTTGTGTGTGTGTGTATTCATCCACTATTTTGAACCTTAGATGCCATAGTTTCTACCAATTGTCATGACCCATATATACACATTGACTAACATAGCTTTACCATTCCCCTCACCTTTAGGCAGATTTCTTCCCAGCTATAGGCTCCTGGCTTCAATTTTCTTAGGGGTTTTACTTTTGAAAACTTGCAATAAAATTCTTATTTGTCCTTTAGAAATGTAAATCTTCTCATGGCCTTTTGCCAATTTTACAACCCAGTACTGTCTTTCTCAGGACCTAGGAGTCATCCTTTTAAAATATAATCATCAAGAAAGATAATCTCCCTATCCGCCCCCCCATCTCTGTGGAAGGCAGGAGCCTAACTCAGATAAGCATGAATTAGCAAAGATAAATGACCTAATCTCATTGACCAGCCTCCTCTGTAAGGGTCCTCTAGTACTTATCTATTAGACCACCCCAGTGTTTAAAAATACTCCCACCTTTTGTTTCAGAGGAATTGAGTTCAATCTCTCTCCTCTATTCCAATAGTCTTAAATAAGGTCCTCTTTGCCTGTTTAACTCCATCAGTACGATTTTTCATTGACAACACAGACACAGACATGGACACACACATTTCTACTCACACAAAGTGAAAAGGATGATTAAGCAAATATAATGACATTAATTTTGGGGGAAAATGAGCAAAGGGCAAACAAGAGTTCTTTGTACTACTTTGCAACTTCTCTATGCTTTTGGAATTACTTCAAAATAAAAAGTTAAATTATCATGCAAAAATGTACATGATATGTTCTATAATATCTAACAAACAATTTAAATGAAAATCTACATACTCAATTCCAAAAGCACACAGGGTACATGCTTTTAATACCCATATCTAAAACAATCCAACAGCCACACCAAGTTGAGGTGTGTCTGTCAACACCATAAATTGCTAAGAAAAGCACTGAGAGATAATTAGAGTGTAGTATTACACATAATAATGCTCAAGAGGCTGGAGGCAAATTTTGTTCTTTTGTACAAATGGAAGATTTCTTTCTACTTGAAGACCAATTAGCAATGTAAACTTATAAAATATTTTGCATGAAATTCAAAGGTAGAGATCAAAGAATTGTGGAGACTTAAAAGTAGAGTTGTTCTAATTTTACCAGTTGTGTAGCCCATTCTCATAATCAAACAGTAATTTGTTCCATGATATCCCTAAGGAGTGACCATCTTGTTCTTTCATAACTACTCCTAGGAGCAGGGATCTTGCCCATTCCAATTTTGGACTTCTATATGAAGAAGAAATCTTGTCTTCTCACAATTTGTACTCATTAGTCTTTGCCTCATCCTCTGAAAAACTTGAAAGTAGTCCATATGTACGTCTTTTAAATATTAAAACAGCTTTCATCCATCTTTTCAAGCTAAATATTCCAACCAGATCTCCTTTAACCACCTGGGCCTCTACCTTTGTGCTATTTTTTTTTAATATAGAATACAGTATTCAAATTAAATGGAACAGTTGAGAAATGGTCAGACAAGCACGTAATACTGGAGGTGGCCAAATGATGGCCGTCACATCCAGCTTCTAGGGACAATGCTGACAGCAAAACTAGAGGCATAGTAAGGTGTCCAACATGGGTCATGATGATGGGGCAAGCTATGGTATCTTTGATTCAGAATAGTGATTGTGTTGTTTTCACCAAACTCATTCTCTGGAGAAATTCTGTGGTCCTCACTTCCACTTAGCTTCCTGTGCTCCTACCCACTTTATAAGTCTCATGTCCTAACATCTTCAGCAAATCTTTCAGTCTATCCCTTTGCTGTTTGAATCATCCAGAGACAATTTCATTTGCTTAGTTCTAAGAACCCTGACTGATGCCGATATTTCTTTTTAACTAATTACCTGATTATTGAACATTTTTTCTATGAATACTTTATGCTGTGTCAAATGCTTCTGACTTAAAGAAAGAAACAACTTCTCTGGACTTCAAGCTCTTACCTGTTAATTGAAATTATTTATGCCACCTCATGGTGGAGTTGAAGATTGTAGATACAATGATGAAAGAATCAATCCTAACACAGAAACTGGAACAGAGTAGGAAGGTAGAAAACAAAGTTATTTACCTTTTGTACCACCCCTCCCCTGCCTTTCTCGCATGTTTTTGCCTCTTGTTCATTTCAAACCCCACCTGTTCTTTTCAGATGTAATTCAGGCTTGTTATGGGTCAGGGAGTGAGTGCAGAAGTCATGGTGCTATTTAAAGAATTTCAAGAGAATTGATATATTTAATCATTTTTGTGAAATAGCAACAAATTTACTAACAAAGTACATGGGTTTATATAAGCAAGTTCCTACAACCAAAACTAATACATATAAGATTTTCTCATAATCGTATTTCTGACATTTCCATCAATATTATTTGGTTTTTGGTTTTTGTTATTTATTTTACTTCTTGCTAGGTGTGAAAAGTTGAAAAATATTGAGCCTGAAAGCTAAAAATTGAAAAATTTTATTATTAGTTGTTTTCATTTTTTATGTACTGTGAATTGGGAAAACTTGACATTGTTTGACTTTTGCGTAAGTATGCTACTCAATACTCCACAGATACTTAAGATCCAATGGTATGATTCTATAACACCTTGATTTGTCACGAAGTCCTCCTACATTGAAATATTTTCCAATTTCTGAAACATGACTGTGGACTCTAGACTCCACTTTTCAAATTGCAATCCATTTAATGAACAATATATTAGCTAAATGTTAGAAATATTGTTTGACATCCTAGGTTTTTATTTTTTTTCTTCTGTGGCATTTAACTTTCTCATTCCTGAGCAGAAACCCCTGACAGTGTGTAAGCTGGGTTCGACCACTACCCTGATCCCAAATGCAGCACCTCCAGAGAGATCTGCCATCTTTCTAATTTGCTTTACTATCTCAATACTAAGCAGATCTTCATCTCAAAGACGAAATACAAAGTTTTTCTTTGTTCTATGAATCTTTTTACAATCATTCTCCTTACTTCCAACTGATAATCAAAGTATCTCAATTCTATCTCAATAGGGACTCTTGAATCCAACTGTACTTTTCCATCCCTATGACCTTAGTTTGAGCTTTACAAACTTTCATATTGACTACTGAAATATCTTCCTATTTCATTTCTTTCCTCAAGATTCCAAATCCAAAAGCAGGGCGGGGGACGGTGGTGGTGGTGGTGGGATGAATTGGGAGATTGGGATTGACATATATACACTAATATGTATAAAATAGATAACTAATAAGAACCTACTGTATTAAAAAAATAATAAAGTTTAAAAAAAAAAGATTCCAAATCCACACTCCTTTCTTCAGTGAGTAGACAAAGTAGAAAGTCAAGGATTAGTTCATGGAAGACCTTGTATGGTTCTCTAGACATTATTATTTAAGCAATGGAGAATATTAAAAGAAGCCAGATTATCTATGTCATAATGTTGTTCCCAGCATCGGTAATATTTCCTTGAGCGTTATTGATTCTATCAACTTTTCTACTATGAAATTGAGAGTGGCCAGACTATTTCCAGGACACTTCATAACATGTCAGTCATATGTGTAAATACATTTGCAAACATACGAAACTTAATAAGCTAAAGGAGAACTGGAAGAAAGAAAATGATATTACTAATCTTTACAGCTAATTTTAAACCTACATCCTTATCTATATCTATTTTGCATAACAACCTTATCAAAGTTCCTCTATACAGTGTCACAGTGAGCATTTTATAGACTTAGACTTAGCATATATAGTACTATGTATGTTGCTTTTTATTTTAAAAAAGAAATATGCCTAAATCTGTGAATGCTTCAAAAATGTCAAACAACAAATATAACTTAAGAAATTACCCAAAGAAGAATGTCATGAATTCTGAAGAAATGGTTACAAAAATCAGAATTATTCTTAGAAGCCCAAATGAAGTAATTTTACATAAAATATTGTGATAATATGTGTGATGGATAATAAACTGAACTAACTTTTAAAGGTGTCTGAATCAAGGGGGTAAGCGTAGAGAGATGTATAAAATTTAAAAATTATACTGTATTTAGATACACAATTAGAAAAAGACAACGGATGGCATCTAAGAACATAAAAGTCAGTGGTTAATACATGAGCAATAAAACTGGAAAGAAATAGACAAAGTTGCTAGATGCACAGGTGTACATCAGGACAGTATTCAGGACAGGGAGAAATAGAAGGATCAATAAGAAAAGTTTGGTTAATGGCAACCCCAGCTTCATGACTATTAGTTAGCTGTCTTGACATGTAACAGATGATTTAGCTAAAGTTTACTTCATTCAGCAAATCTTGAACAAATGATAACAATCAACAAATAATTAGAATTGATTTTTATGAATCGGTATGAAGATTTTTCATGTAAACATAAAAAAAAATTCTGATGGAGAAGTTAAAATTATCCTTCAAAGCAAATTAATTTAAATAAATATTTTAAAAATAATATTAAAATAATGCACAATAAAATAATTTATACACAATACCCACTAGTGGTCATGATTAGGTATTATTTAAAAAATGATAACTTAGAAGTGTACATATGAAATATTTAAATCTATTGTGGCATAAAACCAGCAATTCCACTTCTGGGTATATATCTGAAGGAAATGAAACTACAATCTCAAAGAGATATCTGCCCACCCTCCTTTCCCACGTTCATTGCAGCATTATTTACAATATCCAAGACCAAGACATGGAAATAATCTAAGTGTCCATGACAGCTAAATGGATCAAGAAAATGTTGTATTATATACAATGGACTATTATTCAATGATAACAAAGAAGAAAATCCTGACATTTGTGACAACACGGATGAATTTTGAGGGCATTATGCTAAGTGAAATAAGTCAAACAGAGAAAGGTAAATTATGATCTCACTTATATGTGGAATTAAAAAAGAAAAAACAGATTGGCGGTTATCAGAGGCTGGAGACAGTGGGTGGGGGAAATGAATGAAGGTGGTCAAACGGTACAACTTCCAGTTATAAAATAAATAAGTCCTGGGGATATAATGTGCAGCATGGTGACTATAGTTAAAAATACTGTATTTTGTATTTGAAAGTTGCTGAGAGAAGATCTTAAAAGTTTTCATTGCAAGAAACAAAAAGCGTGACTATGTGAAATGATGGATGTTAATGAAACATTTGTGGTAATCATTTCACAATACATACATACAAAACAAGGGGGTTAGGGGCACTGACCTCCCAAGCAGTCAAAAATCTGCAGACTGCTCTGTCTCAAAAACAAAAGAATTGATAAACGACTCACCCAAGGACAGGAAGCTGAAGCAGTTTGGTTAGAATTGGGATTCAAACCCTAGTAATTTTTATTCCACATATTGTGATCTCTAACCAAACATAAACTTTTCCCCACAGTTAGTTCATTTAAAGATCTGTAAAATGAAAATACAGCTACTATATTTATTGAATAAAATTTGCATATAAGTGGACCCATGCAGTTTAAATCCATGTTGTTCAAGGGTCAACTGTATATCAAATCACTATGCTGTCTACCTTAAGCATATATAATGTTATATGTCAATGATATCCCAATAAAACTGAAAAAAGTAAAGAATAATACCCTCTCCAATAATCAAGATTTAGTCTTTGTTCATATACAAGCTTTTGAGTTAGTTCATTGCACCTGTAAACCACATATGGGAGGACATTATGCTTTACCTTAATTGAAGCTTGTAGCCAAAACGAAAAACATTCTAATTTTTTCAAAGCTGGCAACAGAGATGTGTATAATAAAATACATTTAAAACCTTTTCACCTACAATGCTTTCTACACTGTTATGTTTATCTTTTTTTTATAGACACTGTTAACAGCTATCCCCCTCTATTTTCTAGCTTAAAATATTTCAGATAGCTTGAGAAATGTGTATTTGTCTAAACTGTTTTTTTTCTAAACAAGAATCTCTCTGCTCTTGTTGGTTTGCAAGTTTCTAAGGGATCATTTTATGTGACAGTGGGAAACACTGTTTACTTATTGAAAAAAAAAAGTTGGCCACATTTTTAATGCATTGTACTTGTAAGCCAAGAGACATTAGAGCTCTTTATGGACAAAATGTGTTAACACATAGAGTGAAACCTACTTACAGGGAAAATAGAAGGGCCTTGATCTCCGTCCAGTTTTTAGTATCTAGTGTTGACATGCCTACATCTACTGTTGGCTGAAATTGCCTCTGGTTGGCAATTACCATGCCTGCTCTGAAAGTAATAAAAAGATCAAATTAGCAATAAAATGAACTTCTGACCCCCAAAAGTTACAGTAATAGCTGAAGTGCTGTATAAGATTTTGCTAGTCTAAATAATGAGAGTTACCATTTTATACTTAAATGTACACAAAAATATTTACTTGAGTTGGATTTCTTTCACATAAAAAGGTGGGTTAACGTGTTTTTCTCTATTTAAAAAATAGGAATGATTATCCTCTGGTATCATGCAATAAAGTAGACATTACAGGTTTTGCTGATCTTTTTGTACCAGTGATCTTTTCATAGTTACCTAAGATTCCATCTCAATTGTAATTTTGTTAACTATTTCCCTTTTGACAGACTATTTTTGCTATCACACACAATGCTACTAATTATATTTTCAACTTACATATTTTTCACATTGAAATTTTGGTAAGGCAGAAATCTAGAAGGGGAATTTTAGGGGGACAAAGGCTATGTATATTTCAAAAGAATCATGGTAAACACTGCCTTTGTGCTCCAAGAATCTACACAAATTTATACTTCCAATAAAAGTCGATGGGAGTGCATATCTCTCCATTCTCTTACAGAATACATTAATAATTTATCTATTAGTACCTATGAGATATATGTATTGGTTATTGTTTCAAATTGTATGTATTATTTAGGATGAACATTCTTCTATACACTTATTGAACTTCTCTATGATTTTTTCTGAGATTCTCATGGCATGTGTTTTGTCTTTGGCTTCCATTAATATGTTTGCTTTAAAAACATTTCAGAAGCTAATTTTGGTGTTATACTTATCAGTAAATTTTAAAGGATAGAAAATAAGTAATGTCTTCACTGTAATGTTTAAATAGAAATTTCTATAATCATTCATTGCAATTCTAATTGCTTTTGCTTACTAAATATTCAAGCTATTTTCTTAGGTTGCCACTACCAAATGTAAAATCGATGGCTAGTGGAAAGGAGCCACATAGCACAGGGAGATCAGCTCTTGCTTTGTGACCACCTAGAGGGGTGGGATAGGGAGGGTGGGAGGGAGTGAGACGCAAGAGGAAAGAGATATGGGAATATATGTATATGTATAGCTGATTCACTTTGTTATAAAGCAGAAACTAACGGACCATTGTAAAGCAATTATACTCCAACAAACATGTTAAAAAAAAAAGAATGTTTGACCTTCTTGGTGGAATGTAACTTTTATGTTAGCTGTAACTAAATTTTAAAATAGAATACTTACCTCTCACCACTCCTTTTCATTTTACTGGAAGTAATAACTAATGCAATTACATAAGACAGTAGAAGACAAGAAGAGAAAAGAAAAGAAAAGAAGAGAAGAGAAGAGAAGGGAAGGGAAGAGAAGAGAAAAGAAAAGGTATATAAACTGGAAAGGAAAAAATAAAACTGTCTTTGTTTGTAGATGACATGATTATCTAATATAGAATATCCAAAAGAATTGACAAATAAACTCCCAGAACTAAGAAGCCATATAGCAAAGTTGCAGGATACAAAGTCAATATATAAAAGTCAATCACTTTCTTATATACCAATTATAAATAGGTGGAATTTTAAATTAAAAACACAGTACCATTTACATAGCACCCAAAAGTGATATACATAGGTATAAATCTAACAAAATCTGTATAAGATCTAAATGAAGAAAACAATACAATTCTGATGAATGAAACCAAAGAAGTAAATAAATGGAGGGATGGTCCAGGTTAATGGATAGGAAGATTATATTGTCAAGATGTCAGTTCTGTCCAACTATATTGACAGATTCAAAGAAATCACGATTGAAATCCCAGAAAGTTATTTTGTGGGCTAGACAAACTGATTCTAAAATGTATATGAAGAAGAAGACCCAGAATAACCAATACAGTATTGAAAAAGAACAATATTGGAGGACTGAACTATCTGACAACTTTACCATATTGAGCAGTAGTTTGGCTTCAGGAAATCCAAGATACGTCCAGTGAGCATCTACTATGCATGTAACTAGCACTTCACTTTGCATCATGGTGGTTATAATGAGGCTAAAAAATAAAATAGCCAATGTTTTCTGTGCATTTCACTTATGCCTGGAATAGCTCTCAGAATTTTATATGTATTATATAAATTATTCCTCCTGACAACACCACTAAAGGGTAAATATTATTATTATGTATATCTTAGAGATGAGAAAATTAAGACTCAGAAAGTTAAGTAACTTGTCTAAGCTAACAAAGTGAAAATGGAGCTATATTCAATAGGCTCCTACGGTCTAGGTAGGGTCACACAAATTACAAATGTGAAATATTTCTTGAAAGACTATATTTTGAAGACCTATGAAAACTATAAATCCTATAGCAGTTCAGTGGGCACAAAGTCAGTAGAACTGCGGTGATTAAGAACGATTTTATAAATGTTTTAAATTTAGGTCTGGAAGCATAAGTAAATTTAGCAGGTTATAAGAAAAGATGAGGATTTTCTAGTACAGAGGTATATGAGCAAAGTGATGGAAGTGGGAATAATCATAAACGGCTTTTGCAACTGGTGTGGACTGGCCTGGAATGGCAAAGTTCACGTACTGTCCAAGAAAAGGCATTTGCTGGGTTTACTTGACCAGCATCCATTTCCTCTTCTACAGATAGGAGCACCTCAATTTTCATTCAAGTGTCCACACTTACTTTCCCAGTTCATACATTTCATAATTTGATTCCACTATGGGAGCTAGGTGTAAGAACTGTGATTCAAGCTTAAATCAGTATTGTCCGCATTGCTTTATTAGATGCTGGACATCTGACCTCTTTTGGTCCTATCATAATTCTTTCAAACACAGTCATTCATATATACATGTAAATAAATAAGTCCAGAACCCATTGTGGGTCCATAAGTAGAGTATTCTCCCAAGAATGGAGTCAACAATGAAGAAGGGAAGCTCTGTAATGGACAATAAGAAATGAGAGCCTGGACATCCTGAGTCTCGATACCAGTACAGCTTAGAGACTATACTTTTGTTACAAAGAATACAGTTCTTTATTTTTTAAATCCAGTTTGATTAGAGTTTTTCATTATAACTGAAAGCATAATGATGAATACAGATAATAACATGTGAAGCAGGTAGCAGGAAAAGCATAAATGAAAAACAAACACATTGTGTGTCAAATTATGGTTCCCCCATTCTCTAGATGAGTGACAGTTTCAAGATATTTAACTATTCCCTGAGTTTCAGTTGACTCATTGCAAAATAGAAATAACCAAGTTATAGATCATTTAGCACAGGCAGAATTAACAGGGTGAGATTAGATGTTGGTAAGAATGAATGTGCACTTGAGGAACTCAGATTTGATTAAGTCTGTTCCAATGGACCTAAAACTGTTGGTTCAAAAGAATGACTTTGCTAGAGGTTGACGACTGTACAGCTAGTATATTTATTTGAACACCATTTTACTTAAATAACTTCAGGATAAGAAGCTTCAGGATAAGAAGCTAGAAGCCCTAATAGTAATTAATTGTGGAGATTAGGGTCTGTGTTAGGGTGTTGAGCACAGAAACAGGAATTAAAAAACTGGCTTGAGAAATATTTCAAAGACCAGAAGAAAATAATTGATTCTCTACTTCAATAGAATGACAAAATATATCGGCTTACTTCTACTTGAAACTGACATTCTAAATTTTATAATAACAGCAGTCCAGTTCATTGTTCAGCAAAAAAATTACTACCTGAGTTATACTTAGTTTTGGAGTTTTGTAAATCTGTGCCTTTCCACTTGGTTTGTAGTTCACAGTTCAGTAAAGATCCTGTTTAAACATATCATGCTTTCCTGTACACCCGAGAGCTACAGAATAGAATAATATATTAACGGGAAATATTAGACTTGTATTTGGTAGAACTGTACAATAGAAATGTAGGGAAGTTGAGATCAGGCTGAGAGTAAAATAAATTAGCATGCATTTGAAAGAAACACTAACCTAAAAACAGTCATAGGTTTTGCCATATTTATTTGCTGGAAAAAAAAGTAATACATCAGATTGTATAAATTTTTCTCCAGCTAGGAACTATATGTACAAAGCTAAAACTAAAGAGCTGGAAAATAATTAATATATATCATAGAGTGAAACCATGAGTTTCTGGGAAAAATGAGTAGAGAAAATGACTGTATTATCTAGAATGATAATTTCTCTATAATACTGAGTTGGTTATTTTCAGTGGATTCTTGTTCAACTTTCCACTGCTCTAAAAATAGCTCAAATTTGGGGTAGAATGTGGATGGAACATTAAGTGCATCCCTGTTTCAAAGAAATACAAATTTCTGTCCCTGATATTCCTGCCATGATTGCAAACTGCTTGGTTTCCATGTTGCTTTATTCCCTCTACAAACAAGGGAATAAAAGATAATATTCCTAATGTGACTTACAGATTTGTTTTTTAGCAGCAACTCATAAAACATAGGTTGTAAAGCATTTGGAAGATATAAAAGTTGGGGCTAATGCATAATCATATGAGCCAAAGATACCACACTACAAAGGACAACTTGAATGTTCCAGGTGTTCAAAACTGAAAAAGGATAATGACACCAGAGCAGCTATAATTCACAAAAAAGACAAAGATCTAAGTTTTGCAAAAGCCAGAGAAGAATGCAGTAAACACTGTAGGACTTTATTCATTATTAAAATATGCAAAATTAAATAGCGAGGGCCTCAAGCTAAGAACACTATGGCACTATAAAATGGATTGAAATTTAGTCATTTAGGCTTTGCTAGACTATCAGAAGAATATAGCTATAATTTACGCTAAAGGATTTTTTCATTTTAGTTTTTCACTAGGACCTGTGAGAGTTAAATACGTAATCCAAGAAGAAACAAGATAACTGTCAGTCTAAATGTGTTCTACCATTTCTGGTCCTTCTGTTTTTAGCTTTTTACACTTGCTTTATTGATACAACTCCCTCAGTGCCTTGTACTGACCCAGTTCCTGAGCCAATTCTGATTAAACCAAGAAATACAGCAGTGCAACCCTCACGGAGCCTATAAAATCAAGTCAGTTTCTCACTTCACGGTCTTATGTCATTGCCATGTTTAATATCTCACACAGTCCCTCCCTTGAAATCTATCTTTACTGAGCACTTATTTCATGTTAAACTCTGTCCTATAACCTTTCTAAACTTCAAACATTCAAAACAAATTGACTTAATCATATGACTTAGTTCACGGTACTTAATAATCACTGGTCACTGTAAGACTCCTTGTTAATTTATTACTTTTTTCTTCATCCACCATCTCCTTTCTCTACATCATCCCCAACTATTAAAGGGAAACTGGCTACTACTACACAATGAAAGTAGGGAGGAGTATATGAAATGCAGGAGTCTTGCTGAGGCACCTCTTTGTATTGTGATGACGATTAATGTTAGACTACAACTCAAATAGGCAGGATTTTTAATGGTACAGATCCTGAAGGAATAAAGTTTGGGATCACCATACCAGTCAAGAAACCATAGTCATCTGAGGTGCTTTCTGAGGCCAAAGGAAATATGAAATTGGTAGTGGAAAATGGAATTTATCAATACAAGCTACAACAACATGATCATGTGCAGCAGGGAGGACTAGTAGTTATAGCTATTTCTCTCGTTTATATCTGTGTATGTATGTATACGAATGAAAGCATTTATACATATGTGTATATGCCAATTGTCATTCTTTTCATTTTTCCACTCCTATTCCTGTGTCATTAAGGAGAAGTTGTATTGTTGTATTCATAGTGGTTAACTGTATATTTCAATATTTAACTTCAAGGATATCAAAGGGAAAGTATGACTCAGAAGAATGAACATCACCTCAAGATGACTAGAATAAGACTCTGAGTATCTTAGGGGAGTGGGCTAGCATGTTTGGGGGTTTTATGAGGGACCATTGACTGCAACTTGTTAGACTGAAACTTATTGTGTTTATTTGGAAGTTTAATATAGCTAAAATGATATGTTTGGATAGCAAATTGACAAAGTGTAGATTGTGGTGGACTTTTTTCTGTGACTTGGTTATGCTGAAGACTAAATTTTTAAGAACCCCCTTTCCTGTATGATTCCAAATTCAAAATGGCCAAAAGTGAAACTCATGGAAGGTTTGGAATGCATAATAGCAGCAGCAGCCATAAGCCTTTGAAGATATTTGTCAAATCCAGATGTGATGACTAACAGATTCAGAGATATATCACTGAATCACTATGCTCTCACCTTCATGCCTGCCCTTCTTCCTAAATGCTAGCCCTGCTGATAATGACCCTAGGCTCCCCACCACATACTTGGCTGTGAAGCCACAGAGACAGTGTTACACAGAGGCAAAGATTTCTGTGTAACTCTCCATGAAGTCCCCACTTGTGGTCTTGCTTCAGCAGCTAGGTGGGTTGGACTTCTCACATTGACTCGTTGGTGACATTCCGCCAAGACTTCTCTCCATGAACTCCATATTCTTTCTTATATCCAACTGCATGCTAGAGACTTTTGCTTGACATCTGCTATACATCACAAGCTCAAAATGGACAATGTTCAATAAATGCTCAATGATTGACTGTATCACGTAATACATGCCCTCCCCAAATCTTCACTATCTCTCTAAGTGGTAACTTCAGTCCATCTAATGTATTGGTGTGATCCTTCATTCCCTCCTCTCACAGTCCTAAATTAATTCATCACCACATTTTATTGGTTATCCCCTCAAAATATCTATAGAATTAGACCATATCCACTGAACTCCCTGATTTAAACTAACATCATCTTTCACCTAAATTATTACCAACAACTTCCTAACTAGTCTTTTTACTTCTGCCGTCACACCTAGTGTCTATTTTTAACCCTGTATTAAGAGTAAACATTTTCAAACACATGTCACCTTATAAGACTACTTTGCTTAAAATCTAATAGCTCCCTGTTTCAGAGTAAAAGATAATATCCTTATTTCCTGCAACATGTTACATTAGTGGCTTCCAATGAGAAAGATTCCATACCCTAGACAGCAATAAAAAATATTTAAGAATATTTTGTATTTCACAATGATTCAATGGGCAATTACTGGGAAGGATCCAGTGATACTTGATATCTTGAAATTCATTGGACTGTCTTGTGCCATAAAGTATTGCCCATTATCTGTAAAACTTGAATTCCTATTCAACATTACTCTGGGTTTAAAAATCTGTTTATGATTATCCAAAGCTAGAATCCATTTCAGATGCCATCACAAAGACTTTTGTGTGATTTTAAATATTCCAGTGTTACAGGATGAAACCACCATGTTAGTCAACAGAAGATTATATGCAAGTTTTGCAAAAAATACTTACCTTATTCTGAAAATCACATCATCATTGGCAACAGGGCTTGCAATATTTAAATCATATGTGCAGCACAGTTGTGTAATATGCTATTATAGCACTCCATGGTGATCCATAGTAATTCTATTTATAGATCTAAGCATTTAACTTCATCATTATATCTTCATGTATAATTATGTCCAAGCAATTTAATATCAAAATACATATTGTTTTATTATAAATAAAATATATTTTGATTCTCCTTTATATTAAAATTAGTCATTTTATTGATTTTTAAAATTATATAATATATTAAGTTCATTACTATTTAATAAAGGTAGTAGTATAAAATTGTCGTTACGAGGGGGTATTGAGCCTAATAGAGTTTCCTGATCTACATTAACTGGATTCTATGAAATATCCCTGTGTCCATTTAGTAAATTCTACCTCCTCATTCTGTCTCAGCTACATTTTTCTTTTTCCTTATAGTGTCTTGAATTGGCTTCGGTTACTTGCAACCATAAACCACTAACAAAGGATGTTCATTGCATTTAAAATGCTATTCAATTCAAGAATATCTCAATTTAATTCAAGACAGTATCTAATGAACAAAATAATGCCATTATTGCCTTCATATTCCCTCTTTGACTGATTTATTCATTTTCACATTCTTATTTTTCCTACTGTCCTGTGATTCTGGAACTTTTAACTGACCTTCCCCCTCCTTCTCCTATCTCTAACTGATAAGAAGATGAGAGAAATAAAATCTGAAACTCAAACCATGTGGGTTTAGACTTGCTAAAAGTGCCGGTAAATGAGAGACAATTACGTTTAATGACAAAAATGATGCCTAACAAGGCATCAAGGTAACCTTTTCCTAAGTCTGTGGGGCAAGTAAAGCGCAACTTATTTCTTAGCAACATAATCAAAGCTACACTACAGAGAGAATGCACTGGATTTCACATCTAATGACAGATCGCCAACTTCTCTTCAGCAAGGTAATTGGCTCTTTGTTATTCAAACCCTTTTATTCTACAATGATTTCTGAGTGCCTGCCTTGTGCAGATTTCTCATCACTGGAGATAGAAAAGTGAACAAAATAGACAAAAGTCCTTGTATTAACAGAGCCTATTTCTCATGAATGAAGACAGAAAGTAAACAAGCAAGTAAAATGTGCTGTATCTGAGAAGGTAACAAACTTAAGAGGTTTTAAAAAAAGCAAGGAAGGGGCATAGCGTATGGTAGCGTTTTGTTTTAAATAAATTCCAGGAAATATCTCACTTGACTGGGTCTTATTCAATGATGTAAGGTGATAAAGAGATTAACCATCCACATATATTGGTAAAGATCTTTCTAGGATGAGGGAAAAGCATGTGTGAAGGTTATGAGGGAAAACAAAAGGATGACAATGTTAAGGAACAGGGCGATTATTGTGGTTGGAATAGAGAAAGTAAGAAGAAAGGAAAATTAATAAGAGATGAGGTAACAGAGGAGGCAGAAGAGAGAAAACTGGTTAAAGACAAAAATTTTAAATGATGGTAAATCATCCCAATGGATTATCACAAAATTGGGGAGAAAAAAAAAGGGAAGAAAATCACTATATACCACAATGAGTGATCTTGTTTATAGTACAGCATTAAGTAAATTAATCAGGTTACAAAAAACTATCTATAGAATCGTGCTTTTGATTTAAAAAAAAGAAGTACATATCTGTGTGTATGCATACAATTATATTTTAGAAAATAAAAAACTGTCATACAAATTTAAAAGTTATGAAAGAAGGTTCCTGTTGTGAGAGGAAAGAAGAGACAGAAGACAGAGGTGGAAGTTAGTCTCCTCTGAAAGTACCTTGTTTTGTCAATTTCATCTTAAAGTTATGTAAATATTTATGGAATTATAAAAGATAATTAAATGAAAATATAAAAAGTAATCCCTAAAAATCAAAAGCAACCTGAATGTAATGCATTATCTTTCCTTAGTATTCAGTGTTAAAATTATTTAATACATTTATCTCAATTTTATAAATCTTGGGGGAATTAGATGGAATAGAAGATAGAAGAGCATTAGTTTCTTTAATGGAAAAAAAATACCTACATAACCTCATTATCTGGGAATAATGAGATAAAAGACAGTGTCTTTTTGTCAAAAACCCTGCATTTCAATGGCAAAAATGGACAAAAACACTACAACATGACATACAAAGTAAAACAGAAAGAAATGACAAATAGTGTTTGCCACCTCTCTGCCCCAAAATAGATGTTGCATTTTTCCTACTTCCATTAATTTTCTGTGCTTACTTCTTTATTTCTTTTTATCACCATCCCAATAATTCCCTAGGTGGTTTCCCATCATCTGTATTCTCTACTATATTTTCCAATATCTACTCTGAGGAAGCTAAGGTGAGTAGGGTGGAATAAACTACCTACTTTTGTGCAGAATTTTGGGGTATTTTTGCAGAAGAATCCTTAACATATGCAATCAGAATGTGCTTCAAATGTATTCATCAGAGAAAAGAATGATTCCAACACTAGAAATTTCTATTTAGGTAGGAAAAAGCTCTATTCCAGACATCTGTTACTCTGTAATAAATCTAAACATCATCAAGTGCTCTCCTCTGCTGTACAGAACACCAGTTTTAACTCAAACTAGGCAAGAGGATCCATTTCCAAAATGGTTTACCCAGTGGCTGGCAAATTGCTAGAACTCTCCATGGGACTGCTTAAGCTTCCTCATCGCAGAGTGGCTGAATTTCAAGACTGAGTATTCCAAGAGACACAAAGTGAAAGCTGTTAGTTCCTTAAGGACTTGGCCTAGAAACTGGCACATCACTTTCACTATATCCTATTGGTCACGCAGACACAGATCTGACCAAATTCAAAGGGAAGGAACAGAAACTTCACCTCTTTATGGAAGAAATATAGAAGTATTTGCAGTTATTTTTAATCATCACAAACTTACCCAGACATGTGGGAAGATCTTTTACTTGTAAAAATACATAAATAAGTAAACAAATACACACACACACACACACCAAAAAAACAGAAACAAATCTCAGTGTGTTAGCACACTAAAGTTTATTTCTTGCACATGTCACAGTACAATGCCATTAGTGAGAGTCAGGGGAAGGGCTTTGCTCCAGAATATCAAACATAAACACAGGTTCCTTCTACCATGTAATTACGACATATTCTTGGGCTTTATCCTCTTCTGCCATCATCCAGTATATGGGGAAAGAGAGAGACTAAGCATGCAGGATGGTGAGAGAAGTTTTAAAAAATGCCAGTCTAAAAGTTGACATAAATCACATCTCATTGGCTAAAACTCATGGCTAACTGAAAGGGAGAGTAGGGAGTCTGAACTACCTATATGCTCAAGAAGAAATAAAAATAGGTTCAGTGAGCATCTAGCCAATCCCTGACACACCTTTCAAATTACAATTGCATATTAGATGCCTACATAAACCTGTGAATCTCATGAACCACAAACTCTTTCCTATTAAATAAATACAACAGGAGAGGCAACTTTAAATTCTGCTACTGCAATGGTCTGATTTCTAATTAAGATGTTTCATGAAAAGCCTATGGTTCTAGCCAAATTAAGTGTCTAACTCAACTTCTAAACTGGGCTGACACTCTCTGAGAGTTCTGAACCTCTACTTTGTTCAACATCCCAAATCCTGGAAAATTTTGCCTTACCTCATATTTAGTTCTGTTCCTTTAGCTTTTCCTTATCTCCTGGCTTCTGACCTTATTGTCTCTCTCTCATCACACACTGAATATAGTGCTGATGACCCTGTGTTAATATTAGCTCATGCCCAGTTGACCTTCTTTCTTTAACTAGACTTGCAGATCTACAAGTGTGGTCCCCAGATAGGCAGCAACAGCATCACCTGGGAATTTGTTAGAAAGGCAATTGCAGGTATCCCATCCCAGACCTACTAAATGAGAAACTCTGGGGATGGAGCCCAGCAACCCGAACTGTAACAACCCCTCCAGGTTACTGATACCATTAGGTTTTAGAACCACTGAATGAGAGTATGACATTTCCTCTCCTTCTGTGTTCATAACCAGCCCATCTACCTAGTTCCTAACCTCCTGTGTTCCTATTAGCCTATGTTCCTGCTGTTTGTCCAGAAAGTAGTCACTGTATAAGTATTAATCTATTTGCTTAATTAACATTAGTTTTTTCAAGAAATAAATTTGGAATTTGCTGCAGCCTATTTAATACCCAAAATAGCTAGAATAAATTCTGAGATTAGCCCTTGCTTACATCCTTAATTATATTGTCATGATGACAAAAGCTGTCCAGTTGTTTTTCACATTTTTCCCTGTGGGCTTTAATATCTTGTTCTTTATTACGTGACTAAATAACTAATTTCTTCTCCTCTTAGAAACTTTTCTTGGATAGTTACGTAGAGATTTTGCATGCTCTTGATTTGTACGCTTCTTCAATTATATGTTGGTGAGCATAATATGATAATCAATCATTTGTTTATAAAGATATTTAACATTGTTTATGTCTAAAATCACAGGTATAAGAGGTGAAAGTACAAATAAAAATGTTTTGCCTAGCACTAGTGCATTCTCAAATTGCTCTTGTAATTTGAGTGTTTTTTCACTTAAAATGTATTTCTTAAAGTAAGTAAATATCGGGATACCAGCACAATATTTGCCATGTAGTGATTAAACACATTGCTCTAACATTTCTCCCACATTTCTTTTTGTATATAAATAAATAAATAAATTTATTTATTTATTTTTGGCTGCATTGGGTCTTTGTTGCTGGGCACGGACTTTCTCTAGTTGTGAACAGGGGCTACTCTTCCTTGCGGTACAAGGGCTTCTCATTGCAGTAGCTTCTCTTGTTGTGGAGCACGGGCTCTAGGCGCACAGGCTCAGTAGTTGTGGCGCACGGGCTTAGCTGCTCCGCGGCACGTGGGATCTTCCCAGACCAGGGCTTGAACCCGTGTCCCCTTCATTGGCAGCTGGATTCTTAACCACTGCGACACCAGGGAAGTCCCTCTTACATTTCTTAGAGGGAAATTTAGCAGTGTTATGGAAGATGTATAATGTGCTTTTGCGGCTGCACAATGTGGGTTCCATTTTAAGCTTGAGACCAAGCAGATAATGGCTCATTTCATCAAAGAGATTTAAAACACCTTTCTTACCACCCAGTAGCAGAGGCTGCTGATTACAGTAGGAAATGCACACACACACACACACACACACACACACACACCCCTCAGGTTAGAGAAAACAATTCAGTATCACACAGCCACTTTCTTTCAAATGTAAAACAAGTAGCTAGTTTTAAGCAGAAGATATATAAACACAGGAGTCAGACAATGATATAGGATTTGCTTACTTAGTAACGAGTTCCTGGAAGCAAAAAGTGTATATCCCCACATAGGTATCTTAGAATGGAACAATGGCAACAATGGCAAATGGACAATGGCAAATGATTTAGAAGAGGATCCTGCCTCTACCTGAATAGATCCAGTCTAGTTGTTTAGGGGTTCTCATTAGTGCCTAAGAAAAAGTGTATCTTTAAGGTTTTTAACAGAAACCTTGGTACTTTCTTTAATTTGTTATATATAGTATATAAAATCAATATCTACATGTTTTATTATCAGAAAATGTGAGTCACTTTTTAGCACAATATTTTGTGGGCTCCTTAAGGATCCAAGGTGTATAACCTCACCAGAAGTTTTTATATGAATTGGGTGGGCTCTATTTTGCTATTAATGGTTTAATAATTAGCAAGAAGAAACTCTCAGGAATTCCGTTTTAGCAAGAATTTTATTTTCATTCAGAAAATACAAAGTAATTGCCTCCTCCCTCCTAGATCAGCTAAATCAGGAGGTAGTCATGTGAACAGAGAGATATAGTTTTGCCCTTATGTATTTTGCACTCTAGTGGGAGAAACACTCAAAAACACTGTAAGGTATATATGTGTGTGTATATATAAATTATTGTAATTAAGGAAAAATATGAGTCTGAAATAGATCATTATAAGGTTGGAGGAAGAAGGGTCTAAATTTAAAGGCTAATATTGGAAAGAATTTTTATAAAGAAAAAATTGAGCTAAAATCTATAATAAATTAAGGCTTCAGTTATGTGGAGGTAAAGAATTTTTTAAAAAAATAAGATTTTTTTTACAGAGTCATATATTAAGAAATATTATGTTTTAGATGTGAGACGATTGGAATGATCCTGTAGGAAGACCAGTCTGTCTGATATGTAAGTGAAGTTAAAGTGAAGGAGATGACCTTGAGTAGAGAGGTGACCTTGAGTAGAGATGAATTCGATCCTACAGGCCCTTTTGGGTTGGGTAAGGGTTTGGCTTTTAAGTGGAATAAGAACCCAATAAGGAGTTTTAGACAGGGAAGTTACATGACTCTATTTACATTTCAGCAGATAATTTGGATGATATGTCATTTTGAAAAAGGATGAAACTGGATTATGAATACTGTACCAGTTACAAAGGGTTGGGGCAACAATTCAGACAAGAATAACTTAAACATCAAGTTGTACACCTTAAATATACAAAATTTTTATATAGCAAAGATATCTCAATTTAAAAAGAAAAGTCCAAGCATGAACAGTGACAGTGGAAATGAAACTAAGTAGACATTTGAAATTGAACTGACAAGATTTGTTGATGAATTGTGTCTGAAGGATGTGTGGAAATGAGAAAACAAAGACGATTCAAAGATGGGTAACAGTGTTAATGACTGTAACAGGGAGAGAGGATAGCTCTAAAATAAGATTGAGTAATAATGAAGACTTACCTTTTTATTTTTTAAGTTGTGATATCTGTGAGACATCTGCTTGAAACTATCTGTTGGGTAGCTGAAAATTTAAATCTGGTGCAAAGGTGAGAGTCTTTGCTTCTCCCTAATGTGGGCAAAGAGTCCACATCAGGAGGTCATGGCTGTATATTACTTAAAGACACGCAATAGGTAAATTTGCCTAGTAAGAGAAATGAAGTGGATCGAAAATGGAATCCTGATGGATATACACCCTCAGTAAGAGATTGAACATGGAAGAGTGTGGAGTAAAGAGGTTTAGAAAAGAGTGATTATTAAGGTAGGATAACAATCAGAAGAGAATGGCATCATGAAAACCAACAAAAGAGAAAATGTCACGAAGAGGGATTATTCAACAATATCACCTTCTATAGAGAATTTTAGTAAGATGAGTACAGAAAAATTACCCTGTGAACTTGGTAACATGCAGAGATTTATTTACTGTGATAGCAATAGTGTTAGTGGGTGAATACGGAAGCCAGAGAGAGGGTTGAGTAGGAAATAGGAGTGAAAAAGTGGAGGCAGCATGTATAGATTTCTCAAGGAAGTGAGAAAGAGAAACATAATAGACTTGCCTGATAGTATTAAGTACCAGTTTGTGGTCTACTTTGATAAGTATTATTAATATTAACTGGAATTATTTAATTTGGTCATATGACTTTCTTCATCAGTGTCTTGCTGGTTTTACATAGACATTGAAAATGCAGCTATTAGGCTCTATTTGTGCTGGAGTTTTGAAAGCAAGTTCAACAAAGGAAGAGAGAGAGAGGCAAAGGAAAGGAAGATATTCAAGGTAAAGGAAATTATTTTAATAATGCATCATTAAATCTAGTAAAGTGAATTAATGCATCATTAAATCTAGTAAAGGGAAACTAGGTGAGAAAGTGGTGGGATTGAATGTTTGGGGGTTTGGATAAAATCAAAGAAGTGTAGTAAGGGCAGTAATTCAGGAATCAAGGTGGAAGTAAGGAGTCAATGTTTGAAAAGTGGAAATTTACAGGGCTGATTTTCAGGAATGGTGAAGTTGCTGGAAGTGACAAGGTCCTTCATTGTCATGGATCAGAATGAGGAAAGGAAAAAAAAAAGCACTGGAGATGAGGAAGTCAATGAACTAGGGATCAAGGTGTAACATGGATCATCAGTTCAAATGATAAGTTACCGAGAATGCTGCTAGAGTGCAGAACGCTGGGGAAGATGATAAGCAAGGAGGAATGACCAGATAGTTCTGAGAGTAAAACAATAGGATAGATGTTTATGTTTCATTTTGTTTGTTTTTTGTGTTAAGACTTTATTTTTTAGAGCAGTTTTAGGTTCACAGAAAAATTGAGGGGATGGTACGGAGATTTCTCGTACACTCCCTGCCCACCACATGCCCAGCCTCCCCACCATCAACAACCCCTACCCGTGTGGTGTATTTGCTACAACTGATGAACATTCATTGACACATCATAATCACCCAAAAGCCACAGTATAAATTAGGGTTCTCTCCTGATGTTGTGAATTCTGTGGGTTTGGACAATCGTATAATGTCATACCCATCATTATGGTATCATACAGAGTATTTTCACTGTCCTGAAAATGTCTGCCTATTCTTCTTTCCTCCTACCCCAACCCCTGACAAACATTGATCTTTTTACTGTCTCTGTGGTTTTGTCTTTTCCAGAATGTCATATAGTTGGAATCATACAGTATGTAGTCTTTTCAGATTGGCTTCTTTCACTTAGTAATATGCATCTAAGGTTCCTTCATGTCTTTTCATTGTTTGATAGTTCACTTCTTTTTAGCGCTGAATAATATTTCATTGTATAGAAATACCACAGTTTATCCATTCATGGACTGAAAGATATCTTGTTTGCTTATAAGTTTTGGCAGTTATGAGTAAAGCTGCTATACACATCTACATGCAGGTTTTTGTGTGGATATGTTTTCAACTCTTTCGGTAAATACCAAGGAATGCCTGGATCAAGTGATGAGCATATTTAGTTTTACAAGAAAGTGATAAACTGTCTTCCAAAGTGGCAGAGCCATTTTACATTTCCACGAGCAATGAATGAGATTTCATTGATGTTGCTCAACATCCTACCAGCATTTTGTTATTATCAGTGTTCCAGATTTTGGCCAGTCTAATAGGTATTTAGTGGCTTCATCTTTGATTCCAGCTTAAAAATATCAGAGGGCACAGTAGAAAGGTTTGTGGGGAAGGAGAAAAGTGAATTTTACAGAGTAGTTTGGAGATGTCCACCTATCCTAGATATCATGCTAGTGTACACATTTGCTCACCATATCTCATAGTTCAGTTTTGTCCATAAATGGAACCTATTTGATGACAAGTTTAGTAAATTGTTTATGTTATAATCAATACACTAATTAAAATATACGTTCTGAAATATGAGGTTCTTATTACTATAAGGAGAGAGGAAGAATGAATTTGGCTGGGGGATGAGGGTAGCAATTGGCGATCCTTGCTTTAAAGAACCTGAAAAATCTAGGAAATCAAAATAAAGTCAGCATGTTCAATTTAAAGGGTTTTTGCCTTGCTTGTTTTTAGCTGAGGAAAGTGCATGACCATTCTATCACAGATACAGGAAATAATATTCTTCACACATTCTCATGTAACACATGCCTGTGACAGGTAATAGAACTGTTCTTAATCATTACCACATTGATTTTATACAACAAGCTTGTAATGTTCTTCAATAAAAATGAACGAATAATCCAGTAAAAAAAATAATTACTCTGTTAAAAGAATGAAGGGGATAAGGTTTTTAAGTGTTTCCAATGAATGAGTAAATGCAGTATCCCCCCAATACAAAGGTAGAATTGTCCCTGAGCACACAATAGTGATTATGCTGTTCAGTAATGGCCATGGAAGTTTGCAAGAAATAATCTACATTCTATTAAATCACCTTGAAGTTTAATGGAACAGTAGCTTCCCCTTATTGAGAATTTCTTTAATCTCTTTAAGTTTGTAAGACACGTATGCATTTATTCCTATTATAGTTTTATTATGCTCTATAATTGCTACATATGATTCTTAGCATATTTTCAGTTAATGATAATTATTAAACAGTTAATATTTATTATATCATTTCTTGATAAATAGTAATCTATTTAACAATCATTTTAATGCATATGCTTCTGCTCATCCTCTGATAAACCACCTCTAGTTTAATTTAGGATATAAATTGTCTCATTTATATTTCAATAGCTGGCATATTACATGTGCTCAATAGCTGTTTGTTGATTTTGTAAGCAATTATACAGCACTGTGGTAAAGACCTATGTTATTTGTATTAATTTAGATAATGCTAGTTGGCATAAAAAAATACACACCAGCTTTCCAGTGGTTTACCAAACTAGAAATGTATTTTTTGGATAGAAATATCCCAAACCACAAGACATCTAACACAGATGTCCTGGGTTGGTTATGAGCATCTTTCATCTATGTGGTGATTCAAGGGCCCACATCATTTCCATCTGTGTCTTCACACATTTCAGCCTTTCACATCGGGAAAGGGGATTCTCCAGACAACTAAGCCCTAATGTCCTAAAGCATCCATTTTATACAATAAGTTGACTTCTCTCCTACTCATCTAACATGGAAATAGTTATGTGACTCCTTGGGAGATCTTTGTTTAGTCAATCAAATAAGGAAGCACATACCTGCATGTGTGTGTGTGTGTGTGTGTGTGTGTGTGTTGTGTGTGAGTGTGCAATTATAAAAAAAGGAGTAAACCCATGCATATTATTATGGAACTTTCTTATCTCACAAAACAGCATATATTAAACTTTACCATGTCATGACATATATAATTCTATAATGTAGGTATATAAAAGTAAATGTAATAATTTTATTATTAATGGGCATTAAGTAGCTTCTGTTTTTCTGTTATGGAAGTGTATGAATTTGTATCCAACAATATATTCTTAAATGTCTGCATATAATTCTGTATTATGCATATAAGAAAGTTTATGAAATAATTCCCCACTGATGGATAATTAGGTTGTTTCTATTTTTCTATAATGACAATGCTGTAATGAGTATACTTGTAAATATATTTGTGAAATGCATATGCATTTGTGTTTGATTGGATTTTACAAGTGGATTTTCTGAGTCAAGGTACAAGCACAACTTAAACCTGTAGATTTGGTCACATGACCATCTGAAAATTACCGTATCAATCTCTTTCCACCAACACTTATTCCAGCTCCATGGAATGGAGAGATGCCTCTACTCTGGATATTTTTGATCTTAATTTTAACTAATCTAGTTGGGAAAAAATTATATATTTTTTTAAATTTAAATTTGCATTCATTTCATTACTTGTGAGGTTAAATAGATATGCATTGGTTATTTAAAATCTATTTTGAAAATTGACTTCATACATTGACATTTTTCCATTGGATTGCAGCATACTTGTTTTCAGTGTTTGTATAAGTGAATAAATAAATATTTGCCATTTTCAATATGTTGTTAATATTTTTTGTTATCCACACATTCCTTCACTTACTTATTTTGTAAAATTTAATTTTTATGTGTTCGTATCTGTCAGTATTTTCTTCTCATGTGTTCTGGGTTCTGTTAAGCTTAAGAAAGCTTTCCACACTTCAAGATTATAAAAAGTGGTGTTCCATATGTCTTCTAGTTCATTTTTTGTTTTAATTCTTGTAACTAGTTCTTAATTTATCTAAAAATTAATTTCTGTATAAGATATAATTTCTGCATATAAAAGATATATCTTTATTCAAATGGGCTTTGCTTATCCTAAATCTATCCCTTCCCTCCTCATTTGAAATGCCATATTCTTAATTATATTTTGTTCATGTATCTATTTGTCTATATCTCTGTCAGAACCATGCTGATATAAAAGGTCTTACGTTATGTTGTCATTAGGCAAGATGTATCCAAGATGTAGTATTATTGGCATTCTTTTTTAAAAAATGACTTAGACATATTCATGCATACATTCATCAAGTACATTTTACAATCAATTTGTGAAATTGTAAAGTGGGGTTTTGCTTGTCATTGCAAAGAGTTTTTAGACTATCTTGATGAGAAGTATCATGTGACTAACATGATATACATCTTTTATTCAGGGTTGTTCAAGTTTTCTTTTGTAGCCTGTGGAAAAGTTGCAAAGTTTTATTCATATATGTTTCAAACTTTTCTTATTAAGTAAACATGTTACAACTTTGTACTACATTTCTCATAGAATAATAATGCTATATAATAAAATAATAAACTTTGGACCATTGATCACATATGTACTTTGTGAATATATGCATTTACTGAGCTCCTATTATCTGTCATATACCATGTCATGTACTTTGCTTGCATTCTCTTACTTCACTCTTAAAAAGAAACCTGTAATATTATTATTCCTATTTTAGAGAATGGCAAACTGAAGCTGAAGTGATTATTGTCTGACAATGAATAGTGAAGGAAGATACAAATGAAACTCAAGTTTCCATAGTCTTAACTCAACACTAGGCTGTTGTCTAAATTCTAGTAATTTTTCATTCGAGGTTCATAATTTGTAAGTAGACAATTATTTCTTTTGCAAATATTTGTGATTTTGATTTATATTTCTAACACTTCTATTTTTTCTCTTTCCTTTCTGCGTAGGCTGGTATTTGTGGGTTTCTTTTCTACTAGAAGTTTCAATCAACTTTTTCCAATATTCCAATAGTTCAGAAAGGGTGTATTTGTTTGTGAACACTCTCTGAGTTTGTTACAAATAGGGAAGTACTTAGAAATCATCTCAAAATTTCAAGTGTTATGAGAAAAAAATAAAGTTTATTAATAGCATCAGGTTTCAAAGTTTGCAGTTTGATTTTGAAACTTTATCTCAAAGAACAAATCCACAATCCCCATTAGAATCTTATTTTTTTTGGCTGACTCCACAAACTTTGACCTAATCCACAAAGGAATAACTATCCTCTTAGGAATAATTAAGGTAACAAAGAAAGATTTACCTGCCCTTTAAACTCCCCATTTTTCTTTTTTTGGGGGCCGAAGTCCAATTTGGTATCTTTTAGGCTACTCTTAATGATCTGTCTTTTTCAGCTTTGCCTACACTGAGAAACCTTTGCTAGGAAGAAACTGATATTTTTAATGAGTACTTTGTATCAGGAATACTGATATGTACTTTATTTTACCTGTTACTCTCATTTAACCCTCACAAAAACCTGATGAGGTTGGCATTAGGTATTAGTCAATTATCTTTACATTCCTTGGTAATTTAATTCTTCCCTTTTAAACATTAGAGCTGCTACCTGTTTACTTCTTTCTTTGTTTTCAGGTAGCAAATGTGATTTCATGTATAGAACACAGATTTATTTGTTTGCAAGTATATTTAGATAACGTTGCTGAGTGAGCTTAGGTTGCAGGTTAGCCAAATCTTGTTTCACATACTGACGCTAATGCTTACTAAATACATTAGTGTAAATTGCCTAACTTCACTGTGCCAGAGTCTCTTCAATGGTAAAAAAGGAAATAATAATATTTATATCATAGCAGTGTTGGAATGATTACATAAGAGCAGCTGTGATAAGTGCCAGGTTACAATATCTGGAAGAGTACATGTAACTAAGATAATATGTTTTCAATACATCTAGTCATAAAATGAATAGAAATATTTACTGGTGTGTTAGATCTTTTTTTTTTTTTTTGGAAATATGTCTCTATTTAAAAGCTGAAAACATTCTGAGGAAAACAATATTTTGCTATGACTATTATTTTACCAGTTCCAACTTAAAGCAATAGCCAAAATTATAAAACAAGAAGAAAGAGAATTAAAAATCAAGAGTATTCCAAAATCAGAGTTGTGGAATAAAGCAATGGCAAATTATGGGACTTGTGGGGATTTCTACTCAACAATATATTGAAGTTTTATTTTTTATTACCTAGATGTCTAATGCATTTACTATTGCTTAGAAATATCCCAAACCACAAAACTCTAGCAAATGAAATACACAAGCCATCCTTTTTCTTTCAATGCTTAATGGCCCAGTGTTATTGCATACATATATAGTCCAAATTTCATTTAGTTTTAAATATTTGTCTCAAAAAACCCTCTCTGCCACAGCTATTCATTCATTTGTGCATTCTCTCTACACATATTTCGTGTCATCTAACTAGAAAATTGAGATACATTTTTAGTAAATTATTCAGATATAATTTGCTACTGCATTTGAAGCATAAAATATGATTGATCAGATGCTGACAGAATGTTACATGGGGTATAAAAATTAAATAAATAGAATTTGTAATTAGTGAATCTCATAAAAATTAATTGTGTAGGTAAATTAAATATATTAGATTCTAAAAAATTATCATCTGAAATCAATGTAATTAAATAATTTATTGTCTTATATGTTTGTCAAACTCACAAAATTTTCTAGTCAATATTTTATAAGTGGACTGTATTACAAAATCCCTTGATGTCTTTTTTTTAAAGCTTCAAGATTAATATTTATCAAACTTTCTCATATATGCACTGCATTCCGACATTTGTGTTGGAATAAAGTAGCCATGGAAACATAAATCAGGAAAAAAAAACGTAGAAATGTGAAAGACACAGATATGAGCCACTTGATTCCCTTCAAAAATGAAGACTTGCTGTCTAGCTGCAAAGAATGTGGGTCATCTGGAAACCTGCAGCTGTCAGTTCTTCAGAGTCCACCTCAGCTTTCAAGGTCACGCTGCTCTTGAGGCAATCCCCAAAGACTGAACATGGTAGTGGTTGAAGGGTCTCATGGTATCCACAGAAGGTGGGGGCTTTTCTACTGAGCAGTCTTTGCTCTATAACTTGGTTGTGCTGAAATCCACTTGTCTGGTTGCATCTTGGTCTGACGGCTCCCTCTGCCCAACCATATCTTTTCTCCTTTTCCATGACAGATAGCACTGCCCTGTAGATCTTCTGCATTGCTAACTAATTCTTAGCTTCTACCTCCCAGAGAATGCAATCAGCTTAGGAATTGAACCCAAATGTTTTGCCAGCTACCCTATCATATTTGATAAGTGAAGTAATATTTCCTAAAACAATATGCTTACCATAGCACCTAACCTAAAAACTACTTGAGTACCACTTCAATTTTGTCCCCTCAACACCAGTGGAACTTCACCAGCTTTGGTCATTTGCATGCTTAATTTATATCTTCATGTATTACTGATCACCAATCATTTCCCACTACTGATCTTGCATTACTTACGTGCTGAACACAGTAATACTGGGGTCTCCAGAATATACATCTGATCCAACTTGAACAATCAGAGTGACCTGTCAAATTTTCACATTAACATTCCTGTGCAGTGAAAGTCATGGCTTGTTCCTCAGCTGTTCATCACTCTTCTCAACATTCTTTGTGTTTTCTGTCTCCTCAGTTCCCTCAGTAGGGTGTACACTGGAGGAAAGAGCGCCAATTCCTTTTATTTGATGGGTTTTGGTTCTCCCAGTTTGGAGCGCATCCTCATTCTACAGGTAGCCACCTCCTTTCTTTCTTTGCAAGAGAAGCTTGGTATTTGCACAGGAAAAGCTTGGTATTTGCATTCAGAGTAGTTGGAATATAAATCTTGGTAACAGTCACAAAAACAGAAAGGTTTCAGGAACAGAATGTGGTGGTCGGGAGGACATGCATTTCATTGCACATCCCTTGAGATGGAGGGAACCTCTGGCTACCATTTGAGTTACAGTAAAACTAAATACTCCAGACTAGGTCTGGTTCAGTAATGGTTCTGTAATGGTGACATGTTTCTGACAAAGACCTGGGTGTCATTGAAAATGAAATTGATATATACCTGAAAGCATGTCTTCTTTTACTTTTCCTGAGTATAGGCATGCATTTATCTATGTATAAAGTATTTCTGGATGACTATTATATGGAGTAGTTATTGTTGACCCTGAACCCTTCTAGAAGGTTTTAAAAATACAACTCAGTGTAAATCAAGTTGGAGTTCGAGGAAACGGCCGTACAGTAATAAAAGAAACACAGTTTAAACACAGTTCCTTCCTTCACGGCATGGTGGAGATTTCAAGCAAGTAAAAGGATAAGTACCTATAGTGAGGTCAGTGCTGTTGAACAGAAAGCACAGCATGCTGGGGGAACATATACGACATACGCCCTAATGCAGCTAAGGGGAATCTGAGCCATGGATGGTTTGTTATAGGAAATAACCATCAAATTGAGAACTGAAGGATATGAATGCAGGAGAGGCATAGGTGTATTGTGTAGGGAAAGGAGTAAACCACTCCAAGCAGAGAAGTAGCGTATATGAAAGCCTATTGGTCAGAAAGAATTTGTTCCACTCCCCTCTTTTTCCTGTATTGGAGATTTCTCTAAAAGTCTTGTGGGATAAAAGGAAAGAAACGTTATGCACAGTTAGATAGTAAACAGTCCATCCCTTTGCTGAACTGGCCCTTATTGTGCATTGCTCTGTAGAATGATCACGTAGTCTTCTGCACCTCCTTTGCAGGAAAATGCTTCCTCAGCCTTGAAGCTGTGACTCCCGTCACCTCCTCTATGAAGACTTTCCTGAAGTCCCCCCTCAAGTTTAATCATTTCCTCCACTGTATTTGGAAGGATAACATTGTAGCATGAAATGACTAAACAGTTACATCCATGACCTCTTGCTAAAGTGCAGTTCTTAATGCTGATGCATTGGGTTACACAAAGGGTAGATCCAGTGTCATCTCAGGCTCTCAGCAGAAAGTGATTCTTTCATCAAAGGGGGCTTAAAACCAACACTGGAGTGAGTGAAAGACCACTGGTCCCTCAGAACCAGACAGAGAATGCTCAAGTTGGAGAGGCAGAAGCTGCAGCAGCAGCTAAATGCAATTTACATGAGCCAATTAAAGCAGCTGGCAACATCAAGCAGTACTTACTGAAGGAAAATATATCCATTCTTAAAAGTTATTACATGAAGATTATTGTTTGCATAAACAAGGACAAAGTTCTTCTGTGATTTGTCAAATTGGTTCCAGAAACAGAAGGTAGTATCAATGCATGCATCTTGATATCCATAAACAAAAGCATGCAAAACCTTGGTATTACAAACGAAATATATTTTGGGTGAGGACATTTTTTATCCACACTTGTTAAGGATTCATAACTGTTCAACAAGTGGGCAACTAGTGATTTCATAGCATGTTATTTATTATTTGTTCTATGTAAAATTGTAAAATAATTTATATATACATATATATTTTTTCTAATTAGAGAGTTTGCATCTAGCACAAGTGTATTCAGAGCAAATGTTCTCCTTTTCTCTTTCCTCAAAAGTCCTTAGCCAGAGAATACAAATTAGCACTGTTCATGTCATTCTATAGTATCCTTTCAGGTCCAAAATTCTGTTCCTTAATTTGGGTAAAATCTAGTAAATAGTCCCTGTATAAAATTCTAAGTTAAGTAGGCCTAATTCTGTCTCAGTTTCCTCAATATATATACATAATATTGTTCTTTGTTCATAGTTTCATCCCAGCATTTTTTGTTATGCATCTATTTACATACACCTATACACACATAAACATTCACACATACATATGTGTATATACGTGTGTGTATATATTGTGTACATACACCATGAAAATACTATATATATATGTATCTTTTATCCCTCATTGGACTGTGAGATTGTGAGATTCTCAATACAAGGGACTTCATTGTACATGATTTCATAGATCTAGTATAGTGTCTCTTATACTATACTTGTAGGTGAATGAATAATTGAATGGACGGACTCATGGCCAGAAATTATATAACATAGTAATGCAGTTGGGTTTTAAAATACAGTCTTAAAATAGGATCATGAAATTGTATTTGGAGATATTTAAGTTGAATTAAAGGAAGCTAAATTTTCAGTGGTAATCAGTGAGAAATCAAGCTTTGCAGATGAACCCAGGGGAATCCCTGACAGTTATGCAGAATGGCAGCTGACAGAGTGTATCATGTCAGTAGCGCTCTCACATGACAGTGTATAAAAGGCTGCTTTGCCTTGCCATAATTCTATCCCTGAAGTGTGTTACATGGTGTTTTTTTGGGCAGTAAAAACAGGAAGCAGAGACTAAAGCAGTCCTATAAAGAAGACTTTAGTAAAGGTCCCAGAGTAATTCAAAAATATATTCTTTATCCAATAACTATATCTCTGAAATATTTGTAAATATGTTTTTCAATGGAATATTTTCATAATTGGATAATTTAATAAAGTTATTAAGGAACTTGTAAGATGATTAACTTCCTTCTGTGAATTCCTTGGAAAGTGAATAATCAACTCAATTTACTATATGTGTATTGAGTTTTCTTAAGAGAAGAAAATCATGTACATCCAAATGTCTTCCATGGCACATATTACACATATCTACAGAGAGAAAATATATACCAAAATTAAAATATTGGGTGAAAGCCAGTCTCAGATTGTTTGACAGTGAGGAAATAATTCTGCTTGTATTAAAAAACAATCTTATAAAAGCATGTTAAATGGAGTGGTTATATGCATAAACAACAAAAAAGTAATAATTTGTATAACTTTCCTCTAAAGAGATCAAACTGCTCTCTAGTGCATTATGTCATTTAACCATAACTTCCTCCCTACTCAGAAAGCAACTGAATTTATTGCCCATAAAATATTATGAATTCCCAGTTCCCTCTATACATCCTGACATAGAAAAGCTTAAATTAGACAAAAACTTTACAAGCTTGCTTAAAAGCTGAATTTAGGGTATGGACGTTATTATCATCACAAGGTCTAAAATCACTTATTTTAAGACAAAAACTCCTACAACCTAAGTATAGTCTATTCAGGATTACACACAGTTGAAGGAAACCATGAATATGTTAATTAAGACAGCACAGCTTTTAACCAGGCTACAAGACAGAAGTTAAAACCAGTGGTGGTGATTCAACAGGCTACACATTAATAGAGGTTTACAAGATAATGGATCTTTTGTCGCTAATCTCTTAGTGCAAGGCATTAGTCTTATTCTCCTGAATTATTGCCCTTCCCTCCTAGTGGTCCACCAATTTCTGTTTTGATTTCCACAGCCTCCACCCAGCAGCCAGTCATCCAGGTCCACCAGGAATTGCATTTTGATATTTGTTTTTCCAAATTGCTCCATAAATATTTTTTTCAGTCTTTGACATTCTACTTATTTATATTCCATTAAGGCCTTTTAAAATTTTATCCATACAGAACATCATCATATATGCCAAATAAATGTTTTCCAAAAATATTACATCTGCTCTGCAATACTTAATTAAATGAGTCGTTTGACAAATACATGATGCTACACTATTTTGCTCAGCTTGTTTGTTGGAGCACATGTATATATGCATGTCTTCTAATTTTAAAAAATCTTTACATAAGATTTTTAAAAATTTTCAGATATTGTATTTGCATTTCTAAAATTTGTTTGTGTATTAATCTATTTATTTATTATTTTGTATTTGCATCCATTATTCTTCACTAAGCCTAAAGAAAAGGAGACTTTTCCTGTCCATGTTTTTCTGGTTGTTAGCACACTAGCAAAGGCCTTTCATATACTTCTGTATCTCAGCTAGAAGTGTTAGTATGCAACTAATTATGCCTGAGAAATCATAATGAGGGCTAACTGCTTTCAGAAAATTCCAAATAAATAAATGAACTAAATAAATTAAATTCAGTAATTTTCTTAATGGTACAGTAAATAGTAAAATAACTGAACTTGAACAAAATCCATATTTTGAAGTAGTTTTTCTAAATTTTAGCCTAAGTGTATATAAAGCTTTTCTGACTAGATTTTAAAAACTTCATGAGCAACTTCTTAAATGATTATACATACATATATATTTGATAAATGTTTATTATTTCACTGACCTTCTAATGTCAATTCCATTATTATTCAGAAATATTATCTCAGTGATTGCCAACATTAAAATTAAACTAGTTTCCATAAAATTTTAAATATATATATTAAGCACATTATTTTAAAATAATGATAAACAAATACAAATGATGTACTTCAAATGACCATTGTCATTCATAGTACACTCAGTGCTTTTGACCGGGAAACATCGTGTAGTCTCTAACTTGGATCCTGTAGAAAGAAAACCTCCTCTTAGCTGATATGCTACTATCTGGCTTACAGGGCCCACAGTCCTGTGCTGACCATTCTTCTTATTATAAAAAGTCCTACTCCCCTAGTCACACAAGTGGTAAATGTTCCAAACTAGGCCAATCAGCTTCCCTTTCACCTCTGATTACTGGGTTGGAAGTATTTGAGCAGAAGGCATTGAGACAGCCCGTTTGTATTAGTAGAGAATGAAGCCAACACAGAGAGAAACAGAAACACACGCAATCCTAATAACATTTAGTTTCTTTTTTTCTTAGTCTTCCCTAAAACCAGCAGCTATATATCTGTCCTGACCAAGATCTGTAAATACGAGCAATAAATGTCCCATTTGATTATACCAGGATAGAGAACTTAAGCTTCTCTGAATAACACAAGAATGAAGTCCAACAGCACCTCCTATTATGACTCTCCAGCCCATTCCTAAGATTGCTCCCCAATTCCCTGACCCCCCATCTCATCTCTTTCCTCCTAGTGGACAGAATAACGATTTCAAATCCCCATTGATTCTAAATCAGGTCTCTTTTAGTGATGATTTATGACCATTCACCCATCTCTCTCCTTCAATGACAAATTCCTTTAGGTGCAAGAGATATATAGAAACGTATTTATAGAATTTTGTGTAGTTCAAAAACCCCAACTTTTTCTTATATTCTCATAAAAAATAAAATCCCTGCAAGGTAAATTTTTGGATATGTGCCAGTGTTAGTCTTTGGTCATTAACAGAACAAGAATCTCTCAGATTGTTCATTTCTTCTTGTTCTTACCTAAAACTTGTCAGACAACAAGTTGGATCATTTTCGTTAAGTCGCATAAATCAATAAACGCTTTATATCTCTTTGCTAGAGGAAGAGGTCAAAAATTACCACCCTAGGGCTTCCCTGGTGGTGCAGTGGTTGAGAGTCCGCCTGCCGATGCAGGGGACACGGGTTCGTGCCCTGGTCCGGGAGGATCCCACATGCCGAGGAGCGGCTGGGCCCGTGAGCCATGGCCGCAACAGTGAGAGGGCCGCGTACCGCAAAAAAAAAAAAAAAAAAAAAAACAATTACCACCCTACTTTTTATTAACTGAAAAAGGAAGACCCAATAGAACAACAACAAAAGAGGTCTCTTATAAGAAAGAGTGGAGAAAGTACTTTTCTGTGCTTTTAAAAGAATGGTTTACTATCCATTTACCTTTTAAGTAAATGGGGTTTTACAAATGATTTGTTTTCATGCATGATCTTAATTTTTGCTTATTCTTAAAGATAATGCTCCTAATAATATATAAGGATAGTTTCTGCCTTTTAAATTGTCAAACTATTCAAAACAGCTCACGTGTCCCTCTCTTCCATGGCAGGATTAAAGCCATGAAGCTTTCTCCATAGTGGCATCAAAACCCACTGATATATTAAGATTAGTTAAAACTAGTTTGTGATACATCAAAACATAAACATTTTACCATAATTAATTTATTTTGAATGAGTTAGAGGAATTTGATATTATCCCCATAATGACTATCTGTCATTTGCATTGCTATTTCTTTATTCCTGTGTGAGTGAAAAGGATGTGGAACAATGGACAGTGTCCTTGGAAATGAACACACTCTGTATCTGTTCAGCCTCAGCCCACACAGAGGAACTCTTTTCAGGACTTGATGGTTGTGATGAATATAAATTATGGAGGAGCTTTACCTCCTTAAAAAATAATTTTGGTTTCATCAAAATATAAATACTTCCAGAGTACTGTCATGCATATAAATGTTATCCACTATGGGTGACTTTTCCTTAAGGAAAAAGGAGGTAGAGAATCAACTGACTAGAATGTCACTTTTATTTACTCAATAAATCTTTACTGGGTTCCTGATAGATGAAACTCACTAAAAATCTGTTAACTCTATTTCTGATTTCTTCTAATTAGTAGAAGAAATATTAATCATAAATGATACATGTATTACCAACATCAGAATAGGAATTATCGTTGAGTTTATTTCCTAGTACTTAGATCTATTTCATTACTAGACAAATAGTTTTAAAAGACTGCCAGATCGCTTGCCTCCAAAGATAGGTGTCCAAGCACTTGCATTAAGGAGGAAAATATGATCTTAACAAAAATAGTAATATATGTAAAGCAACTATACTCCAATAAAAATTTTTTAAAAAGAAAAAAAAATAGTAATATAATGACATTTTGAGAGACACCACATGATTTGGGAGTATACCATCAATTTGAGCCTGTGAGATTAAACAAGGTTTATTTTAGCTTCATTTATTTAGGCTCTTTATGCCAGTCAGTTGTAAAATTCAGTCTGATTAATGTTAAGCCCACATATGCCCAAAAGCAAAGAGAAGTGACTGTGGAGCTTCTATTAGGGATTTTTAAAGCACAGTGGCTCAGAAAAAATTATATCCCTAATTTCAAAGTCTATAATATTATTTTGCTTTTAGTTACTATACATATATGCATACATGTGCATGTATGCATATATGTATATATTCTTTAATATATATATTAATGATATAGATATTACATATATTCTTTAAGAGCAAATTTGCATTTTCTTTATCTCTTCATATGAATTCATTTCAAAGGCAATCTTATAACAATCTTTGGTTAAAAAATGTCAATAGGTTAAAATGATTGTCAGTTTGTTTATCTCATAGGCAAAATCTTTTTGAAAATACACCTCTGATTTTTCATGGTAAAATTTCCCATCTGGGGATGTAGAGCAATATTAAATATCTTTCTTTAAATAAGTTTTTAATATTTTAATGAAAATCTACCCTAATTATTAAAGAGGCCTTCTCAACTACCAAAATTGAAAATAGATATTCTTATATAATGGAAAAACAATATACAAATATTGCTAGCATATGAAACTATACAGTAATTTAAAAAGAGACTCTTTTCAGAATGAAATAAAACTTTTTGTTTCCCTAGGAACAAAATGACTACAGGAAAGTTAAAAATGTCAAACAGCTACAATTTGTATAATCAACGAAATTCAAAAAGTCATTATATTCTAACACAGGAAGAATTTAAGGTCTCAAATATTGCTTTCAAATGGAAAACTTAGTTGCCAAAATGTGTACTTCAATTAATACAACAAAAAAGCTTAGATACAGCAAAAATTGATCAATTATCTTTTAAAACACCTTAAATTACTTTCCCTGATCTAGGACAAAAAAATATTGCTTAACAAAAAAGAAAAGAGGTAGAAAAAAGAAAAAAATCTAGAAGTTGGAAATTTTTCTCGATTTTTATGGATAAGTTAAAGCTCTGGAGAGAGAGAGAGAGAGAGAGAGAGAGAGAGAGAGAGAGTGTGTGTGTGTGTGTGTGTGTGTGTGTGTGTGTATGAAGGACTATATACAGAGATTTATGTAGAAAAATAAAATCAAATTTTCATTAAACATTTCTGAACCACAAAATGTAAGAGAATAATGAAATATGTGTCCTGAATTCCAAACACAAATACTTTGGACCTCAAATTTTATGGCAAAATAAGATTTGTATGAATTAGAAAAAACTAAAAAACAAATTCTCTGATCTTCAATAACTCAGAAAGTATATACAATTCTCAAAAATAGGATGCTCAGAGAATTATTTCAAAATACCAAGCAAGATTACTTGTTTCATTAGTTATTACTAGTTTCACTATTCCAATAAAAGAAAAAAAAATCTTTATTTCCTCAAATTTTTCCTATCATGGTAGAATCTATTTTCCCTGGAGAAATATCTCAAATGATTAAAAAATGGGAGGGAAAGGGAAGATAATTAAACACACATACACTGCTATAGAAAGCTATTCTACCTAATAGTGCCTGTACCACCTGCCTGTTGCTTTTCTGAACCCAGCAACAAATGAATGGTTCTCTCAAGTGGGGCTCTACCAATGGGAAGAAAAGCAGTCTTTCGAATCCCAGGTCACTAAGGAAAGCCCTCACCTCCGCACCCCAGACCTGCCTCAGCACGTCCCAAATCAAGATTCACTCCCTAACATTTCAGTTTGAGGCCTTGGACATGCTGAGTAATGTTACTCACCCCAGCCCTGATTTTTCCCATATTGCTTTTTGCCTCAGAAGGCCTGGCACGACCATGACAGGAATTGTTGAAGACTCCAAAGTGTGAAGCAAGATTTTACCCTTGGAGTGAAAGGAAAGAATCATCTAAAATATATCTTTGAGTATCAAAGGAATGGGAGAAATTAACCATCTTTGTCCCCACTGCCAATGCGCCCATACGGAGCTCGTCAGGCTGCCTAGATCACAGCTAGGGTAGTTGCCTTGGTCCAAAATCTACTGCGGATAAAAGAAAACAGAGAGGAAATAGCACCTTGGGGCAAAAGACACTGGTATTTTTACCATCCAGCTGCATGAATTCAAAGAGAAGGAGAAAAGGTTAACAGACATGTCCTATATCTTCTTACCACACAACTGCAAGAAGCTCAAAAGAGGGCCCAGGGCATGACATCTCAACTTTAGCATAAAGGACTTTACCTTGTGTGGCCTACTTAATCCTGGTGTGACTCCCTGAATGTCAGGGCCCCAGTTGATCCAGATGCCTCGAGTTAAATTTTGTAAGACAATTTTGAAACTAAAACATACTCTCTTCTAAATAACTTTTAATTGAAAAGGAAATAAGAATTTCCTTCACAGACTATTTAAAGAATAAGTGTAAGTAATAAGAACTTTACATTTTTAAAGGAATGCGACCAATTTATAGGAAAATTAAAGGGACTGCTTACATTAAACAAAAAAAGAATAAAGTAAATGTGCTATGTCTACAAGATATTTAGCACTGCAGAGACCAACTTTCCAATAAATAATGGTCATTAACGTTATTTTAAAGCAGTCATAATGACTTTTAAATAGTAATAATGAGCCTAGGAGAAAGAAATCAGGAAAAAGGAATGTATAAAGACAGGAATAAAAAACAAGAAAAATGTAAAAAAGATATAACATATCAAAGATTTTTTTTCTTTGAAAACCCCGAGAAAATAAATAAAGCTCAGGAAACTCTAACCAAGGAAAAAGGCAAGAAAGCCAAAGCAAATATAAAAATAAAAAAATGTAAGGTAACCAGAGATATGAGACTGAGTAAATATTATAAGATGTTGTAAAGTACAACTCTCTACACTTTAGCAAAAGGTTAATGAAATATAGAGTCTTTAATTGAAATACATCATTGGATATTTTCATTGTGAGTTTCTGCAGCACTCCATAGAGCAAACCAGGATCTATTCTCAGTCTTCCCCCCAGCTCTCCTGTAACAGCTCAGGTACCGGAAGATGAAACTGACCACAGTGGGTGCACGTGCAATAGCTGGTCCAACCTCCAATTCCCGCTTCACCCTCACATGTACCTCAATACCTGAGCTTCACTTCCTTTCATGTCCTGAGTGGTTAGAAGATGACTTTCAATAAATTGAGAAGAAATCAGAATCCTTTTTCTTTTAATGTTACAGACTTTTTTGTTAAAATTATTCAAAAATAATCTGATTCTTCAATTTTATTTTGTATGTATTTTTTAAAGTGAAAATTGCTGTAGTTTAGAATTTTACTATGTTAAGAATTAACCAAACAAAATGTACAGATATTGATATAGTTATATAATATTTACATAGTAATTTATATTCTTCAAACTGTTTTCAAAAGTGTTATCCTTGTGGTAATTGACGGAGGTGTGATAACTACTGTCACTATTTACATAGCGCTGTGGACACTGAGCTGCCCAAGTTATCCCTTTAAGGAAGGACCTGTTGCCCCAGCTACTAGGCGTGCTGTTGGCAGATGCCTATTAGAGCTCAGCCCCTTCAGGAGTTGCCTCAACTGCAGAGAGCCACTCTCACCAAGGGCAAGATCTTTTCTCGTTTAGCCCACATCTAGTTTTGGCCCAATGCCAGACAACTCTGACCGGCCATTTTAGCTCCAAAGCTCCCTGTAGGGTTGGCTAAGACTTGTCAGGCCTGCATCACAGTTCAAGATCTACCTCTGCCCTATCCTGCTTCCTTCCTCTGCTTTCCACAGATGTTGACCTCATAACCTGCTTGTGGAAGAATCTCACCGACAACATCCAGTAAAAGAGAGTAGGATTTAGAGAGGTTAAATAAATTTGTCAACATTGCAACACAAGTTCACGTTTGAGCCAGACGTCAAATTAGGTCTTTTGACTAGTTCTCATAGAATGACGTCTGAATAATCTCAGGAAAAAAAATAAAAAACTTGATAACTGACTGTGACACAACTCAAAGCTAAATGTAATTTCTCAAGAAAATTAATCCATTTCTAGGAACCGAGTAGCCTGTAGTGAATACTTAAACATTTTAGATTAATAAAAATGAGAAGCAGTATATTTATATATCAGACTTTCATTTAAAAAGAGAAAAACGATGACTTTATTTATAAACATGATTTCACTTTTGGTTAATTTGAAATCACTTTATAAAACTTCCAGTTGATCTTAATACATCTGTGTCTTTAGTCCCTGCTACAAGATACAAAGATGCAAGAATCTGCATCCTTTACATCACCATTCCATAACTACAAAACAAACACACACACACACACACACACACACACACACACACACACAAAACACAACTTTCAAGAGGAGTTGAGTGACTTTTAAAAAATCTAGTCAGCTAAGGACAAATGCTAAAAGAAGAGGAATTATATGATGTTGAAAAAAAATGACAGGATTAGAAGTTTGTTAAGGAAAAGAAAGAACTAGTGATAATTCCATGTCAGAATGGACTAATTATTTTGATTATGTTGCTATTTTAAGTTATATGGCTCTGTGGCTAGATATCAGTTTTAACTCACAAATAACATTATCCACTCTAGCCAATTTGAGCATAAAATAACTTCCCAGTGGATCACATAGTTATTCTTGTACATAAAATAGCCAAAACAAAGCCCAATCCATACCTTCAGGTTGCTCTAGTGAGACTTAACTCCTATGCCTGAGCGCAGATGCTGCAGCTTCCAACACTGAGGCAGGACACATGCCAGAGCCTCACTTCTCCTTCTCCAGAAAGACAGACACTTCTGTGAGAAAATAGATGCCATGTAGTTCTTGTATTTTCAGTTTGGTAGTTGAAGGCTAAATCACATGACGAGGAAGGACTGGGATAGTGAGTGAGTTTCTGGCTTCTAAGTTGAGAAGGCAAAGTTCACACTATAGGAAATTCCATGGGCATTGGATGTTTATTCCAAAATTGGCCATCATGGCAAATATCCATACTGACTACCCCAATTTTTCCTTCTGGTTGATGTCCGGGGGAAAAAAAAATCCTGCCTAAATAAGATTAAACTATTTGCTTAAACCTACTAGGTCCTTAACGTGTACTTAATCATACTGTGTGAAGCGTGTGGGAGGGTTGGCTTTTCACACCAGAGGTGGTGTGCTGGGGTTTTGGGACGGTCAGCCACGCTTCACTAAGGAGGTGCAATATGGACTAAGTTGGAAAATGGGTAGGTTTGGGGCAAACTGGAAAAGCAGCATGGTGTGTGTGTGTTCTTATATGTATGACATGAGGTCGTTGAGAAATGGGAACAAAGAGCAGAAAAAGAATCTGTTGAGAGTAAAAAGTAGTGCTTGGTAATGGGAAGTTAGTGTGTGTGTAAACAGGAAATATGATCCAATCAGATGGAGAAAGCCTGAGTTTCTGATCAAAAGTTAAAGCAGTTATTGTAACAGATTGTTTCTCCAGGGTGTAACTCTTTCCATCTCAGGTTTACAGGATTAATGAAAATTATACTGACCTTTACACTAACTTGATATACTATAGTAAAAGCTTTGATTTTCATTTACAGAAAGTCATGACTGACTACTTAGCTTTATAATCACTTTACCACTTAGCTATGCCCCAATGCCATTTACTCCCAAGGGTAGTTATACAAGAGTCTCAGGAAGAGTCTAAAGAGAGCAGAGAATGCCAACTGGTAAGGACAATTCCTCTCTGTTGAGGTAAGTGGTAAGGGAGGGGGGCATGGAAACTTTGAAGAATGAAAAGATTGTGACTGAGAGAGAGCAGTAAATAAGAAACAGTTGCTTGAAGAGAAGGACTAGATAGAAACATTGAGGAAGAGAATGAGGCACAATCATTGGTGAGCAATTCAGACTCTAAACTGAGTGAAACTACTAGGTTAATAACTTCTGCATGCTCTGGGTATTTACAGTTAGTTTCAGAGACTTTCAGGAAAATGGATTTCTTTTTCTCCCAGAGTTGGAATAAAAGTCCCTACTTCCAAGAACTAAGACATTGTCCTAAGATTAGACACAAGTTAGTGACCAAAATCATCAAATTCTAGGAGAAATAGTGACAATGGAAAAAAATAGTTTAACCTTTAAGAAGAAATGGACACCTTTGGAAGTGAATATAAAGGTACCTTGTAAGAAAGAAGAGCCAGGTTAGAGATTTGAGGGTCCCACATACAAAATCGGAAAACAGGATAAAATCAGCAGCAAGAAAAAGCAGGGCATAATGAAAGTTATTTCTGTCCAAGTTAAATAGAGCACTCAAGATGACAATATTATAGGAATAGTGCTAATAATATTAAAAAATTAAATATACAAGAAACACTTGAGATTTGAAGATAATAGACCAAGACTCCAAATTCTGTTTATAAGCTTCCAAATGCAAATATACTTCATTCTTGTTATCTAGTATTTAGAATAGAAAGTCCTATTATTGAAATTGCACTATAATTTTAGGATCTTTGCCACTTTTTTGTCCTTATGGAACCACGTTCTAAAGTGTGTAGTCAGAATGACAATTTTATCTGATCTACATATAACTGTCAATGGTAAAAACCTTAAAAGA